>NC_038245.2:382523-1084718 GCF_000004515.6 Glycine max
TAATTATTTATGAATTTTGTCCTAGTATTTAAGCAAATCACGTAATGTTGGTCCTCCAGCCTACGATTGGTCATGTTCTGATTGGTTAATGAAAACAACAATGCATCTCATCTTTCATAGAGTTGACATCCAATCATAACATGATACGTGACAGTCATCATCCAATAAGAACGTGACACGTGATAGTCAACATTCATTTGTAACAGTTAACATTCAATTATGGACTAGAGGACCAACATTGTGTGATTTGATTAAATACGAGAACAAAATTTGTAAATAATTTTACCGAGAAACAAAATTTGAAATTGAAGACAAAATGGAAGACCAAAAATATAATTTTACCAATATATATATATATATATATATATATATATATATATATATATATATATATATGAAATATAAGTAAGGATCAAATTAATAATGAGCTTGTTTGATTAACTTTATTGTTTTTTTAAGTGTATTTTTAATAAAATAAGTAATTTTATGATGTGTTTCTCTAGATTTCTTTTTTTTAAAGAGTAATTTTTTTTTCAAAACTACTTCTTTGAAAAACATTTAAAAAAAATTAAATTTAAACAAACTACTCCAATAACTATCACATATTATATTCTACACAAATTTTATGTCAGTTTTATAATATTACAAGAGTCACATACAGTATAAATAATGTTAAAAATAATCATACATATAAAATAAAATATTATTTTCATAAAAAACGTAAAATAGATAATTATAAATAAAAACAAGGTCTATTGTGATTCTTAGAAGAATAGTAGTTAAAAAAAAATCATGACAAAATGCTATCAATATATTTTCATCATAATTTTGAAGGTATTGTCATCATAGTTTATAATAAAATGATTTACCCATTAATAGGTATGAAGTATGAACACTTGTTGTCAGACCCTATTTTTAAGTTTCCATCTATGAATTTAGATTCGAAGCAAATATTGCTCTCATCTTCTCATGGCAAGTGGGTCCCATTGTACAGTAACCTCGGACAAGATCACTGGCAAGACAGTACATCGTGTGGAGTTTCCCATTTTATTAACCATAGGATGCTCCGGGTGCATGGAAAGCATACATGATCCAGCAACACTTGAATATGAACTGCAATAATAAAATATAAAAAAAATGAACAAGACAAGGTAGTAAATTCGTGTCTGGTTATGGCACATCCATGATGTACTCATTAGAACAGATAAGCGAACCTTTTATTATATATATATATAGAAAGGTTATCTGACAGATCCTTCTGTTTTTGCACCACTAATGTCTTGAAATTATAAGAATTAAATGAGTATTAAACTCGTGTGGAATTTTCCATTCTATTAATTCATATTTTAATTAATTCTCTTGTATTTCTTTAATTTAAAAGTATTTTTTAATTCTTTTATAGTTTGTATTTTAATTTTTTTGTTATTATAATTTAAATTTAATATTTTTAGTCTCTATTATTTATATTTTAATTATTTTTTAATCTTTAAAATTATAAAAATTAAATGAATAATTTAACTTATTTTTTATTCAAATATGTCTCATTAGAACAGATAAGCGAACCTTTTATTTCATATATATATATATATATATATATAGAAAGGTTATCTGTCAGATCCTTCTGTTTTTGCACTACTGATGCCTTTTTGGGCACCCAGATTTCCACCATTCTGAGTAACTTCACACACTATGTAAGCGCCTTTACCCTTCTTTTATCTCCTCCTTCGTTGCATTTTCCCATGTGGACTCGTCTTTGCTCTCACGTAAATACCATGATCTGTGTTATTTTTGTCGGATTGCTTGAGTTTTTTATGATTCTGGTGAATCTGGGAATTGAAACTTGGATCTAGACAATTGATAAAGATTTGAGTTTTAAGCGTTTCTGGCTATGTGGGCTGTTATGTTGTGTTGTTGTTGATGATACAAAATCTCTTTTATTTCATTTGTTTTGGTTGTATGATTTTCCGTATCATATGTCACTGCCGCGTTAAATTGATATCATGATTCAGGTTCTGAATTCTACAATGCGTTGGATAGAGGTTTTCTAGGATACTTTTTAATTTGACGTACGATCATCTCATGGTAATTATTTCATTGTAATAGAACATGAACTGTGCTCACTTCTGGTCTAAGAGAAGAAATGAAATTATTGTTCTCACAAGTGTCACCTCTGAATCTGGCCAGTGCAATTAGCCTCTTTTGTTTGTTTGTTTGTTTGTATCTGCTAAGTTTTGATCATATCTATAGCAACATCTCGATGAAATGGCATAAAGCAGCTTGTTTTGTTTCAATTATGACCGGGAAATTTTGCGGGTAGGGACTAGAGAGAGTAACATGATGAGTATTGATGTTATACTATAGATGACATGGATTACTTTGACCCCCCAATTAATCAAGTGTTATTAACTTAAAGTTATGCTGTGTGTAGATTAAACTTTTTGACATTGAACTCCTTTCATTCATCAGATAACAGAAAATGAGGGGGGGCTTATGGCAACTCGGGCAATCAATCACTCGCCGTCTTGCCCAGGGTGATAAGAAGGCTGTTGCTCGTAGGTATTTTGCCTCAGATGCTGAGCTGAAAAAGACAGTCGTTTATGACTTCCATGTTGCTAATGGAGGGAAGATGGTGCCATTTGCTGGATGGAGCATGCCAATTCAATATAAGGACTCAATTATGGACTCAACCCTTAACTGTAGGGAGAATGGTAGCCTTTTTGATGTTTCCCATATGTGCGGGCTAAGCCTCAAGGGAAAGGACTCTGTTCCGTTCCTTGAAAAGCTTGTCATTGCTGATGTTGCTGGGCTTGCCCCTGGAACTGGTTCATTGACTGTCTTCACAAATGAAAAAGGAGGGGCAATTGATGATTCAGTTATTACCAAGGTGAAGGATGATCACATATACTTGGTTGTGAATGCTGGATGCAGGGATAAAGATCTGGCTCATATTGAGGAGCATATGAAGGCATTCAAGGCCAAAGGTGGTGATGTGTCATGGCACATCCATGATGAGAGATCTCTTCTTGCTCTGCAGGTCATTTATCAAAATGTTGTGCATTTGCATCATGACACATTTTTAAAAAACATGCTGCTATTGGGTTTACCCCTTCATTTCCATATTATTGAGATAGCTGTAATCTGCTTTTTAAAATTAAGAATGCTTATGAAATAATTCAGTCTACTATTACCTGCCCTGTAGATATTTGGATGTTGTGTAATTGCACATTCCTTTGCACCTACTTCTTGTTATCTATTTTCCCATGACCTTGTCATGTAAAAATTGTGTCCAACTGTCAATCTCTCATTTCATAAATATTCACAAATATATATAAAGTATAAACCCTACCTATTTTTTTTTTTTTTTTGGATCAGCAAAAAATATGTATATTCATATATATGTAAGAGGTATAAGCTATACCCAAGCTTTACAAATGGATAGTAAGAACCATAAATACCTAGCCCCACCAGTAGGTTACAAAATATTTATAAAGTATAAACCGTACCTATTTAAAGCCTATGAAGAGAGAGAGTCACACAGTTTTCCCATCACAAGGTCATGTTAAAACTCAACATGAAAAGATACATTCCCTAAGTTGATTTGTGCTCTCTTTTAAACTGACTACTAAATTGAGAGGGACTTTTAAATTACTGAACTATTCTTCAATTAACATTAATAAAGGATCCTTGTTTCCTTTGTAGCAGGGTCCTCTTGCTGCTCCGGTTCTTCAACACCTGACAAAAGCAGATTTAAGCAAGATGTACTTTGGGGGTTTCCAAGTGTTGGACATCAATGGTGTGCAGTGCTTTCTCACACGGACAGGGTATGTTTTCATGTTGTTTGCTTTCTGTAACATTAGCAATTCAACTTGTAAAGTTTGTCTGAGATGTAGTAATGTTACCTGAATTTCCATCTTATATGATATCACTTTTGCTACATCAATGTTAAAAATGTTACCTTATACAGTGATTTCTTGGCTGATATAATGAGTGCAATTTCATAAATTCAGTTAGCCTTTTTGTGTAATTAGCTTAGGGAGTACTGTGCATGATAAGACACTCTTCACTGAGACTTTCAGGTATACTGGGGAAGATGGATTTGAGATATCAATTCCCTCAGAGAGTGCAGTGGATCTTGCCAAGGCAATTCTTGAAAAATCTGAAGGGAAGATAAGATTGACAGGATTAGGTGCTCGAGATAGTCTACGCCTTGAAGCTGGATTGTGTTTATATGGCAATGACTTGGAACAGCACATTACACCTATTGAGGCAGGACTGACATGGGCCATAGGGAAGAGAAGGAGAGCAGAAGGGGGTTTTCTAGGTGCTGATGTTATACTAAAACAGCTTGAAGAAGGCCCTAAGATCAGGCGTGTTGGTTTCTTTTCTTCTGGCCCTCCTCCCAGAAGCCACAGTGAGATTCAAGATGAAGGAGGGAACAACATTGGGGAAGTCACAAGTGGCGGATTCAGTCCTTGCCTCAAGAAGAACATAGCCATTGGATATGTGAAATCAGGATTGCACAAAGCAGGCACCAAAGTAAAGATTATTATTCGAGGAAAGTCTAATGAAGGAGTTGTTACAAAGATGCCATTTGTACCAACAAAATACTATAAGCCGTCCTAATTTACTTTGAGGTTTCACCTTTGACCTTTCCCAATACTCCCCCTTAACCAGTTTTCTTATAATCTGGAAGTTGTAATGGATTTCTATGCCATTGTCCTACCCACATCAAGTACAAGGAGAACGCCTTGCATTAATAACTCAATTTTCATCCAAACACGTATGATAGTTGAGATAAATCTTGAAATTTTCTCACATTGTTCCCACCAACTTCTATATTGAAGTCAAGATGAAATCTATGGAATTAAAAGTGGACATGTATTCACTGCATGACCTGCGATATTCATTTCATTTTATTGTGTCATTTTATTCCTTTGGGGTGATATCAACTGCATATCATCCACAAAACCATAATAATGCTTCCTATAGTAAGTACTAGTGAATCAGGTTCTAATGTCAGCATTCACAATATCAACAACATGAATTTGGATTGATCACTACTAATTACACAAAAAATAGTTCAAGCTTTCAACAAATTGAATGAGATTAAAATACATGCAGCTTTCAACATAAAACATAATGCTCCGGTTCTAAAGCACGAACCTTACTATTTAAAAGTGGGTGGCTAGTTATACCTGTCTTAGTTGTTGGTATGCATCACCAAGCTGCCAAAACCTTCATGATTCTCACTTGCTCGCAAGATGCAAAGGTTGAACCACTAATTAATAGAGTTTTTGGCCTTTAGAATCCACTAATTTCAGTAAATTAATGCAACCGTCATTTGTTTCACATTTTTGTTAGTGATATATTAGCCACATTTCCTTTAGGTTCACTCTTGCAAGAGATACAAGTGTCACCCTCCCTGTGTACACAGTAGTATCATCGGTTGCATTCTTTTCAATGACGTTTAATTATTAGATTCAAATTAACGGTTCAAGTTGTATATTTAATTATAAATCTAATGTGTTGTTCATTTTTTAATTAAAGGTCATTTGATATTTTTAAAAGATTAAGTGAGATTTGCAATTAAATACATAATCTAAACTATTACCTTTAATCTAATAATTATAATTAAATGTTCAATACTAAACTTTTGTTACCTGATATGCTATTGTGTAATAACTAAACTTTTGTTACCTTTAATCTAAACTATATGAAGAATGCTAATATCCATCCTAATTACCTAATTAGTGTGCATTAGCATTCAACACAAAAAAATTAGACAAAAAATGAATCATCTTATAATAATATCCACGCATTTAATAATATATCTCATATGAATTAGAAAATCAAATCACATATATTTTCTTTTTCTAACATAATTTATTGATTTTACAGTAAAAAGTAACAAAAAGTTATCTATCCCGTGAATCAATAGGTAACAAACAAAATCAACTGAGACGAGGTTATCCATCACACGTATAATCAAATAGTGACAGCAAGTAACCATATATGCGAATATTGGGGACAGTGAATAAATTGCCACCCTCTCTTCTCTCTTTCCACAACACGTTGCCAAACCTAAAACCTCTTCTCCCATTCCTTCGAAAGGCCTATCTTTCTCTCAATTCATCAAAATATGGTGTGTAGAGTTCAAGGAACAAGAGCTAAGACGTGTGATTTATATTATGCAATCACACACATACATATACCTTATGATAGAGTGATTTGGATCGTATAATCACATATAGAGAATTGAGATTTAATGTAAAAAAATCACATAATTTTTAAAAAAATTATATGATTTTTTTAGTGATTACATAATATTAAATTTTGACCTTCAACTTTTGATTATATTGTCTAGATTTAATATTATATTTTCATATAACCTAATTTTCTTTTATATATATATTCAATTCCATCTCATCTAACAAACCAATTATTTTTTTGTTGACCCACAATTAAGAAGAAGTGATATGGCTTAGAATATTGTAAGTGACAACAATTGGAGAAATTCCGTTGACCAATATTTCAGAATATAAATCATGGGTCTAACTTACAAGTTTGCCTTTACCTAGGCTATCAATGATTGTGCTATATATTACTACATTATAGAATTTTGGATTCCATGGTTTTCACTTCAAGGAGGTGAAACAGCTTCTAGAGTGGGAAATTGCTTGTTTGATGATCAAATAGGAACATAGGGCTGAAACATCATTCATATAATGCATGATTTACCCCTGCTCCAAGGAAATAAAACTTGTAGCTATGCTCTGTTCTATTCTTTCATTATGTTCGTTCCATGTTATTTTTCCATTTTTCTTATGTTTTTTTTATTTGATGCTTTTCTTTTCCTAATTCTCTCTAATTATCTGCATCTTTATGTGTTCATTTAGTATTTTTTATGCATTTTTGAATTTAAAATTGGAAGTTTCATACAGAACGGAGCAGGATCACTTATATAAGAGCATTAGGTGCTACTTTTATGGAGGTTTTACTTTTCATTCAACAGTTATTGAAAGAGACTAGGAATTGAAAATTCATAAGGAAATGGGCCAACTTGCCTATCAACGAACATTTATGTCTGATGGGTACATCATACATGAAATCACTTGTCAAGGTGTGCTTTGTGTTGTTCCCTTATTGTGTAAAATATTGTTTTTTATTATTAAGGATCGAATCTTAATCTAAAGAAACTTTGATTGTCACATAGATTTGCTCTATCAATTAAAAAATTATAAGATATAATTTTTTCAATTAAAAAATTCATCAAGAAACTGCCGTAGGAAATGCTCTAAAGAGTTTGTTATTACAGAGTTTGACAATTGGTTGAATAATTGTAAGACTTTTTCTTGTATATGTAATAGAAAGGTATTGAAATTTATTTTCCGAACCCTCACAATAAGCATTATGTGGTTATGTTTACATTACTAACCTACAATTTATTTTACCTTGTTCTTCTAAACCTTCCTCTGCATATGTTTTTATTTGTTATGTTCTCACTTGGTATAATATATTCGACACGAGACACGAGTTGCATCGGGACATGTTTTCCCATCCCCTAAAATTTTATTTTAGACGAATCATTACTTATTTTTTATTTGTTAATTTTCACCTAATTAATCTATAAAAATTAGTTTACTTGAGAAAATTTAAATTTTCTTTAAAATATTAATTGTTGTATGTAAAAATTTCTAAATATAGAAATTATACATAAACCAATAAGTTCTAAGAAGAAGTATATTATCCGAACACTTTTGATGTACTACCTTTAATACCAAATAAAAAAAAAATACACACCTTTGATGTACCAACTGCAATACTAATGTTAATATAATCTCTATAGATGATGTAATCTCCATTGATAACTGATAGTGCTTGGAGTGCACTAACTGCAGCCTGACATAAGTCGTAATTTCTCACCATGTTTCTCAATGAAAACATCCTTGTCATACTTATTAGTCCTGAAATTGTAAGGCAAAGATCGAAATATAAAGTACAGGCACTTAACAAGATTAACTTTTTTTTTTGTCAGACACACGTTGGATTGGATGATCATGTACACGAAACAACGTACACATGAAGTTATTCATCAAGAATAGGGTGATTCCTTTGGTACAAGTTTCATTCACCATGTTTGAATGCCGTCTGTTGACCAACCAATCGGAAGTGGGCACATTTAAGTTTTTTGTCACGTGAGACTTTGAGTTTCAGTTATTATAATCGTGTTTTTAATTTGTGTTAACAAATATAACAAGTTTATTTTGATGTGGTTATTACTTTTTTATCCCGGTAGATATAATAGGTTTTTAAATGAGGCTGTTAAACTTTTGATGTTCATAGGGTTAGTGATTTTAGAGGGCATAAGCGTTGAAGCACGACAATGGTTGGCGACAAAAAACTCTGATTTATTGTTTAGTGTTCAATTCTATGCTTTATTACACCAAAACACAATTGTTGTTCTTCAACTTGACTCGGTTGAGTTTCTGCAATTACAAAGACTGTCTTCATGTCAATAACAACAACAAATCAATCTATTCTTCTACCCTCTATTCAAAAACACAATTGTTGTTCTTCAGCTTCACTTGGTTAGGTTTTTGTTGAAAGGAAGTCCCTTTATGTATATCGCTTGAGTGCCTCCTCTCATCACTGTCGCAATTAGCCACAATTTCACAAAATGAACTCTCCAAAGCAAAATGAACTAGATACTTTAACAACAACACCTATTCTCAAACTGTTATTTTATAAAAATAATCAAATAATTTTTTTTATTTTTTTATGGGATATCCAATGATCTAGATTTGATTTGAATTAGAAAAAAAATAAAAATCCAAATCAATTAAAATTAATTGATTAAAATTTCATTTTCTCCCAAACCTGAATTATCCTGACGTATAAACATGTTTGTCTCTTTGTTAATTCTGAATTTATGATGATCTCCCATCAGTAAACTGAAAAGTCTACACGGTGGTTGTCAGTTTGGTAAAAGATGACAATGAAGTTGTAATAATTTGACGAGAAATTGTCCACGCATTTTTTTTTCTTTATTTGGTGAGTCAAAGCAGATTAGTTTCTTTAGACGCGCGCCCCCAAAAACAGCAAGAAGTAAATGAAGATGAAAAATTAGAATTGAATAAAAGAATTGATTAATTGTTAGCTAATTAGATTACAATTTAAAAAATCAATTAGAAGAGCTTGCTAGCAAATTCATCGGTGGTTATTCCCTCTACCCGAGAATAAGCCGATTTTCTTGCAAGATCTCTGAGTTGTGACAAACTTCTTCCCAATTTCAACGCCAACTTCATTTCAAACAACTCTCCATTTTCCCTTTGTTCTTCATCTTCCTCCATAGTCTCTTGGATCGAATTCTCTAACATTTGGAAGAATCCACCACAGTTTCTGTACATTTCGGACACCATCCCCACTTGTCCACCATGCTCAAAAGCATTAACAGCGGTCGCTAATGCCCCTCCCAAAACCGACACTATTGCTCCCCATGATGAATCTTGGCTCAAACATGCAGATCCCACAGCCGCAACGCCAGTGAGTAAAGGCCCTGCAATGGCCAAACTCTTGTTGATCTTCAAAACTAAGTTCCCTAACCTCTCATAGTCCTTCATGTCCTTTTCCTTCACCACTTTCAAAACATCTCTAATTTCCATTTCTAACCCTTCATTCCACCCATTGTTCTTACCATGTTGTTGTTGCTGATTTGTTTCATGATATTTGGAATTGTTTCTCTTTGAAGGCCACCAAACTGCTGGCTCAAATTTTTTAGGGAATTTTTCAATCATGGCTCCTAACAAAGGAAGTGGGTAGGCTTTGTCAAGTGCTAAAACCTTCTCCATTGCGTCCTTGACATCTTCCTCGGTAGGGTTTCCAATGGCTAGTGTTGTTTCGATGTGGGACTTAATTTGCTTGAACAACCTCCTAGCGTTTCTTTGTTCCTCGGCCAGTTGTGAGGGCTGGATTTTGTTCATCACCATCAGCATCCCCGTGGAGGCGGAGAATAAGAGCATGGAGGATAGTTTTAGAGCCAGAAGTGGCGCGTCACCGGTGGCGATGGTGGCGGCGACACCTGCCATGGCGGTTGCGGTGAGAGTGAGCATGTTGATTGAGTTTAAGAGAAGGGTGTTCCAGTTGTCACGTTGCTCGCCTATGTTGTGATGCATCTCCACTCTATCGTCTACGGCTTCTAGAATTGCATAAAGTTGAATGGTAGCTTTTGAGGTTATGTTGTTGTTGTTGTTGCTGCTGCTGCATGAGTTGTCTTGGAGTATTTGGATTGTGTGCGAGAAACCGTTTAATTCCTCAAACAGCTTTCTACTTGGTTTTGAGTTTGGAGCTATGGAAAAAGGTATAGGGAGTTTTTCTGGGATGTGGATAGAGGATTTTATTCTTGATGGTGATGTTGAACAAAAGGTGTTAGAAAGCAAAGATGAAATTTGTAAGGATGCCATAGTGCTTTTGCTTTAGGTCTATGTTGTGGATTTGATGTTGTTGTTGTTGGTGAAAGGATCAGCGAGGGGTTGTAATATATAGGGGGTTATGTGTGAACACGCAGGGATAAAAAAGAAAGGGTCAGATATGGAAACTATTGACTGGATGTGTAGCTTTGACTTTTTTTTCTTATTTGATTTTCATTCTAACTTTGTTCAAACTATACCGTCTCCTACTCGGATTGCCACGGTCTCCTATTGCGATGTAGTTGTTTTGCAACGAAATATGAAATCGAAGGGCTGAAGTTCAAATTATAAAATCACTTGTTTGTTTTCTTCAAGGTATATTTTTATGTCATAGCTGACGATGAAAATGTCAACTACATGTAAATTTCAGTCTGTTTGGTAGCCACTCTAAATTTCACAGCAAACTTTGACAAGTTTATACACATGAGAGGGTGGGAAAGTAAGACAAGATGAATGTGTTGAAGAAAGACTAGAAAAAAAGTGTGTAAATTTATTTTGTAAAAAAAATATTACATGAATAACATTATTTTAAAATTTATTAATGTATTTAGGCAAATATATATAACATCATCATATACATATAATTCCACATATTTATTTGAATGACGATATAATGAAGTTTTATTTTGTTTTTAATATTTTACTTATTTCTTTCTCTCCATTATTAAATACATAAACAATAAAATATTGATTAAAAAATGAAACAAAATCTATGAAGAATTGGTTTAATATATATATATATATATATATATATATATATATATATATATATATATATATATATATATATATATATATATATATATATATATATATATATATATATATATATATATATATATATATATACCAATTCTTCATGTACATAGGTTTTGTTTCATTTTTTAATCAATATAAACGGGAGACTCATAAGTTAACATTAGTGGAACTTTGAGAGAAAAACAATGTTCAACGCTTATTCAAAATTTCTTGCGACAAAGGTTTTTAATTTGTATTATAAAAACCATTAGCTTCTATATTTTCAAGTATCTAATTACTTGTTTTCTTGGGGACCAAAGAATCAATATACAGCCAACACATGTTTATTAAATATTACCTTAAATAGACGATAACGTATTCAATGAGCATATGGTGATTAAAAAAATTGTGTTATATATAAATCTATCACACATTTAATTTTATGAAATACTTATAATTTAATAAAAAAAAAATTTATCTTTAGCATCAATTTTCAATTATTAACTAATTTTTAAATTTTTAATTAATTTTTCAACTTCCAACTAATTATTTTTTTAGTTAATTTTATTAAACATAACCATAATATTTGACTACATGGGTTTATGACCGGTATCGTATTATATGGGACTTCCATCAAAATTACTTAGCATATGGGTCTTATTTCTTCAGTTTTATTGCTATAAACCATAACCATAAACTATCCAGCTTAAAAACTACAACAATTATGTTTTCTTTCTTCTTCCAATACCACCAAAATGTTTTTTTAATATCAATAATGTTTTTTTATATTATCTAATCACTTGCTTTTTTTTTTCATATACATATATATCTCAAACATATATGATATATTCCAATATCAAAGGATAAGACGACAAAAAATTTATTATATATTGAAATAAGAAATTGTCAACAGATATCAACGTTTTCCAAATTCAATAAGTTCAGTTGGCAACGTTAGGTTTCTGTCGATAGATAGGGTCTTTGTTTGAAAACTTGAATAGTCAATGATTTACTATTTATTGAAAAAAAAATTGTTGGACCATCTATGTATATATATGTGAATGTATGTATACATGATTTTGATGATGTCAAAGAAGAATCTAACAAGGCTGCTTCAAATGATAAGCATTTGCTTCAAGAATAATTCAAGATTGCTTCAACAAACAAAGCCTTGTTTCAAGATTCACTAAAGACCAAGCCTTGCCTTAAAACAAAGTGCTTTCAAGACATGCAAGGCTCTGGTAATCGATTACCAGGAAGTGTAATCGATTACCCGAAGACAGGGTTGAGAAATAGCTGTTGAAAAAGGTTTTGAATTTGAATTTTCAACATGTAATCGATTACCACATGTCTTTGAATTTTCAACATGTAATCGATTACCACATGTCTGTAATCGATTACCAGCAACGAAACTTTGGAAATTCAAATTCAAAAGTTATAACCCTTCAAATTATAACTGTGTAATCGATTACACAAACATTGTAATCGATTACCAGTGGAAAGTTTTCAGAAAATCTGCCAACAGTCACATCTTTTCATTAGATTTGTGAATGGTCATCAAAGGCCTATAAATAGGTGACTTGGGCACGAATTTTAGACAGAGAGTTTTGCTTGGCAAAAATGTCTTATCCTCTCAAAAGACAATGAGAGAGATTCTAAAGGAACTTCATTGTCAAATGCTCTCTCAAAAGAAATCCTTGGCCAAACACTTGCAAAATCTATAAGGATTCTTACATGATCTTCATTGTAATATTCTTCTCTTGAAGAGAGAATTCTTCTTCCATTCTTCTTATTCAATGAAATTGGTTAAGAAACTGTGAGTCTCTTGTTGTAAAGGATTCCTGAACACAAGGGATGGGTTGTCCCTGTGTGGTTCAGACTTTGTAATGGATTTTACAAAGATAGTGGAAATCTCAAGTGGGTTGCTTGAGTACTGGACGTAGGCACGGGTTGTGGCCGAACCAGTATAAAACTGTGTTTGCATTCTCTCTTTCCTTATCTTGTTTATGTTATTGCAATCAATTTTGCCTTGCATGTTTATAGAACATTATTAAATTGATTGTTGTTGCTTCTTCTGCATTCTAAGCCTATCCCTCTTAAGATTATTGAGGCCACAAGATCCAACAAGTGGTATCATTAAGAATTTTCTTGAGAAAGGGGGAGAATGTAAATCATGCAAGCTTTGATGGTGTCGAGAAGAAATCACATGTTTGTCATCATCAAAAAGGGGGAGAATGTGAATGTATGTATACATGATTTTGATGATGTCAAAGAAGAATCTAACAAGGCTGCTTCAAATGATAAGCATTTGCTTCAAGAATAATTCAAGATTGCTTCAACAAACAAAGCCTTGTTTCAAGATTCACTAAAGACCAAGCCTTGCCTTAAAACAAAGTGCTTTCAAGACATGCAAGGCTCTGGTAATCGATTACCAGGAAGTGTAATCGATTACCCGAAGACAGGGTTGAGAAATAGCTGTTGAAAAAGGTTTTGAATTTGAATTTTCAACATGTAATCGATTACCACATGTCTGTAATCGATTACCAGCAACGAAACTTTGGAAATTCAAATTCAAAAGTTATAACCCTTCAAATTATAACTGTGTAATCGATTACACAAACATTGTAATCGATTACCAGTGGAAAGTTTTCAGAAAATCTGCCAACAGTCACATCTTTTCATTAGATTTGTGAATGGTCATCAAAGGCCTATAAATAGGTGACTTGGGCACGAATTTTAGACAGAGAGTTTTGCTTGGCAAAAATGTCTTATCCTCTCAAAAGACAATGAGAGAGATTTCAAAAGAACTTCATTGTCAAATGCTCTCTCAAAAGAAATCCTTGACCAAACACTTGCAAAATCTATAAGGATTCTTACATGATCTTCATTGTAATATTCTTCTCTTGAAGAGAGAATTCTTCTTCCATTCTTCTTATTCAATGAGATTGGTTAAGAGACTGTGAGTCTCTTGTTGTAAAGGATTCCTGAACACAAGGGATGGGTTGTCCCTGTGTGGTTCAGACTTTGTAATGGATTTTACAAAGATAGTGGAAATCTCAAGTGGGTTGCTTGAGTACTGGACGTAGGCACGGGTTGTGGCCGAACCAGTATAAAACTGTGTTTGCATTCTCTCTTCCCTTATCTTGTTTATGTTATTGCAATCAATTTTGCCTTGCATGTTTATAGAACATTATTAAATTGATTGTTGTTGCTTCTTCTGCATTCTAAGCCTATCCCTCTTAAGATTATTGAGGCCACAAGATCCAACAATATATATATATGAGAGTCGTTAGCATGCCCTTGTAAACGAGTCTTGCTTATTTTACATTATTTATCACTCTTATTTTAATTTTGAAAATATCCTTTATTTATATTCCTTCTCTTCCGTTAAGTGGTCTAACATCTTACAAGGGAATGTAAAGGAGAATGCAAAATATATAAAAAGTAATGTGAACTAAACATCATCCATGTAAATATATCCACACCTCGTATCTATATACCAAAAAAATTAGACTTTCATCTAATCGGCCTCCTATTTTTTCCAGATCAGATGACTATACATGCATTATATACATTTAAAACAAAAATTAAAAGAATGGTATGTAAGAAATTAAACAAACAAAAACAAATATTAATACTAGAAGAGTTTGCTGGAGAATTCATCAATCTCCCTCCCTTCTAAACGACATGAAGCAGATTTTGAGGCAAGTTCTCTCAGCTGAGACACACTTCTTCCCAATTGCAAAGCCATCTTCATTTCAAAAAGCTCCCCATTTTCTCTTTTCTCCAAGTTTTTCTCTTCAAGTGTGGCCTCAATAGTCTCTTCCAACAGCTGAAAAAATCCACCACAGGTTCTGTACATTTCAAACACCATGCCAACTTGGCCTCCATGCTCAAAAGCATTAACCACTGTGGCCAAGGCCCCCGCAAGGGCAGGAACTAATCCATCTCCTGAAAACACAGACCCTAGTGCTGCTATTCCTGTGAGCAAAGGTGCTGAAACAGCAAAACCCTTGTTTATCTTCAGTGCAATGTTCCCTAACCTCTCATAGTCTTCCATGTCTTTTCTCTTCACCACTTCAATAACCTCCCTCATTTCCTCTTCCAACTCCACATTCCATCCATTATTATTTTTGTTGCTCTTAATCTCCATTATCTTCTCTTTGCCATTGCTCAATCTATAACTTTCTGGCCACCATCTAGCTGCTTCAAACTTTGCTGGAAACTTTTCAAGCATTGCACCACCCAACAAGGGGAGTGGATAAGCCTTGTCTAGAGCCAAAACCTTCTCTATTGCATCCCTCACATCACCTTCACTGGGATTTCCAATGGCGATCTTAGTTTGGATCTGTGTCTGAAGCTGCTTAAACAGTCTTGCAGCGTTTCTTTGTTCCTCAGCAAGTTGTGAGGGTTGGATTTTGTTGGTAGCAAGTAGCATCCCTGTGGCTGCAGAAAACAAAAGTGTTGATGATAGTTTTAGAGCCAAAAGTGGTGCACCTTCACCACTACCTGCAACACCAGCCATGGTTGAAGCCGTGAGGGTTAGCATGTTGATGGAGTTTAATAGGAGCGTGTTCCAATTCACACGTTGTTCTCCAACGTTTTTATGCATTTCAATTCTGTCAGCCACAGCCTCCGAGATTGCATAGAGCTGAATAATGGCCTTAGAATTTGCGGACTCATATAGAACACCATCATGTAGTGTTTTGATGGAGTCATTCTTTTCACTTAATGGGTTTTTCTCTGAGGTGAATTTATCTAAGTCTTCAACCAGACTTCTCCTAGATGATGCTTTTGGAAGAGAAAAAGAAACTCTAGGTAGTTTTGGGGCATTGATAGAACAATTGATTCTCTTCAAAGAAGAAGAACATGAATAAGAATGTAAAGGGTTATCAATAAGTAGCGGCGAAGCTCGTAAGGAAGACATATTTGTATAGGTTAGATTTTGATTGCAAGATTTTGAGTTTGGTAACTTTGGTTACGGAAATTAAGGTGTTGAATGAAGAAATTGAGAAGGTTAGGTACTTGGTATGCGTATTTATAATAACATGAGAGAAGGTGCTAGATATTGAGAAAAATAAAAATTAAGGAGCTGATTGACATAGTTGCTTATGTCAGATTGACCATTTCCTGTTCAAAATATTGTAGCCAATGGCAAGATCGCAACATCATGCTAACGTTGTGATGCGAAGCAAAACATTCTTAAATGAAGGCTTTCAGTACTTTCCTTTCAATTACATAGAAATCGAACACAAATCACTGCGGTACAACTGTACAAAGTATATGCATATACGTCGTGGGTGTCAGCTCTCTGTATAAATATACTATTATGTTATAAAATACAGGAACAAAATTAAATGAATATGTCTATAGAGCAATGATTTTTTAACATTCAAATTTTCCAAACATCTGATCAATTTTTTTTTTTTATCTTTCTTCTTATCATTATATCATATGATCATCAACTGTTATACTTATATTTTTTTTTCTTTTTTATCTCACTCTACTAGCTAGGTGCTAAATAGCACTTTAGGTATCCAAAAGTTAATTTTGATGTGTATATTATAATATATGTGACCTAAAACGTCTAAATACACATGTAACATCATTAGTAAGTGATTATAGAAGCTGTTTTTAAAGAATACTACAAAGTTTCAAATTTAAAAAAATTAAATGACCATATATATATATATATATATATATATATATATATATATATATAAAATTAAATTTAATTATACTTACTAACTGAAAATATGCTTTCTTCATATTTTGAATATAACTATTAACCAGTATGTCTTATTCTTTTATCTTACTATACATGCAAGAATGTAATATAATATGTCATCCAAAGAATTTTAACAAGTGGTCCTTCCTTAACGCCAAGGCTTTTTACCTGGTCTATTAAATAACTTGTAAATTGTCTAGTTTGAATAAAGAATAAAGAATACATGGTTGACCTCCCTCCCCAAAGAAAAAAGAAAATATTAATTATCGAGTGCTGCCAATTCATTTTTGAATTTCGTCTTGAAAAGTAAATTGGACAAATTCTTTGGGTAGGGTAGGGGGTGTGCTTATTAACTTAAAAGACGAGGTTAAGGAAAAAAGAGCATGGCATGCCTACGACTACGAGCTTCATTTCGGACTGGATCTAGTAAACCGAAACGGAAATGATTAGTAAAACAAGGATTTTTTTTTGAGCCAGTAAAACAAGGACTTGGTTTTTTTTAAAAAAAATAAATGACAATGACAAAGTAACTTAATAATATATAAGAGGATATGCTATCTGTTGTAAAAAAAGAAGGATATGTCTGTAAATTTTTTTAATTAATATACTTCAGTTATGCACACTAACATTAAGTTGATACGAGTTAAATTAAATTTGAATTCTTTACATAAAATTTGAAATTTAAATTTTATCACTAAAAAAATGTGATTAAGAATAAAGATGATCCCATTAAATATAATTTATTAGATTTTTCAATAAAGATTAAATATTAATTATTATTAATAAAGCTAAAAAAAATATTTTACACTTATAACATACTTCCTAAAAATATTTCAAAATCCACCAAAAAAAATATATACAGAATTCAACTTTTTCTTATTCTTCACATAGTAGATAGTTAGATAGGAATCCAAAGATAAAAAGAAAAAAAAAACATCACTACAATGTAAACAAATAATTTTAAAGTAAGCACTCTTACTTAGCCAATATTTAAATCCGACTCTACCTAAATTTGTCTAATTTACTCCAACATTTCTCACTTATCCACAAATTTAATTAATGAACGACTATAATTATATTTTAACTTCTAAGATATACAACTATCTCCTTATTTTATTTTAAACCAGCTGAATCCTAGACCGGCAGGCAAAGAGTAACTTTCATCAGTGGGAATATATAATGCATGTCAGATTATTTATTTCTTCATATTATCCAAGAAAAAGAATGATTCTTTGTTCATCCTTTGAAATGTTAGTCCTCGACTGTTTCCTTAGTGTCTTTTAATTGGCTCCAATCAAATTGATTAATAATTATTAATTAAGTTAGTCTTAATTTGGTCAGAAAGAAAAAAATTAAAATATCATTAAAGATTAAAAAACGGTTCTGGTATATATACATTAAGGTGAGTTCTAAATTCAAAATGTATTTTTCAGATCAAATTCAAACACAAAATATTATTTAACATTGAATCTAACTAAGGAGTATGCAAAGTGCAAACAAATCTCAACTCTTGGACTCAGTTCTGGTCTTTCGTGCTAACTTGTACTGGGCTAGTATGACAACATAAATTATTTACTCATTCAAGCATGCGCGCCAGAAGTTAGGGAACAAAAATATACTTGTGATAAAATAAATATATTTCTTCCCTAACTCTATTTTGCTAAGTTAGTCTTAATTTAAACATTTTTGTTATACTTATATTTATATATATAATCTTTTTTTAAGTCATTAATTTTAATAAAGGTTAAAAATGATCATAATTGACAAATAGTAGTTGTAATTAATTGACACAAAAAAATACTAAAATATTTTATGCTCGCAAATTGTCACAATTAACAAAATACAAAATTGAATTGAGAGTAGTACGTAGTTGATCTTGATTGTATAATTTAAATAAGTGGTTAAAATTAAAATTAGTTAAAATTTAACCGTGCTAAGAAAAAGTGTGAGTACGAGAGAAATAAGTTTAACCATATAATTTAAATATTTAATAAAAAATAATTAAAATAAATTATTTTAATATATAAGCTAGGTGGTATATCCAAAAAAAAAAAATATTTGAAAACAATATCTATAATGATAAAATTCAGGCGTACGCGTTTGAAGGTGACTTTTAAATTAAATTTCCATGAAAAGTTGATCAGATACGATTCAAACATGAGAATTTATAATAATTTTATTTCAAGAAATAATATAAGAATAAATATTCCTTATTTTATCTCCTGGAATTAAACTTTTATAGAAGACTTTTCTCCTTTGATTAGTGATTTTTGTGTATAGTGCACATATTTTATAATAAAAATAAAGTAAATTGAATATTTTTATTGAATAAATATTTTTATAGAATAATATCCTTTGATTAGTCTGTGTTTGTGTTGCTAATAATAAATATTTTTATTGTATTAAATAAGAATAAACTAAAAAATTAAGAGCTTTAACATTAAGAAATAAATTATTGAATAGATTGAACAACAACATCTTTATTGTTAGGAAAAATTACTTCATCTTTATAATTTTCTAATTTCTTACGTAGTTATGCAGATTTGAGGAAATTAATGTAATGTGAAAAGATGGAGGGAGACCAAGTGAAATTTCATCAAAATTCAAGGAGTGTAAGAGTTATTTATCCTTATGGTTATTCTATTTAAAAATATAATTTTTTTTAAAATATTCATTTATTAAATTGCTATAATTTTAAATTCGTTTTATTTAAAAATATATTTTTATTAGATTTTACTTATTTTTTTTCTTATTAAACTTTAAATTAATTAAGATTTCTTTACCTTCACGAATCAAAATATTAAAACAAAAAAAAAAACTAATCATATTTACACAACCCAAAAAGCATGCTGGAAAAACAGATCGATGAAGTGTCTCTGCCATTGCTGTATCATTGCTATTACTGTATCATTGAGGCCACCGTACGTGCCGCCACCTCCAGCGATGACTCTTTTACGTCGTGCCCACAACGCCGCCACCGTCTCCATCACGTGGCTTGTATGTTTGTCGGCAACAGGATCCTGCAGTTTTTTTTTTAAATAAAGAACCGTGAAAAATGATAGAATGATTTAAATTTGGAACCAGATTTGAGTGCTTTTGGTGATAAATTTCAAAGTTTAAAATCTTTTGTTGTTGAAACCTCCTCATTGATTAACGCAGTTGCATAAACTGTTAAGAACATTTTTAAAGGAATTCTTGAGGAAAAAAAAAGTCACTATTTTTTTAAAGTAAAATTCAAGAATCTGGATTCTACCATTAAATAAAAAATTACAAAAATTCTTGCATATTTTATGTGACACCATAAAAATTTATCCAAAATTAAAAAAAATGAGTTTTTTCTCTAATACTCTTAGTAAACATCCATGTTATTTAAGTGTTTTTTCTATTTTACAGAGAAGTGTGTTTTCTATTATTATAAAAAGTGGATAACTGTTCTCTTCTAATATTTAGAATATAAGAGAGTTGTAATTTTTTTAGTTAGTACAGATATTTCTCTAATCTTATAAGATGTGATTATTTCCCAATGAATTAAGGGTTTTCACATGAAAATATTCTACATCAATTTTTATTTTTTGATTCTAATTTTTGTTGTGAGATTTTATCTATTATTTTGGTACTTAAAGAAATTGTTAATTTTATCATTAAAAATATTTTAAGAATGACTTTTCATTGATTAGAAATATAAAAAAATATATTCTGATGGACAATTATACTAAAAAAAGTATTATAAAAAATCTTTGTATATGTGTATCGTAGCTCAACAGTATCACTAATATAGCAGCAGGAGTCAAACATTTAAATTTTCTAATACAAATGTTTCCAACTTTCAATAACGAATTCTGTAAACAAATATCGTAGAAGACCAAAACACCTTGGATCCTGGTTCTCATAAAAACAAGTGTGTAATAACTAAGTTCCTTTTATATATCAATTAAGTAAAACTGCCCAAAAAGAATGAGAGAACACGTAATCATTGAATGTATGTAATTCCTCTCAGAACAGTTTGCTGGCAAATTCGTCTATGTCAAGAACTCCTTCCATGCGATACGAAGCTGATTTAGAAGCAAGTTCCCTCAGTTGTGACACACTTCTTCCCAACTTCAAAGCCATCTTCATTTCAAAGAGCTCCCCATTTTCCCTTCTCTCTAAATCCTCCTCTTCCAAAGTTGATTCAAGAGAACTTTCCAACATCTTGAAGAATCCCCCAGAGGCTCTGTACATTTCAAAAATCATACCTACTTGCCCTCCATGTTCAAAGCTATTAACAGCTGAAGCCAATGACCCAGCAATGAGAGGCACCAATGCTCCCCAATAACCATTATTATTGCCTATAAATGCAGTTCCTGCTGCTGCAATTCCTGTGAGTAAAGGACCTGCAATGGCCAAAGTCTTGTTAATCTTCAAAATCATGTTTCCGAGCCTCTCATAGTCCTCAATGTCTTTTCTCTTCACCACTTCTACAACCTCTTTCAGTTCAATTTCTAGTTCTTCACTCCATCCATTCATTTTGTTTCCCTTTCTCTGTGACTTTCCTTTTCCGTTGTAGGGTTTAGAAGGCCACCACACAGCAGGTTCAAATTTCTTAGGGAATTTCTCAAGCATGGCTCCTAACAAAGGAAGTGGGAAAGCCTTGTCAAGAGCCAAAACCTTCTCCATTGCACCCTTCACATCTTCCTCGGTAGGGTTATTGTTATTAATCCCGAGGGCAATTGCGGTTTCGATTTCGCTCTGAAGGTTCCTGAACAACCTAGAAGCATTGCGTTGTTCCTCCGTGAGTTGTGAGGGTTGGATCTTGTTCATGATGAGTGACATCCCAGTGGCTGCTGAAAACAAAAGTGCTGAAGATAGCTTCAGAGCCAAAAGAGGTGCACCTGCACCTTCACTGCACGTGGCTGCAACACCAGCCATGGTTGTGGCAGTGAGTGTTATCATGTTGATGGAGTTCAAGAGCAGCGTGTTCCAGTTGTTACGTTGCTCGCCAATGTTGTCGTGCATTTCAACTCTGTCAGCTACAGCTTCCAAGATCGCGTAGAGTTGAATGAGGGCGTTAGTGTATGTAGAATGGTGTTGTTCATCAATATCATGTGATGATATTGTGCTGTTGAAACTCTTCTTTTCTGATAATGGAGTTGTGTCTTTTGATTTTAATTCCTCAGCTTGCTTTATGGTACGTATCTTTGGGGCTGAAACATCGACTCTTGGGAGTTTATTTGGGACGTGGATTGCGGCATTTATTTTCTTCGAAGACAAGGAAGAATGAGAAACTAGGGTTGAGGTTTGTATGGAAGCCATGAAGGGTTTTAGTTGAAGCTATTTATTTTTTCTATACGTAATGTTGTTGCTTTTTGTGTTTAGGACACAGTGGGGTGGATGATAAAATAGTTTTTTGTTTTGGTTTTGGTGTTTAGATGCATTCGTTGGGGGTTAGTATTTATATTGAAACCAAAAGGGAAGGCGAAAGGGTCAAAATCAAATAAGGAAACCCAATATGATTGACCAGTTTTTGTATATTGACATAGTCTCTGTTCAAAATTCCCAGCCTCGTTGGTGTGGCTAGTTTTGGCTCTCAACATGCGACGTAGTAAGACCACACTGCAATATTGCGCTAGTTGCAAGACAAAAGAAAATTAGCATGCATGCATCATGCAACAAAGCCTATGACAGCTCCTTTTTTATTTCAGATATTTTTACGTTTTTTTTTTCTTCTTCAATGCATTGGCTATTACTTATGCTCCGTTGGATAGTCTTTCACTTTGAAATTTCTTTGGCCTTACCAAATACGTCTTAAATTGCCCCGCACGATTAATTTTGAAAAGTTGTAGTTTCGTTAGACAATATAATATCTCGCGTGTGGACTTTATGAGCAAATTAAGATTTGAAGAACGAGGAAAAGTAGTTTAAGAGTGAAATTTGGTTTTAGGTAGTGTATAAAATTAAAATAAATGTTAATGAATGTCAACAGTAAATTAAATGTTGCTAAATAAATGTTAAAAGCTAATCTTTATGCCAATATTAGCCGTCACTACATATTTCAGGAGCAAAATCAAGCACACAGTTTTTGATCCGACAAAGCTCAATTTCAGAAATACAATTATCAATTTATCATGTTTTAGTTTGAACCAAGATAATATCCCGCACGTAATTGTGCTATAGATTGACCATTAATAAAAATAAAATAAAAAAAAGTCAAGGAGAAAGTAACAGGGGAAGGAGGCGCGGAGAGCCAACAACGGCAACTCTACGTTGATGTGTCAAGAATACTGTACTAACGAAGATGCTTCGCAATAGCTCATTCTTGGGGAAAAAGCATTATACATTTCATATATGCATGGATAAAAAATATTTACTTCTTCTTTGGAAACAAATATTTTTCTATTTAGAAAACAATTTATTCATTGTTGAAAAAGACAAATTCATTCAATGCACGCTATACTTGGTTATCTTTTGTAACAAGAAATTGTAGAAAAGGGATGGCACCTTTGGCCAATTTTATCACGTGTAGAGACCAATAAAGACGTAATTCAAAGGATTTTACATAATAGATTTATACTACAAGAAATTTTATTCATTCAGAGCTACTTAATTAATTAACCCTTGGGTACCAAGGGGAGCTCAAAGAGATGCTATCAAGCAAAAATTTTAATGGTGTCAAATAAAGTTGAACATAAGTTTATGGCAAAACAAACCAAGAGTTTTCTTTTAAATAATTAACCAATGTGTCAATGCAATATGCAGATATTGATTACTTGTTTAATTTTTTATTGTATAAATCATTGTATTTTTTTATGATAAGTTAAATTATTCATTTCGTCCATATCTCTTATATTTTTAGTTCCTATAGTTTGAAAATGGTTTTTTTAATCCCTATTATTTACATTTTAATTCTCTTTTAGTCTCTATAATTTAAAAATGTTCATTTTAGTCTTTATAATTTGTATTTTAATTCTCTTTTAATCTATATAATTTGAAAGTGGTATCTTTAGTCCCTATAATTTATATTTTAATTACCTTTAATTTACTCCTTACTACAAAAAAAAAATATAAAAATAATTAGCTATAAATTAATTATAAATTATCAATTATTTTTTTATTACAAATTATCTTATAACAAATTAGTTACGAATTACTTGCTAATATTTTTATAATTAATTGTAATTGATAATATTAATCATATGTTGATAGTAAAAATTAAGAAGAAATTAAAATATAAAATATAAGAACTAAAAAAACTATTTTTAAACTATAAAGACTAAAAGAAAATTATAATATAAATTATAAGAACTAAAAAAATTACTTTCAAAATTATAAAAACTAAAAAAATTAAAATATAAATCTTAAAGATTAAAAAAATTACTTTGAAACCAAATTACAGTGCCCAGAAGAATGAATAGGAGGAAATTCTTATAAATACTTTATGATCCGATCGTTTCACTTTCTCGTTATGATGTATGGGTTTTGCTTTCAATAGATACGTATATTTCTAAGGAAAATGCTTTTTAGTACGAATAAAAATTCCTATTGATCACACGAATGACATGAAGTACTCGTTTCTCCACCCATTATAATTCTACTACGAATCTGCGATCCTCGTCTCTTATTGCCCACTTCAAAATCCCATCCTAAATGACATCATTTTGTTGTGAAAATTTTTTTTTTAACACGTAAGTAACCGCAACAACTCTCAAATTGCTTATTGTTGATAACAAATCCCTAAGCAATAGCAACGTGTAAGGATTTTGTTGAACTTAGAATTTTGGAACAATTGATATTCAGATTTTCTTTATTAAGTTTTAATTTGGTGGGATAGTCTCATAACCTAACCAACCAAGAGGTTGGTCCTGATCCCATAACATAACCAACCAAGATTTAATTATCGACCAAGAGAATTATTAACAGTTAATGTTAATGTTCAGTAGTGTAGTGCTTTAAACATGATTGTCTGTAAAAGAATAAAATATACATGTAAAGAGGTAAACAAAAATCATATTCTTTTTAAAATTTCTTTCTTTCTCTTGTAAATCAAACTACAGAAGGACTATTACTTTTCGTCTCCTTCTTTACAATTTCATCCCTTCCTCTAAATCAAATAGTCACACCACTTTTTTTATTCTTGAAAACATTTTATTTTAAAAATAAAATAGACTAAAATATCTTTTTAATCTCTATAATATAAGCTCTTTTAAAAAAATCTCTGTAAAATCAGCTTGTTAATTTTAATTTTAGTCCTTATAATTTTTTCTTTATTTTTCATCTCTCTAAAATTTTATACTATTGATTTTAGTTTCAATCAAATGAGCAAATGTTGGTTTTTTCTAATTTTAATCCCTCAAAAAATCTAATCACTATTTTTTTTATCTAAAAGTTTATTCTAAGGTAAATAAATAACATAGGGATCTAATTTTTTTTAAAGGTATTACATGTTGACATTCTACCATTGGCTAGCGGATATTAGTATAAAAGGAGCAATTCACCTTCCGCTAAAAACATAAGTCACTAACAAGTGTCACTTAATATATAGAAGGGATAAAAAAAATAAAATTTTAATATTTTGAGGAATGAAAATAAAGAAAAAAAATTGAAACTCACTAATTTTACAAAAATTAAAAATATATTTAAGTCAATAAAATGATAAATCAACAAATGTTTTTCAAAATGACAATAATTCAAATTAAAAAAAAAAACTAACATTAAGATGCTGTTTTCCTGATGTTTTTTTTATTCGTTATAGATTATCGTTGGACACTTTTTAAACCAATCTTTTTCTTTTTCTTCTTTCAGAACATATTACGGTGAAACCTTGAGCTAGCTTTAAAGCACGTACCCGCGTGAAGAGGGAAATGGAGCTGCAAACTGCAAAGGATTTGATCATTTGAAATTGAATGGTAGTCTGCAACTTCATCGTTACAGCTAGTCGTTAGTTAGGATCTAGAAAATATGGATAAAAATAAACAAATAAAACTTTAATTATCATACAAAATTAAGTTAATTGTTTATTGAATTTAATATTTTTATATATAAAAAAGTAGAGGGTTTATATTTTCAGAGAAATTTTGTTTGAGGGCCATACTCTCCTTTGAATGCACCCCTGGCCATTGTCAACATGTTTCTTTCCGCTTCAGTTCTGAGTCATTTTTAACTTTTTTTTTATTTCACTTTTACGCACTGAGCACTTCATCACACACACTCACACCATAATTAAATATACCTTCTATGGTCAACAATATATCAACTTACAGTTCTTTGTATCTTTACCGTTATATTTTATTCCTAACGGTCAAAATTATTTGTTCAGGATAAAATAAACACAACCACATAATTTTCTTTTGTGGCTTAAAGTAAATGAGCGAAAATATTTGGAATCCAAACATCTCATCAATATTTCTTATTTTTCATCTCTCTTTATTTCTCTCAAAGTATAAGCATCTAAATGTTCAAGAATTATTTTTCAAAGTAAATATTCAACGGGATGACATAACCTCGGTGATTCCATGTTGAAAATAAAAATATTTATTTTGTGCATTGCACATATTAAAAGACTATTTATTAAAAGAGGTTTGAAAAAAAAAAGTCAATTGAGGTTGTTTCGTCTCATTTTATTTTATATACCTTATAAATATTAAGCGTGTGTTTGAATAAAATCATCAAGGGTTAGTTAAGTTATTGAGATAATCTAATTTAAAAACCCACTCTTATTTCTTACTTATATATTATGAGTATGACACCATCTGTTTCAGTTGACACCCTTACATATTCAATGTTCACTCGCTTAAAACGAGTGAAATTATAAAATAGTGAAATCCATGAAGTGAGAAGAATGTGACATACCAACTACGTGGATTGTTAATGTCCTTTTGGGACAACAACAACAATAATTCACACGAGTTGCAGTCCCAGAATCAGTTACCTGTTGTTCAGTCAAAGGGTGGGAGCAAGATGGGTTCTTTGGCAAAGAAGGGACTCAACAATTATGGTCAAACAGCTCCAGCAACACCCTTTGAGAATCAAGGTTTCTCTTCTTCTGCATTTATCATTACTTTTTTTTTTTTCTGCATTCGTTGACCGGTTCATTTGGGTTGAATTAGGTAATCGCTGCAGGGGTGCTATCAGCAATCAGCGATATTGTGTCTCAGAAACTTACTGGGATACAGAAACTTCAATTAAGACGTCTTCTTCTCAAAGTGGTCAGCTTCTTTTACTTCTTTTTTATATATATTTATTTTACTCTTGTCCTACCTAAGTCCTAAGTAGTATAATATATATATAGTTACCTCAATTTCTAAAATGAGTAAACTACTACTGTCCAGTTGATCACTGATGCTTAAATTGCCCTTCCTTGTAAGATCAATGTGTACTGTATATCTTAGGGTTTATTTTCTCTATTTTTTATGGATTTTGGCATTATTGGTAATTAGGTTTGAATTTCTAGTAAAAACTTTGGGACTTTAAAAAATATGATACTGGAGATTGAGTGAAATTTCAAAGCTGACTGGACTAGTGTTTAAAACATCATTGCATCTGTTAAGTCTGCAAATTGATAGCAATCGGTGGCCAAAATTAGTTGTCAGTAATCTAATTAAAGGTTGAAAAGAGAAAAGAAAAATACTCAAGTTACAAGGTTTGCTCATAGTTAACAGTGTCATTTACACTAAAATAAATTAACTAAAGCATTTGCGCTTAATCTCTCAGCGGAGTGTAATTTTTAAAATAAAAAGGGAAGATGATGTAATTTAAGTATCCCAGAGGAGTGTATTTTATTCTTCTAATATTTGTGTGGAAGAGAAAGTATAAGACTATTCAGGTTGGACTTCAGGGGGGTTGGGGTGATAGAAAATTGGAACTCTATTGTCAAAAGCTGATTTTAAAAATGCTGAAATTGATCTTTTTTTTGTTTAACCAAGAGAAAAGTTAACATGTTGCTGCTCATTTTGATGAACTATTCTGCTTGCATAAACCTTTATGTTTTAACTACTACAGTTATGAATGGTTAGTGCTTTTTTGTTGTTATATAGTATATTTATGTATTAGGAATCATATAAATCGTTTATTTCATGCAGGTTTTTGGAGCCGCTTATCTTGGACCCTTTGGACACTTTTTTCATTTAATACTGGATAAAATTTTCAAAGGAAAGAGAGATTCAAAAACTGTGGCCAAAAAGGAAAAACTGCAAAACCTTCTGTTTAATCTATCTATTTATCATGAGCTGAATTCAGGCATCGCAGTTGGCACCTGTGTCATCAATCTGCTTTTCATTGGCAGCACGAAATATCAGCTAACTTATGCAGTACAGCACTTGTGTTTGAAGCACTTCGACTCCAGAACTAAAAAGAATTAATTGGAAGTGAAATAATTTACAAGTATCCTATCAAAAGTGGCAGCGTTTACAAGTCGTGTTACTCATTCGTCCAATTAATATTTGTCACTTGTCATTCTAGATTTTGTTACATACACTAAAAAAATAAAAAAAAATAAAAGAGAATAATAATTCTACAAAATTAATTTTATTATCTTTAATTTATTTATAGATTTTTTTTATTCATTATTAGTATTATAAAGAGATATAACTGAAAAAAATACTTTTTTATTTGTATAATAATTATCGTCTTAAATTATTTTACATAAATTAAAAAGATTAATGAATAAATAAAATAAAATAATAATTTTACAAATAAACATTATCACCATTAATTTATTTTTTTTAGTTCATATTATTAATATTATAGTAGATATAAATGAAAAAAATAATTAATATTATATTAAAAGGATATTTATAACTTATCCTTTTATAATAATTTTTTTTTGATTTTTTTTCAGGTTCTGATTGAACCGTTGATATCTTCTTTTTCAAAAAATTTCTTTTCATAATTTACTATCGATTAGTATTGGAAAATTAATATTTTCATAAACAAAATTATTTACATCAAGAAAGGATCGTAAGAATACACATAGGAATAATAACAAATAAAAGAATTTTAACGTGATTCAACACATTTTATTTCTATCTATGAAATCGTCTCAAAACTATTTCACTATCACAAGAATGATTACAAAATTGTAACCCATACCAAATAGTGTATCACTCTACAAATCCGAGTACCCCACTCAATGTTTATAAAAAATGATAACAATCTCACACAAAGACATTTTTCTCTTAACAAAATGACTGTTTCATAATTTCTTTTCTGACATGCTCTCTTCATGTCTTTGTTTCTCCACTAATTTTCTTCTCTATCTATAGTGGAGATTGTCACCCACTATAATAAATAAGTTCTCTTGAAAGTTGAAACAAAAATAACTGCATTCATTCAACTAAAGTTTATCTAATAAAATACAATCTTCCACTTTACATTTAAGTCACTTAAATCTTAGTAATAAAAATTCAATTTCCAATGTACATGCATCTTATTTTTTAACTTGAAACTCTACATTGAAGATTAGTCATTTTTTAACATCTAACTTCTTTATTTACATATTGAAACATGGAAGTAAGATATAGGTGGAAAGTGTGGACAAATAGAAAAATTCTCGTCAGTGTGGAAAATAGGGTACCCAACTGTGGCATTCCTGGTCAACTATTTGTTTACTTATTAAATAAAAAATGAGATATCCTAAAAATGATGTGTAAATGGCATGCTTGGTTAATAAGTTGTGTATAGTAGCGTTTATGATGAAAAAAGTGGATTTCAGGCCAACCTTGGGTGAATGTGAAAGCAAAAGATAAGAAGGATTATCCATCAGTGCAGTACACAGCATGGACGGTAACATTATGTTACAAGTGTAGAAAATAACAGAATTTACTAGAAGACTATTTTTTTTTTTTTAACTTTAGAACAATGAATTGAACCGCAGACCTCGCCTGTTGTGGGGTGGATAAATCACAAATTCTTGCCTCTTCATTTCCGTGTTGTTTTCCAAAGCTTAGCAGCATTTTTCTGGTATGTGGTTTTTGTTTGCCTTTCCCTCTACTTTTCTTTCCATGACTTGTTAATGATCATTCCCTTTGGTAAACAACAACTAAACTGAGATCAATAATGTGTGTGTATTTTGTTTCGGGGGAATATTCTTGAACCTTCGAGCACGAACTCTGGCATTGACTAAAGCCTGAAGCAAAGAAGATTACTGTTTACAGTCTTACCAGAGTAGTATGCATCAGTTTAAACAATTCAAAAGATCTTCCGTTAAATAGAAGTGTGCCTTGATTTGTTTAGGGACCTTCAGTAGTGACATCTTTGACATATTTTACTAACTTAAAGATAATTTGTAAGAATTTTGTGCATACCAACAATACCTACCAAAACAGGTTTTGACCAAGAAAACAATGCCCCAGATAAAGCCAAAGAGACACAATCTGCTGGGGTTCCTGACAAATAGAAAAAACAAAGAAAAAGAAATTCAAACACCCTGCATCCTAAAATGCGTTTACTTCACATTACAAAAGACAAAAACAAAAACAAAAAACTCAAAAAGCATATAAAAAAGACTAGATTCTTGAGCAGTAATAATAGATCGAACATAACAATGCACTGCTCTCCTAAGCATAATTGTCACACCAAATAACCAAAGGAAAAAGGACAATACTTATATGCAGTTCTCAGAATTAAAATTTCAACTTAGTATTCTATATGACATTTCACGAAAACCATTACTGTATTATACGAATTACCGAACTAAGACTAATAAAAAATAACACCAAAACCACTTAAAGAATGAGTAATGACATCCAAATTTTGTTCATAACCAAATGTGTGAAATTACCTGACACTTGATAAGCATTGGCACCACCAACTTGTGCTGAATACACAGCTAGTGTCTCCCCAGTGGTAACCGAGTGACCACACACCGATCTATTCCTGCATCAACAAAAAAACCATCATCACAATCCTTAAACCAACTCACCCCAGTGAAGTTTTGCCGTGATCCACACACTGGAACAACTCAAATTCACCAAAAATCATGTTTTGAGGAAACATACGATTCTGGGGGCACAGACATGAACATCAAGAAGTGCCTCAACGAGGAATGTGAGGCCAGGAGAGTCAATGCCTGATTCAAATTACATGTTGGTGGAGGTTTCCATTTATAAGTCTGTTGTTTTACTTGCACATGTACTAGACTTGAGTAATTCAACTCACTTTAATGTTGTTTTTAAGATCAATTGAGCAATTTAGTCTTTGGATTTATATGGCAGTCATGATTCAGTCGTTTTGGAATCAAGAAAAATTCAAATAAATCTTAAAAAAAATAGATTTCATTTAAGTTCTTGAAATTAGTTTATTTTTTTTCATTTTGGTCTCTAACCCAAGAACTTAAGTAATGATAATAATACAAGTTTAGGAATCAAATAGAGAAAAATGAATTAATTTCAAGGATTTAAATAAAATCTTAAAAAAAATTAGGGACTTATTTGAGTTATACGTAATTTTAGTAAATTTGAAGAAGAGAATAAGATTATTTTTTTCCGGTGAAGAAGAGCGAATGAGATTGAAAGTATTCAACTGTTTTTAATTATTATATAAATTTTACGTTATTTATAGAATGAGCAGGTCGTGCACGTGAGGGAGGGGTCAATGTATAAATACTGAAAATTCAAATTCTCTTAAAAATGAATTAATAATTAGTAAAATGTGAAAGTGGCATAAGAAGTAACAACCACGTGGGTTAATGTCGGCTCCTCACACTTTATGAAGATATTTTGGGACAACAACCATGAATGAATAGTTTAATATTAGACACGAGTTGTAGTCTCAGACGCTGTTATTGAGTCAAGATGGGTTCTTTGGCAAAGAAGGGACTCAACAATTACGTCAAACAGCTCCAGCAACACCCTTTGAGAACCAAGGTTCTATTTTTTCTGCATCCAATTCATCACACTTTCAATTTCCGTTACCTTTTTTTGATTTGTTTTTTTTTTTTTTTGCATTTGTTTTCGTTGACCACCGATTCATTGGGGTTACATTAGGTAATCACTGCAGGGGTACTATCAGCGATCAGCGATGTTGTGTCTCAGAAACTTACCGGGATACAGAAAATTCAACTCAAACGACTTCTTTTCAAAGTGGTCAGCTTCTTTTCTTTTATATTTATGTTACTCTTGTCATACCCAACTAGTATAAATGTATAATAACCAAAATTTCTAATATGAGTACATTATAGTCCACTTGACTGATGCTTGAATTGCCCTCCCTTCAAAGATTAATATTTTCTGTATTTTTTTTATGGCTCTAAGCATTATTGGTTTGAATAATTAGGTTTGAATTTCTGCTAAAAACTATGGGGCTTTAAAAAAATTCACATGAGGATTCTGAGTGAAATTTCAAAGTTTACTGGACTAGTGTTCAAATCAAAACATTATGGATTCTGTTAAGTCTGCAAATTGATGGCAACCTGGTCAAAGAAAAGAAGAATACTCTAATCACAATGTTTTAAAATAAACTAAAATGGATGCAGCGAACAAAAGTTGATCCAGTTGGTAAGGATTGGACTCAAATTCCACAAAGACGTGGATTCAAATCCTATTGCCGATGTGAGGATCTTGTTGATGGATGATTTATAAGTAGCTCTGTAAGTGCTTAGTGAGCCTTGAGGCATGCCCTGACGCTTGGTGAGTCCGAGGGACCCAGCTCACTCAAACTTTTCTTTATAAAAAAAATGTGTGCAAATTGGTCTATCTGGAAATGGGAGTGTAATTTTTAAAATAAAAGGGGAAGATGATGTAATTTAAGCATCTCAAAGAGGAGTGTATTTTATTCTTCTAATATTTGTGTGGAAGAAGAGTGCCAGACTATTCAGGTTGGACTTTTTGGGGATTGGGGTGATAGAAAATTGGAACTCTATTGTCAAAAGCTGAAATGTTTTTTTTTTTTTTCACAAAGAAAAATTAGCATGTTGCTGCTCATTCCGATGAGCTATACTGCTTGCTTAATCATTTATGTTTAAACTACTATAATTATGTGTGGCTTGTGCTTTTTGTTGTTATATTTATGCATTAGGAATCATGTAAATCGTTTATTTCATGCAGATTTTTGGAGCCGCTTATCTTGGACCCTTTGGACACTTTTTTCATTTAATACTGGATAAAATTTTCAAAGGAAAGAGAGATTCAAAAACTGTGGCTAAGAAGGTAATGCCAAACCTTCTGTTTTAACTATATCTATCAGGCATGAATTCAGGCATTGCGGTTGGCACCTGTGTCATCAATCTGTTATTCTTACAGTTTTTGCAGATTGAAATATCAGCTAATTTATGCAGTAGTGTTTAAAGCACTACGAATCCTGAACAGTAAAGAATTCACTGGAAATGAAATAATTTACAAATCCTATCAAAAGTGGCAGGGTTTACAAGCTCTATTATATTGCACTCAAAATGCTATGCATGAATTGAATTCTTAAACTGTTAAAACTAATATCATTCCAAACATATTTTACAATAATTTATTTATAATTAAATATATTTTATTTTCTATACCACCTCTCTCAATTCAAATGAGAGAAAAGATGTTGATATAACTTAGCCTTTTGTAATCATTCTTCTTTTTCAGGTTCTGATTGAACAGTTAACATCCAATCCTTGGAACAATTTGCTTTTCATGATTTACTACGGATTAGTTGTTGAAGGTTAGTCATTTTTCAACATCTAACTTCTTTATTTACAAATAGAATAATTCTCATCAGTGTCAAATAGGGTACCCAACTCTGATATTCCTTTCAACTATTTGCTTACTTATTAAATAAATAAAAAATGAGTTATCCTAAAAATGGTGTAAATGGCATGCTTGGTTGGTAAGTTGTGTATAGTTGTGTTTATGATGAAAACGTGGATTTCAGGACAACCTTGGGTGAATGTGAAAGCTAAAGTTAAGAAGGATTATCTATCAGTGCAGTATACATCATGGACGGTAATATTCTATTACAAATGTAGAAAATAACGGAATTTACTGGAAGACCAATTTTATTTTTATTAACCCCAACGAATTGAACTACAGGTCTGGCCTGTTGTGGGGTGGATAAATCACAAATTCATGCCTCTTCATTTCCGTGTTGTTTTCCAAAGCTTAGTAGCATTTTTCTGGTACGTGTTTTTTGTTTGTCTTTCCCTCCACTTTCTTGATTTGTTAATGATCAGTCCCTTTGGCAACCAACAACTAAATTGAGATCATCCATTGTGTATATTTTATTTCAGGGGAGTATTCTTGAACCTTCGAGCACGATCTATGGCATTGATTAAAGCCTGAAGCAAAGAAGATTACTAGGACACTGTTACTCTTTCCAGAGTAGTTTGCATCAGTTAAAACAAATCAAAAGAAGATCTGCTGTTCAAATTAATGTGTTGGCAAGATCTTTTAGTTTGTCTGACTATTTAGACATGATCAATTTGTAGTGCTAGGAATATGGAAGTTTGTGAATGTTAATTTGAGTATGGATGAACGATGATCAAATTGATTTTGAATGAAATTAATTTTGAAGCAATGTGATTTATGTTTGATGTTTTATTATAAAAATAAGTTAGTAGTAAAATTTAGTAGAATTTCTTTTATTTAATACAAAAGCTACCTAAAAATGCTTTAACTCATAATTAATCATGGATTTAGAAATCATTTCACAATGTAGAATCAAAAACGGAAAAATTTATCTAAATTCACTTTAATTGATATTTTTAATTGATATTTTAACGTGATTATAGAGAATTCAATGTGAAATTAAATACATACTTAATCCAGATGGGTAAATATCAAACAAATTTTGGAGACAAAGCAATAACTGAGGATGAAGAAGTTCATTGTTCTTGACAATTTTGTCAATGGATGAATATATTTTGGAAAATTCTTGATTCATTTTAGAGGAAATTCATTTCTTGCAGTATCATTGTCGTCATTTGATGCAGCTGATCCTATGAATATGGTTGAACAAAAGCAACTAGATGGTAACAATTGATGCGCCATAACAGAAAATCTGAAGTAATAATTTCTCAAGTTTTAACCATTCATATGTTAAAGGTTCATCAGCAGAACAACACAATTTGAGAAGCATACTAATATACTAATAAATAGATCATGGATCGTTAGGATTTTATGCACTTTTATGAGACAGGGTATGAAGGGATTGAAACATCGCACAAAAGTCAAAACTCCCAATGGGTTTGTATTCCTGTATACTGTATTGTCAAAATCTGCGTTGTTGAAGCCTCATAGGAAGATGTGGCACGTGCTCTGTTTCAAGTCACGCGAAAGTTGAGACAAGACAACCTTCGCATTGGGTTAGGTATCTTATTGATGTTAGCAAGTACATATACCGAAAATATAGGGTCGTTGACTTGTTGACTTGAAATTAGAGTTAGTATAGTACATACTAATATACTTATCGTTTTTTATACACAATAATTTCAACAAAACAATTTAGAAAATAGAAAGAGTATGACATGATATGATATAATTTCTTTTTTGGTGAAGACATGATGCGATTGTATTAAATATAATATCCATGCTTTCATTTTCATTGTCATCAAAATTTAATTAATGTGAAATAATTTCAATTAATTAAACATTTTCAATATAACAACCAAATTTTGATTGCAAATCACACGTTTTAATGATTTTATTCTTAAAATGTAATATAGTAAATATTTTTATATCTTGTGGCAATATATGAAATTATAACAAACATAAATAGTCAACTACTTGCTATGAAAAATGAGGTATAGTATCCAACTTGGGAAAAGATGATGGATGTGTGAACATGAGAGAAATCTTTGCCTTTTTTTTTACCAAGGTTGCTCAAAAGTTACAATCACAATGCGTAGGTATTATATTTATGCGAGGAACTGGTCAGAAAATGAAGCCTGTGACAATTTTGAGTTATACTTGACAAATATGTAGCATTAATTTCAAAGTGATCGTATCTTGTGAACAAGTGAACAAACGCGGCACCCTACACTATCAATCATGGAAAAACAATTTTACTCGACCCACGTGAAGGAATGCAATAAATGTAAGGAAAAAAAAAGGACTTTATTAAACTCTGTCAAATTCTAATAAAATAAATGCAAGGCCACGTACTAAAATATTGAGCACAACCATGTGACTTAGTTTCTTGTGGAGGTATATGTACGTTTTATTCTTGCAGATATTATTATCATAATTATGGTTGTTGGTTGTCAAAAAGGCAAGTTAAAACATTCAACAAGAGGTTCATTTTTTGCACAGTCATTAATTAAAGTCTTCTTCAGGGCATGTTTTGTGTTATTTAACAAATTTTTTTTGTTGGTATTACAGCCTTGCAGGTTTTACTCGTTATTTCTGTTGAAAGTCAGCATAGGAGGGAGAACTCATAGCAGATGCAGCCAAATTATGAAAGGACAAACATAGATTTCAATGCTCCCAACTTAATTATTCAGCCGTGTGGGAAAATTTCTCAATCACATTCCACCTTCTTATGTATATGTATGTTCTATAAGAGAACGTGGCACAATTCAATCACAAACACCCTAACCATTACTATTTACTAGTTAAGGCCTTCATAAAAAATACAGCTAGAGAGCACATGGGAACCACTATGGATTCAAGCAAATTTTCTTCTTTCTCATATTGCAGTTCAAGAAGAATAGCTGCAACAATCAATGTGCCGAAGATTAAGGTAACCAAAGTCTCCACTCCAAGGCCTCCCAACAAAAACTTGGTGGCAGAATTGAATTATCTAAATAATTACATTTCAGCCACCGGCACAACTCATGCAAAAGAGAATCCTTACTGCTCCAATCTCAGCGCCAAGAGTTCCACAGCACCTAGAACAAGCACACCAAATTCCACTGAGGTTACTAAGCTTCATGTGATTATGGAGATTGTAGCAGAAAGAATAGAGATGCATAAGAACATCGGAGCACAGCGCGACAACTGGAACTGCCTTCTAACGACATCTGTTAATATGATTACTCTCTCAGCTGCAACCATGGTTGGCCTTGCAGCTGTTGGTTCAAGTGGAGCAACTGTTGTGGCCTTGAAGGTGTCCTCCACAATTCTTTACATGGCAGCCACAGGGTTACTTGTGGTCATGAACAAAATCCAGCCATCACAGCTTGTAGAGGAGCAGAGAAATGCTGCTAGGTTGTTCAAGCAGCTTCATAGAGAACTCCAAACAAGGCTTTCTCTTGGGAATCCTAGTGAGAATGATGTCAATGAAGCAATGGAAAAAGTGTTGGCATTGGACAGGGCTTACCCTCTTCCTCTATTGGGCTCAATGCTTGAAAAATTCCCCCAAACTGTGGAGCCAGCAGTGTGGTGGCCTAGACAGAAGCAAAAGTGTCTAAAAAAAGAAGAGTTTGGTGGGAAGTTCAAAGGGAAGAATGGATGGGATGCAAGGTTGGAAGATGAAATGAGAAAGGTTGTGCTGGTTTTGAGAAAGAAGGACATGGAAGACTACTTGAGGTTGGGTAAAGAAGTCTTGAACTTCAACAAGGTATTGGCAGTTTCTGGTCCACTACTCACTGGCCTTGCAGCTTTAGGATCAGTTTTTTTGGGTTCTGTGAATGCACCTTGGCCTGTTATGCTTGGGGTTATTGGAGGAGCTTTGGCAAGTGTTGTTAACACATTAGAGCATGGGGGGCAAGTGGGGATGGTGTTTGAGATGTATAGGACAACTACTGGTTTCTTTAAGCTCATGGAAGAGAGCATAGAGCTAAATATAAATGAACAAGATCCTCATAAAAGAGAAAATGGGGAATTGTTTGAAATCAAAGTTGCTTTACAGCTAGGTAGGAGTCTCTCAGAACTCAGGCAATTTACTGCTTCAATTTCATCCTCACCTGAAGAGAATGATTGTCAAGAGTTTGCTAGCAAACTTTTCTAGATAGAGTTTACTGTAACTATTAAGCTTTGTTTTGTGAATATTCTCATAACAAGAGAATGCTTGTTAATTATAATATTATTACTATTACTATGTGTACTTACTATCATGATTTTTTTGGTAAATGTGGTTTGAAGAGTTTAACTTTGCTTCTATTATTCATCAACTAGTTGTTAGTTTAGATCCACAGCTAATTAATTTTTGTGTTAGCCTTCTGCGTTGGCTTTTGTATTGCCTCCAGAATACTGAAAACAAGTGCAAAATAAAAATGAATTAAAACCAACAAAACCCACGTGATTGAGTGCTGTTTCCATTCCTTATTCTTGGGAATCTATTTATTTTGATTTGGTGTTTCTTTGCTTCTCTATTCAATGAGCATCGCGATAAAGGAGAATTTGTATTAAGATTAAACTTCAGATTCGGACAGCGTGGAAATTCCCACATCCAACTCTGGATTATTTAAGATAACTATTTTATTTTCTTTCAAATTGTAGATGTTAACATGTTGATTACTTAAAATTAGCAGAATGGTCGAACCTGATGATCAGGTGGAGTAGTTCGGGAAAGCTCTCCAAGTTTACAACATTTTATGATGGGTTGAAAATATAAAAAAAATATTTACACTATTAGTATATACCAATTAAATAAAAAAAATAAGTCATACAATTACAGTGTAAAAATTTCTCTCTTAAATTATGGGTGAACTCCATTCTCCAAAGATGAGTAAGAGGGTAATTACTTGTAAAAAGTACTCTAATGTTTTAGGTAATAAGTAAAGATTATATCAAATGAATCGTACCTCATCTTTGGATGTCTCTGTCTACCTTCACAGTCATATGCCTATTATTTCTTTAACAGTTGTGTAACTGTCCCATCTGAGGTGGAATCTTGTCAAATTATGGTCATGCTACTTTTCTACTTTTCTTTAAAAAATGAGAGAAATTATGTTGTAATTCTCGATTCAATTCTTAAGAAATTTCATGCTTGCTATTCAGTTCTCAATTCAATTTTTTTTTTCTCAATTCCAGTCATTTGAAGTTGTCAAATTTTATTCTTAGTTTGTGAAACTTATAAATCAGAGGTGTATGGTGATGAATTTTGGACACCTGAGAGGAGGAGTTCAAGGCAGAGTATTCGGTCAATAAAGTAGAATTTGGTTCTGTTATTTGTTTTATCTTTTAGCTTAGTCTTATTTATTGACTTGGATAGTGTTCTTGAAGGGATGATATGCAAATCCTGTCTTCCTCTTATTTTCCTGCCTATGCACAAGGATAATGACCACCCTCATGATGCAATAGTGTTTCTAGAGTGTTATAAGCCATCTTTTTACCAAAAGATAGGCAATCTTTTTAGAACGGTTGTCAACATAATCGATCTAAAAAGTTATGACTTTTTATAATTTGATTTTTTAAAATGACCGTACAATCGATTTAAAAATTATTTTTGGTCCTTCTAAAAAGTCTTTTTTATACCGCACTCAGCACTTAAGGGGAAAAGACTGAAATATCCTTGATCCGTAAGTCTTTAAGTTGATCCGTAAAAGACTTACGGATCAAGTTGATCCGTAAAAGACTTACGGATCAAGTTGATCCGTAAGATTTATGGATCACTCTCACAAAGTGTAAGGGTAATTTTGGCATTTTCAAAAAATGTTGGGTGCACCAGCAATATGTTGGATGCACCTAGTAACACCCTACATACTTTTGGAGCCTTAAATTTAGTTTTATATTTTTTGGACTTGTCAGGCTTTAGTATTGGGTGGCCGATCAAGTAACTTATATAAAATAAAGAGAATTTGATAGATATAATTAAGATAAGAAAAAAAAAAATCTTCTACTAGAGAAATAGAAATATTCTTTAAAATCAGATAATATTTTTTCTATTTACATTATTTATCAAAAATATAGAGATATTCCTTAAAATCGGATATTATTTATTATTAGAAAAAAAAAATCATATTTTTTCTTATTTACATTATCTTACTTACAAGAAGAATTAAGATCCTATTATTTAATTTTACTTTTATAAAAGAAACGATCAAGCTTTAAATAAACTAATTCTAATCCAACTTCCTTGAAGATATCCACTCTTATTTGCACCGTTAAGTATTGAAGTGTCTTCAAGACACTAACTATCATTTGTTTGATAAAAGGAACTTCAATGTTATGTTTAGCTTATCTGAGAATTAATTTTTTTAACTTACTTTTGGGACAAACTTGGATTTGGATTATAAGCAATAAATTTGTTGCTTTTAAAGTAAAAATACTTTTTAATTTCTATATTTACAACAGAAACTTGAAATATTCAAACAAATTTAATTTTATCAACATATTTTTTAAAAATTAAAAACATAAATCCTGATATAATATACTTATTTTTATCAAACTTAAGTTTACAGCATACTTTTTATTACCTTCAATCAACTTCAAACCAACATTCGGGAAGGGAAGCCAAACTACTTGAACTACTTCTTCCTTTTTAACGATTGACTAATGCTTACCTTCAACATAAAGTTTACGATATACTTTTAATTCATACTTATGTTTTTAAATTTTAATCCAAAAAGATGCACTAAATGTAAATAAACAATAACACCGATGCATGTGACGCAAAATCAGAAAAATGGAAAGCCTTGGCGACAAAAATAGAAAGTACGAGGACTTCCTAAGAAAACAAAAAATGTTTTTAAGGTTGTTGGAACTTGGAAGCCCAAAATTTGTCCGTGCCTTGAAATTCAATTGTCGTTTTTGCTTTTGAAAGGGTCTCACTTCTCTTGTGTCTGTCACACTCTCTCTTTTTCTTTTTCTAATTTTTTGTGATTGTCCAATCTCCTGTGATTTAAGATTGATGAAAGTGACGCACAACATCTGAAGGAGCCCATAAATTTGTTATTTTTTGTGATCCCATTGTGAATTGTGGGGATCTGAATTGCGAAGATGATCCAGCTTCTGTTCACGGTGATATTTTCGGAGACGGCGATGATAGCGTTGCTTCTGTTCAAGACCCCTTTGAGGAAGCTGGTGATAATGGGGTTGGATCGGTTGAAGCGTGGCCGTGGACCCTTGATGGTTAAGACCGTTGCAGGGACCGTTCTCGTGGTGTTTTTTTCGAGTGTGTATAGCATGGTCAACATTCAGAAGCGTGGGATCGAGGAGGGTGCTATTGTTAACCCCACCGATCAGGTTCTTATGGCCAAGCACCTCCTCGAAGCAACGCTCATGGGTATGTATTTCTTTTTTCATTCCATGATTTGCTTTGTTTTCTGAATTCCTGATCTGATTCATGTGTGTGTGCAAGGTAATCAAATCCTTCTTATATTAGGTTTGTAATTTAACGGGGATATAAGGTTTTGTAGGTGGTTAAGAAAGAAGGGAAGGAGGCAAAGGTCGCAGCTTCGATCCCTTCCGCTAACAATTAACATTTTTATTAAAAAAAAAAAAGATTTGTAATTTAATTTGTTTAGTCCTTCTGGGGATTGGGAATGTATACGTTGCTGTTTGATACTACTGATTGATTACTTCCCTTGTTTAAATGTTGGAGCAATTTGAGTAATGTATGATTTGGAAAAGGATTTTTTTTTTTTTTTAATCTGGAGGTATTGGTTTTGGGGGGATGGGAGATTTTTAATATAAAAATCACACATGTGTATGGCTTTCAATGTTGATTTTCTTTTCTTTTTTTTCTCGAACAGAAGGCTTTTAGTTGTGTGACTTGTGTCATTGCCTATGATGTTATGTTAAATTTTGTAGCTCAGGATTGCAATGTCTATAAGTGTGAGCTTGTTTGGTCTTGATTGTCTGGGGCATGTTAGCAAAGGACACAGGTTGTCTGCCGACACTATGTGGAAACCCTTTTTTTTCTTTTGGACCAACTGCTTTATATTGACACCTCTCATGAGGCATTGCAGTCACAACCATAGAGACATTACTTTTTGTTCCCTCATTTTCTTTTCGTTGATAAGGAACACATTGTTTTCACTTTGCCCTGTGCTCAGTAGATTAAACATTTACCGCCTGAAAGAAGGGAAAAGAGAAGGGCTAGATTCAGATTTTCTGCAGTCAGATTTTTCAAACATTCATACAGTCAACAAATCGGAACCATTGGATGATGATCAGACAACTCATAATTTGTCTCAGTAAATTAAACTTAAAATATGCATTCAAGATTCAAACCATCTAATATTCATCCAACAGTTCCGAGTTGTTGACTACAGCAAATGCAAGTCGGCTGCATGCATCTTACTGGTTTCACAGTGCTTCACCCTAGTGGTTTCTTCTATAGTATTTTTCCTACTTGTTATCCTCTTCTATAGCCAAAATTTTAACAACAATGATGCGCTCTTTTACTAGAGAACATTTCTAGACACAGATAGTTCCTGCTCAAGCAACTCCTTGAAGTACCCAATGTGAATTATATCATGTTTAACATAAATTTCCTTAGCTGTCTTCTCAACAAGTTTTATGCCTTTGATTTATCATAACACTGGTCACATCTTAAAAACTTGACTAAAGTGAAATTCCAGCTCTAATACAATCCAAATGATACTGTTTTGAATTTCTGAACCTATTCTCTATCTCTGTTTCTGAAATATGAAGAGACCTCTCCTATGGCATCTGGGCATTATTCATTCATCTTTGGTTGATTATTTGCAGGTGCTATCCTTTTCCTTGCGCTTATGATAGACAGACTACATCATTACATAAGAGAACTTCGGATTCGAAGAAAGGGCATGGAAGCTGTGAAGAAACAAACCAGAGGGACCGAAGATGGAAAAGTTGCAAATTCGGAAGAAATTAAGGCTGTGGAGGAAGAAAGAGCCAGATTGAGAGCTGAACTTAGCCGCCTTGAATCTGAACTACAGTCAAAAACAAAAGATGTAGATGCTGCTGAAGCCAATGTAGCTGCTCTGAGAAAACAATCTGAGGGGTTCCTTCTTGAGTATGATCGCTTACTTGAGGAAAACCAGAACCTCCGCAACCAACTACAATCCTTGGACAGGAAATTGTCACATTCAGGTTCCAAGAAGAATATGTAAGAAACATTGCAGGTAGGAATGGTTTCTTCTGTATACTCTTCAGGAGTTCCATGGCAGTTTGTTGATAACAGCTTGTCAATCCCTGTAAGCTTGCTCCTTATGGAATACGATTTTCACTTTTGAGTTGAATTTGGATCAATTTTGTCCTGACAAATTTTGAATTTTTTTATAGTGATGACAGAAAATATAGTGCTGATTTGTTTTTTCTGCACATATGTAACTTCTGCAACTTCTGTTCCACTATTTAAGATTCGACAAACTGAAGGGATGTGCCCATGAATAGTGTTTAATGTTATTTAAGTTATATCTTGGTACTTAATTTTATTTTTCTTATCATTTATCCTATTTAAGTGATGCCTCTCTGGATGTTATTTAAGTTATCTCTTGGTACTTATTTTTTTTTTATCATTTATCCTATTTAAGTGATGCCTCTCTTGGTCCAGAGAGTAATCTCTTCTTGACCGTTCAGTTATTATACTTCTTCATTTCTGGGGTCGTATTTGTTATTTTTTTTGTCATGTTTATACCCGCTCTATATAATCATTTGATCAAAGGCAGCCTCAAGTACTCTGGCCCAGGTACTTGAAGAAAAAATTGACTAGACCCACAACAAATTATTTGTGTTAAAAAACGGTTGATCCCTGCATTATTAGATGGTGAGTTCTACACAAGAAAGATTGTCCTTTATTCTCATAATAATAGGATAACGTTATGATTTTGAAGAAAAGGTAATGGCTCAAATCTCTGTTCACATTTCTCGTGTATTTGGTGAATAGGAATTGGCAAGAAAATGAAGTGCGAGATTTGTGTATTCATTCAAATGGAAAAGAATGCAGGTTATGGAAGCTGTTTATGCATTTTATGACATGTTCTATTTGGATTAACTTTTGGTCTACGGAAACTTTTTAATTGTATCTGTCGTTATTAAGATTTTTAAAAGACAAAATGTGGAGCTCTCCTAAGATTATTGGTGCTTATAAAGAAGTTAGATGAGATCGTTTTCGAAAAAGTTAATAGATAAATTATTTTCAAATTATGTGAAAAGTTTGAATAATTTTTAATTATTTAATTCATTTTATTTTCTCTTTTATAAAGTATAGTTTTCTGCTTCTAAGTCACTAAAGCAACTGAAAATCGGACTTTTCTTTTTGTGATCTCCTAAAGCATGTAATGGAGTAAATAACTAAAATGGGCCAAGTCTAAAAAAATTATTAATAGAAGAGTCCTCAGAACAGTTTATGCATGGAACTCTTTTTTTTTTTTTCCGCGCATATGATTGTAAATGAATATCTCGATTGATCACCGGAATTTTTTTAACTCCTCCGGACATTTGGCCTCTTATTCTCTTCTATGTTGATAAAATGGAATGAAATTTGGCTCATTTAAAGTGTGAAACGAGATGATTGAAATTGAGGGTTGAAATTGCAATTAAATATACACACATGTAAAATAATTGAAAATTAGGAATTCTTTATAGGAAAAAGATATTTACACACCCAAATATCTTTGACAGCTAGAGGAAGAATAATATATATATATATATAGTAAGTGATATATATGATGGAATAAGAAGAAAAATAAAGAGAAAAAAATGAAATTGTTGATTAAGTTTTTAAAATATAGAGATGTTCAAATATCACTACTTTTTTATATAGATGGCCAGCTCTTTTAGGCACACAGAAGTAGTGGCAGTTTAGTTAGGGTTGGTCAATTTTAAAAATAACCTTGTTTTACAGTAAATTGCCTTGTTTAGTAATTAGATGACAGCTGTGCTGTATATTGGACAGTTTTGTTTATTTTAGTATAGACAACAACAATGTTTTTGTTTTTGCAGTGAAAAGTTGTGAGTTGGGAACTTGTGACCACTAAAAGTCACCAACATAAATGCAGATGCATACAAGAATAGAATTAAGAGCACAAAAAATAAGCTCCTAGCTAGGTCAATGCTTTTGAAACACTTCCTGTGAGAAATTAGCCAGAATAAGTTAGGATAGAGTAGGATAACTTGCAGTCACCATAGGGAGGGTGTGACCATCAACTACCAATATTAAGAATTATAGCCTTGTAGTTGTAGCAATTCTAGAAAGAACGGAAATTTCAAGGAAATCCTTGATGCTTTTTTTATTTATAAGTAGAAGAAATTACTATTTTAAAAAAGATTATCTGATACGCATTAATTGAACTCACTCTGCATGATGATACACAAAGCAAGGCGCGCAAGCTAGTATTGATTATGGACTTATGGATGTGATTAAATTTGGCCCAGTTAAGCCGTATATTCACTATGTCTGGGGATGGAAATAGGTAAGTCGGGTTAGGTTTTTATTAGCTTTGAGTTTGAGTCTTTGGGTGAAAAGTATATGACTTGAGTTTAGTCTGTATTTCCATCTATTAAAGATTTTTGTAAGAGTCTTAGTGTTTGATTTATATAAAAGTTTAGTATGTCTTACAAATTTATTTTAAGAGTTTAATTTGTGAGAATTTAATATTAAGATAAAAGAATTAATGCTTGTTGGATAGTTTAGTTTCCACTACTTCACACCCAAAAAAAAATTATTTTAAGAGTTTAATTTGTGAGAATTTAATATTAAGATAAAAATAAAAATATGTATGTAAAAAAAATCAAATCAAACTTATTTATGTTATATAAGTATATTTTTAAGGTTTAAACATAACATGATGATTAAAATATATTAACTTAATTATTTTGCAATAAGATATTTAAATGAAAATTTATTTTTTTAATAAATTTAATTATAAATTTTAACTTGACTTTTTATATAAATCAACGTGATTAACATTTAAATAAATAAATAAATGTAAGATTTTAATAAATTATAAAAAAAAGTAATATAATAATAATAATAAATCATTATTTATAATTTTTTAAATGGATCTTTAGGCCTAAAATGTTTTTTTTAATGATTCAATTTGAACTTATTTAATTAAATAAATTTTACTAAAAACATCAGCATGACTTATTTTTTTATTTTCTGCAAAGATTTGGCCTAACTTAGACTTATCTTTTAGGCCAGGTCGAATTATATGATTTATTTCTATCTCTAATCATTATATTATCCCGTATTATATTATAATTAAAATGAAAAGTATTCCATTAAGTGGAATTAAAGAGAGTGAAAGGGGAGCAAAATGCAAGGCATGATAAAAAATCTCATCTTATTAGAATCAAATTTTCCATGGAAAACAATCACTAGACATACACAAGCTGACAACAATGATTCTCTGGTGCGACAATCACAGTTTCTGCCTCTAAGATAACAATCATTATCACTAATACTCAATTCAGCTGCAGTTGATTCTACAATTTCAGGATCACAAAAAGTTACCAAAACATTGTCTTCATCACTAACGACATTACAAAAAGTAGTGTTGGTTTGGTGAAAGAACAAACCCTCAGCCTCCAAATGTATGTCATGGATCTCATTGCCTCTCACAGTGACCCATTCGTCATCGTTCGATGCCCAAACAGGCTCATCCGAAAACAACCTACGAATTCTGTCCCTAGGAGAGGGACAATCAAGTGCTTCATGCTGAGCTGTCTCCAGTGAATCCCAAAAACCTCGTTCCAACACACCAGTGGGAGTGTCCGAATCCAACACCAACAACTTCAATTCCGTGCACTCCTTAACAAAACCGTGTCCAAGAAGCTCCTCCACCGACCACCTTTCACCGGGCTCCCTCTTCAAACACTTTCCCAAAAAGTCCCTCCCCTGCTCCGACACATAACCAGGTATCTCCGGCGACTCGCCGGAGAATCCAATCCTATAAACCACCGCCGCCGGGTCTCCGCCGCCTTGCCACGGCGGCGTCCCGGTGATCATCTCCAGCACAGTGCACCCAAGTGCCCACACGTCAGCAGGGAACCCCTGCTGCTCCCCACGCGCCACCTCTGGTGCCATGAATCTCGGCGTGCCGGCGATCACCGACGATGACTCCTCCACCCTCCGAGCGCAACCAAAGTCCGCAATTTTCACCCCTTGCTCCGTCACCAACACGTTCTGCCCCTTCACGTCGCAATGCACTATCCCATTGGAGTGAAGGTAGTTCAGGCCCTGCAGAATTTGGCGCGTGCAGGACCCCACCACCGCTTCTTCCATCCCGCCACCGCGCTCCGCCAGGGTCCCGTGAGGCGCGTACTCCATGAACATGTTGAACCACTGCACGCCGTTCTCGAACGTGTTGTCACAGCCTCGGTAGGCCACAATTTGAGGACATTTCAGTGTTGAAAGAATCCTCTCCTCCCTTTTGAGGAACTCCGACCGGTGGAGCTCCGCAGACTTCACGGCAAACACTTCACCGGACCGGTGGGACTCCCCGATGTAGACGGCCGCGGTGGAGCCGCGGCCGAGGGTGTGGCCTCTAGTCCAATCCATGAATGGTGTTGGGATGTTAGTTATAGTATTAAAGTGTGGGATGTAGTTGGGAGCTAGCTTTTCTGAATTAGAAGATATATATATATGTGGGAAGGTTAAGGTTAAGGGTTTGGTGTGTTGTGGTTGGCTTAATGTAGAGGGTAAGAAAAGAAGCTATGATGTGGAAAGGCTTTAATTTTTGTTTGCATTGCACTTTTTTTTATTGTGTCAAATGGACGGCCGCCGTCTTGTTCTTTCACGATCTTGTGATGGGAGGGGTCCACGTGTCAAAGGGAGGAGGAGCTTTTGTTGTTGTTGTTGGCCGGCCAGGCATGAATGCTGGCACGTGCTTCATCCTTTCAATTAAGGGGTGAGACTGCAAAGATTGCGCTGTTAGCTAGCTATAGGGGTGAATGCTGAGAGCGTGTTTCGTGAATCATTAGGGTGGCATATTCCATGGCTCATGTTACAATTGTTAAATCTTGTTTTATCCTTGAGGGCCCACCAAGTAAAGAAAGAAAGAGATGCTTTATTTCGTTCCTCAATTTCTGTGTCTAGGGACTCCCTTAAATATTATTAAACTATGTACATGGTACAATTATATATGCCAGTGTCAAAGATAGATGCATGGATTGTGCCAAACAATGCTTGAATCCTTGGATTAGTAGCTATAATATATGCACTCTGAAACTAAAACCATCGAAATTGTCTCATAGATATGCTGAAATTGATGAATTCAATTAACTTGAATTCGCTTGAGTTGGGCCAAGAACAATTGGACTTTGACCTCCTAATGTATACCTAATCAATTTGGTGAATGCCAATTATTGACTAGAAGTAGACGATTAGTTAGTTCTAATATTCCCTCTTTCTTGCCTCCCAATCAATCACATACATCTTCTGGATTAATTTTCAAGTCAAAGGGGTATATATATGGTGCTTTATTTTAAACCAAGTATCGGTTTATCTGCTAAGTTAGGTGGATTGTATGCGAAGCAAAACGAATGGCAACAGTGAAAGTCAATTTAAAGGCAAAATCCCACTATGAGAGAAAGGGGGCTTAGTCTATGATGAGTGTAAAGCGCAAGGAGAGTGGTGAAAGCCTCAAAGCCAAGGACACTTGGAATTTCGGTAAAGAACAAAAAGCCGAAGCCAACTAACTCAATCGTTGCACTAAGCCTAATCACCACTGATTTTTTTTAAAAATAATACCAACCAGCCTGTCCATCCACATTCACATTGTGTGTGTAGTTGTTAACTAACAAATTAAACGAAAAAGAAGGATAAAGACAGCGTGAGAGGAGTTTAATTTGTTGGACCGTTAATATTAGTATTAAAATCATGCTAATCGGTATTTTTAAAATATTGGTTAAAAAATTATAAAATTATTTATCATAAAAAAATATAAACAACACAATTTTTTTGTCTTTTAATAAAAAAAATATTTTAAATATTTTAACTAACATCTTAAGAACAATCGTTATTAATTAGCTCAGAAAAATTATATATGGTTGGAATTGGAAGGTGTTTTTGGTTGAAAGCAAGGTGAAAGTGGGCGTAGGCGTTGACACTTAGCGTGCTTAATGTGAGGGAGGGCAATGATTAAAGTGTGTATGAATCACATGGCGCCAACCATTTTTGTAGTAGAGTGAGTCTCTTTGCTTTGATTCCTCCGTTTCTGAGTGTGCAATGCATGCATCGGATCACGCTGCTGCATGCTGTACGGTGCATAATCCACTTTGTGCCTTTACCTTTCCAAATTATATAATTTCATTATTTCTCTATATCCCAGACGGACCCTATGCTTGCCTCATACTCTTTCTCATGCACACCTCACTTCTAGTCATCTACTACTAATTAAACTCCACAATAAATAAATAACTTAATGAAGTGACCTAAGTTAAAATAAAATGGCTCCAGCCTCTATCCACGGCAGCTTCCTTAACTTCTAAACCATCCTTGCAATGTCAAAACAGTCATTTTATCTATAAAATATTTTAATTAAAATAATTTTTTAATCCCTTTACTTATATATAACTCTTTTTTATTTTGATTTTTATGTAATAAAAGAATTGCTCCTTTTGTATGTATATATACTGTTGTTTCCAATCTCTTTCTTGTCCGTTACCTTGATAACACAATAAACTTGTAAGAAAAGCAAGTTCCTTTCTGAGCTATTATCCAGCGCAGGAAACTTAATTCATAGAGAAATAAGACAACATATCAAATTACATAATCATAATAGAGTGGATCAGTACAGCGAATCAATCAAATACAAATTTACAATCATAGCAAATCACCTAATTATAACAATTTCAATAAATCAATAAAATCCTAAGTTACAGGGCATGATTGTTGGCTTGTCTGACACTCCACCTCCAGTTCATTGGGGTGAAGCCATGAACGAATTGTCACATGAAACAACATACCTACCTAGTAGATGACAAAGTATTTTTGTGTGTGTGTGGATAGAAGATGACAAAAGATTTGGTGAGAGAACATAAGCAACTTGAAGAATGGTAGTAACATATATAGTGATTTGAAGAAGATTAATTAGAGGCAATTTTTACATGTACAAAGTGAAAGTCTATGGGTTAGAAGTTTAGTTCGAGCATGAAAGATAAAAATAGTGGCAAGATAAGTGGTGCTAATATTGTTAAAGAAAGAAAAAAACACTTTAGATGGTGAAGGAAGAATCACGTACACCAAGTTTATGAGTACGAAGATATCATCAACTCAATCTTTTTAAAATTGTGTTTGCGTTTCCCTTGGAATGAACCAATCACTTTCAATACTTGATAATTACGCTTCCCTCTTTAGAGTTCATTGTCCTTAATCTACTATGATCCTCAAGCTTATTGATTCATTTGGGTCACTTTTGAGAAGAAAAAAAATGTTTGTTACAAAACTAGTTACCATCACGAGTATGTTTTTAACCGCGGATCAACTCAAACCGCAATTTTCACTAGCAGTTTTAGTGTCACGTATTTTTTATATTTTAAAGTAAGCTAATTGAAGACATGACTTGCAAGTCGAAGCACAGCAAATGTGCAACCACGAATTACAATTTCAAGCTATGACGTGACTAATGCACCAAAAACTGCATTAAGTTTGCAACTTCAAGCAATGACATGACTAATGCACATTAAAAGTCCATGAAGTAGCAAATGTTAATTGCTACTTCAATGAATGTGACGCGACTATTGTGCAAATGCTGAAAAAAATGTAAGAAATTGTAAATACAAATTGTGGTTGATTGTTTCTTGTCGGAGCAAAAGCAAGTTAGTGCGATTATCAAGATGAAATTTCTATTCGTAGTATTAGCTCTACTTGTGTTGATTACATGCCATACTATGTGATTAAACTTAGTCTACGATCAAAATAGACTCTTGTCAGTAATTTATTTTGTAATAGACCCATTTTTTAATCATTTCGGTTTAGTTGTAATTCACTTCATTGATGCACTTCAAAAAATTAAGTATCCCTGTTGATTTATTTTTTTTACAGAGTGACCAAATGCCTAATAAAAATAAAAGTTCTTATATCATATTATCATCACACTACACACCCAGCTGTTAGAGACGAGGTTACATTTGAGCTGTAAACACATTGACATTATTACTGAATTATAACTTCTAACGTCATATTTGTTACATAGTTTGAAGCATCTAAATCTGACACACTTTCCATTTTTTTATTCTTTTTATATGCATAGTTCTCTTCTCTTTTCTTTGTTCTAGTACTAGTAATCAATTTATATTCGGTTTGAACTTGGAAGCATCTAACATATCATGGATGCATCTTGCCAAACATAAAGAACTGCAAGAAAATAAGGAATCACAAAAGCCATATTCACACCATTCAACTAAGCAAGCATGCATAGTAGAACCCCTATTATGGCCATATAGCCTAACAGCCCCACCATCCCACATTCATCTGTTAAGCTATTCAATACATTGGGGGAGGGACTGTGAGGATATTAATATATACAACCACAATTTTAGGCACATTCTGACGGCAAAGGTATACAAACTATAAGCAGGTAACGGTTGAAAATATTCAGATGGAAGTTGTGCTTCCATGATGTAATATCTTGTTTGGTATAACCAATTTTCTGAACCCAAAAAAAGAAGACGAAAGAAAATAAACTACTAAAAAAGTGCGGTTGTCGTCCGGTGAGACTCAAGAACATTCTCTATGCTGCTTCAGCAAATCCGACTCTCAGCTTACCATAATCAAAGATTGTGTGATAACGCCCCATGAAGACATCTCCAAGGATCCTGCAATTATCATGCATGTGCCATTAAGTGAGCATCATATCAAATGCATCACAATCAAAAGGTAAATTTCATTGAGCATGTCTCAAAAAGTTTAATGTACCATAGAGGGCCACGAGGAGGAGGAACATCTAAAGCAGTAAAGCCACTAATGCATTGGGCTTCAGGACCTTCTCCCACCTTCAGTATATACTGAAGAAACCAAATAGAAAATTGGATGAGGGAGACAAAATACATGGAGCATAGCAATCATTCATTCATAGAAATTGCACTACTGCTATTAAATATAATTATCACTAGTAGCAGATGAAACTTGAAAGTGCTTCTCTGTCTTGGTTTTTCCTGCTCCATCTTCTATTTTATTCTAATTTTAGTTAAAACCAATTTGTAAAGTAAGAAATAGAAAATATTATTCAACCAACAAATTGAAAAGGTTATTCAATTTGTTTGATTTAAACTCTTACGACTCACCCCACAATTTCATTAGTAATTGTTCAATGATAGACTTGCAAACTGTTATTGCAAATTGAGGACTTGGCAAAGCTCAATTCCGTTGCACAAACTAAGTTTATCTTCTAGTCCGTTCTTGTTATTCCTATTTTTGCTAGAGAATGGTTTTCTCTTTTCCCTCCAACAATTGAATTTCTTTTCCTCATTATAAATTCTTTTTACACAAAATTAAATAGTCAGTGATCAGCCCATCCAGAATTAACTAATTAGGTTTGAAACTGTACCTCCTGAGGGGAAAGATCAAAAACTTTTCCACCAATAGTGAAGGAAACAATAGGCATTGAAGAGAGCTTTTCACAGTCAACCGATGATTGTCCCATTGGGTTAGGCAATTTATCACAAAGCTGCAATATCAATATCATAAGGCTAGAATCCAAAACAGAACTTGAGCACTCAAATAGTAAAATAAAAACTAACTCACCTCATTGGCATAGTCTATTATCCTATCCTCTGTCTGATTCTGCCTCAGCTGGTTCTGCATCCAAATAACAGCCATCTCACATGCAGAACAACCAGCATCCCGAATGCTACCAGATGATTTTCTTTCATTCTTATCCACCACACTCTCAATACCCATGCTAAAGGAAAAATTGAAACTCTTCAATAAAATTGAAATTACAGAACACTCAACATTAAATATGTTAAAGCCTCTAGGCTAATGACAGAAGGTACAATATCTTCGGGTTTACCTAACACCATGAGTCCCATCAAAGGTACACAATCCAATTTGTGAGCAGATCTTTTTTGGCTTTGCCTACAGGATCAGTGAAAACCATAAGAAAACTCATTCTGAAAGATGACCAGATCAACCTGACCATAGGTGAGAAAATCCCATCAACCAAGATGTATGCCAAGAATGAATTAAAGTGATATACTTACTTCAGCCAAGAGCAATTCCAAGATTGTTTGTCCATATTGATTGACAACGGATCTGCATTCTTTGCTTACAACTCCAGATGCTCCGATTGCTTGATTTATCATAGTAACCACAGTCTACAAAAAGAAAATCATGTATTTTGATCATATGGTCAGAAGCATTTGTTAGACCTTTTCCCATTTACAATGTAAAAAAGGTAATCTGAAAAACATGCCTGGGTTAACAATTTTTAGATCCCTTTCCCATTAGTTAATAGCATGCCTTACGGATCATGAAATTCTAATTGGAAATGAAAATCTAAATAGCAGCCTACATTTACAAGCACTTATTCATACCGTTGGACCAGCCAATAAAGAAGTTCCAGAGTCCGCAATTGCTGAGCAGTCATCAGCACAGTATCCTAGATGACAATATACTAAAGTCAGTACCGATGAAATAAAACCCCGAACCATTTATGGAAGTGCTATCAATATCATGCCATAGCAGAAACAAATAGGTATTTCTGCTAATTTGTCTTCTAAACATACCAGTGGGTTTACCAGCAATAAGCACATCTCCCATGTCAAACTGTTCAGGAAAAAAAAGTGAACAAATTAGAGGACCATTGAAAACAAAACAAAAACACATGTAGTATAAGCTGTGTTGCATGGATCCAGGTATGAGTGTTAGTATTGCTACCAATTCGAGTATGAGAGAACAGAAAAATTTCTAAAATTAAGCGCAAGTACGAGGGGATATATAATTTAGAAATATAAAAAAAAAACAATAAAGTATTAAAATTATAATACAGTTCAAATTTTCATAATGTTGTTACAAGAAAGAAAAAATATGCAAAGACATCACAAGTGAAGGGGGTGAAATATCAGTTTGTTTAATTTAGCAACAAACCAATAAAACTTGATGTTATGCATGAACTAATATGTACTTGAGTGATAAGAATTGGGTACATAACCATGTATACTCAACTAATACCAATATATAGTTAATACCAGGTAGTCAACTATTTCAGGATTAATAATACATCACAGAGTACAAGTATGTTGATATGTTGATACCAAACAAATTTGTTGATACTAACCTGCCAATATCCTTTCCGTGTAACTGGTACATAAGTATGTTTGCCCTTGTAGTGAGCAGGATCAGCACCTCCAAAAACAAGCTCCCCCCCATTCTCTTCTTCTGGTTTCCGATTTAGCCAAAATGAAAATACTGGATCCTTTACAAGACCTTGTTCAACCATACTGTACCTGTGACAGGAAAGGGCCTCATAATGACATAGAGAATAAAATAATAACAGAAATGCTAGCTAAAAGTTTAAATATGAGCAGATACCACACTGGAACAGCATATCCAACTGATATATCTTGAAATCCAAGTCCTAGTATACCATCAAACTTAGCAGCCACAAATGTAACTCCAGGTTCTCTAGTTGCTTCAATAAATTCCTAATGAAGATTAAAACATACTTCATGTTAATTGATTAATCAACATATTATGAAAGAAGCCAACTCAACTGACATCACACTTTGTTGGTGTGAAGGAAAAGAAAAATGAAATAGGGATTGACAATTAGTATTACCTGGTCCTTTACAACTATGTCACCAACTTTGACATCGTCATTGCTAAAGAAACCAGAAATTGCTCCAGTACCATATTGAATTGCAGCAGAAGTACCTGAAAAAAAGGAAGACAAACCCTCATTTAAATAAAGGACAACATCCTGGCATCAATTCTACAGGTGCACAATGTCAAGTTACCCAAAGTAAAAATCAATGAGTTTGTAAGTTATGAATTATGTTATGCAATCCAAATTACAAATATTTAAGAAACGAAGAATTTCTAACACTACTATTGCCAATAATTGTAAACAAAAATTGTATTGATTTTGTAATTCCATGGGGTAAAAAGGCTGGATGGTAAAAATCTCCAAATTTAGACTCTTCGTATGATAATAGAAGCAGGATGTTAAGAACCCCTTCCAAACCCGCTCTTCAACAATTTGGTGAATGAGTACATATACATACTTTTTTATATTGATACACTACATACGAAGGCCAACACACCAAACTACTCAGTTTTATTTTTAACAAAAAAGAAAGTATTTATCAAATTACATAAATCTTGGGACTTAATCGTACATAAACTTCACATTTTAATCAAATAATTGCCACAACGCATTGTCGGTTTAAAAAGCTACAAAACCTCCATAAATTCTGAACAAGCAAAGGTAAAGCCTCAAAATCAGAAGACAAACCATTTTCCCTGTAGGTACTGGATTGGCTAGACCTGTACCTTGCGTGCATGAAACATGCAATCTGCACCAACATGCAAAACACCATGAACAAGTTACCAAACTGAGGGATAAAAAAATAAACGCATTGATAAGACGGTTATTATGAATTAAAAAGCAATCTCACCGAGAAGTAACATTTGGATGACGGCACCCACAAATTAGAGCTACCGGTGTCAAAAATCACAGTGAACTTCTGAGGAGGGGTACCAATGGCTATTTCACCATAGTACTGAGCATCCAAGTAATTCTTCAGCGCAACAACATCGGTTTCCTCAGCGCCTCCAAGGATGTTTTGAAGATGATGCTTTCTAATTGAAGACCGAAATTCCTTCAACCCCTCAACGTCATGGGTGTTCAATTTCACCTTTTTCAGTCCAATCCTTCCCAACCCGTCGTTGGGTGCACAGAACACAAGAGAAAACAACAGGGTCCATAGACAGAAACAGAACACGACCACATTTGACATGTTTCCCATGTTAATTTACCTCTGTAAGACGTGACAACATTAATGTTTCTTAAAACCGCATTCATTGATGCATGCAATGGAATACTAGTGGTTAATTAATGGTTATAAACAATGCATGCATTTTGAAAACGAAAAAAGAGAGAGAGAGATAACAATGAGAGAACGTTACCAAGCAACGGAAGAATATTGGAAGTGAATTGCGAAGGGGAAGGAGAAGGAGAGGGACAATTTATAAAAGGCTAAGAAGAGAAAGTGAGTTATCTGGCTATGGCTGGCACAGTAGTGGGCCCAGCTCAGGTATTAAGCTATTCTCGTACTCATTGTGGGGCCCGCATCTTTAACCGTTCATCAACCTGAAGAGGGGTTTCTTCTCCTGATGCCTTTGGATGTAACTGAAACTGACTATGTTTCGTGCCTCAAAAGGTAATTATGGTTTCCTTAACACGCGACACAACACTTTTTAGTTGTTTAATCAGATTTTATTTAAAAGATATTTTTTTAAAAAAAAAGTATAATGATTTATTCAAATTATAATTATAATTGTTGAGAGAGGATTGCCTCAAAAGTTATATCTAAAGTGATTATAAATTTTTATCCTCTAATATTATTATTATTTATTTATTTAATAATTAACTTGGAATTGATAAGTATATTTATTTTATTCTCTAATACGAAATAGCTGAATTAATATTCCATTTATTCTCTCTTTCTCACCCTTGCTGATGCTCAGGATCTAATTTAACCCACCACTGGTTCCGGTTTTTATGATTCAGCTTTTAGTTTTTTCTTGATAAAATTTAATGATCTTATTTAATTATCTTTAACAGTCAAACAGTGACAAGATTTCTGCATAAAAATAGAATACTTATCTTGAATTAGAATATTTTTAGTACTAGTTTTAAGAATACTTATCTTGAGCAGGGGTATTTTTAGGAGTTGTTGTCACTTTCATATATTTGATTTTTTTTAACTATTTATCTTTTTTAATATGTCATTTTATCTTTATTTTTGAATTGAATTTAATTTTTTTAGAAAATAAACATAAGGTTAAAATATGTTTTTTCATCAAAAGTTATATTATATTTCAATTAATTCAAGTTAAGTAAAATGATTTTATTTGAGAAGGTATAATTCGTTTAATACTTCTATTTGCAAATTTTTAAATTAAGAAATTTCTTAAAAAATATATTTTTTAGACAAACAAACATTAACAAAAAAAAAACTTTTAATTTGTTTTCTTTATAATCGAAAAAATAATAAAGATTTTTTCCTAGAAGTATTAGTCACTACTCACTGTTACTTGCAAGCATCGACACAATCATTTGTCAGAAGGGAAACTGATGCATTATGAAATCAAGAAAAACTAATAAATGTGTCAAATCTGTTATTTCTTCTTCTCATTTCTGTCATCCACAATTTATTTGAGTACTATTGATTCAATGGTATCACCTCAATATATGAAGAAATAGTAGAAAGTAGTAAGCATGCATAATGTGGGATATGGGAACTTCCAAAGAATCGAAGGGACCTTCAAGAAAGAGTAGGAAAAACGAAAAAGCGGAAAAGCCTGGAGTAGAAGGCAGTAGCTAGCGTGGCAAAGCAAGTATGGAAGACATTGCCAAGAAGCAAAGACAAAGTGTCAACTTGAAAATAATAGAAAAAAGAGAGTGTCATGCGAGTGCAAGTAAGCACCCTAGATATTAGTAACGATAAGAGATAATTATGAAACAACTCCCATTTGTGGTTCTACGCATATTAATGATTATTATTACACAACAACCATAAATCCATAATGGATACTTACTCAGAATATGTTACGATTATGGAATCATTTACTTGTTTCAATTTCAAATCTGAATGAAACCAATTATATATAGTTTAATTCTTAGGCATATTTTTTTTCATTTAATTAATCTCATCATTTTAGATTTCACCGAAAGTTTTTGCAAAACTTTTATAAGACCAATCCAATTAAATATGATTTATTTGAATTTAATTTTTTTTATCCTAAACCTAAACCAATCCAACCCAACCCATGAACTTTCTACCATTTTCTTTATATTTATCTTTTTCCATCTCATCATTTATCACACTTATCACTTTCTTTCTTCTTCCAATACACTCCATTTAAACTGTACATTTGTTATTAACCTTTGAGATTATAGGGGTCGAACCCTGCTCCTTTGAACTTCGTAGACTTGTCTCCTTACTCCAGTACTCTTTTCTTGTTTTTAGTCAGAAGTCTACTACTTATGGTACAGTATGGTTGAACTCAAATCTTGCTTGTGAACTTTTTTATCATTTCATAACACAATTGATGCATTTTGCATTCTGCACCTCCCAAAAGACTCCAATGGACAAAAATGCCCTTTTATCAAGTACCCCCGGAAGAGGATACTCTTCCAAAATAGCTATTGAAAAATATAACTTTTCATAATCCGTAATACGTATTATGGAGTAAGTTTCCGAAGTGCTTATTCTCCGATGCATACGTCGCACTCGCGTCAGCCGTGGAGAGACCTTGTTGCCAGCATGCACTATGACAATGTCGCTGAGAAGCGAAAAACAAAGCTCCCATCATCAAGGACACACTATTGTTGTTCAGCACTAGAATCGTCGTCGCACCTTCTTCATCAACAACACAACGGAGAAGCGAGTCCCACCAGCGTTGTCACCGTGCTAGTGCTCCCCTGCAGCAACATTGGAAATGGAGCTCTAACCCACTAACAATGCCATCGTCATCTCAATCAAAGAAGAAAGAGGTAAGGATTTGGTGACGGCCGAGGACGGCGGTGCAAGACGGCAGCACCACGTTCATATTCTAGAGGAGAGGGTGCTTGGGCGGCACAGGGATGAGAGAAGTTATTAGTGCTTGAGGGTATTTTTTACCATTGAGACTTTGGGAGGTGCAAGATACAAATACTCACAACTGAATGCAAATACAATCTCGAAGCCCAAACTGGGGTTATAGGTCTACTCAAGGGAGTTGCATATAAGAAGTACTATTGGCACTATCCACTTGGGTAGGTTTTTAAGTAATTCCAAAGTTATTCATTGTTTTATTTTTTTCACCCCAGGTATGCAATGGAAACATTATTTTGTTTGTAATTTTATCAACCAAATCATATTTCCATTATGCTCCCTCTCCCTGGTCTCATATTCTCTTTCTATCTCTCTCTCTCTCACACACACACAAAAAAAAATAAAAAATAGAAACACGAGGCAAAACAAGATAACATGGACCTCGGTGGAAATTCAAAGAAACAAACATATAGACACAAACAATGGCGATGAGGCATAGATCTGGCCAACGCATGGAGGTCAAGAATGATGAGATGCGTGAAGGGAACAACTTGTTTGTGGTCTCTAACAGAATCACAAAAGGAACCAGATCTACAACCTTTACGTCGCAATGGTGGAGGATGGGGTGGGGTTGCACGAGGTGGTGGTGGATGGGGATGGTTTTGGATGACAGGACGACACGGTTGGGGGACTGAGACGTCTAAGGGGAAGGGGAGGAGGTGTAGGGATTTGGTGAGTGGGCAAAAGAGAAATTTCAAAAGAATTGGTAGTGCCAATAGAACTATTAGTAGTATGAATAGTAGCTCTCTCAACTCAATATTCTCTTTAAACTACAACAGACCCTAACTAGAGTAGCCCGAGGCCCATACCAAAAAGCGGCATATGCTCACATAGCATTTGCACTACCACAATAGGAACCCATGACATTGTATAATGGGCCTGGACTTGGGGCACGTCTATTTTCTCTTTGCATCCTATATTTATCAACGATGTTATGATAACCCAGTTTGCTTATGCATGCCCATACAGAAAATGTTAAGGGTGAAACGAAAAAATAGAAAATGTTAAGAAAAGAAAAATACTAAGCGCACAGTCAGCAGTGCCTAAATATACTTACTATTTGCTAAGCATTTAAAAATAAAAAAATAAAAAGACAGTACCAAAAAATAGAAAATGTTATTGAAGTATAAAGAGTTCCAATCCCGGCACAAGACGTACAATTGATTGGATAGAGGACAGTATACACCAAGACTAGAAAAAAGAAAATAAAATGAAAGAAAGTATATGCTGCAATTAGATAGACTAACAAATCAGCAGTCTTACGACGAGGTTATTTGTAAGACTTTTTTTTTAAAAAAAAAACAGAATTTGTTATTTGTAAGAGTGAATTTTATTAAAAGTTGTTGTATCGGAAAGAAGAACTTTAAGTTGTAAAAAAAAAGTGATGTAATTAATGTAGAATAATAAATTAAAATGCATAAAAAATAATAAAAGAGGGAGGTTGAAGATGGTCTTAGTGTCCAAATTTCCCAACTCTTTATAGAAAGGAAAAGTAGATAGTGATAATGATGCTCATAAATTCCCCTTTTACAGCAACACATGCATATAGACATTGATATACTGAGTTGTAAAAGGTTACTACTATTGTTTTTGACGTTCTAGAAAGCAGACATTACACTCTAGATAAAACCCATCGCGTCCACTATATGAGATAAAGGCAAATAATCTTGAAAGAAATTGCTAGGTATAATCATAGTTCATAATGCAATGAATATCGAATAGAATCAGATGTTCGGAGCATCACGAGACTAGGGTGATTTTGATGGCTCACATGAAAGTTATAAAGGCACCTAGAAGTCACTCTTAATGCCTCCATTCTTACGGCTTGCTGCAAGTGTCTATATGCTTTTGGAATAATTAAATAATTAAGTGAATTATATCCTACCCTAAGTCCTAACTCATGAGCTGATGCTACCAAGTTCCAAGTATTGTCTGAATCCCTATTCCTCATTCTTCACTCTGGTCCGTATGTGTAGTACTCATCGCTTTACCCCTAGTTTTTATGTCCTTCACTTCACATTTAATAAAAGCAATGCGTTTGGTTTGAGTCAACATAATTGCATAATAATTCCTGTTTTTTTTTTTATATAGAGGAAGAAGATCATGCCATTTCATTAATAATCAATCAACTGGGAAATACAATTTGAAATTCCTCTTATTAAAAGTAAACCATAATTCATATAATGACGCGTCATAGTTTTATTAAGTATTTTAGTTAATTTTTTTTATTAAGCTTACGTAATTTTTTTTAGTATAAATACATTTTACTCGTATAAATAATTGAATCACACATGATTAAAAAATCTTATCTTCAATAGTGGTTGAAAACTTGAAACTGACTTAAATGCTCCACGTTACGCTCATTCGCTCATCATCATTTCTTTACCAAAAAAATAGTAGTATCCCTAATAGTTATACACAAACAAGACCTTTTTAGTATCAACCTGTCAACAGTATGTGAATAAACACTTCAAATTTCTTTTTTCCCGTCGACATAAGTTAAACTCATATGCACCGTATCTTTCTTGATCATATAACTTGCATCCGTGTTAGGCTATGATTTTGAAAAGGGGTTGATCGCAAATCCAAAAATAGTCTCCTCCTTCACATGGAAGCACGTGAACCTATATTCAATTATTCATAGGAAAAAAAATATACATTATCTTTGTTTATTTAATTTTTTTTCTTGGATCATTAACCAATCACACAAGTCACCCACCTTGGTTTGGATAGAGTCAAATAAAAGCTGAAGAAGACCCATTTGTACGGTGTGTGAAGTACGGTGAGCAACAAGGTGACATGTCTTGCTCCATTCATAGTTTAGATACTCTCACATGATTCGTCCAATGACCTTTAAGGTGGCATTAACGTGGACGCGACGTCCATCCACACAAAGTCAAAAATTGTATCCAACTTTCTCCAATCAACGTCTACCATCTCCCTTTTCCATTTCCACCTCCTATATTAATTATTAAGTTGACCCTATTATTAATTTATTACTACCATTCAATTCGCTTAAATACTCTCACATTCACGTACACCGTTTGCACACGAAGTTGCTAGCGTGGCTTACCCTAGCTAAAGTCCACCTATCGATTACTACTTCTTATCGAACTACTACTATTCATTTACGTGTCCATGTCAAATAGTAATGGCCGTATTTCTTGACCAATGGGAAAAATCCGAATATTCGTCGCAAACACGTTCAATATTGGCTGTTAGTATATCGTTTTTTCTTCTTATTCTTTTCGTTTTTTTGTTCCTTTTGGATGGGTTACCATCTATGCTGTTTTCAATATTGTCAGAAAGCATGCTGGCCAAGATAAAAATTAAAGATAAACACGAGACAAAGGAAGAAAAAATAAAAGACGATTCTTTCTTCATTTGCCCTTGTCTATTTACTCCCAAGAGAATTTTTGAATCAAATATACAACATTATTCAAAGAGAAATTGATGATACAAAAAAATGAAACATTTTTTTTCTGATCTAATATATGATATATCCCTCCCAATACATGGACTAAAAAGAATATGAACATTTATGGTTTCATTTTCCCTTATAGTACCCAAGTACAAAAATACAAAGTTAATGGAACCAAAAAGAAAATGTTCAGTTTCCTGAAAAGCTGCTAATAGTAGTCCTGCTCGTGTTGTTGTTGCTGTTGTTATTGTTGTTGTTGTTTGAATTGTGAGCTCCCCCAATGATGGAGGAGATGGCGGCAGCGAGCACGGCGGTGAAGTTTGGATCGGAAGTGATGGCAGAGGCGGCGGCGCTGACCGTGTCAGCCAGTGAGGGATGTTGGCTTGGCTGCAAGGGTGGTCTGGGAGCTTGTGGTGCTAATTGAGAAGATCCTACATCCTGAGACAACTGAAGACCAGAGAATTTTGATTGATTATAAAGTGCTTGTGCAATTGGGGTGGCTCCGGACCCAAAATTCTGAGGCTGTGCTTGGAGGAAGGGTACTTGGAATGGGGCACCAGGCCTTTGAAATTGCAATGGGTTTGGGTTGTGTGTGAGGTCCAAAGTCACAGTGGGGAATGGTGCTGAAGCTGAAAGTGTTGCCATGCTTGTAGAGCAAGGAAGAATTGCTCTGGCTAGCAAATTGGGGTTCATTACTCCATCTGCACTGGACATTGATCCAGACAGCAACATGGTAGCAGCAGCTGCAGTGGTTGATGCCATGGCCATAGCAGCAGGTGGCAGTGGATGGTTATGTGTGCCTTCATATGTTGTCACCAAAATTGTTCTATCATCAGCACAACGTTGAACCTATATTAACACAAACCAAGAAATATCAATATATTAGCTTCAGCCACAATGCTTAGTAGATAAGGTTAATAATAATTATTATTATTATTATATGCGCTGATCAATCAGAAAAACTGACTTGTTTGCGAACTGGGCAACCAACTGCCATAGTGCATCTGTAGTATGCTCGAGGGCATGGATTCCCCTTAGCCATTTTTTGTCCATATTTTCTCCATTGGCACCCATCACTAATCTGCAACAATGATAAATCAGATAATTCAGTTTGAGAATAACTTAATTAATTGGTTGATGAAAACATATTATATTTAATTATAATACGTACCATGGGAGCTTCTGATCGGGCACGAACTGAGACACGAGCTTTTCTCATTGTGGCTTCTGCAGTGGATTGATCCATAGGATTGGAAGGGTTCACTTTCTGAAGCTTATTGGGACCCCAACCTTGTGATTCTGAGTCTGGACTCTCTTCCCTACCCAACTCGCTTTTATTACCATTGTTATTTCTCGCTCCATCTCTTGTTCCAGCTTCAGTGTTATTGTCCTGAGGCGTGCTCGATCGTGTTCTTTCATCAGAAGAAGAATCAGATACTTGATCATCTACTTCTGCTGTGCCACTGGGACCTATATCAAGGAATTGCCTTGGTACCTTTCCTCCACCAACACCATGGTTTTTATCCTCAACCTTTCCCTGAGCAACCTGAATTTCAACATTATCATTATTAACATCTCATAAATTTAACCCACCGTTTATGCTGTTATAAATGAAAAGAAAGTCAATTCAAAGAAACCAGGCAGTAATTATTAATACTTGGAATTTATAAGTACCCCATTTTCCGTGCTTTCTGTTCGCTGCTGGTTCTGTTGCATTAGTGTCACAAGATGCATCTGCAAGGCGGTGTAGTTACCGGTGACATGGCTGAGCATCTCTTTCAGCTTCTTGTTCTCAGCGTTCATGCGTTGAAGCTCCACTTGCAACTGTGCAAGCTGAATAAAAAAAGTATACAATTCAGTGAGTAATTAACACTTAAATTTCAAAGGCTATGTAAAATAAATAAAAATCGATACAAATATGACATTAAATTAAATTATGTACCTCGGTGGTTTTGGCTCGCTTATCTTCTGCATCCGATGAAAGCCCGTCATCCACGGTAGATTGGTCACTCCTGGTGTTAGCAGTAAGGAGTTGTAAACCAGTCTATAAAGAGAGAGAGAGAGAGAGAGAGAATTGATTAGAATTAAGCACAAAAAAATAATTGAAAAAAAGGATGAAAGGCGGTTAGAGAGGTTACATTAATGTGAAGAGGTGTTTGATCAAGTTCCTTCTTGACGATGTTGGGTGGCGGAGTATGAGAGAAGAAGTCGACTTCAGCGACAAGTTTGCGGTTATCATGGTGGAGTTCCATGGTGGGGCGGCTGAGTTTGACGGGGAATCCGAGGAGAGGAAACATAGTATTGTCGGGTGTGGGAGGAAGAAGAGATTGAGAGGAAACCCATCCTTTGTCCATAAGGGATAAGAGAGATGAAGTCTTTCTCCGCTGCAATGGATTGGGCTATAAAAAGACTTGGGAGCCTCCACCAAAGCCAAATTTCTAATAATTTCCCTAAATTATTGCGTCAGCACTCCCACACAACTAAATCACATTTGGGTCGTTGGGTTACCCACCCGCCCCGGGTTTCATCTATACTTCCTCTCTTTCTATTTATATGTCTTAACTTTCAAATTATATATATATATACATTTTAAGATTTGATTTATAACGATTTCTTGGATTAACTAGTTTTAAATTACAAATCTTTTTTATTAAAAAAAAGATGAGATAAATAATTAAATTTTATATGTAGAAATGGAGGGAGGAGTCGATAAGAATATATTTATCTTAAATTTATAATTTTTTTAAAAATTATCCATATTATTAATATTTTTATATTTTAATGGTTTGTGAATATTTTTTATTTTTTATTTTAATAAATAATATTTTTTGTCTGAAATTAACTAATCCAAAAAATATTATAAATTGAGTTTTATAAAATAAAATAAATATTATTTCAAACTTAATTCTTATAAATAGAAAATAAGGAAGTATATTAATCATTTTTTTAATGTTAATGAATTAGATATTATAAATAAAAATGGAAGTATTTCCTTCGAAACATTTATTTAAGTTAAACTAACGTCGATATATATATATAAATCTCGCCGCAACAAATCTCCATCGAAATATAGTACTCCTTTTTCTTCTTCTATTATAGTATCTCTTTAAAGCCTTTTTAGTTTATCTCAACGAGTTAATTAAATTATAAAAAATATTAGTTTTTTAATTAATGTATATAAGTATCTGTTAATACTTTACTTAAATATTTAAATGAATTCACAATTAAATTCTTTTGATGAAGATGTTAAAAATTAATTATTTTGTCATTATAATTTATGTAGTCAATAAGTTTTTTTGAAAATATATATTAGTTTGTGTTTCTTTTTAAGTGTCATTTAAGGATGTAATACACTAATTAAGAAATATAATTAGTATTTTTATCTTTATTAAAATTGTGATTTGTTTTTTATTATATCCTTTATTTATTTTATTAATTATCTTTATATCATATATTATTTTTCTACTTCTTTAAGAATAATCAATATTATCAGGAGTTAAAAAATACTTTTTTCCCCAAAGAAATCCGTACTTAAGAAGAAGAAAAAAATGTTGTCTTAATAAGAGGGAGTAATAAGTGATCCAAATATTTCAACAAAAAAATAGATGATCCAAATCCAATCCCGAGGCAATAAATAACAATATAGGAGTATCTTTAACCAAGGAAAAAGGATAGTACTATTAAAATTTAATTAAATAAATGGGGCATTGTTGGATGAAGGTGGATGAAATTACTATCGTACATGTAGACCCGACCCGATGATGATTTTGTTGGTCCTTGTTTTTAGAAAAGAAAACAAGACGTGCGGGGGTTTCGTCTTGGTTTCGTGAAGAAAGGTTTTGACTGACTCATAAATGACCAAGAAAAAGAGCCACCGCCCCCGATTGGTGCGGGAACGTTTCACGTGATGAAAATCATCCCTAATTTCTCTCTCCTCCCACACACAAACACAAACCCATTTAACAGAAAAACACACCATAAAGCAAAAGCCAAGTCAACCCTCTCTCTCTCCTAGGGTCACCCAAGACTGGTTGCCCAAGTAACTTTGTCTTTGCTTGGCCCCACCCACCACATTTCAGATCCAAACCCCCCGGGTACCTTGTTGACTCTTTACTTGTGGGACCCCCCCTCATCTCCTCACACTTTCTTATCATTCATTATTCAACATCCTACATTTACTACTATGTATAATCTTTTCAATATATATAGCTTCTTTTTTCTTTTAAGATCACTAATGTCTCTTATTATCTTTAATTCATTCATTTAGAGACTAATTTTACTTATGTAATACATGATTATAATTGATTTAATAGTTTGTAGATTTAAATTTTTTTGTATATATTAAAATTCGAACACAAATTTTTTTATTAAATAAATAATTTTTCACATGAACACAACGAAATCTTACACCATCATATTAATCATTTTGATTTTTTTTCAATTATATTGTAAATACTTTTTTTAGAAAGTTTATAGTATAAATACTAGAAACAATTGATATTGTGCAAGTAAATTAGTTACTTATTTTGTATTGTGAAGGTGACAAAAAATTAATCATTCATTGAATGGCTTAATTTTTGTTGTATTGGTTAGACAACAGGTGGCTGTATTGGCTAACGCTCTAATGGGGAAATTAGGATTCGTCCGTCAACCACTCACATGATTAATCATTTTCCATTTTGTGTATTCATTGACCGAAACAAACGGGGAAGTCCCTCAGCCAAAAAACAATGTTAAATAAATACCATGCATCGAATAAGATGATTTGGTCTAGCTACAATCAACAACATTTCTCCAAAGTCTCTATAGTTTTCTTTTTCTAATTAACAACGTTAAGCTGCAACGGAATCAACTTAAGTTTATATATTTTAATTAATTAATTCACCTCTTTATTTCGGTGGAAGTCATAACATTTAGGTTGTAGCATTTTAAAAGTAAAAATATTATTTCTGTCCCTCGATTTCAAGAAATTGACAATTTCAGAATTTGAATGTGCAACGAAGCACCTAATGTTTATATATTAATTAGCCTATATTTCTAAGCCTATAATTCAAGAAATTGACGCAACAAACAACATTGTGGCGTTTTCTTATTTTTCGATTGTTTGAATATACAAGTTGAAATGATTTTTAAATTAATTTTAAAATTTTAAATCATTTTTGGAAACAGGAAAAAAAATTCTTAGTTTGAATTTTAAGTTTTAAAAGTAATCTTTTCTCTTTAGAAGTTTTTCTCCACTCTTCACCATTTTCTAAAGGTGTTAAAGCAAACTATCTGGTTCAATGCGGATTGTAAGCTGTGCGTCGAAATAAAAGTCTACTCATCAATTTTCTATATATGCTATTGGTTTAACTTTTATTTGTTAAAAATGACTCTTATGACTTTTTTTCTCAACAATTTGATACACTGACAATATATATATATATATATATATTATTCCTATCCTAAAATCATCGTCTATAATTTGTTTATTAATATATATATTTTTTAGCAATCAACTTATTATTATCCAGTCTTGAGATTGTGAATTTCTAGCTTTTGGTTTTTAAACTTAAATTTGAAAAATAAAATTTGTTTGGATATAAGGGTTTGAAATGATTTTAAAAACAATTTCAAAATTTTAACTCATTTTTGGAAATAGGAAAAAAAATTCTTAGTTTTAATTTTAATTTTAAAAAAGTAACCTTATCTCTATAGAAGTTTTTCTCCACTTTTCACCATTTCTAGAGGTGGTAAAGCAAACTATTTGGCCCGATGCAAGTTGTAGGCTGTGTATCGAAAAAGAGAGAGAGTATGTTAATCAATTTTATCTTCTAAAATGAAGCCGATGTCCATTTTTTCCAAGTGTTTTGTGGGTTTTGTAAGTTAAGTTTGTTTTTAATTTTATTTTATTTATCACTATTGTTTGAGTAATTTTGACTTAATGGAATTAAAAAAATGCATGATTAATTTGTGGAAGAGATGTTGCTGTCAACAACTTTTTCAAAAAAGTTATAAAATAAACAATTATAGGTTTAGTTTTTAAAAATTTAAAAACTAAAAATAAAGCCACTCCAAACACCAAATAAGATACAGGGGAATGAAAGTTCTTTCCTACAAAAGATTAATTTGCAAGGTAGCTTAATTATGGAGATCAAGAACATGCCCTCTCCTATTGTCTTTGTCTTCTATATAGGTAGGTAGTAAGCTTAAAGTATAAACATTATAATGATATGTTTGGTATGGTAGAGAGAGAAAGGAAACAAACAAAAAGTATGAAAATTTAATTAAATAATTTTTTTTAAAAAAATAATATTGGTAGAAATTAACTTTTTTTTTCTTTTTACTTTATGTTCTAAGTTATAATTTTTTTTATATGTGAGAATCAAAGTTAAATATCTTGTTAGGGAAAAATATGCTTTTAATTATTTTGAATATGATTAAGTTTGATTTCAAAAAATTGTTTTGTTTTTCGTAAATTGAACAAAAATTGAAATAATTCCACTCTTTTTAATAATGACTACATGCATATCATGGCATTATCAATGATCATATAAATCATTTAAAATTAAATTTATAAACATGCATTAAAATTGATTAAAAAAATTAAGATTATTAAAATAAAATTTATTTATTTTATAAAAATTAGTAATAGATTACATCGATTTTAAACCTAGCATATTTATTTTAAAAATTAATAGAGATTAAACTCCAGATATTGTCACAGAGGAAACTATTAAGACGAGGTAACCTACCCAACCGTTTTATTCTCCAACCCATGTAAATGTAAATGGTAATTAGAACGAGGAAATAGGAGGGAACTAATAGTTTAATAATATCCGTACAGAGACTACTTTTTCTTCCTTCCATGCATTAACAAATTTCAATACCTTGCGACGTTTTTCTTTAACTTTGGTCTCTTTCAAATTGCCTTTAATACTTGTTTTGAAAAAATAGCTAAAGTTTGAGGGGAAAAGGCAATTCTTGATGTTACCAAACAAAGAAAAAAGAGCTCACACGATCCGAGCATCCTTTCTTTGCCCTTGACTAGGAAGAGTCCTTCTTTGAAACAAAAACCTTCTTATAGAGGGGGAGGAGAGTAATTGTTATATACTAGGAATAAGTAACATACGAAATTTAAATCTACACACCTCTATTGTGTTTAATTTCATCACATTATATAAATATAAATGTAGAGGTACTATATATATATATATATATATATATATATATATATATTAATGAATGATTACTTAATTATTTCACCCCAAATAAATTGGAGACTGGCGTATATATATGCCTCGTTGAAACAGGACAGTCTCATCCAATTTGTGTCCAACGTAGATAGCAACGCCTAAGAAGTATATCTGGCAAAGAGCACAATTTGTTACTATAATTTTAAATAATCATTAAAAATGTTGGACTTATTGAAGATGGGGTGATAATAATTGTAATGTGAAAGGTATCAATAGGTTCCTTAGGAGGGTACGCAACAAGAGCTGTCATTATGCCGTTGGGCGCCCAATGGCCAATTTTCTACAATACCTGCTGTCACAACCTAACCACACACCATATTTCTACGTCAAACTAGTAAGCCACGTGGGTCAGGATCTAATCGTCAACCAATATCCTAGTCAACTCTAACATTTTTCTCATACCCCTATCTTTCTTCAACTCTTGAAACTAATGCTCCCACATTTTAAATACATACTATCTTCATTTATTATTAATTCATTACCATGCCTCTCCATCAATAATTCAACTGAAATGTTAAAATAATTAAGTAGAGATCAAATAGGTCGATTATTTTCTGTTTTTATTTGTACAAAATTTGAAATTAGAGATTTAAGCTTGACCCGACGGTGAGGTATATAGTGAAGTAGGAATTGTGTGTATACTACGTACGTCATTGACTAATTTTTTTTTTTTTAAGTCGTCTATAATTCTCGGGAAAAAATAAAACCTATGTATTACCTGCATTTGCTGACCAACGACCAAGCATGTCTGACTATTTATGGTGATACCAATTTTTCGTTTTCTTTGTTGCAAAAAAATTGAAATTGTAGTAATCAAGATGTGAGGTTGATGAGGTCCCTGAAATTGAATGCTTTGAATTCAATAAATTATTACGTGCAAGTGTTTGAACTTGTGCTCTGCTTTTAATATGCCTCACATCACAATGTAGCTCTAGTATACAAGGGAGTTGTAAATTTGTTATGGTGCACTTTTTATTCTAGGGTAGTCGGAATCAGCAACTACTATAATATAACCGTGTGCTAAACTTCTGGTTTCATTTTTAAACTGTATATATATAAGTGATTTTTTACTCATAAAAGGTACCTTTTTCACATGCTTTTGAAAAACAATTTCTGCACGGGACTGTTAATTCCTCCCTTAGCAGCCGCATCGATCTGTTTCCTATATACTTTTCTTTGGGCGTTGGAAATAGTTTGAACGCAGACATCTCTCTCTAGTTGTACTCTAAACCAATCCATACAAAACCATGCATGGACAATTATTTCCACTGTTTGAATGTCATATGGTCCAAGCCACGTGTTTTGGCTAATTAGTTAACTAAGGAAACAAAGCAAAACACCTAATTATTATACTTATATTTGATATTTGATTCAGAAAAGTTACTTTCAAAGAAACAGTTGCTATGGTTTCTTAACTTTTTGTTTTTGTCCTTTTCTTTTTCTTTAACCAAGATATATATATGTCATTAAGTATGTTGCAAGATTAATGCATTAAAGAATGTTATCTGGTCAAGAGATTTTGTTAATAATTATCTTTTCGATTTTGATTATTTTTATTTTATCTACTTAAGTTGAGATAGAGATAAAATAAAGTGATGATTAAAACATAAACAACTACAGTTATATGTACGCTTGACAGTTGTCTTGGATGAATTTTCTCTTTTAAACATTAAAAGTGGACAACCAAATGTTGTGCCTTCCAATTTTAAAATATTATATATATATATATATATATATATATATATATATATATATATATATATATATATATATATATATATAAATAAAAAATAGAAATCATTACATATATAATACCACATATATATAATTTTTTTTTAGGTGTTCAAATGGTAGAACTCTTTTTCTTTTTCACCCATCCCGTTATATATATTCGATCTTCTGCAGTTACTAATTAGTCAACGTTCAACGGACGTTGTCAATTCCTTTAATGGGGTTATGTTCAATGCTTTGAAGGTGATGATTTTTTTGGGGTACACAAGAAGGTTTTTTGTTTCAAAGAAGAACGTACTCTTCCTAGTTAAGGGTAAAGATATGTGATTACAAGATTTTTTTCAAAATTTTTATAAGATATTTTTTTTTTAATTTTTAGATGTATTAATTTTTTATATATATTCTTACTTAATTATTTTATCTCCAAATATTAATAAAAAACAAACAAATAAATATAAAGAGAATAAAATGATAGTTTTAAAATGATGATAGAAATGACAAATTTAATATGATAATTACTCGTCATGTCAAGAAAAAAAACTAAAAATAATTATTGTAATCTATTATTCAATGTAAAGTTTTAAATTTATTTGTTCTTTTTAATTATGATGTGTGATTATGGTAATATGTAGGAAAAAATGTCTGAATTCGAAAAAAGAAAATGTAAGACCAAAATATATGTACATAAACACGCAATGTTTGAACATCGGATATAAATTTCAACATAGATATACAGAAATACTTTTAATAACTTTTTTTAAGTGATAAATTTGATCAATTTAATTATTAGATGTGATTTTATTTTGAGTGATAACTATATATATGATTATATCAAATTATAAAAATTGTCCAAATATTTTTTTTCCATTGATTCACTCACTTGCTTGTCTTGGTGAGTGTTGATGTATTGTATTCATATATATCCTTTAGTGTTTTTTATATGAGTAGTAGTTTGTTTGTCACTTTCATCAGCCGCAAGGAAGATATGTTGTGAAATAATTATGTAGTTTTGAGTGGCATTGGATGCATGGCGCTGCTACTGCTGCAACTAGTATTTCCACCGTCAAACTCAAACAAAAACATATACTATGTCATAATAAATTATGGACCAGTTTTTTTACAATACAATTTTCTTCCTTTTTATTTATTAAAAAAACATTGATGAGTTAGGGTAGGACCGTCGTCTTACTGCTAAAAAAAATTCTTACACAAATATTTATAAATTGAGAAAAAAAACATATATAATTTAAATACAAAACTTTGTTATATTATCCATCAATCATAAATATATAATAAATTTATTAACATTAATAAAATTAATTTTAAAATTAATTTTTAATTGATTAATAGTGTAAAATCTTTTTAATTATGTTAACAATTTATCCATCCTTACAAATAATTCACCTCCTTTTTGACAAGATGTTTGACTGAAACTCCTAGAAAGAAACAGTGGGACGTGGGGGAGAAGGATAAGTGCCGCACACGAGTTCAAGACTTTTTTTTTATATATATAAAAGTAGTATTAAAAAATCTATTTACACAAATAAAGTAATTTTAAAATTATTTATATGCGATGCGTTATTTTTTTTAATACTACTTTCGTAAAAAAGTGGATTTCGACGCTGTCGTATACAAAGAATTTTAGGTTAAAGCCCATTGATACTGGCCCAGGTCCGAAAAGGGTGTGTCTGACGTGCTTTTTATTTATTTTTATTATTTTACAAATCCCTGATTTCTTCCATGAGTGGATGATTTTGATAAATTAGGTGTGGTTGGTAGAATATATTCTAAAAGTTAATCGTTTATTTGATATAACTTTCTGAAAACTAAAAAATAATTACTTGTCAAAGTCAATCAATTGCTAAAAAAACGCTAAAGTATTTAACCATTTGGCTAAATGATATGATTAAAAAAAGGGTTTAACTTCAATTTTTATAAACAAATTAGAACCACATTTAATTTAAGGGTTAAACCTATTACAATTATTATTGACTGGGCTGAGTGTACGTGTTTACCTCCAACAAAACTAACAAATAAAAAATAACTTGTAGGAAGGTCCAATGTTATATTAAGAAATCTATGGTTAATTTTACATAATACATGATAATCATTGTATTTACAAACCCTTTTTTTTTAAATTAAAGTCAGTTTTCATCATTATGGTTAGATTAATTGGATTAAATTCCAAATTACTAAAATAGGTTTAAGAATTAAGATTATGCCATTTTAGAAAAGAGAAGTCGTTTTATTATAAAAAAAAAAGTTTTTTTAATAGAATATAAAAATTTATTTTTTCTAAACTAAATATTAGGATATATTCTGAAACATATGATAAGACCTTCACCTTTTTGTAGATAGTCAGATAGGAATGAAATGTTTTCTGCTTTGTCTAGCTATATTTTCATTAACTAAAATGAATTGATTAGCCTTTCAGCGTTTAGTCCCCATGATTTGGCAAGATTTTCTAACATTAAGAGCATCTTTGCAGACAAAACAAGGCATCATAATTCATACCAATATTATGATTTATGACTTCACGACAAGATAGCAGACTTTACTTTCCCACTTTCAAACCCATTCCAGATCTGGCTTGTGGGTCATTGGTCACCTGAAGAAGCTTATTCAAAACTTTCTTCTTTTAATATTTGCATGAAATTGTCCACATGCTTGCCCGTTTTAAGTCCATTTTATTTCAGAAATTTATTTATTTATTTATTTTATTAAACAAAGTCTGAACACTGAAAGTATATATATATATATATATATATCATGGCAGAACTAGAACATAAAGTTTTTGAGGGACACATGGGGTTAAGTTTATTTCATAAATATAATTAAATATCTTTTTACAAGTTTAGAAAGTTTGGAGTCCAGCACGATAAAGCACTGTTTAATTTTGATTTTTTTTTAGTTAAAAATTGGAATTTTTAATTTAAGATTATTTGGTAATTTATAAGTTTTTTAAGTTTGAAAGTGTTTTTTTAATTAAAATTTATAAGTTGTTTATTTTTAGATTTTAAGGTTTGAAATAAATAAATAAAAAATAAGTAAAATTAAAATTTCTAAAACTTTTTTTAATTGCCTTTTAAAAGTTTTTTTTTAATTTTATTTATCTCAACTTCTTTAAAAAAAAAAAAACTTATCAAAAGTCGTTGATCTGCGTAGAACTAAATGTGTTCCTCTTAACTCATGCTGGACTCAGACGAAAATATGTAATTTTGAGAAGATATCTCATTAAAAATAATTATCCAAATTTTTTAGTACTTTTATATTTTTCTCACTAATAAGATAGTTATAAACAAAACATAATATAAGTTAAGAGTATATAATACATATAATGACAGTGTATGTAAAGAAGCATTTGATGGTAAAGAGTGAAGGGAAAGAGGGATAAGCTTCATGCTAACAAAAATTAATAAATTAATAATTAATATTTCTCAATTAAAAAAATATTTTGTTTTTGTTTTGGGTCAATTGTCTTATTTCCTCCGTTGTGGCAAGTTATATTTCCAACTCTGGGCCAGCTCATGGGCCTGTTTCCAGTAGGTGTTTGGTACTTGGACTATTATTGTAGCTTAACTTTATAATAATTAACAGACTGGGTGCCTATAAGATGTAAGAATAGCACATTTTTTTGTTTGAAAGAAGTGTAAGAATAGCATATTAATTCTTCGAATAAAAGTATATGATTATATAATAGGGCGTTTTCTAATACATAAAATTGTTTAAAAAATGGTGTCATTTCAGCTTAATTAGTAATCCTTCTGGTGTGAATTATAAGAAAAAATAATCTTGTGTATTGATGTTAAATATTAATAAATCTCAATTAATTTTATCATATTTGATGAATTTTTTTTTAAAATACTTTTTATTTAATAAGTTTTTATTTCTAATATTTTAGTTTTATTCTTGATATCAAATTATAATAAATAGTGGTTCAGAAAAACAATTATTTTTAATTAGAATTTACATAATCAAATAATACTGACTAATTTTTTAGTTATCATGAATTAGTTGTTTTTGTTTTAGCAAATTACTGTAATATTTTTTGAGACTTTGTGTGATCACACGAAACCAATGTCTTTGTGTAATTTACTACTTTTGCTTATATTCGTTATTCAAGAGGAGGAGTATTTCTAATTTTGAATTTTAAATATACAATTATATTAAATTAAATGTTCAAATTTTAAAAGAAAATTTTTGTCAAACATAATAATTATATTCGATTTGAGCTAGTAAGATATCTTCTAGTCCAAACAAAAGAAGAATCTTTTTAAAAAATTCTTTTTACGTAGAAAAAAGATATTTTTTTAAATTATCTATTTTAATAAATACTCAATAAAAAAGATAAAAACATCTAAAATTTCTTATAAATTAAAATTATTTTGTGTATTTTAATTTAATAAAAAACTAGAATTTATTTTAAACATATAAATTAATTTTAGCTTATTAAAGATTTAATGCATTCTATCTGGATTTATTTTCTTAGCTAAGTGCACACTGGATCTTTAATCTTGATTAATTCTTCAGCAAAACTGTCAAGAGTTAGAAAAACCAGATCAGCAGAGAGAGAGAGAGAGTGAGTGAGAGTGAAAGAGACATTAATCATTAGTTCCGCAGCTAAGCTTAACAGTGCAGACAACAAAAGCAACAACTAATTAAGGAGAACAAAGAAAGTCATGCATATCAAAGAAATCATCGGGGAATATATAAAAGCAAAAGCAGCACTTGACACAATGTCATCATCACTACTCATTCAACTCACTATTCTCTCATCATTTTTTCTGACTCTGACAACATGACAATCCAGAACGAGTACATGTTCTTCAACTGCAGCCAAGACAGCCTATGTTCTGCATGTGAGCACTTTTCTGAACACTGTGATTCCTCGTGTGACAGTGCTAGCTATCTCTGCAGCCACTTGCCAGGCTCCTCTTACTATCCCAAAGCCACTCAGTCTCTGAGGTTGATGCTTAAGTATTGTGCTACTTATGCTAGCGTTTATTGGAAGAATGTTGGTGCTCCTATGCCTTATGATCAGGTTCCGGAATACGGGATCCGTTGAAAGGAGGTGGGGCTTGTGGGTTTGACACTGAGAATCAGAGTTTCATTCGTCTGTGTAAGGATGGAAACTCCACTACTCATTGCAAAGGTACGTTCATCTTCAATAAACTAATCATTTGGTCTACCAAACAAGATAAGTTATTACATAGTTGAGGACTATCACATGTCTATGATCTCAATTAATTTATGGGTACAACAAGGTAGCCATGTTTTTCAATTTATAGGAAAAAAGTTCATTAAAATTTTCTTGTGTCACATGCCACATAAAGATTGTTCTCAAGTATGGTGTATGGTAGTCTAAGATATATATAACAATTTCTCCTTCAAGTGACACTTGTTTAAGAACCAGTCTCTGTATGAAAAAGTATTAAGTTTAGTCTTTATATACCCTTATTAATACACAATGGGTTCTTGGTGTTAAATTGTTATTATGTTTTTTAAGTGTCTAAAAAATTTAGATTTTAATCCCTATGTGCTCTTATATGAACTAAAGTTTTGTTTTTTTGGTACAGAAACTAATTCCTAAATGAGTGTTATTTATATGGATGAAGTAATTAGTTTAACCTTTACATAGATGACTAATAAAAACGATGGCTTGGTCCCTAGCCCCCAATGATTTCAATTGGGTAGGTATATATGTAATAAGGCTATTGTTTGTTTTACAGATTATAATATTGCAAGGCACAATAGGAGGGTCCATGTAATCCCAGGTGAGAGAAAGGAAACAAGTTTATAGGGAAGTTAAGCTTTTGAAGTGGATCATTAGGCTCATGTTTGTGTGTGTTGGAAAAGTGGATCATCTCCTATGTGTTAATTCATGTGGTGGGGTGTTCCATGTTACTCTGATGATATTCCTTTCCTTACCTGTTTTGTGGCAGGGTTATTAGGAGCTACGTAGTAGTTTCCTTCACTTAGAATGGTTGGGTTAGAACTGCCACCAATGGCATACATCTTCCACCCATCATATTTGTTGTTCACCACATGTGCATAACCAAATCTTACCCTGCATGCTTACAAACAAGTTAATACATATACATTTTTTCAACTATTCTATGAAAATCCAATCTATAAAACACACTCTCACCTTGGCATCCTTTCAATTAGTCCACTAGCAAATCGGTTGAAGGCTATACTATCGTTACTTTCATTATTTTATCCGCTGAGTATTCGTCGCCGTGTCCTAGTAGCATTACCTGTATTCAAGGGACAGCACCATTGACAAAAAATGAGGCCATAGGATCATAGTGACTGTTCAGTCAATGATACACAAGAAAAAGATACTGCATATACAAATGACAGGGATGATGGTATTGCAAGCTAGTTAGTTAGGAGGAATATAATTAAGAACTTGTTTTGCTTACTCTGTCATGTTGGGTAAAGTAATTGTTAGAAATGGTTATGGAAGTTGAGGCATGAATAACATCAATCAAGCCATCAGCACAACGAGCCAAAAAGCAATGATCAATCCAAACATTTGAGGAGGCAAATATGCCAATGCCATCCCCATCAGAGCCTTGACGATGGTTAAGATTGTGAATGTATGTATACATAATTTTGATGATGCCAAAGATAAGTGCTTCTCAAGTTTGATCCAAGTGAAGAATTCAGAAATTCAAAAAATAATTCTCAAGAGTCACAACTCTTCAGAAAATAACTTCTGAGAGTCACATCTGTTCAAGAGATTTTTGAATGGTCATCAAAGGCCTATAAATAGATGACTTGAGACACAAAATGTATGAGAGAGATATCCCTAGAGAACTTCATTGTCAAATGCTCTCTAAAAAGAAACTCTTGGACAAACACTTAGAAAATTCATTAAGAGTTTTTTCATGGACTTCAATTGTGATATCCTTCTCTTCAAGAGAGAATTCTTCTTTCTTTCTTCTCATTCAATGAGATTGATTAAAGGACCGAGAGTTTTTAAGTTGTAAGGAATGTTGAACACAAGGGAGGGTTGTCCCTATGTAATTCAGACTTTGTAAACGAATTTTTACAAAGGGAGTGAAAAATCTCAAGTGAGTAGTTTGAGTACTGGACGTAAGGACGGACTTTGTCAAACCAGTATAAAAATGTGTTTGCATTCTCTCTTTCCTCATATCATTTATTTTGTTGCAATTAATTTTGTCTTGCATATTTAAAGAACATTATTAAATTAATTGTTGTTTTTTTTGCATTCCAAGCCTATTTCTATGTTATTGAGACCGCTGGTCCAACAAAGATGAGATTGGGTACTCCTTACAAGGCCAACCTTGCTTGGTTTGCAATCATGAATTTTAATGCCATGCATGATAACATGGCTAACACCTTGTATTGTAATGCAAGGCCTATTTGCTATCTCCACTTTAGCACCTCTTCCATCAATGGTCTTGTAGCTATTCATGATAAGCTCATTCTTGAGCCTAATAACCATATCTTTGGCAAAAATGATACAAAGGGTTTGTTTTTGGATCACACCATAATGAAGTGTGCCTGTCTTTGGGCTTATGGGGTCATCCAAGGGATCTGTCACTTTATATATTGATCCATACTAGCCACCAACTGCATCTTTGCCAAAGCCAATTGCACAATTAGCCATGGCTTGGCGATTTGATGCCCAATTTGATTTGGCACGCCAGCAAGAGTCTATCCTGTTTAGAATTGCACTTTCTGTTGAATATGCAAGGTGTAGTATGAAGCATGAAATCAAGAGTAGTGTGGGAGAAGTGGCCTTGCTTGTGAGGTTGAGGCTACATATGGAGTGAGTTCATTTAATAGTGTAGATGTCAGACTTAGATGAGGTTGTGCACACGATTTAGGGGCTTGACTTTTAATTTCTTTGGTTCTGTTAACCAAAACGTGGATGCACGAGCTCTGCTTGTTTGACTTTGCTAATTACCATCTAAAACTTCACTCAAGCATACGAAAAATGTATAATTCTATATACATAGCCAATGTCGTATATTTTTAAATTTAAGTATACTAAATTAATTTCTAAATTATAGTACCAAATTATTTAGTCTTTGACTTTCACAAATACTATTCAATTTAGTATTTTAATGAGATTAATTTGATTACTAACATTATAAAATAATTTTGTATTTTTTATCCTATAAAACTAATTATTATAGTTCCTATGTCTGATAATAATTATCAATTTGATTTTTGAATTTGATAAAAATAATTCAATTCAGAATCAAATTAGGTGATGCAATTAACAAGTAATTGATTCAAGTGATATTGAATTCAATTCTTTAAAGTAAGATCTCATTTTTGAGTTATGTGAATGAAAAAACATGATTAGGAAAAGAGAATCTCATTAAAAATAATCAATCAAGTTTTCAGATGGAGATTAATCATTAACAAAATCGATAAATATTTCATACAACACCATGCTAATCTTAAAAAAATTGAGTGATGCACAGACAATTAGGATTTCAGCCTCCATATATTATTTTCTGAAATAATTAGGATTTTATTTTATCATCAATCCAATCACCATTTATGTTTTTATTTTTCTTATAAAGAATTCTTTTTATAGTTGAAATAATTCTATATTAAAACTTAAGAGGCATTCCACTTCTAACGTATGTACAAAATTGCTAATAACAGAAATATGAAAATACAGAAACAAAATTGTTAATAACAGAAATATATAAACATTCCTAATTACAAAAGCTATTAATCTTTGATTTATTTAGAAACAAATAAAAGAAAATTAGGAAAAAAAAAGAGAAGATTTTGCTAGTAACAACAGAAGATGTGATTTTTCTGCCTTGATTTGATTCTCTAATTCTATTTTTGTATAATAGGGATCAGATTGCATAGTCTTTGAGATAATATCAAAGTTAGAAACTAAATTAGGATTTAGGATCAAAAGCAAAGAATCGTGTTCAAATAATAATAATAATAAAAAAAAAAGAAATATAATATCATAAATTTATAACAATAAAAATAAAAAATATAACACAATTTTATAGGTTTTTACCATTCATAATATACTCAAAAGATCAAATTAAATACAGTATAGTATATGATAATATTTAGGTCTAAGTTTCAACAATATATAATAATATTTGTTAACAATAGCAAATTTATGTCTAGAATAAAAAAGAAAAAGATAAATACTTTAATTTTTTATTTTTTAAGAAAATTAAAATAACATTGCATTAATAAGCATTTTTGTTGAAACAACTTTTTCTAGTTTTTGATAGGATTTTATTAATTCTTGACCAACTTTCCGATTCTTTGCCCGCTTTTCCTCCAAACTAGTTCTGTCATTCATTTGAACCGGACACTTAATCATATGACTAATTACTTTTTGGTCTAATTGGTCGGTTCGTTTTGCATTTTCAGGGCATTATACAAACAATTTTAAGTTATAACGTGTAACCTAAAAACAAGTTAAAATTGATACAACAGTCATTATTTCTTGAAGATAGTTCTAAATAAATTCAAGTCACAACGTCTCGTTAATTACTAAATCTATATATATACATCATTTTCTGTTCAAATATCAAGTTACAAGGTAGGATAAATCATATCATAAAATTACTGTATTGTTAAGATTAACGCTTTCAAAACTTACCTATAAAAAAAACGCTTTCAAAATTATTTCTGGTCTTGTTTCCTTGAGGTGCTTGACTTTTGAGGGGTTGAGATGTTTATCTATACAGCGTGGCATAGATATCATATGGCCTCTAGGAACCTTCATTTTCTAATTGGCACTGTAGTTCCTGTTATATTATAAGCCTAAGGATTATACTGCTAATTATAAATTGGAGAATTAAACACATGCTACGTCAATATAAAATTATTTACATGCGCTTACAATAATGTAAGTTTATTAATTTGTAACTTGTTCCCGTAACTATAAATACCTCTGGAATTAATTTAAGAAAGTAGGATGTCGATTAAAGCTAAGTTGTAAATAGATTAGAGTTAGAATGTAAATAAAATAAAATCTCTTATTTTTTTATTTCTTTTTTCGTATCATATTATATTACTTATACATATATTATTTTTCTTTTCACTAATTAAGTATTGAATAACATTTTTAAAAAAATAAATATATATATATATATATATATATATTAAAAAATATAAATATTATAAATAATATTATAATGTAATAAAAAGAAAGATAAAGAAAAATAATAAGTATCAAATAGATATTAGAAAAAATTGAATGTCCAAATATCATAGTCATATATAGTAGAAAAGCAAGATGCACTCTTCTGGGCATGCAACGATAATTCACTTTCTGGCATATATAAAGGACTGCGAAAATGGGTTGCATGGAATTCATTTTTCTGCACACATAACTTTCAGTACTTGCATGTCTTCCGAACGAGATTCCATTGACACAAAATCTTAAAACAAAAATAATAAAAAAAAAGAGATGAAAATGTTGGACCAACTTAACAAGCTTTGTCAACAACACAATTGAGTGGCCCAGCATTGAGAGTTAATAAGGGCACCATAGATGCCTGGGCCGCGATAAAACTTTGAGCAGCTGAATATATTGGCGTGCAACTTCCATACCCAGATGGCACAAAATAAGCACCGTTTATAAATTCATCCCGAAAACTCCTCCATTTCCAATTGTTCCACTTTTCACTACTTTCCCTCTTGGTAACCTGTCATCAACAAATGAACCACCCTTAGTATATATAATATTATATTTATATCCTTAATCTGTTATTAACTTACATTACAATCTATATAAAGTCCTCGTGCTCTTAATTACTTTATTTTAATTCCTTTTTTAATAACCTGTTTTGCAGCAGAATCATTTGAAGCCGTAAAATAGTTCCCTTCACTAAAAATGGTAGGGTCGGCACTGCCACCAATGGCATACATGAGCCACTCGTCATACAGGTTGTTGACTACATGGGCATAACCAAATCTCACCCTGCATGTCATCAATATAAATAAGTAAATATGAAAATACTCACTGTCTTTCTAACCCACATACTCTTACCTTGGCATTCTTTCTATTAAGCCACTGGCAAAGCGGTTGAAAGCTACTGTTACCCTCATTACTTTATCCGCGGTGTATTCATCGCTGTGTCCTAGCAGCATCACCTACCAAGAGTCTATTTATTAACATTTTAACCTAATCAGAAGAAGACCAATCTAATGAGGTAAATTAGCTCCCAAGAATGGACTGAATAAATGGTATATATTATCATGAAAAGAAAGGTTAAAAAAAAGTCTAACTGAATTGGTAGAATACAATACTTAATACTTATACTTACTTTAGTTGTTGTAAATTTCTTAGTATCGATTTCTATGGATAAAAAAGAAGTTTATATATGATTTTCATTGCTTACTTTGTCGTGCTGGGTGAAGTAATTGTTAGAGATGGTGACAGCAGTTGAGGCATGAATAACATCAATGAGACCATCGGTGCAACGAGCCAAAAAGCAATGGTCAATCCATACATTAGAGGAAGCAAATATGCTAATGGCATCTCCATCAGACCCTTCACGATACCCAACATGCTCAGGACTACTCCTCACCATGCCACCCTTTCCCGGTTCACAATCATGAATACTAATTCCATGCACTATGACATGGCAAACACCTTGTATCGTAATGCAAGCCCCATTTGCAATCTCCACTTTGGCTCCTCTCCCATCAATGGTCTTGTAGCTATTCACCATAAGCTCGTTCTTGAGCCTAATAACCATGTCCTTGGCGAAGGTTATCCAAAGGGGTTCTGTTTGGATTGCACCATAACGGAGTGTGCCTGGTTTTGGGTCCACAGGGTCATCAGAAGGGTCAGTGACTTCGTATATATCACCAAACTTTCCTCCAATGGCTTCTTTGCCAAAGCCAATTGCACAATCTGCCAAGGCTTTGCGGTTTGAAGCCCAATTTGTTTTGGCTCGCCAACATGAGTCTATTGTGTTCATGATGACAACATCCTCAGGAGTTTTGTTGATATAGCTTGAAATAGGAGAGAGAGCGTTGAACTCCTTTGTTGAATCTCTATTCGGTGTTGAAGCTAAGGCAGGTACTATAAAATACAAAGTTACTAGAAGAGTGGTTAGAGTTGCCATTGCTTGTGGGTTTGAGTCTCCAAATGGTTGAAGGGGTTATATATTATAGATACCAAATAGAGGACTAGTAGAGAAGGTGGTGCACACGATTGGTGAAGGGCATGCTGTGAAATGTTTCAGAGTTACTTGTCAAGAAATAATTGGTGTACATTGGCCAACAAAGACGTGGGTCGGTTGACTCTAGATGATTGTAATCTACGCATCTTGTCTATATAGTTACGAAACAGCGACCATAAACTCATTCATGAATCATGTGTATCGATGATTTTAGAATCAAAATGACCAATTCAACGGATGGGGTTATGTTGCAGGAAAATATATAGTAGTTAGTGGTGGACAGTATAGGATCAAACATGCTCACCATATACACAATAAATAAACAAAATATATCCTGGACAGGTTAACATCATAGTAGCATTTTCTTGGGACAAAATCAAATGATTAGAGGTAAGAAATTGATGAAATATATTGGATGGTGCCTTGGTTTACAACTTTATGTTCAATTTGGTTATACCTTAATAAAAATATTATTTTTAGGCTTGTGCATCTTGTTTAATTGTGGAATTTAATGATTATGTATTAACTGTTATTAAATTATAAATTATTATTATAATTTTTAAGATAATTATTATAAAAATTAATAAATTTATTGTATATAATAATATATAATTGGATAAAAGCATAAAATTATGATACATTATCCGTCTATAGTATTTCCCCCCCCTCTAAATTGCGCTCATGGTCTCGGATCCCATCCAATGTAGGTGACTCGGTGGTTCTGTTTCTATTTCAAATTAATTGGTATATATTTCCGCGTGCCCCTTGTTATGTATGGAAATCCTTTGTATTGTAATTATTAAATTGTGAAGATGCCCAGGGGATTCTTGTGTATAATGGTTGGAGTACTCTTTTACTCCAATAGATTTGTTTTTCATGACAAAAAAGATAGTAACAGCACAACTTATAAATATGTCAAATTAATTGATTTAATTTATTCAACTACAATGAAAAAATCATATGTAGTTAAATACAGGATGTACTGAAATTATCATACAACTGCAAGGATCATATAAATATAATATATATCATCCTATAATGATCACTTGCGCTCGCTTATTTAGTCACATACAACAAATTGATTATATTGTTTTGGACCAATATATCTTCAGTTCAATAAATATATACCAAATAATCAAAACTAATTAATTAATTATTGGCACTCGTTCGGAGTTCTTGTCCTCTCTGATTCCTTCACGCATAGCTGCACAAACCAAAAACGCATGCATCCCCTTTGTTGCACTTGTTGCCACATTTTCCGCAATGGTGTTTGTCAAACATAGGATTCACACACTTACCTTTGCAACACACTTGGGAGTACTTGCACCTCTTACCACACATGCCACAGTTGTTTCTGTCATTTGACACATTCACACATTTTCTCTTGCAACAATCAGGCCCTTCGCTGCCCTTAGCACGACAAACTCTAGGGTATTTATCACAAGTCATGGCTCCACCTCCACGTACATTTTTATGGCCACGGAGGCCTTTGGAGCCTCTTAGAGAGGCTAATACTTCACTTTCAGAAGATGGGGTTGCATGGTTTTGAGTATAATTGTGGTTTTTAACATAAGTGAGGAATGGTGATTCTTTCTTTTCGGAATCAGCAATGACCAAAGCCATTAGCATGGTTACAAGGAAGAGTACTATCTGAAGGGATTTCATTTCGAAGTTGAATGATTTTGTGTTGGAGTGAAATGAAGGGTGCTTGGATATGGCTATATATATATAGAAGGAATAGTGGAGGTTGCTGAAGGAAATTCAACGAGCTTAAGGTAATAGTATAAACTGGAAAGCTTCAAATAGTGTGCTAGTGGAGCGGTCTAATTCAACAGCTAGCTAATTTATGTGTGGTAAAGTAACGAAATTAGATAGGATTTTATTACAAGTTCTAAATACGTGGAAAAGAAATGTGAAATTTCTAGCAAATGAGATAAGGAATCGCGCGTTATTTGTGTTGTTATGCGTATCGTGATTCATACTTATATTCTATGCAAAGACGGGCTGAGGATATGCGCTTTAAATTTGTTTATGATAATGAATAATATGACAAGTATTCACGTGGTCCAATCTTTCTAGTGAGATTAATAAGTGCCGCACGGAACATTTAATTGCTTGTGCAAAAGTATTAAGGAAACGCGGTTTTTCCTGAAATAAACCAGAAAATCTGAAAATCCGTTACAGAGGCATTGTTATGCTCTTTCCTTCCCTCTGACTTTTTAGTTTTAAAAAATAAAAATAACACAGCTAGCTAGTCAACAATCAGCCCGAGTCTAAGATATTTTAGGGTAATATACAATACTCAAAATTTAGGGGTTAAATTTATTGGTCCGCCTTGGAATTCAATTTTGTTCATGTCAACTAAGTCAAAAAGTAAGTTTAAAAATCATCTTTTAATCTTTTTAATATTTGAGGGTGTCCCTCATTTGACAGTTATCAGAGATTAAAGTTATATGTTGTTAAAGTAAATTTTACCTTTTAAACAAAGTCTTTTTTTTACTGTATTTAATTTTTTTTTACATTATTCAAAACAAAGTTTTTCTTCTCACATAAAAAACAAAGTTTTTCTTTTACATATATGATGAAAAATAAACCATAGTCAACATGTTTGAAAGACTATCATTGATAAAAAAAAAAAAAAGTCCTTTTTTAATGTTACAAAAGCCATCTTGACAACGTCTTATGTCCCCCATTAACATGAAAAAATATTGGCACTAACTTTTTGAAGCAGGTATATTTGAAATTTATATTCGTCTCATTGCTATTAATAATATTGTTGTATAAAATCATATACGTAATTTACTAAAGTAGGCTTAGTAGTAAAAAATTAAAATATTTATACGAGATTCGATGTTTGAATTTCATTTATCTTCTGTAAAAAAAAAACTTTATTGTTATCTTTGTAATTTGTAATAATTAAAAAAGAAAGAAATGCATATATTCTTGCTGTATTCGTTTTTTTGTTGGTGTTAATACTTGTTGTATTCATTTATTTATACAATAGACCAAATTAACAGTTAATCTTGAATAATACATTATTAGACCAAAACAGTATAATAATAACATTGTTATTATCATTATTTTATTAATTTTTATAACATTTTGAGATTATGTATTTATTAATTTATTTAAAATTCTTAAACTTGTTAGTCTACATATGAATATTTGCCCATTAATTTGTTTAAATGTGTGTTTATAACTTTATATTTAATGAGTTTTACTATAAATTTTTTTTGTATAATGATGATAACGAACATTGAACCTAAGAGAACTCTAATTGATAAAAAAAACCCTAAGAGAACCCTCTTCACAGCCAATTCAACCCTTTAGTGTTTAGTGAGTTAAATAAAAGAAAGTTTTAAATAGACTATTGGATACTCTTTTTTTATCTGTAAAAATTGAATAATATCAAAAAATTTACAATAACTTATATGCCCCATACTCAATTAATTAAGCATTTGGTTAATTAGCCTGATTTTTAAAATAATCTGGCAAAATTTTCAAAAACACCTATACATGTTAAATAAATAGACTGGACTTGAGCATTTAATTTGAAAAGGAAACCAGATTTTTGTTTTGTAAACCTAATCTAACTGGCTTAATTCACTTCCATGATCTCACTGATTGCTTTAATTAATTTGCCGTTTATGTTTAGATTTTTTTATATTAGAATGTCATATTCTTTACGGATTGAGCCAAGAGATTTTTATTAGGAGCTCCACGTTTAATTAAGAGAAATATATTAGTATTTTATTATATCATGAAAGTGTCCCACATAAACCTATTACTTTGAAATGTATTCAATAAAGTAGGAGTTAATAATAATAGCTTACAAATGGTATTACTCAGAACTGGAAAGTGTCAGTGATCACTAGATTCGAAATGTGTAACTAATATCTTAGTTGAGTATTTTTTTATATCATATTTTCATATTGTTGCCCCTATTAATTATGGATTCCTCGTTGCTGCGTATGTAAGAATAAATATTTCTATAAAAATAAGGAACATGTATACTTATTTATTTCATATAAACAACCAATTCTATACCAAAAAGATATAAACAACCAATTACAAAGTTATTAATTATTCTTACCAATCAAGTAATCAATTAATAGAATAAATTATAATATAACTAGCAGCTCTCCTCAATTTGTTGATAGCTGCTTTATTGATCACAATTCAGCTCTTTTTTTTATGTTTCCAAATTCTATGCATAGCTGCACATCCCCAAAACACAAGAACCTTTGGCATTGCACTTGTTGCCACATTTCCCGCAATGCTTCTCGTTGGTTTTAGGGTTCACGCACTTGCCTTGGCAGCATATCTTTCCGAAGCTGCATTTCTTTCCACACCTCCCACAGTTAAGTCTGTCTGTGGAAAAGTTGACACATTTGTTGCTGCAGCAATTAGGGCCTGCGCTGCCCTTAATAAGGCAAATTTTGGGGTTTTTGTCACAAGTCAACGCCACCCTTTTCTTGGAAAGGAACCGGCTTGTTCCTCGGAGAGACTTTGGTTCTTCAGTTTCCAATGATGTTGCTGAAAGCTGAGTAATGGCCAAAGCCATTAACAAGGCCACAAGAAAGAGGGTCTTCAAGGATTTCATTATATTATTTTTTTTGTGTTATAGGAAGATAGAAGAAGTTGAATGAACTAATATTTAAAGGGGTGTGGATGTTTTGATTGAGAAGAATAATGCTCCAAGTATTTATAGAAGAGGAGGTTCATGGAGTCTGACCTTTGCATAGATTACGTAGTGCATGAACTAATAATCCTACGTGTTTGTTGTTAGTTTATATTAGTGGAGTGGTCTAAATTAATCAACGAAGTTAGGCCTTTTTCGGCAAGAATTTCTTCAAACTTATACTATAACTATAAGTCTATAACTAATCAGTTGAAAATGGAGGAAGTGTCAAAAAAGAAACAACTATGCTAATTAAACGATAACTAAAATTGATTTAGTTGTATTAAGTTGATATCCTATTGAAGCCAGGTCGTATGTAAAGTCTTAAGACAACCAACTAGTCGTTTATAATTTATATGCAGTCTACGGAAATCAGAAAACCGTTACAGAACCACTATAGCTGTGCAGGCATTCCAATCGCCTAGTTTGACCTTTGTTTTATATATGTAGAAGTCCATGGTTAGGATTTGACTTCATATTTATTCAAGCCAACGTAAGTAACAAATTAATTTGGATAACATATTATTCTTATTTTTACATTTGAACTTTTTTTTTATTACATGGCTCACGCTATTTTCATGGGAGACTCTAGGGTAGCGTTTGTATAATATAATGTTCACTTGTTCAGAAAGGGTATAGCACGTGCAACTAATATTTAAAGATACCACTTAACATGTTGTGAATCTCTTATTTTTTCTTCTTCTGATTCCTGACGAAAGCCAACTTTACTATCGCTGTTTACTTTTTCATATTTTCATAGTTTCCGAAATATATGGTGGAAATTGGAAGCCAGTGTGAAAATTGATAATGTTTTTATTTTATTTTTGTTGCTAGGTAGGGTGGGAAAGATAAAAAGTGCTCATAGTACGTAATTATAGAATTCTTAAAGGATATTCTTTAAATTATTACCACTTGTAATCAAGTTTGCCTATATTTCAAAACTTATGTCTCTCTGAAGGTTGCTAAGATTAAAAGTTTTTCAGTCTGACTCCTCTTAGCTCATATATATAAAAGTTTGAGAATTTTATTGTTTGAATAAGCCATAAATTTTATTTAAACTTAGTAATAGGCTAATAGCACAAGAAATGTTGGCTTCAAAATATAACAATACGATGTGAGTTTAACCAATGCTGAGAGATAAAGACCGAACCCCAACCCACTTCAGAGAACAAGGTTATTATGATCACAAAGTACAAAAGCCCATCCCATAGCCTAAGTTGCCTAACAATATTAAATTGCCGTGACTACCTAAACACCATAGCACAACTGTGACAATATTGAAAGTGTGAAAACTCCAATCCCATCCCAATTTAATCCAAAATGGTAAAGTTGTTGTGATCTAACTTGGATGATATGATGACCACTATCCAACAATGTTGAGATGCGCCTCTTGGTTTAAAAAGAACAGAAACAGGGGAAGCAGAGGTTTTTTTTTGTCTAACAAAGCTTAAACGTAATCACATGCCTTAGGCTCCAAATCCCATCTTTGATGCAATTTATCATCTACATATTGAATAACAAATGCCAATGTGAGGGATCATTCATATATTATATATCATAGATATCAACCAAGGATGACAATATACTTCCCGATGAACGTAGTATACTAGGTATCATGCATTGATATCCCAATGTTAGGGATTATGCATATATTATACCCCTTTATGTATACAATGTATTAAAGAATATTGTGTTGATAACTAATATAAGATTGCTTCTGTTAAGTTTGAGTCTTAAATAAATAATTAAAAGTTAAATATTTATAGTGATATTAAGTAGGATATTTTTTTTTAAGAAAATACTTATGCTTTATAAAAAATATGTAATATATTAAGTAATAAAGATTTGAGATTTAAGTAGCTGTATATATAAAGAAAAAAGGAATAAAAGATGTCGTACATTATAGTAACTATTATTTTTTTTTACTATATTTTCTATGGATAATTTATTTTTTAACTATTTTTCAGTGTATTCTCTTTTTATTTTATATTTAAATCAAATTTTAATAATTTTTAAATATAAATATTAATAAATTTATATCATAATTTAAAATATTTGATATAAAATTTAAATCGTTTGTAATCCATATCCCACAAAGAGACACATAATTTTAATTGCTTTAATATATTTTCGTGAAATTTATTAAATAATTCGAATTCATTGTTTAATTTTAGGAAATTACATGATTAAATAGGCATTAAATTTTTTGTTGACATAAGATTTTTTATGGAAGAGAAGAAATTAATTTTGATATAATTTTATTATAAATATTTTTACATTAACAATTTATTAAAACTACTTTAAATATAATTTTAAAGTTAATAATTATTAGCTACATGATTATTTATAATTAAATGAAATATTTATTAAATATTATTATCTTCTAATTAAATTCTTAAAGCAATTATTAAAATGGTTAGTAGCTTTTAATTATATCTTAATTCATGAATGCATGTCAACTATTGTTTGTTGGTTATTTTAATTACAAATAAGTACTATATATGAATATTTCAAAATTTATAAACTATTATTTAATCACAAATTAAAAATGAATTTATTAAATTTCATAATAATTAAGTTAAAAGTGGCAACAAAAATTATTTATGATTTTTCTAGTATAATTGTTTTTTAGTCTAATAATACTTGTGTAATAGAGTCGAGTAGTTGGGGCCCATGGCAACGTTTTCCATTTCCCAATAAGGTTTATATACGCGGAAGATCGGTGGTGACGGTGAGTGAGGCAAATGGCAGCATCGTCACAATCGCCGCCACTGAAGGCGGTGCTGGAGCGGAATGTGGAAGAGATTCGTGTAGTGGCGGCGAGCTCACCGTGAGGTATACGACGCCGGCCGCAGATGCTTCGGCGAGAACTACGTTCAGGAAATCCTTCATAAAGCACCACAGGTTACTTACTTACTTACTTCAAACTTCAATCTCATTATTAATCTCTTGCTTTTGGTATTCGCTCATCAATGCTTACATTCCTTTCTCAATTGCAGCTTCCCGACGACATCGAATGGCATTTAATCTAATCGGCAATTTGCAGAGCAACAAAGTCAAGCCTCTTATCGGTATTTCTCGACGCTGTTTACTTGTTATTCTCTCAATTTCCTTCAATTAAGAGTTTAAAAATACTTCTTTGATTTAGAAACATGACCACACTTTTTTTCTAATTGCTGAATTTTGGGAATTTTGTTTTGTGTTCATATTTACAACATTATTAATTTGGGCTCACTGTTGAGGCGAGGTCAGGATTCTTATACGTTTTGTTTCATGTTTCACAGCTGCTGTTCCCAACCTTGCTTGTGTACAAACCGTGGATGATGAGAAGGTATTTTTTTTCTTCTTCGTAATTTGTTTTGGTTGACAAGGTATGTTTCATGTGCATGAGTACATATAAGGATGTAGATTTTACGTATATTTTAAATCTTTTAAGTGGGGGGAGGAAATAGAAAATCATGGAACTTGGAAATAGTTGTAACATAATAATGAGTTTCAGACAAGATTTTCGGATTTCACTTGAAGGTAAATTGTTTTGTTTAATATGTGTGTGTGTGTGTGTGATGTTGAAAGCAGTCTTTAGGATAGGATGCATTGAAATGGTAACTTTGCAAATGGACTTTACATTCTAGAAGTAATTTCAGGCGTTGCCATTTGGTCAATCAGTTTTTTTGGGTTTGTGCAAGTAAAATTATATTACATGTAATCTTAACGCTTAAGTTCAATTATTTCCCATCAGCATTTCATTTTTTATATCAATTTCTTTAGAATTCTGTTCTATGAAGTAAAATTTAATTTCAATTTTAAAAATGTTACAGAAAATAGTTTACACCTAAAATGTGCTGTCAAACAAGATATTTTAATTTAGTGCATGCATGATCTTTAGTATCTTTTCCTATTCTATTGCAAATGGCGCACTGATCATCATCTGTTTTTTTTTAATGTTTTTTGCTTTTTTCTTTTCTCTTTTTGGCTGGCAGATAGCAAATCTTCTTGATCGTGCTGTAGAAAATGTTGGCAGGAAATCATTGAAGGTTTTTTTTCAAGTGAATACAAGCGGAGAAACATGTATGTTGCACTTGACAAAGTTGCCAACCATTGCACTAATCACTATCTGCAGTATCTTAATAAAGTTGACTTGGTTGTGTTTGATTATCAGCCCAATTTTTTTTTAACAAGGATTCTATATAATAGATTAATGTGAAAATAGCTTCAAAATCACAAGAAAATATAGATCCCAATTCTTTTATTGCAAATATGTCTACAAAATCATTGATTACAAGTTTTACAACATCTTAGATTCATACCTAAATATGTAACCTATATTTTTTAGAATGATTGCTTGACTTCTGGTTTACAATCTGATCCTTAGATATTTGCCTTTTGTTTCTGTCCCATTATAAAACAGTTGTCAATATTTTCAGTTTATTATCGATCTCAAGAATAACATATGACTGCTATTTTATTGCAGCCAAATTTGGCGTTGAACCAGCTCAGTGGGTGGATCTTGTAAAACATATTACAAACTGCCCAAACCTTGAGTTTTGTGGCCTAATGACAATTGGCATGCTGGATTATTCATCCACCCCAGAAAACTTTAAGGTGGCGACTATACATTTTGGACATGATTTATTGCTTTTTTCGGGACTTCCTATTTAGTCTTCTAGATAGTTCCCCAAACTAAACATTCTTTTGTACTCCCCAGACGTTATCCAATTGCAGAAGTGAAGTTTGTAAAGCAATTGGAATATCAGAAACACAATGTGAGCTGTCTATGGGCATGACTGGAGACTTTGAGCAGGCTGTAAGGAATCATTTTTTCCCATGGAAAATAGTTGGCGTACACTGAAGGAATAAGTATTGTGATTTGTCATAATATTTTTTAACCAGCTAACTCTAATTTTGAAGATTGAGATGGGAAGTACAAATGTTAGGAATGGAACTGCCATATTTGGATCCCGAGAATACCCACCGAAAGAAGAGGAGTAGTTATCCTCATTTTGCAGTCTTGTTTGTGTTGGTATATTGGTGCTTAGATTCGCATATCAAAGTCAGAGCAGCATGAGCAAATTATTTCAGTTGGAAATAAGTATATTCTTGAGCATGACTGATGGTGGTAGTCAATAAGCTCCGGGAGAGCTGTGTATTCGGAATAATCTGAGACTGAATATTGTAGACATTTATGTCAAACATAATCTGAGACTGAATATTGAAGCTGAACCAAGAGAATTTGAAAGAATAATGATCTACAGCACCCATAAAAAGAAAATTTATTAAAGATAACGAATCTGATTCACGTGTTTTTTATTGTTGAATTTGAATTTGTGCTTATCACATTTGAACTAATATTGTTGAGGTAATTTTTTTACAATTTGAAAAAGGTTAAGAACACAAACACTATCTTGAACATTCTTTTTTTATTGGTTGAAATTTATTGAAAATTGTAAATTTTGATGGATCACATGTCTTATTCTTAACACTCTTCTCCCTGTCATTTTATGTTTCACATGGGATTCACTTTAGTTCTAAACAACAATCATTGTTGGAATTCTCAGTCTATGTTGCACACTTGATGTCGTATGTACGTTGTCTCAGGGCAACAAATTTTTTTTCAATCTAACTATTACCACTTTTTATACCAATCAAAACTTGCAAACAAAAGCATTGAGAATCATTTTGCTGTATACCAATTATGAATCATTTTGGCTTGGATTCACAATTTTTTTGGGGTACAGAAATCACAAATTTTAGGAATTAATTTTATTTATAAATTACGTTTCATTTTACAAGAGTTATAAAATCAGAATTGATTTAGTTTTGGGTTAGATCAATGGACATGAGCAGAGTGTATAAACCCTTTTACGTTTTAGCTATCTACATAAAGGGATTTTAAAACAATTTATGCCCTGAGTCACTGGTATTCAAGCTTAGCTTAGCACTTAGCAGCATAAGGAATGGATCATGTTTTCATACAAACCAAAGCAGAGTCCAAGTGGCCTAAAACGTTGTGTTGTCTCACTACCACACCCAGCCACCACCAATTCAGTCAATGCCACTATCAACCACCATTCAACCCAAGGTGCACACCACCAAGTTCTTGCCACCTATGCATCTATGCTCAAAACCCATGTCCCTTCTGACGCCTACACTTTCCCCAGTCTTCTCAAAGCATGCTCTTTTCTAAACCTCTTTTCCCTCGGTCTTACCCTCCATCAACGCATCCTCGTTAGTGGGTTGTCCCTCGATGCCTACATTGCCTCTTCTTTGATCAACTTCTACGCTAAATTTGGGTTTGCTGATGTTGCTCGTAAAGTGTTTGACTATATGCCTGAGAGGAATGTCGTACCTTGGACCACCATTATTGGGTGCTACTCGCGCACCGGTCGTGTGCCTGAGGCCTTTTCTTTGTTTGATGAAATGCGTCGTCAGGGAATTCAACCCAGTAGTGTTACCGTATTGAGCTTGCTGTTTGGAGTTTCGGAGCTTGCTCACGTGCAGTGTTTGCATGGTTGTGCAATTTTGTATGGGTTTATGTCTGATATAAACTTGTCAAATTCCATGCTGAATGTGTATGGGAAGTGTGGTAACATTGAGTATTCTAGGAAATTGTTTGATTACATGGATCACAGGGACCTGGTTTCATGGAATTCGTTGATCTCAGCCTATGCCCAGATTGGGAATATATGTGAAGTTTTGTTGCTTCTCAAGACAATGAGGTTACAAGGTTTTGAGGCTGGCCCACAGACTTTTGGGTCCGTTTTATCTGTGGCTGCATCAAGGGGTGAGTTGAAATTGGGAAGGTGCTTGCATGGGCAGATTTTAAGAGCTGGTTTTTACTTGGATGCACATGTTGAAACATCATTGATTGTAGTGTACTTAAAAGGTGGGAAAATTGACATTGCATTTAGAATGTTTGAAAGGAGTTCAGACAAGGATGTAGTTTTGTGGACAGCAATGATCTCAGGCCTTGTGCAGAATGGGTCTGCAGACAAAGCACTAGCTGTTTTCCGTCAGATGTTAAAATTTGGAGTGAAGCCATCTACTGCTACTATGGCCAGTGTAATCACAGCTTGTGCACAACTAGGGTCTTATAATTTGGGGACATCGATCCTTGGTTACATATTAAGGCAGGAATTACCTTTGGATGTTGCTACTCAAAACTCTCTTGTTACCATGTATGCAAAGTGTGGTCACTTGGATCAGAGTTCCATTGTATTTGATATGATGAACAGAAGGGATTTGGTTTCCTGGAATGCTATGGTTACTGGATATGCTCAAAATGGCTATGTTTGTGAGGCCTTGTTCCTTTTTAATGAAATGAGGTCTGATAATCAAACACCTGATTCAATAACCATTGTCTCCCTCCTCCAAGGGTGTGCATCCACTGGACAACTACACTTAGGAAAATGGATCCACAGCTTTGTGATAAGAAATGGCCTTAGGCCTTGCATCTTGGTTGACACTTCTTTGGTAGACATGTACTGCAAATGTGGTGATTTGGATACTGCCCAAAGGTGTTTCAACCAGATGCCAAGTCATGATTTGGTCTCATGGAGTGCCATAATTGTGGGATATGGTTATCATGGCAAAGGGGAGGCTGCATTGAGGTTTTACTCAAAGTTCCTGGAAAGTGGTATGAAACCCAACCATGTGATTTTCCTCTCAGTTCTATCTTCTTGTAGTCATAATGGACTAGTAGAGCAGGGCTTGAACATATACGAATCAATGACCAAAGATTTTGGGATTGCACCAGATCTTGAACACCATGCTTGTGTAGTAGATCTCCTCAGTCGTGCTGGGAGGGTAGAGGAGGCATATAACGTGTACAAGAAAAAGTTCCCAGATCCTGTACTTGATGTTTTAGGCATAATCCTTGATGCTTGTCGAGCAAATGGTAATAATGAACTTGGTGATACAATTGCCAATGATATTCTCATGCTGAGGCCTATGGATGCTGGGAATTTTGTACAATTAGCACACTGCTATGCTTCAATAAACAAGTGGGAAGAAGTGGGTGAGGCATGGACCTATATGAGATCTCTTGGCTTGAAAAAAATTCCTGGCTGGAGCTTTATTGACATACATGGGACCATCACTACATTTTTCACAGACCACAACTCACACCCCCAGTTCCAAGAAATAGTTTGTACACTCAAAATTTTGAGAAAGGAAATGATCAAAATGGAGGAAGTGGAGATTTACCTTGAAAGCAGCCACATATCACAATAACATATGCTGAAATGTTAAATAGAAGTGTCCTGTGAGTTGCCGCAATGGTTTTGGATTTCCATCAGAGATTTTGACCCATCACTTTATTTTCTTTTGCTTTTTTTTTTTTTGTTGACATGGTGTCAGATTTTATCCAAGTCTTACATTGTGGATGATAAATATATGCAACCTTACAAGTTACAACTCAGAAAGATGCAATTTTTACTATTGAACCCTCCAAATCCGGAAGCCAAATATCCTTATTGTTGTATCAAGGCTCACTTCATTTAGTATGGAATAATTCTTTATAATTTTTTTATGGAAAATTCTTTATAAATTATTCTTTTCAATGAATCATTAGATGATATTATTATATTGATATTGTTTTTTGAATGTTTTTAATTTTCGAAAAAGTATTGAAACAGTTTATTCAACTTTTTTTAAAAAACATAACTATAATAACTTTTATCTGAAACATATTGTTTAATAAGTAGACGAACTTTTGTTATCTACTTTAATTTTAGAAATATATTTTCGAAATACACGTATATAAAAATTAAAAATAAGAAATAAAAAGAATTATATATAGTTTCAAATTACAAATATGGCGTTCAGATTAAACTGCAGAAAGTTAGTGGTATAAAGCGAACATGTAATGTAAGCGTGATTTACTATGAAACAGAACTGGCATGACCTGACACGCTCTTCAATCTTCATGGTATATACTATATAAGGTTGGGATTTGTAAATGAGATAAGCAAGGTTGAATTGATTAATTATTAACAATAAAATAACCAAAAAATAAGGAGAGGGTATACATGGAAGTATATATGTACTATATGGAACGTAAATTAAGAAACATGCGGGTGCAGTTTTCCCCTAAGCTAGAGTGAAACAAAACCTTAACCAATTAATTATTCTGAGTCAAGATCCTGTTCCCCAGCTCACAGAAAACTAACAATGAGTAGAAGGCAGCAAAAGGTGTTCAAATTGTTCATATGGATTTTGGGAATCTTTCTTGTCGCTTACATTGCAGGACGACCTTTGTATTGGCATCTCAATGAGACCCTCAATGCCACCTCTTATCCTTGTCCTCCTTGTCACTGTGATTGCTCTCCTCAACCCCTTCTTACTCTCCCCGAAGGTATCTATCTCTTTTTATTAATTCACTTTTTTACCAGTTTGTGTTTAAGAAATGACAGAGAATTCAGTTTTCTCTCTTAAGTCATGATGTTTGATTCAGAATATATATACATATTTCCTCCAACAACTGTAATTGCCATGTTGGGTTTTTAGAAAACATAGGATGTGTTTGATTACACATGAGAGACAAGTCGTTGTGAAGGGGAACAAAATGAAAGAAATTTTAGAAACTCTTTCAAAGGCATTTTTTTTATTGACTAAATTTTGTTAGTCTCACTAAATCTTATGATTTTTTTAGTTTTCCATAAATTTTAACAAGTAATAAGTGTGCTGTCAGCACTCCTCACTCATTTGCCGATTTAAAAAATAATAATAATAACAAAGAAAAACCAAACACACATTTAACCATGTGTTGTTTTACACTTGCTTGTAAATTTCATCTAGGAATATTCTTTTTCTTCTTTTTTGGTTACCTTTACAATGTGAAATTTGAAACACCGTGTGATCAAATTGTTATGCAAGTGTTGGTTCCTTCATCATTTAGTTGCATTCTGAGTCTGTCAGATGGGTTATTTAGTGTATATTCTGCTAAACATGATTTGTAGGCCTAGTAGTTTTGAATAATAGATTGTACAAACAATGAGTGTGATCAATTACTGAACTTTATTAAAACACAATCTGTGGCCATGCAATGGAAAACAGGAAAGTTGATAGGGTCTTTCTAGATTCAGTTTCTTGTGCTCTGACATTGATTTCTGATTGCTAACGTGGTGTCTCTGCTTGTTTCTGCAGGATTGACCAACAATTCCATTGTAGGTTAGTTCTTCTCCCCTTTAGTACCCTAGAGAAATGTACAAGGTCATGATTATATATACTCTCTGTTTTAAGTATGAATACATCTAATCCTCTCCCACTTTTTGAATGATAGTGTGTAACATTAAAAGGGGAAATACCACATTGGAGGAAGTAGAAGTGAAAAGACGTTATTATAAATTTGGAAAGACTAACAACAGCTGAAAAGACGTTATTTGTGCTGATGCTATTTTTTAATAAATAAGGAGAAAAAAGGAGAACAAGATATTAGTTCCTCACACCCAAGACTTAATAGCTAGATTAGATATAGTTTTAGATAAAATGTTGAGAAATACTAGTCATTCTTTCTTATACTCTCTTTACAACATTTTTTTTATCGGCTAAAATTTATTAGAAATCGTCAATTTAGTGGGACTCACTTCTAAATGAAAGAAAAAAATCATTAAATAAGAAGTTAAATCCATCAAAATTGATGATTTTCAATAAATTTCAGTCAATCATAAAAAGAATAAGAGAGAGTCGCTAACATTTCTCTAAAATAATTTTAATCCAAGATATAAATCAATACTTTTGTCATACCAAATCAAAACACTTGTTTAATGGAAAAATCACAAACACTAGTCCGAAACACAAATACCAACTAAGAGCATAATGTTTACGTACTTTTTTTTTATATATATATACTTAGGAATCAAAGACAAATATCATAGAATTTACATTTTAGTCTAACATATGGGGAACTAACACATTTTTTGGAGGATAATACATACAAAAGGCAAGGATTATTAATGAATCCAAATTCTGGTACCCTTCATCATGGACAATTTGAGATTTAATACAGCATATGTATGTTGTAGATTGCATGAGGCAAGACCCAGAGGAGAGTGAAGAGGTTGGGAAGAGTTTTACGGATCTTTTAGCCGAAGAAGTAAAGCAAAAGGAAGCTGAAGCTGAGGAAAAACAAAGAAGTGTAGACACGAAACTTTTGGAGGCTAAGAAATTAGCATCACAGTATCAAAAGGAGGCTGACAAGTGCAATTCAGGGATGGAGACATGTGAGCAGGCCAGGGAAAGAGCTGAGGCAGCACTTGAAAACCAGATGAAAGAAACTGCTTTGTGGGAGCTTAGGGCTCGCCAAAGAGGATGGAACAAAAAGATGCTTCAATGAAAGCTCGAGCAGGTTTTTATTTAGGATACAAGAGCCCCACTAGTAGTTCTCTTCATTCTTCTATTTTTTGATTTATTATTGCGGTTACTTGATATATTGTTTAATGGAAAATAAATACACAAGATTACTTTTTTGTTTTTACGTTAGATTAAGTCATCTATTTCTTAAGTTATATCATCACTCATAGACATTGATTAGCACTGGTTAACACTTGACAATATATAATATATAACAAACAATTTGCTTGTTGTCTTATGTTTGAAGAAAGTTGCCCAACATGTGTGTTTCATTAAGCATTATTAGGGCTGGCCGGCCTACAAGGACTTACGACCTGATCTACATAAAGTCTGACTTGGACTGACTTATTTAATTAAAATGTTAGACTCAGACTTTTTTAAAAGTCTATTAAATTAAATAAATCAGGTTTAGACTTGTTAAAAAGTCTTATAAGTCTCATAGTCGGCCTATATATATATATATTATTTTTTTTTGTACCAATTTATACTTATATTATTTTTTGGGTACAATTATTTTTTTAACTAGCAGACTTTGATTACACATTACTCCTCCATAATTTTCATTCCTATAATCAAGTAAGATTTTAGGTGTGAGTCATATGCCTCTTTATATTTCTCATTATTTTTATTGGCTTTTCTGTTAACGTTTCATTTTCCTTTCCTTTAACTTTCCTACTATGCTCCCTACCCCATAGCACATGAATATTAAAGATTTAGTGTGAAGACTTTTAAAAAGGCTATCAGGTCAAACTTTTTAAAAGGTCATGCCGAACCAAAATAAAAGTCTTTGATAAACTATAAATCAGGCTCAGGCCTCAAAAATTCATCATAAGTTAAGCTCAGACCTTTTAAAGTCTGACCTATTCTTACCCCTACGCATTATGTATGCGTGCTTACTCACAATTCCTCTTTAAAGACAAAGCTTGAAAGTGAAAAAATCATATTCTTCTTTAAAGACTAGTCATCAAGGCTTGTGAAAATGTTGCTTATTTTGAATTCGGCTCGTAAACTTTTTACTTTTTAGTGTTAAGAAAGGAATATTTTTATCCTGAGTGGCTAGGCACTACACAAGATTCCCCTATTCCTTGCTTAAAATGTGTATTTTTTTAGTTGGATTTAGAACGATTGAGACTTGATATCATCAGATGCTTCAGCAGTATTTTCGGAACAAAAAAAAAAGGAGAAAGGAAGAGGGATTAATTAAAGGTTTATGCGGAAAGAAAGTGGGTTACTTTAGTCAATAAATAAATTCCATCATATTTAACTTAATTAACTTGTTTTTTTTTTTATAAAAAAAATCAACAAATTCAAATCGAACTAATTCAATTAAAATTGAATCTAGTTGATTCAGATAATTAGATTATAATAAAATATAAACTAGACTTAAATATATTTTTATTCTCTTTATTTCTGTAAAAAAAAATCTGTAAATAGTGCTCCCCCAAATATTCAAAACTCTGTTTTTAGTCTCTTTGCATTAACTCCGGTAAAAAAATTGCACATGTGACAAACGGCATGCACTTCTAAGTTTAATTTTTAATTTAAATTAAATTATACCATTTCTGACTAAAACTCCCAAATATGTAAAAAAACTTATACAGAAACAATGTGCGGGTGAGTTCACGCAACACTAGCACCACAACACTATTTCACTTGAGAAACAGAACCAATGTGTTAACCACTGCTAATCAATAAGTTTGGAGACTATGGATAGCTTGGATTGACAGAGAAATCCCCAAATTGCAACAACAAAAAATAAAATGATAAAGGTTAAAAAATTTGGAATGAAGGTTCAGAAGACCTTGGAAGAGAGCCTTGTTTTCAATCTGCCATCAGAATTCCAACTAGCCAAAACAAAATTTCCAGATGTTACTGAAAAAATTATTCTTTTTATATTATAACTTACTATTTCCTGTGATTATTGTTTTAAAATTGTGGTATAATGTATAAGACCTCTCTCACTAAGCCAGATAAAATGGTCCTATCAGCTCATAACATTCGATCTGCAGAAACTTGCCCAATTTTTGTCTTCAAAATCTGTTTGTGTGGAGTATGCTGTATAATAATCCCATCAAAATCTTTGTGTGGAGTATGCCGATTGAAGCTTGTAGTAATCCCATTTGCCGTCTGAAGTATATGTCTACATAGGTCAGTCAGTATCAGTAATCAGTATAGGCTAAAGAGAAGAGCTTCAAAGTCATGTGGGAGTGGCTAACAGTGCAGAAACTTCAAAGTGGTTAACAACTTCCTGGCTCAGCAAGCGCATAGCAGCTCCCTGAGAGAATTTCCTAGCAAACAAAAAGCAAGGAACGGATGTGGAATTCGTATGACACCATTCTATCCGGTACTCAGTCTCGTAATAAACATGGTTGATGCCCTGTTAAAAAAAAAGTAAAAAAGTCACGAGACAGAACTAGTTGCATTAAAACATGTAATTATCACTTTAACAAAACTTCAAAAAAAAAGAAAAAGAAAAAAACTTAAGCAAAAACATAAGCAGACAAAATCTATCTTCAACCACAAAAGATAAAAGAGGAGTCGAGAATTATTTCCCAAAAAGCAGTAAAATAAAGAGCAATCATTTTTCATTATTTTCATTTATGAGCCATTATGCAAGTCTTCAAACAAAAAACCATTATAGGCTTTCAACCCAGAAATCAGAGCACTCCAATCTTGTCATGAAAGGTGGCAGTTTGACTACTGAATATAAATACCGTGATATAGGATCAACCATGTCATCCTAAGCAAGCATTTCCAAGACTAATTTAAAGAAACTTCTATTTACTTCAATAACAGTTTCAACCATCCCAAATTCCAATCCACAGTTAGTGGCAGAACAATAAAAGACATTAGGATTTCATTAACTGAATCCTCCTTTTTTGTCTTCCCCCCTCTCCAAAAAGGGGAGAAAAAAAATCTTGAGCCTTCTCATTTATCCAACCCATAAATGGTTAAATCTATGCTTAAGTCAAGTATCAGGAAAACCTTTATTTCCTTTATCCTTTGCGGGCTAGCATTTGAATAGCCGAAAGTAATAGGATGCCAGCCTTTATTCTCCATTTTTGTTGTAGACTGGTTCCATAGGGTATAGGTCAATGTTCTACGTTCAAGTTCACCTTCAAGGTCATGCATCTATAAGAGAAGAGAAATGCATATTAAGATTACAAACAATATCCATGCAAATTTGTGAATAAAGCAGAAGCAAGAATAAATAGGATTGAAGAACACATCCCCCCAAAAAACATAGATAATGATGATGGAATAAATGTCTCAGTATCTTACTGCAAGCAATGTCTGCACATAGTGTTCATCTGGAATACAATTGTGCTGCTTCTGAAGTTTCTGCACTTGCACCAAAACCATAGCAAGCAATTATCAGTATAGAAAAAGAAAAGAAAAGAAAGCTATATTATGAAATGAGTACTGAATAGCATCACAATATTATCACTGTAAACAACATTAGGGTCTCAGCATACTTCATAAAATTATATTGTTGAAGATAACAAAAAAGAAAAAGGACACATTCAACAGCTGTTCTATGGGATTGAACAGTAACTAACAGAACATACTTTCCAAATCAGATGTAAATAAAAGGCAAAATAATAGAGGGGAGCAAAGAGAGAAAATTTAAATAGCAATTTCCAACAATACTTAAATAATCACTCGTCAAATCTCACATCTAGATCTTTAACAACTATTACTTGAAAAAAATCAGATGCCATTGGGTAAACAGGAACCTACAAACTCCTAATCCTAAAAATCAAATTTCCCAATGTGTTTTGAAATATAATTAATCAGAAGAATTTCACTAACTAGTAAATTACAGACATGTCCTCACTCCATATCAAAGGTTTTGAAGACCATACCAGTCATTGAACCAATAAAGGGAAGTCTCCCAAGTTTACTACTTTCAAAGCCATTTTTCAGTATTGTGGTTCTTAGTTAATCTGGAAGCATGACCTGTCTGGCCATTGATCCACCTTTCCGGTTCAACCCTTCAGACCAGCTTGTCCGGTTTTCAGAATCAGAACTATGCTACTAATATAAGACATATTCTACAAGGCTATACATAGCACTTAATGATTGAGATAGAAAATTGACAAGGCTCAGACTAAATGTTTATTATACATTACTCAGTCAGAACACATGCCCCAAGAACGCTGTTTTCCCAAATATATATGATTTTGAGCTCTCAATTCAAAGTCTTTTTCTAATGTTACATCAGTATTAAACCCACTATTGCTTGACCATGATTACCAAGATTCCATTAGACAGATACAATTATTTGGAACTATAAGCACAATTAACACAACTTCCAAGTACCTAGCCTGCCTTGAATTAATAATTTCCACTCAAAAGCAAAGAACGCGCGTCACTATTATGTATAACAGATTAGGATAACATCAGTAACAATATAAAAATAGAAAACTAAAATTAGAAAACTTACCAGATTCAGCTTTCCCTTGCTTGTATCAATTGGTGGACGTCTCTGTCAAGTTAGAAGAATATTAGACAGCTTTTTATTTATTATTAACACATTACAGACTTACAGTTAGTATTTAGAACAGTCTTGCATAGCATTGTATTCTAATTCAATTTTGAATTGTATGACAACTTTCATATAAATATAATACCAATCAACTTTAGTATATCAAATCAATACAGGAGTAGAGTAGAGTATCAGAGTCTGAAATTGTAGTTAAACTAACTTGTGATCGATTACATACCTTACAATATTTCTTAAAGACAGAAAAGATAACATCATCATCTACAACCACTTCTGCATGCTTACGAACAACAGTGATCCACTGAAAATTCAAAATAAATTCAAATTAAGACATAATTTCCAGAAACAAATGTTAAAAATTTTAAGAACTAGATTAAGTTTTTGGTACTTTCTAACAATTAACAATTCAAAAATGGTTCCACTGTATCTAGTTATCTAGCTTTTAGAGTGTGGCCAGCCAAATTGATGTTTCTCCTTCAGCAAGTGTAAGCTAAAATTATGTGTTTCAAAGAAAAGGCTACATCTAACCAGTAGGTTCCGAGAGATTGCAGAAGAAAATATTCTACTAAGCACCATTTGATCAAAAGATTAAAATCAAGTATGATTGGAAAGAACAATACTAGTATTTAGGTATGGCAAAGAAAAGAAAAATGACCTGTGACCCTTTACGCCATTTTTCCCTTGGTATTTTAGGAGACATTTTTGGGTTGTAGCGGCCCTCCTTTGCATCAAGAAAACTGCAATATAAACAAACTAGTTTATTCCACCTTTGAAGCATATCCTTTTCACAAAAATGAAAAAGACAATGCAAGTTTGAACTGATTACAATTGAGCATTCAACAAAGAATTAGTGCTAAGCACCTCAAGAACCAAAGCCTTCTTCTACCTGTCCACGAAACTCCTTGGAGAAACCATGAGATAATTGTACACGTAGGAAAAGTTGTACAGAGGAACACAGCTGCACATGGAAAACAGAAACTCAGATTTTTACCATGAGCAAGTAAGTTTGCACAAACAAATGCCAAGTCCCACCCATCCCTTCCTTCAAAAAGGAAGGATGAAGACAACAATGAAACAGAAACATAGAAAGAACAACTCCTAATGGAAACTTGTATTAATACAACAAGATTTGAAAACACCAACCTGTCCGAGAGAAGAACAAATCTTTGATTTGCAGGGTCCTCTAAAGCTGCTGCCAGTAACAATCTTTCTGCCTGAATCATACTTGATTCTCCCCATAAAACCTGAAAATGCAACACTGAATTCATATAAGCAGGAAATAAAACATGTTCAAATACAGAACAAACTGCAAATAACAGTATCACAATTTTATGCTCAACCACTTTTGCATGCACATATCATCATGCTAATGGCATATAAATCCTAGCAAAAAATAAAATTACCAGATTATTACAGAATAATAGCATCACCACATTGGCGATTTGGCCAATATATATATATATATATATATATAAGGTTCATGGTGTCAATTTCTGCACCATAAACTTCGCCTTTGATGGAGAAGACAATATAAAAGTGCATCCCCTTTCAACTATTTTAACAGGACAGGAAGCAAAATCTTATTATAGAAGTAACATTTTTAGTCTTTTCAACAATTTGAAAAAGGAAAGTAAGTTGGTGAATAAGTTGGCATCGCTTTCTCAACAACAAAATGTCACCTGAATGCTATTACTGATTTGTCGACCGTAGAGGAATTGCGACCTGGTGGTTGACTCATCCAACACAAACCCAGGCGCCGAATGAACGTATATCGAGAATCTCGAAACGTCGACGTTCTGCGAAAAATAGAAGAAAGCTTTGAGCTAAGATATTCATAACAATTCCCCAAAAAAAAAAAAGAGAAAGGAAGGAGGATGCGAAACCTGGAAGAAAGCGTCCCAGAGGAAATCGAGAGGGAGGTTGCGGCGAACGAGGAACAAGAAAGCGATCTTGGGAGGGCCATCGAAGACGACGCGAGAAATTGAAATTGAAATTGGGGGTTTGGGAGAGTGGAATCTGAAGAGAGAACAAATAACTAAAACGACGACGCATGAAAGGGAAGCGGAGAAGAGGATCAGCATTTTTCTACTTATTATCGAGTGGCGTCTCTTGGCGCCTCTGGCCATAGAAGCCATTGCTCAGCTACGGTAACTGTTGTTGTAGCAGTAATTGTTATTGTTATCGTTATGATATAAGAAAGTTGTTATAAACATAGCATAAGACGTTTAAGAAGAGGTTGAAGGTTGAAGGTTGAAGCGTGTGCACATGCAGTGATGATGCAGATACAGATGCAGAGAAGTTACATTTTCACGGAGACACGCTACTTCGATAGTAGCGTCAATACGTCGTCGTCGTCGTTACGAGCCTTTTGACATGTCTCCATTGTGGGTCCCACGCCACCACCTCCAATCAAGTTTTTTGCACGTCAGCACCCAACACGGCACCGTGGTGTATTTCCAATTTCGCGCAAGAAAATTTGGACCGCTGATAATTTATGACATGTTAAAAAAAATGGCATTTACGCATTAATTTGTTTAATACTATTTAAGATAATCTATTCTAAGTATTATATGTTTGATAAAACTATTAACGTAATAGAAAAAAGTATGTTAAAAGGATTTTCTTGTAAGTACTTCCTTCCTCCATACTAAATTGAATATTTATTACTATCCAAGTTAATAGCTAACCAGCTATTTATGAGAATGTTTACATTACATAGTCTCTATCCAAATATTAATGGCTAATGGTCACCCCTTTCCGATGTGCCATGCAACTCAACACTAGTATGTTCACCACCATCAAGGTGATCTGATTTGAAACTGACTCAAAGTGCAAAACCTTCTTCTCCATTTCAACCATTATCACACCATCTAACATTTCAAGACCTTCTTCCACTTCCACGATGCTCATGGTCATGTCGCATGTCTACAGGGAAAAAAAAAACAGGGGTTGTAGCATTTCAATCGCACAAGCCCATCTATGTGTTGGTACAATGGACAAGAATCAAGAGGGGTGTAACTTTTTGTTCAAAAACTTTTTAGGATCATGAACTCTTCTATCAAATCAAATGAGTTTTTTAAAGAGTTATTATAGTTGACCTTAATTCATCCTCAAACATAATGTTTTCATAGGATTACACAGAATATGGTCAGTAGTTAACAATTTATCCAAGAAACAAAGATAAGGCAAGATAATGATACACCAAGATTTTTATAATGGTTCTTTCTTAATTGATTTACATCTCATAACCTCAATAATCTTAGTTGAGGTTTTCTCTATTAATTTCAGTGTTGATATAAACACTATGCACACACAAAAAAATTAAAAAACAAACCATCTTCCAAGAAGATAACACAAGATACTAGCCTTTGTGGAACCCAACATTACCTTTAGAAAAAAAAAAGGTTTAAAAAAGAATTCACTTGATGTGAAGATTCCAACGATAAGGCTCAATAATTCCAAGAGATGAGCTAAGCCATGATTATCACTTTGATGTGAATCAAGAAAACTATTTTACTATAGAACGAAAAAGGACAATTTAAAGAAATTTATGTAAGGGTAAAAAATGGGAGTATCAGACGAAATTTAAAGAAAACTCAACAAGTGCGAATGCAATTTTCTATAGAACAAAACTACATTATGGAAACTAGTTTTTATAAGATCTACGAAAAAGTACAAGAATGAAGGTGAAAGAGAAGATGAATATATCTTGAAAATATTATAAAAAAAAGTAGGAGTGTGAAAAGCAAAAACAAAAGGGGTGCAAATAGCATGGGCTTCAACTTTCTACTGACCTGCATTTAAAGAGCCCAGCAAACATGAGGCCAGACCCACCAACCTGGTTGCTTCAAGTAGAAATTTAAAAACTAAAAGCCAATCATAGTAAACTGATTATATGTAAACTGTTTTTAAACATAAATTTAATTTAGATAAATAAATTCATTAAATTAAATTTGAGTGCAGATAAGTCTTCAAATATAAACACGAGGAAAATTATAGGCTGATAAAAAAAGTGGAAAATTATAGACTTTGAGTTAATTGACATTTTCAAACATATAAAATCCATTTTGAACCTTGACCCCAAAGAATAAAAAATCCCATTTGTACCAAAACAATTAAAACAAAGAATTGTTGATAAATTCTTATTCTTCCTTGTTGCCAGTTTTTTAGAGTATATGTAACACTCTACTCGTTGTAGTAGGTTGTTGAGCTATGATCTACTAATTAAAATTAGTACTTTCAGTTAGTCATATTCTAAATCAACTTGACACTATTCTGACCGAAACTAAAAGGAGTAAAGAACATAACGTACATTGCCACTTTCCTAACGTTGATTAGGTCGCATACTTTGTGTTTGCAAGTAACCAAGTAAGCAACCATTTCTAATGTGCGGCATTTTGACAACCCATAGGGGAAAAGGTCAGAAAAATGGCCGAGTCCTTTAACATTCAAAAATCTTCTCTACTCCCTTGCCTTCAGTTTTGGTTTAGATCCTTAACATCAAGCCATCCATTTCTTAATTTCCATCTAACCCAAAAACCTTCATTCTACTCTTTAATCTAATCCCATGACCTCCTTACAAATCTCATTTATATGTCTTTCTTCTTCTTTTTCCTTAAAGAGAACACATGCTACTAATGTCCCAAAATTTAGACGAATGCCTTTATTAGTTCCAAAAATATCAATCAAAAAATCGTTTCATGAATCCAACAATTCCAGAGACACAAACCCACTTGAAGTGAATGTCACACAAAAAATATTGCATGATGAAGATATACATAATCTCAATATTCTCAACACCAAGACAAGAATCTATTCAATTTTAGAGTTGGTAACCGACAGGGTCGAAATGCACCACAACGTTGGCGAGCAACGTGACAATTGGAACACCCTTCTGTTGAACTCCATCAACATGATCACTCTCACTGCCACAACCATGTCTGGTCTTGCTGCCGCGTGTCCAGGTTCAGGTGCACCACCCTTGTCTCTTAAACTATCATCCACGCTCTTGTTTTGTGCTGCCACAGGGTTACTACTAGTGATGAACAAGATCCAACCATCACAACTCGCCGAGGAACAACGAAACGCAACAAGATTGTTTAAGTGCCTCAATACCAAAATAGAAACTACTATTGCTCTTCGGAATCCTACAGAGGAAGATGTGAATGATATGATAGAGAAGGTTTTGGCTCTTGATAGAGCTTACCCACTTCCTCTCTTGGGAGGAGCCATGCTTGAGAAATTCCCTGAAAAATTTGAGCCTGTTGTTTGGTGGCCTAATAATAAGACTTCACAACCCCATGAAGGAAAAGCAAAGAGTGAGAAAATGGAACAAGAGTTAATGAATGGATGGAGTGAAGAGCTAGAAATGGAACTGAGGGAGGTTGTTGAGGTGACAAAAAGAAAAGATTTTGAGGACTATGAGAGGTTAGGAAACATGGCGTTGAAGATTAACAAGAGTTTAGCCATTATAGGGCCTTTGCTTATGGGCATTGCAACAATTGGTTCTGTGTTTGTGGACAATATTGGGTCATCTTCATGGGCATATTTGGTGACCCTTTTGGCTGGATCATCGGCGGCTGTGGTTAACTCCTTTGAGCATGGTGGGCAAGTGGGAATGGTGTTTGAAATGTATAGATACTGTGGAGGATTCTTGCGTCTGTTGGAAGAGACAGTTGAGGCGACACTCGAAGAGAAAGATGTGGAGAAAAGAGAAAACGGAGAGGTGTTTGAAAACAAGGTGGCAATGCAATTGGGAAGAAATGGTTTGCAGCTGAGAGAGCTTGCCTCTAAGTCTGCTTCTTATCGAAGGGATGGAATTGCCATGGATGAATTTGCAAGCAAGCTCTTCTAGTACAATTACGTGTTGGAATGGTGAACAGCAAGGATATTTAGAATTCATAGTTTTCTTATTGACAAGTAGAAACACTGTTTTAGCTTGAAACACTAACTTTGTTGGATACACTTGGCCATTATTTGTGTACAGTTCATTTAATTTTTATATATTTCGTTTCATAATATGATACTGTGATGTTCTTTATTTAAGATCAGGTGATCTTGGCCCATATATGTGTGCACTTATCTTATCTTATTACAAAAATGTGAAAATTTATACTAAAATTATGCAGAAGAGTTTAGTGCACAGACCAGTTTGGAGACAGTACGAGAACGCAAGTCAGAACCATGGCAGTATACAGAAAAAGATAAAAGCATACATGGTGAATAGCAAGGAAAATTACAACTTCACAAAAATTTCTATCAGAACAAAATTTAAACTATCACACAAAAGAATCATAGCAGTTATGGGATCCACTCAAGAACATCTAACTAAAGCTTCGAATTCTTTGACAGCATGGTCAACAGCATAGACTATCATCTTCTTTATCTGTTCCATCAAAAGATTAAAAAAACCCCATAAATAAACATATTATAAGGTTGGCCAACATTAATTCTCATTTTCAATTTGATTAGTTTGAAGCTAACATCAAAAGGAAGATAGGAAAACAAAAAAAAAAATAAGAAAACATGTTGGAAGAAAATTAATCACCTCGAGTTTTACCTTAAGATTCCTGACTTGGTGTGGACATCCAGCAGGAATAAATACTGCCTCCCCAAGTTTCTGCTCAAAAGTCCAAGGTTCTACACCTGAAAAGTTAATATTCATGTAAATAACTAATTGCATGCATTGATCAAACACTTTACAAGTCTTTGTACTAACCAAACTCCTCCTTCAACTTCTTCTTGTGTTCCAAAGTCAAGTAAAAACTTTGGTCATGAATTGGATGGACAACCTAACCAACATGGGATTCAATGAGCCTCAAGCATAAATAATAAGGATAAGCAGAAATGTAAACTAATTAAATATAACTGTACCTGTTCAACTGGAGAACAATAAGTATGCCTAAATTCTTTAGAGTGTTTCCTTAGATATGCTTCTAACATATCAATATCCTCTCTCCGAAAGATGTCCCAAAGAGCACCACCTGTTTCTGTTGTTTATCTGGAGATTGTGGGCATATCATTTGGAAAGATCTTTCCATTGATGTCAGCAGGACACTTGTTCTCTGTTGTCTTTGCAGGGTCCTTCATTCAGGCATTCATCAACCCTTTCTCAAGCACGGTGCTCTTTCTCATCTTGGGCAATGTGTGCTTTTTTCAGTTTTGAAATAACAGAGTTCTGTTCATCAGTTAACGTTACCTCAGCTGTGTGAGTCAAAATATTCACCTGTGAAAATTATTGAACAAGAATTAGAAGAAAAAAAAAAGTAAATGTGCTACCATTTGAAACTTGACATATAGAGGAAATTTCTAAACAAGAAAATATATTGTGTTATAGAGGAGCGTAATGTTTGCATTTTTCATAATCCAAAATTCCACCAAAAGTTCAAATTAAATTAATAAGAAATTCATCCTTTCTCTACAAACTGAATGTGAACACTTTTCCATCTTACATAATGGTTACACATTAAGAAAACTTTAAGTTCTGACCATGTGAAAATTTAAACTAGGTAAAGTATTATGAAAAGTAAAGATATGAACCATAGGAATGCTTATTAGAAAGGAATTTATTATCTACAGACAGCACATAAAACTAAACCTTGATCATTCCTCTTGAACTCAAGCAAACATTGCAGTTGCAATTCTTTTGGCAAAAGGGACACTCTTGTGCAATATCTTCTATTGACAAATCCGGAAATCTATGTGCAAAATGAGAAATAGTTATATTTTGCAAGGGTATCTCATAAACTACATGAACAAATACACACCCTTCCAATGATTATTTAGATGTAAACTACTATACCAATTCCTGATGCTTCACACACAATACATTTTCTGACATTTAGTACAAGGTACATATGCTGCTCTTTCCTTTTTCATGCATTGATGACATCTTCTGGAAGTTTGCTCAGTATCCTGTTAACACAAGTAAACATTATTAAACTTTGATACAAGGCCCAACCTACCAAAAATATTATGATGAAGTATGGAACTTTTCAGTATAAAGAGTAAGCATTGAGAAAGACAATCACCTTTACATCATCCATTTTTCTAGCTTTGCTTCTGGAATTTGTCTTTGAGGGAACATAAACTTTATTATCTTCCAAATTGTTAATTAAGATATTGTTTTCAAGTTTTCTTTTCTTCTTCAACGAAGTAAGACACTTCTTTGCTTCTAGCCATTTCCTAAATGGAAGTTCAGTCCTCTTTGAGCAAACCAAAACATCTTCCCCCATTGACTTCGATTTTATAATATCTTGAACCTTTCTCTTCTTTGAAGATCCAAAATCTCTTGGGCGTCTTGGGATTTTGTATGTAAGGTTATCAGTACATTGGTTTGACCGTTCTCCTAGCACAACAGAAAGTTCTATTCCTAGTGCAGTACTGTTCTTTACACAGGACATAGTGTCTTTTTGTCTTGACTTTGGACTCTTATAAGCATATTGATCATTTTGTTCCTTTCGAATTCCAAAGGAATTTGAGTGCCTTAAGAACTCCAACTTGTCTTCAGTCTGATGATTCCTTGTCTTGGAAATGCAATTTTCATTCTTACAGCAGAAAGAACACCAAGTAAAATCAAGTAATTGCAAACACCACCCAATCGTAAAATAGATTATCGATAAATGTATCACTCATTGATTCAACCATCAACATGCCAATCTTCTATAGTTTCTATAGTCCAAGCAACATATACTGTCAGTATAAAATATCAATTCAAAAACTCTACACACTGATTCTACAATCATAAGTTCATAAGTATGACATAGGAAACTGAGCATCAAAAGTAACCTACCCTTAATATAAACCAAATAAAGCAATTTCTAAAAAATGCTTTATTGGTAAACCATTGAGATGATAAGGTAGACGTGCTAACTTTTAATCAAGAAAGAGAATCATATGGAAATATAAATATTCATCGTATTTTATATCCAGTTGCTTACTAGTTACAACCTTTCAAATCAAGCTAAAACAGAGTCAACTCAACACGTGGCATCCGTTTTATATCATAAGAGCCTAAAATAATAACCAAAAATAGTTAAAAACAAACACACGAACAAACTGGGATTTCAACTGCATTCACGAAAAGATAGCAGAACGAAGTGCAGGTAAACAAGGTTATTAACTTCTTCTTCACGTGTCTTGATTCTTGAATGGCACGGGACAAATGAAAAAGTAATTAACAATGATCGAAAACACAAAGGTTTCAGAACAAAGAAAGCCAACCTGATCATTAATTGTTATGAACTGTGTGTGTATTTAATTTATAAGAATGTTATTTAAGTAACTACTTTTTCGTGTGATGCAGAGATAAATTTTGAATTTAAATAAAAATACAAATTAGATAAAGGATATTTTTGTTGTTAAATAATGTTATTAGATAATAATAAATTAAATAAATAAGATTTTGTAAAATCCTTTGCCTATATAAATTATAATAACTATCTTGAATGAATACATTTTTAGGATTTATTCTTTAACAAAAGTATTTTTAATTACATAATAAAAAAATTATTTTTAAGAGATTTTCTCCGACGAGAGTGTTTTTATATATATATTGTTTAACTTTTTGTATTAGTCAATTTATAATTTTAATTATTATTTCAAAATAATTTATCAATAGTACATTGAAAAATGGAAAATATCAATAGTTAAAAGTAAGTTTATATTTACTGAATGAAATTATCATAAATTACTGATGGATTAGTTTAAGATAATTATATAATTATCTTAAAGTGTCAACAAACTTGATGTAAAAGATTTTAAACTGTAGTTAAATAAAAAAATTTCTCTAAAAATAATATTATATTACAATATAAATTATTTATCATAAATTTAAATTATAATTTACATATTTAAAAAATATTTATATGTGGATTACAAAATTTTAATTATCAAGGTGTTGGTACAAGAAATTAGATTCCTTTACTGTTATTTAATTACAACAAACTGAGTTTTTTTTTTTTTTTTTGGTTAACAACAACAAACTGAGTTGAAACCATTGTGCATGCTACAATAGGTTTGATAATAATGAATTTATGACTTTGTTGTTGTATATGGATAGACCCCAACAAAGATCAAATCCATGAATATGAGATGTGAGATAAATTATTGTATGTGTATCACATTCACATCTCATATCCTATACTCAAGATGTTGTCATTCTAATCTTTCCTTTTTTAACTCAGGAGGCGTAATTCTCTTTCCATTTGGCTCATTTTTTATATATAAAATGATATTTTCGGCTATCATTTCATGTTCACTTGTGTCAATAACTTTTTATATTATCTTTATACATATATTGTTTTACTTGTTTTACATCTTGAGCATATATTTTTTATTCTGTTTTAATTCCTATAATTTTAGAGATGACAGGAACTAAATAAAAAGATAAAAATGCAGTTTTGATTTAAATTAACCTCTATTTTTATCAAACACTGTGACTAAACATATTTCTTTTTTCAAAAAAGAAATTGCTAGATATATAACTTCTATTTACAAATTCACGGTTGAAATATTCATGCATGCTGGTGTTCAGAAACCGGGATTCCATATGTCCCCACAAAGGAACTTGCTAGGAGTCAGCAGGCCATGATCTACCTTCCAGACATTTGGTGTACTAAAGCTTGGTTTTCATATAAGGAGCCAACATCCCAATCCTCAGTTGCAGATGAAAGTGTCATTAAGGAAACTACAATTGATCTCATGCTTGGCCTAAGTTGAGGGTTTTCATGTGTATACTTTGGCAAGCTGAGACACCTGCAAGTGAACAAAAATTGAAAAAAAAGTACAAAAACCATTAGTTACCAAAGTCTTATTCCAATAGGTGAGATCACCTGGATCACACGACATCATTCAACACGATTTAAAATCAAAGTTTCAGGATTAGCTTATACTATCATTGTAAAAATTGACACTCATTTTTAAAGTGTTTTTTAAAAAAATATCAAGTATCTTATCAATAATAATCTATAATTAGATAATAATGTAAAACATCAATACATTGTCAATGCATTTTACTTAAATTCGTTACCTTAAATACCGAGTCAAGAGGGAATTTGTCACCAAGTCTAGGATCAACAAGTTGACGAGGATCTTCATTCGGGTCTGACAGACCAAGAACTTCTTCAAACTGCATTTCATAAGGCAAGCTAAAATTGAGTAAAGAACTAATGAGTGATGAGTTACAACTATTGTTAGTTAAGAGGGGCCAAGAAAAACAACCAAGGAGACTAGTCCTTTTGATTCATTTTCAGGTTCGTTTATCTTGACAATAGCTTCCTTGCCTGATATGAGTTCATAGAGAACAACTCCAAAAGCATATACATCTATTTTGGAGGACACATCACCGTATTGTGCATATCTATACAAAAATGCCACACTTGGTCAAAATGATCATGCTGTTCTTGAACCTCAATATATTATGTTAGAAATCAGTCCAAAAATTGGAGATCCAAAGTAATACAGAGAAGTAACGTAATTGTTAAAAAATTTGTGCTTTAAAATATGTAGATCAACCTAGAAAATAAGTAAAAAATAATAGCACGTAGAGTTAGTGAAGCTAAAATGCTCTACAGATTGAAGTTCCCCCTAGTATATTATCAAATTCAGATGCACATGAAAAATATGAAATGAAAGAAGCAGAACATAACTATAGATGCTACTGATACATAGCTTAAAACTTAGTAGAAAAGGAAAGGATAAGTAGCTCCTTACTCTGGAGGCATATAACCAAATGTACCCACAAGACGCGTATGTAATGAAGAACTACCATATTCGGTCAATTTTGTGAGACCAAAATCTGCAACCTGTGGTAAAAAGTTGGACTCAACATGACAGAATTCAACTTTTTTATGGATGTAAAATCTGGAAATGCATTTATAAACCTTTGCACGGAAGTTTTTGTCAATCAAAATGTTTGCTGATTTAATATCTCTATGGATGTAGACAGGAACTGTGTGCTCATGGATATATTCCAGTCCTCTTGCTGCATCAAGAGCAATTTGAACTCTAGCTGCCCATGTTAACGGATCCCTTCCTAGAAAGAAAATATATTCCGAGCCTCGAAATCAAAATGGTGCCATCATTCTAAGGAGCCATCAAAATGTTAACGGATCAAGTATTTGTAAATAAATTAAGAAAAAAGAACCTGAGCCTCGCAAATGTTGACTTAAATAGCCGTTCTCAATGTACTCATAAACCAAAAATAAGGAGCCCTCAACACAATATCTTATTAACCGCTCCTGCATAGAATGTGTTTGCAAGGAATCATGTATAGTGGAAATAAGTAATGAAATATATTTAAATATAAGCACTAAATAGGTAACTTGTTAGTTACATGACTAGCATAGGATCCTAGGCACAGGATGATCAGTTGAGAATCCTTAACAATAGTTCATAAACAGATCGGCAGGACCAAATACAAAAAGAGATTCTATTTTTATTTTTCTTTGAGTGTGTGTGTGAAAGTTTTACTGGCTATTACCAAAGTCCTATGGAATTGGAATCCACAATATTGGTTAGTTAAAGTTTACCAAAAGGGGAAAAGAAATAGAACAGCAGTAGAATGAAGGCTAGACCTCCCTCTATGCTTAACCAAATTTCCTACCATATGTTTTTGCATAGTTTCTTTTTGAGTTTTTTTTTTTCTGTTTTAATTTGAATAATATTAGCGTAGGAAAAATGGCATACCAAGTTCAAGTGATGGACGTGTGTCAGAACCTTCAATTCTGCAAGAAATTCATTTGATGCTTGCATATCCATCTTTTTAATTGCAGCTTTCTGCAAAAAGGAAAAAGTCAAGTGGAGGTAATAAATTGAACTTTCCGTTTCTTGTAGCAGATCAGTTTTAGACCTCTGTGATTAGAATTTGATGAAATAGGAATGAATACAAGAGTCAAGAGATAAGTATATTTTAAGCTTAAAGCAAATATTATATAATGCAAGAGGACAATATTTTCACAAGCTTCTTCTTTTACTAAATTCAGCCTTCATTCATCGTTTTTAATTTATTTTATTTACTGATCGGCAGAAACCAGAAAGTATAACTAATTAATATATGCAGTACAAATACTTAATTATATTTCTGTTGAATAAATTTGTTTGAAAATTAAGTCTGGAGAGTAAGAAATGAAGGACTAATATGAAGATCTAAAGTTCTAAATTAGACACACCTTTAAATTATATCCTTGAAGCTTTTGGAACATCTCTCTCATATGATATGGTTTGTTAATTTCTTTTCGTTGTTATTTATGCCTGTTATTAAAAATAATTTTGGTTTGAAAGAAAAGCTTTTTTAGATTAATTAATTATAACCATATTCAATTAACGATAAGAAATTTAAATAAAGCAAGATTGATAATTAGAAAAATAATTTAAGATGTATGTTTTTTGAGTGCGCGCATACAGTGAGATATCTGAGATGATAGTTGAAGAATATATAATATTTTTAAACGTAGTTTTTGACAAAGAATAAAGAGAAGGAAGGATATTTTGATGAAATTAAATACAACTTTGTTAGATAGGAAAATAACGATTGACTCTCTTGTATTCTGTTAGTGGAGAACGTGCCATTTTGGAAGAAACGAAGAAGGAAAAGCTTCATCATGGTTTTAAATAATGATCCGTAATCACAGTTATGATCGCAATATTAAGGTATTTTAACCCATCAGAAGGCAATCACAATCCCAATCAATCGCATTTTCTGCAATTATTAACAATAAGAAGGTTTTTTTGACTCTTCGGAACGCAAAAAGTGATCACATGGTGGGTTCCACCTTGGACGTAAAGTTCTTAACATTCCACCACGTAAGCTCAAAGATATTTCTTTACGTGGATTGAAGCATGTAGATATTTTTCGCTTTGGAGAGACCATTCTATTCACACGTTTTTTTTTTTTCTCCTCACAAAAACTAAGACCTTTAATTTCTTCAATTCACAACACAAATACTGTTAGCTAGCCATGGAATTCTGTGCAACTCTACCACTTTCTCAGCTTCCTTATGTCTACCCTTCAACACTTAGTAGTAACAAAGCTTATCCATTTTGGTCTTGCAAGCGAAGGATCTCATCACGACCAACACGCTTACACTGCAGCAAGATGTTTGTACCTGGTATTTTTTTTTTCTCAATAAATTTTAGTTATTAATTTTTATTAGCAAGAAGAAGTCGAATTCATTACTTCTCTCTTATTATGATCCAATAAATATTAACATTAATGATGACATTATTTATATGTAGTGTTAAAAAAAATTGTCATGTCGGTATTACCGATGAAAAAAATAATTTCTGTTACTAAACTTCTTACTAATACATTAATATTTAGTAATACGTATTTGATTGTATACCGAATTAGAAGTGATCATATATATATGTATTGTGTTGTGTTATACTGGCCGGGATGTAGGATTTGGAGAAGCATCACCAGAAGCAAAGGCTGCTGAAAACCTCCACAATTTCTTCACCTTTGTTGCAGTGAAGATTGTTGCTGCTCAACTTGAGGTTCCTTCTCCTTTTGCTTTTTCATTTGTTCCACACCTTCCTATTGCCTTTCGTGCTCGCTTGTATTCATTCTAATTACTGCCACTCGTTGAAAATAGATAACTAGCTCCCAAGATCTTTTTGAGCATCAATTCACTGATCATTACTATTCTTTATTTTTAACGGAAAAAAGTCGTAAAATTTTACACTATCTACAAGAATATATAGTCTTTATTCCTTCAAACTTTTTAAGAAAAAGCTTTCACATTCAATATAATCAATTGTACATTCACGCAACTCACTCTTTGAACCTTTCTTATTAACAATCCTTTTTATTATTGGATGAATTTGGTTGTGATTTGTACTAATTCATTGTCCTTTTTTATAAACAAAAGCAGGGTTTAATATATTTTTAATCTTTACAAATGTAGCAACTCTTTAATTTTTTCTTTTTTAGTCTTTAAAATTTTTCGTTGATTTTAATATTTCTAAATTTTAAAAATCTTGAAAGTAAATTATATTACCGTTTACTAATTAATGACACAACATGTATATAAACATGTCACCTCGTATGTTATTCATTAATTCACTCAAACCGTGAGGTACCATTAAAAAAAATGGAAGTATTGCTTGAGATCCTAAGATATATCTACACTTTTTATAGTGTGTTGGGATAACACCAAGAATCAAGTCTACTTCTCAAAATCAAGTGCTACCATAAAAAAGTAAAAACAACTATTTGTTATCTTGCCTTCTTCATGAAAAAGTAATTATTTCTTACTATGAATAATTCAAACACACTATTAGTTAAGCTCTTATTAGTGAGAACTAAGAAGTTTCCTGAAAATAAAGGGTTTTGTTTAAGATATAATTTCTCATCCATCACTAACTTACCCATCACAGTCACCAATTTCAATTCAGAGTGATAAAAAAAAATTTAACAAAAATCATCTTAACATAGTATTTGGTCGAGGAAAGGAATTTTATGAATATTCCTTTTCTAATTAAAAAGCTTGGAACTAGTAAAATGAGGAGACCAAAATCTTCCCCCTTTTTCATTTTTCTCACTCTTTTAATATAGGTGATATTAGAAAGATTTAAACCTCCAAAATTGTCATTGTGATCCAAGGCTAAATAATAATAATAATAATAATGTCTTTGGGTTTAATTTGATGCACGGCTGTTCAACTTAATTCAGGTTATCGGCATAAAACACTTTTTTTCTAACAATATCATTTGTCAAATAATTGTTTTTTTATTAATTAACGCTCTTTTTTTCTAACAATATCATCTGTCAAATAAATGTTTTCTTGAGCAGAGCTACAATCATGAAGCATATGAGGAGCTGATGGAATTCTTGAGTAGACACTCGTTGAATGATGGTGACAAGTTCTGTGCCACTATGTTCAGAGAATCATCAAGACATAAGAATTTAGGTAACGACTGTTATCAAGCTACCCAATCCTCAACTGCTATCTAATTATTTATATCTAACTTGCAACTTCTTTTGTGTGGTTCTGGCATGTACATGAATAGCCCTAAGAATAATGGAGGTAATTAGATTATTTTTTATTATTTGATTTTCCATCACCTGTAAACAAGTTCAGATTAAGTACAACGATGTATTATTATAGGTTCGATCAGCATACTGCAAAAATGATTTTGAATGGGACAACATGAAGCGTTTAGCTTTTAAGGTTTGTAATTCAGTAACGTTTTCTTATATATATTCAGGATGTTGTTCCTACTGAAATTTATTCAACTTCCTCTGTAATTCAACAATGTTTTTAATTCTGCCCTTATTGTCTTGCAGATGGTCACTGAATCTAACACGAGGCTCATGACGGAATATGTCTTAGAAACCAGTCACGTTGAAACCGAGAAGTGAATAGTCTTGCGGCAATGCATTAGCCCTTCATTCCCTCTGCTCGAACAGGAGCTAGGGCAATGTATATGTACAGGAAAGAACTCGTCTACATGGTTTTCGACCAATTTTATACTCCAGTATTGGCATGGCTATGATTAAAAAAAAAAACAGTTAGATCATAAAATGGTTGGGATAAGTTCGTGTTACAAATTGATAATGAACAAAATATATTGTTAAGCCCTCCATGATAATTTTGGGATACTTGGAGCACCAAAATTATAGTGGTAATGTTTTCAAGGCTTGGTTCTGAAGACAGCTTTGACCAATTTGTGTGTAATCAATTTTCTTTACATCTGAAAGTGAAAATACTGTCCAACGATGAAACAAGCAACAAGCATTGCCATCAATCCTCAATGTTCAAGGACCAATTTTCTATTTGGTAGTTTACGGTTTACACTTCATGATCTCCAACCAACACAACTAAATTTCAGAAGCAGTAGCACCTTCTTCACTAAGAATAAGATATAGGGTTTGTTGTCAGTATTGTAAGTACAAATATTACATTACATTGTACAGCTTGAGGCTTACCAAGCATGGACTATTCATTATAACTTTTCTCCTATGCAACTCCTATTTATAGGGCATTCTTGGATAGCGACACAATCAGTTGCTTTCTGTTCAATGGACAGAAATCATGAACAATTAAAGATATAAGCTTCCTCTGTTTTAGACTTGGATCCATTTGTCCTATACTCCTATTGTTATGATAAAATCTTCCATTATGCTCCAACCAAGCAGACTTCACAATTACTTGTCACTATATGGCTGCAAAATGATAGCAAAGCGGTCGAGACAAAGAAAGGCAGGGGTCAGTAGTAATAAGGTTGTCCGCTGCCAAGGAGCTTTGTCTCCAAACCACATGCACATATGATATTTTTTAAAACACGTTGAAGTTTATCTTCTATCAGATTTGAATTGACACTAAGCAGTATCTGTTACATCAACCCAGTGATGGAGAGCACTTGAGGCATGGATTTCAGCATTGCTGAAGTAAGAATGGGCATATTCTTCTATGTGATCCAACCTGTAATTAGGTGTCATCAGCAGCATATACTTCAAATTTGATCAAGTGAACTGAAATTTAAAATTGATCTAGTCCATTCATACAGAGGTATTAATAACACAAGTAACCCACAAAAGCATGAAATGGCAAGTACAGCCATTGCTCCTTTCATTGGTAAGATTTCCTAACTTCACTACCAGAACCAAAATGGTAAGAGGAACCTTTCATCTAAAAGCAACTAAGATTTGTCTGAACGACCAAAAAGGCAAAAAGAGTAAATTGACACCATAAATATAACTGTGAATATACTTTGGCATGAACAGAACAACATCCAGAGGACAATTACGGATTACCTATACACATAGTTCACCATGATCCCTCCACTTTGAGAAAGACCTTTATCTGAACGATCTGCCATCCAGTTTATTCTTTCAACCATCTGTTCCATATTGAGAAGCAAAAAGTTATTCACACCAATTAACTCAAATTACAACTGCTGGTCATCTGTGGTTAGGACATAGATTTCCTACATCAAAGCACCCATTTTTTTCATATTTATAGAGAAATAAATTTCGAGAAAATAACCCATACAATGTCTTCAGTAAAAAAGCCATCCAAGTAAAAGCATATTGCAGAGTATAATGCACTATAAGGAAACTACTGGTTTCAGAATGAAAATACCATCACCAATAACAATGAAATTTATTGGCTGTAAACTATGGTTGCAAGACATACCGCTCCATTTTGCAAGTGAAAATTTGCTACAGAGTCCAAAGCTTTTCCTCTTTTCTTCTCTTGCAGAAGGTACCTGTGATACCAAAAGAATCCCAAAAGTTTTCTGATTATTTTACTATGCCTCATAAGTTATACGTATAGCAAGCTGCCTAGCTCAAAAAAGCAATCCTTCAAAGTCATTTCTAACATGGCTTTGTTTCATTTCACATAATTTGTTTCCAATATTGCAATACCTGGCACATAAACGCATCAAAGGGGATTTTAATGCTGACAGAAGTTCTGGTGAATGGATCCACTTATAGGATGTAGAAGTAAGCAAGTTGAACATCACATCCATTCCATTTTCTCCTGTAGCAATATCCCTGCATCTCATATTTATATTAGTCACATGATAGTATCCCCATAGACAAATTAGGGAAGCAAATAGAAATTACTGTTCACATTATTTGTGACCACTAATAGCCATGGCATATTGGGAAAGAAATTTGAGTGTACTACAATTAAAATATGATTCTTTATAATGACAACCAAGGATCATAAAAAGGATGACATTTGGTGACTATTGAATGAGTTGAAATTGGACATATTTTCATTATATAAAAACCTTAGAATCAAGGTTACAAATCATGAATCAAATTGTGAATCATTAAGCTAATTTTAGTCATAAATCGCACCAAAACGTAAAAATGAAAGACACAACAAGAAATAGGTGGAAACATATCATATATATGTATAGCATTCGATGTAAAAAATTTCAACTAGGAATTTTAAAAAAAATCCACAAGTCTCCCAAAAAAAATCATAATTGAGCCTTGCCGTCAACTTATATAGAAGCTAATAATTTTTTTTAAAAAAATGGTCTCAAGTAACATCCTTCTTCCCCATTCTTGCCTTTGAAGCCATATAAAATGACTGTATGAAGCTTGTGTTTCAGAAGAACAAAAAACAAAGCAATGATATATCCAAATAAGAAGTATATGGTGTGAGCAAGTGATTATGTAAAGCGTTGTTTCTAAAAAAATAAAAACAAAGCAATGAAACAGCAGTGTTTAGAGTGAGTGACAGTGCATAGGGTTCATTTAGTGGGATTCCTTCAGTTTCTTTTCAATTAAGAATTTAAGTTAATCTAAAATTTCAATTTCTTTGATAAAAAAAATGGAAAAAGAAAAGCAAAAAAGAAGAGGAAAAAAAACTGAACCACTGAATGTTGCAGTTCGTATCAATATTATGGAATCGCACCAATCGCGTATGCATCACATGATTCAAAGTCATTTGTGAATTGTGATTCATAGCATGATGCAAATTGTGAACTTGCCGAAGCATACTATATTTAATCATGCAATCTCAATCTTGAATCATGCATTTCTAAACTTAACAACTATGCATAATGCATAAAATTTCTAAAAAAAAATGTAATGCAGCTATTAGGATAGTTCACTTGATGATGATATGAAATTGCGGTATAAGTAACTAATGGTGTTGCCAAAAAATATCCAAGAATATTATAACATAAAATATGAAGATAACTCTATGTATCTTACTTGGGTAAACTCATAAGTGCTTCTTCTTCCTTGGGCTTAAGTATATTCTCATAGAAAGTGGAACTGGATCCCTCTGCTTGTGGTTGTGACAAATTGTCTCCTTCAGCAAGCAGTCTTTGAGATGCTAACTTGGATAAAAGCCACGACATGAATCCCGGGATGGGACTTAGGGTTGCAAAGGTCTACAGCCAAAAATTGACCACTAACATTAGATGTAAGTGGACGCAAGTAAAATTTAATACATTAGATATAGCAGTATCCAAGGAAATATGACATTTATCAAGAAATTTTGATAACATTAATGTCCAATAATTAATGGGATAAAGCATATTACTTTTAGATTGTTCTAGAATGATGGAAGGAAGATGTATCAATTTGAAAGACTAGTTTGTTTGGCAAATTGCCATGTGCCTTTAGTTCTATAACAATCTTTGGAGAACAATGATTCCAGAAATCTGCATCTTTGAGAGGAGGGGAAAAGTTTAAACATGGCATTTAAAGAATGAAACCATAAGGTTGTACTAATATACTTGGAAAATCTCCCCATCAAACATGAAGAGTAAAGGGAAGGCAACACATTTTGTTGGGGACAATACCATTCATACCAAAACCACAAAAATAAAAAGTATGAAACTTTTTTTTTTGAAAGGTATGAAACTGAGGTTAGAAAAAAAACTTAAGATAGAATTATTTTTTATGAGTCTTAAGATAGAATTGTGTTAATAAATATTGTGCATTCATGAATTCCATGAATCTCCACATAATTGATAAAATACTTACAGAAATATGTGGCATCTCTCTTTTCACCTGTGTTACGACCCGTTTGATGAGAAATTTTCCCAAGTTGATCCCTGCTAAGCCAGGCTGCAAATTATGCCAAAGCAAACAGATCTAAGGTGCTAACATAAACCAAACAGAGAAGAAAAGAGGAAAGTTAAGCAAATAATAGCAATAAAACCCAGTCAGAGAAAAAGCCCAAGAACAAACAGCTCACTTTTCACTAAGAATGATCATGCTGAACTTCACCATGATATAATTACAGAACTAACAATCTTTGATAATATAATCAAATCTTCACTAGCGGCAACTTTTCATTACTTTTATGATACACAGCAATACCTGAGTTGATGATATGGAGTAGAACAAGGCACATGTTGCCTCACCTTCAGGTATAGGAGGACTATCCCACAAAACTTCCTGTGAAACAAAGAAATATTGTTTAAAAGAAGTTACTGAAAAAGGGTTTGTTTCAGTTGAGTTCAAACAAAATTAACCTGTATAGTCTGAGCAACATCCTTCAGTAGTGCAACTTCAATGAAAATTAGGGGTTCACCTGAGGAAAACATAAAAGAAGACCACATAACATAGTTTAATACACTTGAAGCTTTAATAATCTTTTAGAAACTAGACAAAAATTATGTGCTTTGATTGGGTAAGAGCACTCAGCAGTCAGAAATCCTTGATGCTTATAAGAATTTATCATAATAAAAACATTTTGCATTTAAAAGAATAATAATAAAGAATTAAACTATTTCCTATGATTCTAACTTTCCAACGATACATTTACTCCTTTAGTTCCCAATAACAAACTAATCACAAAATGTATTTTCAAATAACATATTTGAGAACAGGTATATAACTACAATATATTAAACCACTGAAACACATTGGATCACATGGGGTCAAATCAATCAATTCATGTGCAGAGTGTAGACTATAGAAAGTAGTAACACGAAATTTAATTTTTCAAGCTACTTGCTATGAGAATATGAAATTCCTTTGTACTACCTATGTAATACAATCACCTAGAAAGCAAATTTCCGTTACTAACTTTCTGAGCTGATACAGACTCATAATATTGACTAAAGGTGAAAACAATGACCACTAGGATGATGATTAAAGCACCAATATAAATTATAAAACTGTGAAAAGTAGAGAATTATCTTTCAGTAACCAAGTGTTAGAAGAACTGCTGACCAGGAATAGCTGGATGTAAATATCCAAAACAACGACGGCCAATTCCCAGTCTTCTCTTAAGATCTAGAAGGTTGCTAATAGGGTGCACAGCCTACACAAGATATCAAAGATTATGCATACAGTGGAAGACCAGAGCTACATTGAATGACAATCCAAGAAAAAAGGAGAAAAGTACTTCATAGGCAACAATTTTCTCCAGCAAAGAAGCAGGGTCATCCCATGTAATCTGGTGAAGCTCTAAGGCAGCAGGACTAAGCCACGTAATAAATTTTTCCATTAAATATGAATCCAATGCTCTCAGCGATGCAATATTTTCCTCTCTGTGTAAAGGAATAATTGAATTATCATACTCAACATTTCAGGAAAGCAGGTTGAACCCTTATTCTTGTCTTATCTTTCTTTCATCCTTTTCCCCAGTAATGTTATGAACTGTAGGTATCTAAAATTCATACTTCCATAAATTTATTTTATTTGAAGGTCCTTATAGCAAAAAGCCTTGTGCAGACGATTGTAGACAATCAGTATATGAGTTCTCTAGCATGGAATTCACTAAATTTTAAAGAGGAAACAAGGAACTAAGATTCTTTTATTTTCTCCTGCTGTCATTGTAACATAAGGAAATTAAAGGAAATAGACATAGAAAAATTGTTCAAAATAAAGTCGTACAGCTTCTGCCATAAACTTACGTGAGAATAGAGAGGATATCTTCTCGAAGAATGGATAAGGTCCTCAACCCTCCAGGATGAGTGTTTAGACGCTCAAAGAGAACTTCATAAACCGGCTGAAGGGCATGCCTCAAATTCCTCTCAACGCGATAGAAAGAAGAAAACAAGCCTTCGTCTTCAGAGCCACTCACTTGAGCTTTGTCTGCCAACCCAGTCACTTTTTTCACACCACAGTTTTAAAATAAAAAATGCAAAGAGTTACACACATGCGTGCATGCATGATGCACCCATACACACACATCCGCCTTATAATAACTCACCAGCAGGAAGTTCAAGTCCAAGGTACTGCTTTATCAGTTCACGCACTTGTGACCTATTGAGATCATACTCTCTAGCAAGGACAAGGAGCAACTTGCGACGGTTTTCACGAGAAAGGCTTAAATAACCCTACATTATTACCAGCTTATGGAAATGAAATTAGCAATGTAACAACAAAATCGAAAAAAGAAAGTTTCATTGCTATTAAGGACGTATTTGGATAAACTTTTTCCCTAAACAAATAAGAAGAAAAGATGAATTGAGTTTCTCTATAAACTAATATCAACTTAAGCACTTCAGTTTTTGGAGAAGTTAGATGAAAGAACTTATATAAAAGTTAAGTACACCAGTAGATTTTTAACTTGTGGGAGAAGCTCATTCAGTTTTTCCTTCTTGTTTACTTCTCCTATTAATAGGTATGGAGAAATTTATCCAAACAGACCCTAAAATCTAAAACTAGATTACCTCCGAGAAGTTATTAAGCACATCATCTAAAACTTCTGTTTTGTTCATTGATATGGCAGAGTGCATTGAGGCGCGGACACTCTTAAACTCTCTACGAATAAGTCAAAACAACACATAAATAAAAGAAGAAAAAAATTGAGCATAAAAAAAAACAATTAAGCATGCAAATTCCAATTACAAGTATGTGAAACAAAAAATAAATAAATAAATAAATAAATAAAAATTAGGAACCTGTCGGAGTTGCCGGAGTCATTAGGCGCTGAATTTCCATCACCTGGCGATCCGTTTGGGAGGGAATTCTGCTGCTGCTGCTGCATTTGACTCCTCGCGTTCTGTTGCGCATTCATCAATCATCACAAACGAAGGAACAAGAATCAAATCCACGCACAAAATAGAATCAATTTGCTTGAAAAATTAAATAAAAAACAAAATACAGCAAAGTTAAATGAGGCGAAATTCAAAGGTCTGAAGAGAATTGGGATTACTCACTGTTAGAGGAATAGGAGAGAGAGAAAGGTTTGTACGATCGTTGGGCTTCATTCTGGCGCGCATCAAAATGGACAAAGCTTTTTTGTTCATTTTTTATACATATATATATTTCCGTATTTTTATTTGCTGAAAGAATGTGTGTTCGGAAATCAAAATCAATAAACTGGTATTAGTCAATCAACTTTGCTTTCTGCTTATTACATCGTTGTTTGGCAACAACCTCGACTATTTATGTTTCCACCTTCTTATTCCGAGCGAGTGAACGTTGCTTGCAACTTGCAAGCCACATAAATATTTGTTTATTTATATTTTGGGTCAATGTCTCATGTGGTTTGAGTGCAGTCACAGGTTCTGACCCAATTCAAGTTTTTGCCTCCATTGGACTCTTTATTTTTGGGCCAGCTTAATTGGAAATTAATCTAATAGGAAATTGGCAAATTGGATTTTTTTTTTTTTGGTATTTTTTATTTTATAAACCTCGTATATTCTTGAGCATTATCAAAACTCAAACTTAGGATTACTTATTAACTAGAACAATCCTGTGCGAATTGATCCTAATACTAAGTGATAACTATATGAAATTGGAAAAGTCCTGTTGAAGGCCTTGTTTTCAAATGGAGTCTACAGTTTGTTACATACTTCATTTTCATCCTTTTTTTTTTGCCAAGTTTTTAATGAGTGGCAGAGAAGTTTAGCTAACTTAACAGTTATTTCCATAACATTTTTTATTTTGGAGGATTGTCGTCTTCTAGCCGCCGATGATGGTATTAGAGGTTTTGATTACCTTTTGTAAAGCGTATATGCATTAGGGTAGCTGAAAGTTTAGCTTCTTTTTCCTTTACTTGTTTAGATATATTGAAAGAGAATTTGCCATACCAGATTCATCTTCTTGTAAAGGATGATGTATCTCATTTTCCTCCTTGAATATATTACAGTTTATTTCTTAAAAAATAAAAAGTGATAACTATAATTTTGTATGGAAATAACGTCAAATCAAACATGGCATATTATTTTTATTAATACTTCTGAGTTCTGACACTATCATATGTTTATTTTTCTATTTAAGCAAGCTTCTATGTTGTTTTGCAATGAACAATTTGTAGCAAATGATGTCCTTCCATCTTAATAAATGATAAAAGCAAAATTACTTGAAAGAGATAAAACAAAAACACCGAATACGATTAGGAATTTGGGAAGCATTACCGCTAGAAAACTTTAAAAGACCAAAATAAATGTCGTTGGCGTTGGTAATCCTTTTTTATGTCCAAAACTTTCTCTATTTTCTTTCCTTGGACATCTTTTGTCATTAGTTGTTAACTCGATTTAAATTAATCAATTTCAGACATAAAGCACTTTATGAATTTAAGAAAAAGAGATTAAAAATAAATTTTTGGTAGGTTTACCCCCATTGACATCATCTAGCTAGCGCGGTAGCTATTTAAAACTTGCTATATAAATCTTTCTCTAAAAATAAAGTACCAGCATTTTCTTTTGAGAAAAAAAGAGATGGGCTAAGCCCTAAAAAACAACTAAACCATCATCAAACAATAAATTGACTAGAGCAGGAGGGGTTAGAGAATAGAGATAACAAGTTAAAAATTAAAATAAATAAAAAGCAAAAGAATATTAATAAAAAGTGAAAATAAAAAGGCTAAAAGAATATAATAATTTATTTTATCGTAATTTGATGACTGTATCAAATCAACCCAATTAAATATTTTATTATACTTTATCTTGTTTGTAAAAATTCAAATATTACATAAACTAAATAATGAAAATAAAAATTTATTTGATAAAATAATTAATTAAAGTTCTTAAAATATTTTTACGAGAATGGGGGGAAACATGGTAAAGAGAAGACGTACAAGATTATATTTATTTTAAAAAAAATGATTTTTTTAAATTATAAGATAATTAAAGATTTTTATTTCTGGCGTACAAACTACTATTTTTGGCATATATTTTTTTTACTTTATTGTTACAAAAAAGTTGCATTGCATTTATTCCTTGATTTATTCTTTTACTTGGATTGCTTCCTTTCAAGTAAGGAAGGGTCTTTCGACTTTTATATTTCAACCTTTTGTTTTTATCTTCATTCTAGCTGCTATTTTTTTTCTAGCTAAAAATGATCATTAATTAAAAAAATATAAACATAAATAAAGTATAAATTTAAAATTAATATATTAACAGCAAAAAATTTCTTACATTGTCATATAATTATAAAATTATGAATGATATAATAGGATTACTGACCTAGTGGGTATTAAAAGACATTCATAGTTTGTGACCTAAAACAAAAAATTTATTAATTTTTATAATAATTATTTGAAAATGTTAAATTAATTAGTTAATTAAATAATCATGCAAATTAGTATTAATTATTGACTATTGGAAATTATTCCTTAATCATAATAAATAATTATATTATTTCAACACCAAACTGCAATAAGATGTTGCACTCAGATGTTGTAAGGATGATATTTTAGTGAAAAATCTATGTTTAATTGTCGTTTATGTGTAAAAAAAAATTGAGCCAACAAAAATCATAATATCTCGAGCGAAATTAATTTCTGATACAATAAGTTACAAGATACTCATTGCTGGAAAAAAGACTAATTAATAATCATTATATTATATTGGACTTTTGTTTAGAATATGTAATGGGTTGGACTATTTAATTTATGTTCAATGAGAAGTACCTTAATTTGTTAAGTTACTCAATTATTGTCTTACTGGACCATTAATACAAATATTTACTATGAACATTTACTACTACATGAATGAATTAATGATGATGACAAATTTGTCTTCTAATTTAAACATATAATAAAATAAACTAGAGAAGGGGGAAATCGTGCAAACATTATCGAGGGGAAAGAGAATAAATAAAGAGAAAACGTTCTTTATTCTCACGAAGTTCGGCAGCCAACGCCACCGAGTCAGTCACAGGACTATGCTATTACTAGCTTTTTATTCTTTTAGATGCTATTGCTAGCTAGCATGTGCGTTACTGTAAATATGTAAATATCTTACTTATATTCTAAGAAAATGACAAATGGATATGAATAGGTCACAACTAGCTAGATTCTTTGCTTTTGTTTTCATCATATTGAGATTAGAAATGGAATACTTGAAACAAAAAAGCACCATGAATTCCAATTTTTTTTAAAAAAAGAAAATCTATAAACACTCTAATGCTAGCTAGTCTATACATACCTAAAGAGAGAAAAAAATATAAAAAGAAAGAGAAAGAGTACATGTGATAGAAAAAATAAAGAAAAATGAAGAATATTAATAGAGTATTTCTCACGTTGTGGTGTGTAAATAATATTAGTCTTTTAGTTTGTGAAGTCGTTAATGGTGTCTCATTCAATACTCTTCTCTGGTTTACGTAGTATTCACTTTCCTGCAAAGATGCCAATGTGATACGTGATGATGACTCATGTCTTGGTCTTTGCTCTCAAATTTTTTGAGGTTGCTGCCATTAATTCAATCTACAACACAAATACACTAAGACGCGTTGACCTCTCTTCTATCACGTGTATGTTGCTTGTGCTGTAATGTGTGATTGAAATTTGAATCTCTTTTGTAAAATGTTTCATGGATATCCAATTAATGTTAATTTTTTAAAGATGGTTTTCAATTGAAATGGATGTTGAATCTCTCATTCTAAAAGGAATCCTAAAAGTCAATATTTTTTCATGATATTAATTTCAACGACCGTTCAAAACCTTCATCAAATATCATAAATAATCATCTTAAAATAAAATATTTTTATAGTAAAATCATGAGATTAATTATTGTAACATAAAACATCAAAATTGATTTTGTCCCTCTCAACGAAATATTCTCCATACACATATTCAATGAATTAAACTTCTACTCATTTACTTAAGAAATATACTTATTTACCAACTATGTTAGATATAATTGATTGACACGTGACTTCTAACATACCAAAAAAAGAAAGTTACTTTAAAAAAAAGGCTAAAATCATATTTTTCTTTTTAGAAAAAAAGAAGCCGTGCTATAAAAAAATGAATTTTGAAAAGAACAATTAACTTTCCGATTTATTAGTCGCTATTGTTGAGCACGGTTACTTATTATGTTGAGTGCTTTTGATAATATAATTATTCTATGTGAAACATCATTATTTATTTTTATACGTAAATTTATTTTTTAATGTTTAATAATTACTGATTAAAAAAACAATAACAACTTTTAACATTATTTGATGTGACGTATGCATAGACTAATTAAAGTGTCCTTTCAAAAAAGACTAATTAAAGTGTGACACTAAGTTGAGATATATGACTAATGATACTAATAAAATTCGGTATAGTTAATAAATAATTGAGTTATTTAAACATGTTAATTAAAATTTAACGTTTGATACATAAAAAATGTTAAAGATAAAATTTATGTCTTCGAAATTTATATTTTTTTAAAGTTAGTATGAGAGCGGGCGCGTTATATCCTGATTTAAAAAATGATGTATGCACGTTAATAAAAGCATGCAAAGTTATAAATCATCATGCATATGCATGATTCAAAAGTCGAAATAAGTTCAACCGTCACTTTCATCTGCTACTCTCAAATCAAAACATGTCTCAGTTTATATATAATGTCTCTCGCAAGGACAAATGTTTGAAATTAATTTTTCAACAAAAATAATAAGGGCATTGAAAACATAGCACAGTACTTAACCCTGTGTTTTGTTGACAAGAAAAAAAAAATAGTAAGAGAAACCTTGAAAATCCGAGTTGAAAGAAAATAGTTTTTTTTATTATAATAGTATGCAAAGTTTTTACTTTTTATCATATACGTACTAACTAATAGTAATATGAAAATTAGTTTAGAAACTTTTTTAGTATGTGTGGCAATAGTTTGATATACGTACTATGCTCATATTTGATGTACAGGTACAAGATAAAAATGATACTAATAGTATATATCGATCTTATATTTCTTTTTTGTACTAAAATATGCATATAAGCATAATGTATCATATTATAAATAATAATTAAAAAATACCTACAGAGACTAATTAATCTAATACCAATTCATTATGAAATAATATTTTTGTAATGTTTGATGCAAATTAAATTTGCTATGGGGGATTAAGTTACTTTAGAAGTCATTTTTGGTAAAATTAGTTTATTCAATAACTCTTTGTATATGTTAAATGCTGATAAACTATTGAATATTTTAATATTATCTTAACGACCATGTAGGTTAAAATTTAAATAAACGAGACATTTGTAATTATATAATTATTCAATAACTCTTTATAATTTACATTTAATTATATTTTAAAATGTATATTATATGTCAAATTAATTTTATTTGATAAAGTGCCGAATAGTTTCAATTTTTTAAAAAAAAATTACAGACTTAATCTACTCAATAATATTTTTTTAATTAAATGGTTAGATGATTGAAATTTAATGTATACTTAAAGTTATTGAATAAAATAACTGTGTAAAAAATTAATCATGAAATAACTTGATCAACTTGTTCTTTATATAAATATTCTCTCACACACAAATTTAATTTGGATACACTATTAATGTGGTTTTTTTTACATTATATATCAACTGATTAAAAAACACTCTAAAAAACTTTTAAAATAATTATTACATAAATCAACATTTTCAATTATATAACAATTAGTAATTAAATAATAACGTAAAAACCATTCTCAGACTTATAACATATAAGACACACACCTTTATTTTTCACTATTGATTAATGATTCAAAAATTTATACATTACCAAATAAAAAAATTAACGATTGTTTGATCAATTTTGGCAGTTTCATTATAGTATTCTTTTTATAGTTTTTATTTTAATCAGCAGAAATTTTCTTTTTTATAGTGAAAATCCTTTTAAAAATTACTTTATAGTGGAAAAAAATAATTAAAGCGTACTTACAATTTATATTTTTACATTGACATTTAATTATAAATTATTATATATGATAAGATTGTCACTTTTTGTAATAATTCATTATTAAAAAATATAATGATTTATCAAAATTAAGTTAAAAAATAATTACAACAAAACCACGTTGACTTATAGGATTATTTATGGAATTTTTTTATTAAGAAAATCAATCACTTTACAAATTATTAGAAATATATATATAATGATATTGGAACAAATATAATAGGCAATAACTTGGAGTTTTAAATACATTATACCAGTAGACAATTAACTTAGAGTTTTAAATACATACATTATCTAAAAAATTATTTAAAAATGGTTTTTTTACACTAAATAGTAGTAGTGAATATACCGATAAATTGTAAAGCGAGCAGACATCAAACTATCCAAATTAACTTAGATTGTGTTTGTCTTTGGTTCTCCTGAAAAAAATAAGAAGTTTGTATAATGAAATACGCGTATGTTCTTTTTACGTGCAAATTAGATCATCATTGATATTATTATTATTACTATTTTACTTTTGACCAAGATATCCATAATAACTAGCTAGGATGTAAGAAAAACAAATAATAGTTATATAAAATTCGAAGATCGATCAATTTCAAGCTTACTAATTGAATACATGGTTTTATTATACTGTCGCATATGATCGTAAACTTTTATGCATTGCATTTGAAAGATTATGGGTGGTTCACATTTTTATTCACATTTTTTCATGGGGCAGGCGCTGTATGATGATAAAGTGTAACTTTCTTAAGTAGAGCTTTCATTTGCTTCATTAATCGATACAATTCGATTTTTCTTTTACACAAACGGTACAATTCGAAGTTAATTTTGATAAGTTTGAGTTTTAGAAATTAAATGTGATGTATTTTGAGAATAATGTGTTTGGTAATTAACTCTGTTAGTTTTAAGCTACTTTAATTAGTTTATAATTTAGTTTGACAAAAACAAAATTATTTAATATGTGTATTTATTTTAATAATTTCTAATTTATTTCCATAAGTTACTTCAACTTGCTTATAAAAATAAGTTATAGTTTATTTTGTTTTCTTCTTCCTTTCTATCTTCACTATTTTTTCTAAGTATATATTTTTTAACTTATAAATCAAATAACTAAGTGTGTCTTTTTTATATTTATCAACTAGCTTATTTTCTAATCTTATAAATTACTTTTCAACTCCTAGTTGGTGCATGTGTTTTGTAAGTCACTTTAGTCACTATTAACCTAATTTAACTATCTTATAAAGTGTATTTGTTTGGTAAAATTAACTTATAATCTACAATGATGGTGATGATAATAATACTAATGATGGTGATTAATTGATGATGTTGGCAATAATTATGATGATAATAATTGTGAGTATTTTTTTTTAATCAAGTTTTACTTATTTTTTGGGTAAACTCTGAATTTATTAATATTTTATTTATTCTGATGAATTTGAGGGTTAAGAGAAAAAAATTGTGAGTATCTAATGATAAGAACAATGCTAATGATTAATAATAGTGATAATGTTAATATGTAACTCTTTTGAAAGAGATAATGAAAATAATCACCACGTAAAACAACAAGTAATTTTTATACTACAAATAAACACAAAAAATGCTTTAAAAAATATGAGTTAAAACTAATTTAAACATTTTGTTACCCAAATCATATTTCGTTTTTAAATTTGTATCTGAAAACAAAAAATTTACAATTACCTCGTTCAAATTTTTTTGTGTGCATCCTCCAACAATCCTTTAAATATATAGTTTATATCAAGAAAGTAAAGTTCAATGATATTTTTTTTTAAAAAAAAAAACATAGCTAGTTGAGAAAGTCAAGATTAAACAAAAAGGAAAATTTAATAAAAATTAAAGAAAAAAAGGAAATAATAATTTAAAGTTTAAAAACATAGAAATTAATAAATATCAAATAAAAGTAAAATATATCCTTTTAAAATATATTATACTAAGAAAAAAGTAAAGTAATAAATATGCTTATATTCAAGAGTCAAAATTCAAATTTATGAAATAAGATTTATTATTAATGATCATTTAATATCCTCCCATGACTGACCTATGAGTTAAAATCTCACTTAATAATGTAGATATTCAAATGTATAATTATTTTGAAATTATATTTTATGTGTTGTTAGTGGATTTTTTTTTTTTTATATGAAGTTAAAATATAACACAGTGGTGTAGTTTATAATGTTAGTTTTTTATTATTTCAGAAGTTTATAATATTAGATAAGAAGAAAAATAATCCAAAAAATGTGTAAACGAAAAGTAGGTATAAAAATTATAATTAAAAGGAAACAATAATTAGAATCAATAATTTAATATTTTAAAAATATAAAAAGTAAATGTTAAATAAAAGTAAAAATTATATCCCTATAAAAATATTATAAGAAAAAAGTAAAATAAAGAATATCCTCATATTCAATACTATAAACTTAAATTTATAATGCAAGAGTTTTTTTTTTTAAGCAATATAAGACTTATTATTAATGATCATTTAATATCCTCTTATGACTGACCTATGGTTTTAAATCTAACTTAATATTGTAGATATCCAAATGCAAACGGAATTAATGATAATTTAAATTAACAATTAAAAATTTCTAGTTAACCTTTATATGTAGTGTTATGAATTAATCCATTTTTTTACACCTGAGTTATTAATCCATTTTTATTAAAATAAGATATCACAATTGATTATACTACAGTATTACACAAGATTAATTATTAACTAATTAGATGGTAGCCTGCTCAGTTTCCGATGTCGATGTAACTAACTATATTAAGCTTATTTAAATAAATTACTTTCATTAAAGAAATTTGATCACTAATTCAATTATATTTGAAACTTTCACATTTTAAATTTTACTTATATAGTAGTATAAACAGGCTCTAACAAATGAGACTTTGCCAATTTGGACGCTAGATGGCTGCGGTCTGCCTATATGCTTACATCAAATGATTAAAATCTGATAACATAGTTAAGACAAACACTTAACTATTTATCATCATCATTCCCTTAAATTTCATATTACGTGCTGATCGGGAATATTTACATTCTGATCTTACATTAATACACATCCAAATCTTTTAAATTTTTTTCTCAAGCAGGCATATACACTTATTTACCGTTGATTTTCAAGTTTTAACTACACACGGTTGCGATTTGAATGCACACACATTCTTTAATCATAACTAATAATTAATCTCCCATCATTCAAATTACAATTACAATTACAATTAATCTTCTTCTTATCATATCCTCGTAGGGCACGTGAGAGGGATGTGACTAGAAGAGGGAGAAAAGAAAGAAAAAAACTACACAAAAATGGCACGAAGACAAGAGAAACTGGGAAAGCTGAAATGGCAGAGTTTGGAGGGTAAAAGCCCGAAAGGTTTAGAATGAGAATGTGGAAACGGAAGCCAGAAAATCCAAAACCCCAGAGGGGAAAAAAGTTGAGGGACCCACCTTGACTGCATCCCATTTCACATTATTATTTTTTGGTTTATTTTAACTAAAAAGTTCATGTAAGTTGGATGTTTGAGTTTAGTAAATCAAAATATGTCTTAATTTATTAAACGCTTACAAATTCAATCACCATTAATAAAACTCTCACGTAGGTAATTGCATTCAAATTCACGTTTTTGTGGATCTGATTCTTACTAATTGAATAAAACTTTTGTTGTTGGTTTTATATTATTTCCTTCATTTTTATACATAAGATTTAAGTTTAAAATAATATTTGTTTTTTTAATAAAATTCAATTTATAATATTCTTAATATTAATTATTTTTAAATCAAAATTCTCTTATTAAAAAAATAAAATATGTCAACAAGTCATTGAAAGATAAAAGTATTAATAACAAAAATAATTTTAAAAAAATTATAAATTTAAAGATAAATTTATTATTATTAATTATTTTTTTTAAAATTTAATAAATTGGGTAATTGAGTCCTTATATTAACCGATGGACTATTATTATTATTATTTTGGTGAATTTATTATTATTAGTACGTACAGAATATTATAGTATTTTTTGTATACTAAGATTATTATTACTTGTCTTGTTTTGTTATTTTGGCCGACACGCAGAAACTCACACACTGAACACTCTCGTGCTGCTTTTGCTTATGATATTCTCTCTCTTCATTAGACTGAGCAAGCTTCGAATCTCCAATATCTGTCCCTTTCTTTAATGGCCTTGCCTTGTACAACCAGTCGCGATCTGAAACTCAACTACTGCTTCTACTTCTACTTCTACTTCTACTTCTTCTTTCGCCTCCATGATACTCTGCATGTGCCTCTCCGCACCTGAACCACGCTTCTGAACGCAATGGCTCGTCCTAGTTTCCCTCTTGCTCTCTGTTTCTCTTTCATCTTCGTTGCTCTTCCTCTTTCCCTCGCCACCACTGACCCTTCTGATGGTAATATATTATTATTGTTGTTCTTTCTCCGTTTTTTTTTGTTGGAGTGATCATTCTGCGGTTGATTGATGTGATCGGTGTTGAATGACTTAATCTGTATGGTTTTGAGATAAAGTTTGGATTTTGTGTTGAGGACATTGGATTTTTGGGGCTTGATTTTGTTTTGTTAACTCTGGGTGAATAGGGAGTGTTGTAATGCAAATAATGAAGTTACGGGTGGGTGTTTTTTCATTCAAAACACGGTCTTTTTTTATTTTTGCTCTCTGTTGGTAGTTTTTATTGTTTTTTTTTTCTGTTGCAGTTCAAGCTCTTGAGGTCATGTACAATGTGTTGAATAGTCCAACTCAGCTAACGGGTTGGAAAATCGGTGGTGGTGATCCATGTGGAGAGTCATGGAAAGGGGTAACGTGTGAGGGATCAGCCGTTGTTTCCATGTAAGAGATTCACTTTATATTGCACATTTCTGATTTATTTATTTTATATGTTTGTTTGTTGTTTAAAAATTTGTTTTGCAATCAAGGTTTTAAATTGTGGTTGGGGTTTTGTTGCAATGGGAAATTGCTGCAGACAAATGTGGCTGATTCGCTATGCGGTCGCTGCCGCGAGTCTGAAAGACTTGATGTCATGGCTAAAATCGCAGTCGCTGACCGTTTTTTAAAACCTTGATTGTGGTTGAGAAAACTAACTGATCTCTCTGTTGTGATGCTGGATAGTAAACTCTCAGGTTTAGGACTCGATGGGACTCTGGGGTACTTGCTTTCAGACCTTATGTCACTCAGAGACCTGTGAGATAATTTTATTCTGTTGTTTTGTGCTGCACTATACATAATCTTCATTGTTTTGATATATGCTGGTAAACTGGTTATTGGTTTTTTAATTCTTATTTTTGTGTTTTTGTAGTGACTTAAGTGATAACAAGATCCATGATACAATTCCCTACCAGTTGCCGCCCAATCTTACAAGCCTGTAATGTTTGCCTACAATTACACGCTCATTTCATTTTGTTGATCATTTTCACTTTTCTACTTTATTTGAAATGTTAATTATTTTTTTCTGTTGCTGAACTGTGCCATTGCTTTTCAATTGGGACAATCAGGAATTTTGCAAGAAATAATTTATCTGGAAATCTTCCTTATTCCATTTCTGCCATGGGTTCACTCAATTATTTGTAAGTTTCTTTTGAATGTACACATTTTTATTTCATAATATTCAATTGGATCATACGTTGGAGCGCACTTACTGTATTTTCTTGTGGTTTTTAGGAATTTAAGCAATAATGCACTCTCCATGACAGTTGGTGATATATTTGCTAGTCTTCAAGATCTTGGCACCCTGTAAGATATCTTACATAGTTTCTTCATTCCACTTTCCCATCATTTATTTCATTTTCTTAGTGTTCTGACTAAGAAAATAATGCTTACTGTACTGATTTGTGGCCATGGTTAATCAATTTCGATGCTCTTCTTTTTTCGAAATATATGAACAGACGTTTTTTGTTGGCTGAATCAGAGGGACTTTTAACTTTTAGGTTTGAGCTATTATTGGTTTTGAGTTCAATTTTTTTAGTTTTGGATTGGACTCTGACCATGTTCATGGATTGACTTAATACTTGAACTGCATGGTCATTTTTTTTATTAATCATATATCAGGATTCAAATTCATTTACCATATTAACATAAAGTTTATGTTCCAATGGAAATCCCTTCACTAGTGAGAGGAATAGTTTCATTCTGAAACCTTTTATAGTCATTGGTTGTTTTGATAATTATAACTGACTAACTAATAGTAGTTTTATGATGGATTCTATTTGATGATTGGTTGCATTCATTGTCATTGACATAGGGATCTATCATTCAATAACTTCTCTGGGGATCTTCCTCCTTCAGTTGGTGCATTGGCCAATCTTTCTTCTCTGTAAGTTGGATGATGTTTTAATTGATGAACTGGTAGAAATTTTCAGTAAATGTTAATTTAATGCTTATCGAAATTCTTTTGTAGTTTCTTGCAGAAGAACCAGTTGACTGGTTCTCTTAGTGCTCTCGTTGGTTTGCCTTTGGATACTTTGTAAGTTCTTCACCCTTTGGGCCTTGAATTATCTGCATTCAGTTTCTAATGTTGCTCTATACTTTTCCAGAAATGTTGCAAACAATAATTTCAGTGGATGGATACCCCATGAGCTTAGTTCCATCCATAATTTCATGTAAGTATTATGGATTGTTGTTTGAAATGCCTATCTGTTTTCTAATGCATAGCTTCAGCAATGTGGTTAATGTGACTCTTTAAATATTAACTAGATACGATGGAAATTCTTTTGAGAACCGTCCTGCTCCTCTTCCGCCGACAGTTACTTCACCTCCTCCCAGTGGATCTCATAGACGTCATCATTCTGGATCTGGTTCACATAATAAAACACAAGCTTCTGATAATGAAAAATCTAATGGCCATAAGGGTTTGACAGTGGGGGCTGTCATAGGCATTGTTTTAGGTTCAGTACTGGTGGCTGCTATTGTGTTCCTTGCTCTTGTTTTCTGTATCCGAAAGCAAAAGGGGAAGAAAAAGGGTGCAAGAAATTTTAGTGGGAGCCTTCCTCGTGGAGTTATTAATGGTGATTTCCCTTTCTTTTTGTTTCCATATATATATATTATGATTCTGTAATTTGGTTTCTTTGTCAAAATGTAGTTTAAAATGGTATGTGCATTAGTTTACTCCAATCTTTGTTGAATGTTGATATTTGGAGGCACTAAAGGTGGAAACTATAAAGTAAGGTGTTTATAAGGCCAAATTGAGAGAAATTGGGATTTGGAGCTTTGTATTTGGTGTAAATTCCATGCATAGAGCATTTGCTCCATTATAGTTTTATAGCATGCTTGGTTTAACGTCAGCTAAGTGTAGATGCATGTCAAGACCAAGGCATTACATTGTAGCATCTGTGTAAACTTGAGATTTGACGTGAATGTGCTGAAAAAATGCCCATATCAAACGTGCAAGCAAACACCCACTTAATTACATCTGTTTTGTATTAAAAATGGTATAGTGGAATTTTTCTTTATTCTCTTACAAAATTCATTTGCATTACCCTTTGAATCTGTTTTTGTAAATGCTCCTTCACTTCATAATCATTACTATTTATTTATTGTTTTGAGCTTAAGGGTGGTATATATGCATCCTAACCAGTTCAGCTTTTCTTTTGGGTTTTGTGCTTTCAGTAACTCCTCAGATGCAAGAGCAGAGGGTAAAAAGTGCTGCTGTTGTTACAGATCTCAAGCCTCGTCCAGCAGAAAATGTGACAGTTGAGAGGGTAGCTGTAAAAAGTGGATCTGTAAAGCAGATGAAATCCCCTATAACTTCTACATCATACACAGTTGCTTCTCTCCAAAGTGCAACAAATAGCTTTAGTCAAGAATTTATTATTGGTGAAGGTTCTCTTGGCCGAGTTTACAGGGCTGATTTTCCAAATGGAAAGGTAACCTTTTAGTGTTGCATTTGTTATCAACCTTCCTACTGCATTTTTGGAATTTATTCTTGTTATGTATGGAACAAAAATGCCTATTAAATTACCAGCTGGATCTTCAATTGGTTGAACCAGTTCTTGATGATTTATAGACATTTTTCTTCATCAGTAATTTTGGTTTTGCTGCATTTTAAATAATGTTTCTTTTTTCCTCTTTTGTTGTTTTTAACCTTTAATTTGGTTTGAATTTTTAATTTTTTTTATTATCATTATATTTGTAGCATATATGTTGTGCAATCACAAGTAATGAAATATTTGGCTTCATAGTGCCTCTTTATTCACTAAGGCTGCACAATGATCCATCTACTCTCTGCCTATCTCTTCATTTTCTTTTTTTATTATGGCTATTTTTTATTTTCTTATGAATTTGAACTTGGAGAAAATTATTTTTATCCCTATAAAATAAAAGCTATGGACACTATAATATGTTATTATGCTAATGGTTCCGATATTTGCTTATGTTTAGGTAATGGCTATTAAGAAGATCGACAACTCAGCTTTGTCATTACAGGAGGAAGACAATTTTCTTGAAGCTGTTTCAAATATGTCACGCTTGCGGCACCCAAACATTGTGACATTGGCTGGATATTGTGCAGAGCATGGCCAACGACTTCTAGTTTATGAGTATATAGCAAATGGAAATCTGCATGACATGCTCCATTTTGCTGAAGATAGCAGCAAGGATTTGTCTTGGAATGCCCGTGTACGCATAGCACTTGGCACAGCCCGGGCTTTAGAGTATGTTTCATTCACATCTGACATATTAAGTCTCTCTTTGGCATGGCCTTGACTGGCTACCCGACCCCCCTGTTTTTCCCTCAAGTAGAGTGAGTTAGCATATCACATTCAGGCTAATTTCTTGAGTTATGCTTTGTATGTCAGGTACCTGCATGAAGTGTGCTTGCCTTCTGTTGTACATAGAAATTTCAAATCTGCAAATATATTACTTGATGAGGAGCTCAATCCTCACCTGTCTGACTGTGGTTTAGCTGCTTTGACACCAAACACTGAGCGGCAGGTTGGAGAAGAAGCTTTTGTTTCCTTCATGCACAGCTGAACATTGTTTTTGTATCTTTTATTTCTCACTTCTTTGATTACCATCATTGAGTTTTAACAGGTATCAACTCAGATGGTCGGTTCATTTGGTTATAGTGCTCCTGAGTTTGCATTATCTGGAGTATACACTGTAAAAAGTGATGTTTACAGCTTTGGGGTGGTTATGCTGGAACTATTGACTGGTCGGAAGCCACTTGACAGGTGAGCCTACCATACTTGATGTAAAGAAATCATGTCCATCACTTAAATGTTTATCCTTCATTATTATCTTTCTTTTCTGTATGGCTTCTTACATTCATTTGTAATTTTTGCAAGTTTAGTTCACGGGTTCGATCAGAGCAGTCACTTGTGAGGTGGGCTACACCACAACTCCATGATATAGATGCCTTGGCCAAAATGGTTGATCCTACTTTGAACGGCATGTATCCTGCAAAGTCACTGTCACGCTTTGCTGATATCATTGCCCTCTGTGTTCAGGTAAAGCTTCTCTAATGACCAAATGAACAACAAATGGCTAGCAACTTGTTTTAGTACCTATTCCATTTACTGCACTCGTGCATTTATTTCTGCACTATAGTTTAGTCTTTATAATAGGGCAAATGCTAACTGGTACCAAAGGGCATTAGTTAAGGGAAACGAAAGTAGAAATTTTTTATTGAATGAAATGGAGGAGTGCCTCTAGTGTTATATGTGACAAAAAGTACTGCTCAAGTTTAAGTATTGCTATATGAAACCAAGTGTTGGGCATAAAATACCAACAAAACAATAAGATTCATATAGTAGACATATTAGACAAGGTTAGGAATGAATGCATTAAAGAGAAAGTTGAGGTAGCATCTACTTTAGAAAAAGTGGTAGAATCTTGCCTTACGAGGTATGGACATGTGTGGAAAAGTCCAACGAGAACGAGGTCCACTAAGAAGACTAGATCAGATGGAGGGTAGTCCTACTACTAGAGGTAAAGGGAAATGCAGAAATTTGGGACAAGAGTAAGAATGAGTGCATTAGAGGGAAAGTTGAGGTAGCATGGACAGTCCTGTTAGAGGTAAATGAAAACCGAGAAGAACTATTGGCAAATCTATTAAGAAGATAATAAAGTTGAATGGATTGTTTATAGACACTATTCACTAGAGAACATCACGGCTTGATTGTTTGATTTGTGTTGCTCATTCCACCTAGTGGGACAAAGGTTTGATTGTTGTCAATTTTCATTGTAAAGTAGTAGTACAAGCCATTTGACACTTGCTTTTTCAAGTAATTAAATGCATTCAATAGGGTCTATTTAATGCAACCTTAACGGGACCCTTGTAATAATTGGCATTGTTGACCAAATGGTGCACGTAAACTTAGTTGGTGTTGTTGCAATCATCATAATTCTTCAAAAGATGTTACTAATGATTTTGATTGTGTGCACAGCCGGAACCCGAATTTCGACCTCCGATGTCTGAGGTGGTGCAAGCATTGGTTCGGTTAGTGCAAAGAGCAAGTGTGGTTAAAAGACGACCAAGTGAGGAATCTGGTTTTGGTCACAAGACCCCAGACCATGATGCCATGGACATGTCATTTTAAATGTCATAGTGCCTCTAGTGATCTTTTGCAATTTTGTGCAGTTTCCCGGCTAAAAAATTACTACTACAAAAACACTGGAAGTAAGGAGTAGAAAAGTTTGTGAAAATGTATCATCAATCAAAAACAAATTCTAGATACTAATTACGCGTTGGAATTTTTCACACACCATTTAACACTATGGAAAATAAGCTGTATATTTTAATTGATTTGCCATGCTGTAATATAATGTAATTTAATTGAAAGTCCATTACTATTATTATTATTATTATTAATATTATTTCTTGCCTTGATGCAAAATAGGTTTTATAAAAAAAAAAATTGTATTACGAACGAACTTTATGAGTTATAGGCTTTGTTGGCATGCACTGATGAAATTCCAACTACCGACACAATCACATAAAAGGCCTCGGAAAAGGGAGTGGATGCTATTTGTAATGAGTTGGATTATTATTATTATTATTATTATTATTATTATTATTATTATTATGACGGTGCATGCATTTGGACGGGTCCTACTTTTTGTTGTTCCCTAATTGTATTCCATTCCCACCCTCTCAATGAAACAAGCATTTGGCGTTTTCCTATCCATTTTTAGCACTTTGTTGTTTTCTTCTTCTGCATGGCCTTGGAATGATTTTTAATTTACAGATAAGTCCTTTTCCTTTTTAATTAGACCGTGTTTGGGAACCCTTGGGACGTTCACACGGTTCAAAATATGAAATGGAGAATTGAAAATTTGTGTAGAAAGCGAGTTTGGTTGGTTCGAACAGATAATCACTCTTGTGATTTCTGGGCCTCAGTGCCATGCCTCAATAAACAATTTGGTGAGATTTTATGGTGAATATACGTTACAACTTACAACATGAAGCACACCAATTATAATCGGTTTGATTTCCATGTTTATCTTTTTTTTTTTTCAATATGATCGATCCTGATCACCCTTTCATTTTTTTAAAGAAAAAACTTTGAATTCATATATAATGTATAATTACACATTACTATGTAGACTCTTCTTCTACTTTTGTCTTTTTCCCCATTTATTTTGACCTTTTTATGTAGTTTTTTAAGTATCTTTGATTATGTTCATTATATATCTTCTTTATCATATTTTAGATAAATAAATTAATCAGATGTATAAGATTATAATTTAAATACATATTTTAATAAAAAAATATCAATACTTAGAATTGATCTAATTATTGTCTAAAATTATTGAAGAATAAAGAACCTTCTCAGTTTGAACTTTAAAGTAATACAAAATTTAAAACTTAAACATGAAAAACGAAGATAATATATGAGGATAAAAACTAAAAAATATGATAAGTTTTTTTATCACGACCAAAAAATTTGGACTTTATGACTAGTAAGAGTTAGAAACATTACCCTACCGAAGCCTATCACATACCCTTTCTTTTTTATTCAATTCAAAAATACGTGTTTCATTAATATAAACACAGTTTGTTAAGTCTCAATCTCATTATACAAGACAATTTCAGAATTTTGATGATTCTAGAAACTTTAACAATATTACATTTAGTTTATAGGAAGCATATCAAGTAAAAGATGATAGTGTGCGTTGAGCAAATTTAAATGGATGATTAAGATTAAAACTAATTAAAACGATTTTGATAATTTGTGAATAGATGTAAGATTAAAATTTATGCCACTTACCTCTCAAGTTCTCATTAGATAGGCCTCCTATTTTTATTACACTTCTAAATTTTATGACAATCATGACAAATCATCCTACCAGGAAGCAAAACTTAAGAATGCCAACTTTAGTCATTATTTGAAATGTTATAAACTACTAAAGGGTGATCTTTTCAACTTAATGATAAAGTATCTAAAATGATACTTGCGGACCAAAACTAATGATGTGGCGTTAGCCATGAACTTGAGAATAGAAATAAGTATCTCATTATAATAAATTAAGGTGATATAGGAAATAAAAAATTAAATTTGCTTCGCTTCATTCTTTTTCCAAATGATGGAATAAAATATTTGTTCCATTTTATTATAAAAAATTACCCAAACAATGAAACGGTACTTTTAATCCATCCGATTCCAACCCATTAGCTCTGTTATATTATAATATATTGTTTCATTCTCTACTACCAATCCAAACATAACCTAAAATAATTATCAAGTTTCTATTAAAAGAAAAATAGTTTTGCTAAGAAATTCAAGAGATTATTGTTGATACGAAACATAAATTTTCTCACTAATATAGATGTTTTTACTGTTGTATCAAGATCAGCACAATATAGATGCCATTACTTGCCATCATGTAACGGATAGGAAAATATGATAAGAGAAGCCCAACTAAGGTCTTGGTGATTGCACTGCACACATTGAAGTGATTTACAACCTCAGGGCCTCAAAACTATAGTCTTGCTCCGGCAGACTGCATTGTGACTAAGAAGCACCAATAAGTAAGGAAGCATCCAAGAGGGTAAAAAGGCACCAAACTTTTGAACAGCCACACCCTTGGTGCTGCCTAATCCAATTAAACCATTGAAAGCCAAAGACAAACTATATTGGTTAAATTCATGAATGAAGGACACTAGGTCATGAATGATGTACAGGTTTATCAGATCCTATGCATGTGAAAGAATTGAAAAATGAGATTCAACCACCGGAAAACAAGATAAACCTAATCACATGAACGTCAAATTTCGATCATCAAGTTCCTAAGTTCCAACCTTCAACATGGGCAAAATGGCATAACTTGCCTAACTTATGTAATTAAAACAGACACCTCGTACCAAAGATATTCTCATTGGATCTTTTTATGTTGCTACAGAAATGTTCCTATTTCCGAGTAAATGAAGCGAAGCACAATAAAAAGTTACAGCCTCAACGATTTATTGGAGTATGCATGCGCTCAACAATTTTGCTCACAGCAGCTCGGGACATCACCAATGTATCATGCAGCAAAATGCTGTAGACATTCAAGCCCTACAAAAAAATGTTAAACAAAGGAAATTTCAACATTATTTGTGGTTTATGCACATGAAAAATCGCCACATAATGATTGTTATGAAATATGGCAGAGCTCGTGGAGGAAGAAAATGATCTGAAAGAAAAATGAAATTGTTTTAATTGAATGAAAAATGTATACAAATGAGAGCTTATATACTAAGTCCTTATAAACTCTATTTTAGTCATATCTATAATCGATGTGAGATCTCAACACAATCTCTCACCCAGGGATGGATGTCTAGACTAGAGTGTGAAGATTGCACTGCAAAAGCTGCGAGCCAGTTTTTTTTTTTTTTTTTTACAATCGAAGTTGAAGTTGACCCAATATCAAATCTATAATAGGCTCTGCTACCATTCATCTTGAATTTAGGCTAGGCGTAATTAACCCTAAATGCTAGCATCTGCTCATGAAGTGAGGATTACCCAAACCCTTATAGCTCTCTACTTTAGCCATATCTATGGTCAATGTGAAATTTCAACAGTAGCTATTGATTATTAATCCATGTATCTGATCCCACCAAGTATAAGGCTTGGTAAATGTTTTGGCTCCCAGAAGCATAACATAAATTTCAAATGAAATTTACAATGTAAAGTTCCATTTGAGCTATGACAGAAGCAACGTGGATAAAATACAAACTTACAATGGAGGGAAGTACGTTAACATAGTGTAGATTTTGTGTAGATAATTTTAACTTTTCATCTATAGCGCCATCTACAAGCAGCAGTTTCTTGGTATCCTCCATTTGATTGTAATAATTCACAATATTCTTGGTTTTATGTGTGGGAACCGCCAGATCCTCAAAAACAAGAAGCTGTATAAAAAAAAATTACCCAGAGATTAGTGTACATTAGCATGAAGAAACTCTTATTTAAACATATAATGCAAGAGCAAACCAATAAATAAGGATTACAAACAGTACACACAAGATAATTATGGGATAAAAAAAAACTTATGTGAAAAGAGCTAAAAGAATACGCAATCTAGTATATCCCACTAGAATCACGACAAAGGCATTTTGGTAATGTAAACTACAGCCTATGATGAGGATAGGGATACATGCCCAAAAGAACCATGCAACTCAAACTCACATTAAGAAAGCACTAAAGGACATGACAGCCGACATATATAGTAGCATTTCCCTTTTGTGATTTGAATTATTTTCTAGTGTCCAGTACTCCAGTTACACTTCTTTATATGGTTTTACTGTATTATTTAGTCGCATGACTAGCTTGCCACCTTTTAACAACCAGATTCTATAGTGCCAAGTTTAGCGGGGGCATGTATTTTGAGCATTGCTTAGTAAAGTACAGTTAACATAAAGGGGGCATGTATTTTGAGCATTGTTTAGTAAAGTACAGTTAACATAAATGATCGCAAGGGACTTTGCACTCAGATGCCATGTGTTAACTCTAGAACCCTGACTCTTTGGTTCCTACTTAATTCCCCATACACCCAACCACAATTCTGTGAAGATATTGCAGTCTATTTTTTGTCTCTACACATGTGGTGTTCATTTGAAAGAACATCCTGCAGTTGATTACTTTTAAAATAAATGAAATATGTTAACATTAAATGATATGATTCAAAAGTCAAAGAGGGAATAAAACAAATATGATCGTCAATCAAGAAGGTTGAGGCTGAGAACATTCATATGAAATATTAAATGCAAACCTACTACACAATGCACTTCACTAAATGATACCTTTAATTTCAATATTTATATCAATATCAATAACAAAAGAAACCCTTAAAAGAAATAATAATATCCTGTATCTTGGCAGTTAGGCTGCTAAATCGTTAAATAAACAATATACTTGCATATATTAAAAACAAAATCTTCCAGAAGTGAAAACTGAAAAATTACACTATATTGACTATTAGCAAGAATGTACACTCATGCAGCAGATAGAATAATTTAGGGAAGGTAACACTTTTTATTTTTTGATGGTGAGTGGGGACACGGGTTGGGGAGGAGACTTGCCTTTCCTTCTGCTGCACGAGCTGATAAAGCAATCTTCAGCCCTAGACGTCGAACCTTCTTATTGACTTTGAAAGCATGGCTTCGGGGCTTAGGGCCATGCATGGTGGCACCACCCCTGAACTGTTACCATTCATTAAGTTTGTTAATTTCAACTGCTAAAAATGGACAATAAGAACACAAAAAAATGAGAAGAAAGAAGGAATAAAGATGGACTAGCAAGTAATGAGCAGAATGCTTCACTACCTGAGGCCCACGCAATGAACCATGCCTTGCTCTACCAGTTCCCTTTTGATTCCAAGGTTTTCTCCCAGTGCCACTGACCTCACTGATAGTTTTTGTTGAGTGAGTCCCCTGTTGATCAAATCAGTTATCAATAAGGAAATACATAACATTCTCATGGAGAGTTTTCATAGCTAAATTTAGATCCGCTAGATAAATTATATATCCAAATACTGTTTTCAACTAATAAATGAAAAAGCATTGTGGAAACATTTCAAACTTTAAAAAATTGAATAGACATGCCAAATCGTAGTTTTGTCCCAAACCCAAATGCTTGTCTCCCCCCCCCCCCCCCCCAATCCCAATTTCCTATTCAACTCCATCCCCGTAATCAATTTCCGTGCAAATCCAAGTGAAAAAAGGGGGGAAATGATTACGTATCTCCATCATTTAACAACAGAATACATCCCACAATTGCTAAGCCAATATAGAAAAAAATCGTCATCTTGCCTAAGAAATACAGCATTTCCACTGGATTGCACATGTCCAATGACAATGACAAACAAGCATTAAATTTCAAAATATGAAGCAGTCACTACCTGTTGTCGTTTTGCAAGCTGCCACCTAACAACACGATGAATAATGTCCTTCCGAATAGGCAAATCAAAAACATCTCCAGGTAAAACCATATAGCCCTTGTCTTCATTATGAAAGTTGGTTACTGGAATTAAAAGATCCTGGCAAAGCCCTACATCATAATCAACCGGATTAATGACAATCTTGGTCTCTTGGATCTTATTGAGACATCAATCAGCACATGCCGCCATAAAGACTAGACAGTTTGTCATGAAAGACGGTAGGTAGTGAAGAAAACAGAGAAATAATCAAAGATGCACTCAAAATTTTGATTAGTAATAAGGAGAATCCTAACCAGTGACACTATGGTACATACTACATAGTTTATATGGAAGAGTGTTACTTATGCACCTCCACCAAGATTTCCTGCAACCCCACCATGATTTCCAATAATAACAAGGTTATGGCCCTACATGCAGTTAAGAACTAGAGAAAGCAATTGCTAACTTACATAGGATATTAAGTATATAATTTTAGTGGAGGACACAAAAGTTAAACCTAGCCGCAAATTCCTTTAATTTCAGAGCAGAAGCAGATCATTAAGCATGCATAAAATATTAAGTTCTGACTCGCAGGATCCATTTGAGAACAAAGCTATAGAAAATGTCAAGGAATAGTTACATAATGCATTCATTGAATCTAACTTTAGGCATAAACATGTTCTTAAGTTCTGAGTCTTCTGACATGTAATATACATAGAAATACATTCAGTCAATTAGATCATTGGAGAAAATTATGCATCTTCAACCTATTCATCAGAAGACTGCCAAGAAGTATAACTAAAGAAGAACCCTAAACCCTAAAGGAGAATAAAAACATTGACATGGAAGATATTAGTCTAGATCATAGAAAATGGACAAGAACAAAAAATTATCCCATATCTCAATAATCTAAACAACACTGGAATGCACACCTGGCTGTCAGTTGATTAATCTCCTTTCAGAAATAAATATCAAAATCAGCAAAATGAAGCACTGGTATATTGTATATTTATGTACAAAATCCTAGAAATTATCCTTCATACCAATAGTACGCTCGGATGTTGCCAGAATCTTTTTGGACAATAAATCAGACGGAAATGCACTATCATCATCTCCGGGAGTTAAAATAGAAGTAGAAAACTGCCGGACCATGGACCCGACCTACATTTAAAAACACTACGCCACATTATTAAAGAATAATCAGTAAACAACCAGCATAAGAGAGAACTTCATTGATTAATCCTTCATCCTGAAAGAAATTGCAAATATAGAAGAAAAAACAAATGCAATCGCAATGTACCAAAGAACGATCTGCAGAAAACATTCTCTCCCCAGATAAACCGCCGCATACATCTGTGTACAAAAATAAAATAATCGTATATATAAATATTCACAAAAGCAAAAACAAATTTCGAATTGGCGGCAAATGACAACTCTCTACAATTAAGAAACTACATGAAGGTCTTACCACGTGGTTTATAAATAGAGGCAAACCCAGGTGAATCAAAGTAACATCGTCCTAGTGAATGCAAGGACCCAGAAGAACAACGTAGGATCCTTTTGGAAATCAACGCTGCCATAACTGACCCAACAATCTTCACTAGATTGCACCTTCCATTCGAAATCCAGAGCAGAGGCCACGGTAAGAATAAAGCTTAAAATTAGTTTAAGTGCTCAAAATAAAGCAGATAAGGAACTGAGACATTTCATCAAACACATTGGACGCAACTTAAATTCGCACAACCAACTGCCACATAACATATCTAACAGTATTTTCACCACAAATAGGCCCCTCAAAACAGTGTGAAAAGTAAAAACAGGTATCAAACACAATCTGATGCTACTTCAACCACTGAGCATGATATGAGGAAAAAAGAAAAAGAGTTACTGTTTTGAGGATTTAGTTAGTTGCTGCCCCAAAATTTTGCTCAGAAGAAGAATCTGAACTTTGTCCTGTTCATGACTGCATCTCCGTCTATGCCTCCATGGAAGCTGCTCCCGAGCTCGTTAACGTTTACAAAGGGTGGCTCTGATTAATGGGCCTCTCTGGGCTATTAGGTTAAAAACGGGCTTGAATTTAGACTTTTTAGCCCAACAATTATTTTCTTACTTACTTGGCTTTCTTTATTTATTTTTTGTTACACTTGACTTTCTTTATTTGTTATTTTCGGCTTGGAAAAACATTAGACATGTTAGTCAATTTTCTATATTCTATAGATTTGTGTTTAGACTTTTATGCCTTGAATACCTTCTTTTTCTTTCATGTATTATCGTTTAAAAACAATCATATTTGAGATATAGTGAATGTTAAATGTAGTTACCTCTCTTAATAAAAAAATTAAATCTTGTTTTATCACATTTGGAGAAACTAACTTATTCCTGTTATATTGACACCATTCTTTTTTATTCATCGTTTGGTAAATAAATAGTCCCTTTCTACAACTATAAGCGGTGTACAGCCTTATTTTTTTTATCATTCAAACAAAATCAATTATCATTAATATGGGTACAAGAAATACCCTTCACTGTTACAAAATCAACCAAATCAGAATAAAACAATATTTATCACTTTAGAAGCCGACCTTCATAATGCCTTCATTGAATCAGAATCTTCAGAAGCTGTAAATCTTGTCAATGGAGGTAAAAAAAAACCACCTAAGACATCATTTGATTAAATTAACCGGTTTCCAAGGGGGCAAAAATGTGGGTGTACTTCCTACCGGAAAAAAAATAAAAATCGGAGGTACACGTAATATGTACGAGCATTGAAAGTTTCAGTAAAAAAATAAGAGCATTGAAACTGAATTCATGAGTCAAGGAAAAACGGTTCCAATCTCGTTTAAATCTGAGCACACGCCCAAACTATATGTCTAATGATTGCTAAATAAAAAACTAATTAATTATAAACATTTTTTTTTTGGTAAGGGAAAAAAATAAAAATAAAAAACTGTAACTTGCTTTGCTGTATTAATTTCAATATACTTTAATTAATATAAAAATTCACAAATAGTTAACTCTCCACATTTTTTTTCTTCTCAATTTCAATATAAATGGCATTTTTCTTTTTTCTTTTGATAGAAGCAAGTCTCTAGTAGGTTTTTTTTTTTTGAAAAAAGTTTCTAGTAGATAACATCATTTCCTTACACAAACATTTTCAATTAAAAAATTATTAAAATATAACTTAATGTGGAGGCAACCGCGACTAATGTTCAAGACCAAAAATGTGGAGACATTCTCGGGAACTCAGGAAAACAAGTATTACTTTGAACTCTAAAACAAAACTTGGTGGTGAACTGCTAAGATAGATATCCAAACAGACTTGTCAACAAAATTGGGCAAATTTGAGATGTTAAGTGTAGCTTCCAATCGAAAAACCTCAGTTATGCCCAGAAACACTATGATAGCTTGATCTTCTTTCAAGGTCCTTCATTGTTATTCAGAGCTTGCAATAATTTCAACTGAATTAACTGTCTTCCATTGTCATCAGCTAATGATCATCTTGTTCAAAAACTCAGCTTGCTCGGGAAAATACTCCATCAATTCATCCTTTGTCACCCAGACATGATCCTCACATTTTCCAATGTTGAATTTGTTTTTAGCAATAACTTGAGACTTGAAGAAGAATCTCTGGCAGAAGATTTCAGCAAAGAGAAAGAATAAGCAAGTACAATAAATTTTCACATGAAGAGGCAAGTATAACATATTGAAAGATGCCAACCTTCCATTAATAGACCAGAAGTACCACAAAGTTCCTATAAAATATACCTTAAAAGATGTGGATCTAGACTGGTCTTCTGTAGGCTGAACAACCGTATGGGCCATTGGAGCATTTCCAACAAAATATGTATTAGAAAGATCTCCTAAGACTGACTTCAATGCAGACTCTGCACACTGCAAAATTTCAAAAGTTAACAGGGAAAAGAAGAAAAAGAAATAAGAAGAGGAAATCCATATAATAATGTTAAAACTTAACCTTGCGCATGTTGTCCTCGGATTCATAAACTTTCTCAGGAAAATGCCACACAGGCTTCCCGCTTGGAGCACCATATGCAATACCATAGAGGAGAAGGTATAGTCTTCTATCAAGAGCTCTTTGTAATGACCTAAGTATACAAGTAATAACAAGAGAATACTTCATTGGAGAAATCACAAGTATTGACATGATGGTTGCTCTTGTATAGAATTCATTTTCCTTCATAAATTCCAAAAATTGAAATAAAACATTTTCTTACTGTAAATTACACATGTGGTCAGTCTACTCAAATTGTTTACCTTCGATCATTGTTTTTGTCAGCTTCAGTGACTCGTGGTGCTGGCACATAGTCAATCTGATAATCACCTTTCCCCCTGGAAGTAATATAATTTTCATGAGAATATATGAAAAGAAGGAACTATCTGTATTGCTAGCTGTGTATCAATGCATGCATGTGGAAAACGAGAATCAGAGAAAGAGGCAAAAAGAATATGAAACATTTTTGTCATTGCATCATAATCACAGCCAGTGAGTCAGATCTAGCAAAACAAGTTAAATAATTGTTAATCATATCATTAACTTTATAGGGTTTGTTGAGATCCTACATCAACTAAAGATATGGCCAATGTAGTCATTATAAGGCTTGGGCAATCCTCACCTAACAAGCTAGTTTTGTGAGATTGCGTTAGGCGCCTTAAGCCAAATTTTGTGAGATTGAGTTACGCACTTAATCGAAATTTAAGAATACTAATACTAGATCATAACTCTAATTAAATAAGGAAACAAATCATCAAATATAAATAAATATGGAGACAATCCTAACTCCTACGAGAGACTAGATTACAATAAAATATAATCAAGATATCACTAGATACTTTTTCATTTATTCTAACAAATAGTTTTTGACTTTTGTTTAGTTGTCTATTGTCTTTTTATTCCCCTCTTATGTATAATAGTTTTGATATTTTGCTGGTCTTGAGGAAGAAGGAAATATTTTTTTACACAGTATAGCAAACTAGCAATACGCTCAATGATTCTTTCCCATTTTCTATGGAATAAATAGATAAATGCCTTCCTTACAGCCATTTGAGAGAATTCACATAAAATAGAACTTTAACAGAGAAAACAATTATGTTGGTTATATAACTATCATCTTTTACTATTCAAGTATTTATCTTTTCAAGTCTCATGAAACTTATAAATATATTTGTTGTATATACAATATTAAAGTCCCATCTAATGATCTCTCTCTTTTAAATTAAGTTTAAATAACCAAAAAATTAAAACTATAGACATAATCTTGTCACTTTATACCTTGCATCAGATTTGTCTAGAAATTCATCAGGATATCTGCGTTGATATTGTTGTCGCCATCGAAACCTAACCATTCAAACCCCAGGAAAAAAATAGAAAAAAAGATACAGTTAGTATAGCAATCACTGCTAAAACAGGTTCTTCAAGTTTACCAAGCAAACCACAACAAAGTCATTCAACCAAGAAATATTAATAGCAACTCCTCGTGTTTGAAGCCATAACCTCATTTTTTCCATCTTTAAAATTAGAAGAGGAAGAACTCAAGAAAATGCTGATAATATTACATATTACTTATTTTTTTATTTCATATAATTTGAGCAAACTTCAGCTTGACATGACATCATTTCCTTCCCTACGGTCCTCCAACAGCAGCACACCTTTTTTTCTTGAAAAGTGGATTAATATATTCTACAACTACATAGGATTAATATCTTCTATGACAGTATGACTACAAATCCAAGACTAAATAAAGGCCAAATACCCAATTCATTATATCTTAGGTATATTTTTTTTTATCCAAGCAGAGCATAATATCAAAGTCAATGAAACCAGAGAGAAAGTTACGAGAATTCTTGAAATGCATAGACTACAGGGTCAATTTTGGGAATGACCACTGGCAGTCTCTCAAAGAGCACAGAAGCAACAAGGTTCTCAGAGCTTGTGCTGAACCCTCGCTTTGTCAAGAGAGGTCGAACCAATGACATCTTCATCCTGGATGTATGCAGAACCATTAGATGCACAAAAAGAATCAAAACAAATAAATGAACAAATGGAGAGGGAAAATATTTTCTATTATCAATTTCATTATTACTGTTTCTTATAGATGCCTTTACAGCTTGTTCCCAGTGCAATCAACACAAAAATAATATTTCTCAGCTGCTGCTGCTATTCACAACAAAATAGCACATGGTTTATGGTTTCAAAAAATTGGCATCTTTTACTCTAATGTCACATATCAGTACTAACAATTAACATTTGTCAAATTTGCCACTAACAAAAAACTAACAATTAACAACTAACATTTGCCGATAAAACACAAAAATCAGTACTGAAATTTCAAAACAAAATCTCAGTAAAGACAGCACTAACTAGTAACAACATAAGCTTGAAATTCTCTTGATTTCATGTTATATCTAAACCCGACAGTGATTTAAAAATAGAAGAAATAAATATCTAAGAAAACAATTTGGTAACTTAAACTGTCCCAGACGCAACATAAATTGAGAAGTTTCCAACGCAAATAATGAATTCGATGCAACTCTGTTTGACTTCTGTAATGGCGTTGGGGATTTCCTTTGGATCAGAAAGGGGGATACAAAGCAGAGATAAAAGCAATAGCAATGCCCAAATAGAGAAAGAAAAGAGCTTTCTTACGTTAAGCAAAGAATGGAAGCGTATCAGCCCGCAATATCATTCCATTCTTCGGGACAATATGAGATAGCTGTTGCAGCAATGGCAACTGGAGAAGTGAACAAGGGTTTTGGAAGTAGGAGAGAGAGAGGGGGGCAAAAGCAAAAAACATCAAGGATTAAACGATGACGTTTACAACTCACTTAATATTTTTTTAATAAATAACGTTTAATTATATTAAAATTCATAAAATCATTTTATTCCTGTTTAAAAAATTATTTACACATGTGAATTTTTATATAATTTTTTTAAAACAATAATATAAAAAATTATATTTTAATATATGTATATATATATATATATAAAAGAATTTATCTCATCATTTTATTCTTAATTATAAATTTAAGTATATATTTAAAAACAACTAACGAGTGAGTGAAAGATAAATTCGTAAATTAAAATCATTTTACTAAATATTTTAATTAAAAATATATTGTAAAACATTTTAACGAATATTATATAGCTATATATTTTAAAATAAGAGGAAAGAAGCATTAGGACCATAGAAGAAGATTAGCAACATGGCTTCTCAAATAAATTTGTCTGTCCATCATTTTCTTTATTAGCAATTAATACAAATAAAAGGAGATTAACAATTTGATTCAAACATTTTTTCGTCTTAGGATGCATAAGGATGAGGACCATAAAAGAATCTCTTTTGCACCATGCTACTACTTCTACACAAAAAAATCTCTTCTAAAGGATAACAAATCCCTTTTACGCTCTCATTGTAGTCTATGAACAAATCAAACTTTTTTTTAGAACCTTCTTATAAAAATAGACATGGTTTTATAAAGGGCACAGACGATAGTTTAATAAAACGGTTTTATCAATAGCTTTTGAAGGACAATTTTCGAAAAAACTAGTAATTCAATGCCTGTTAATAAAAGTAAATAGAAAGAGATGAACACAATAGATTTACATGGGTTGGTCTCAATCCCTAAAATTATATCTAATTTTTAATAACTCACTAAGTTTAACTATCTTTAAAGATACAATTATTTTTTTATAAATTATTCTTAACTTTTATCTAACTAATTTTTATACTAGTCTCTTCGAGTTAATAATTCAAGTGTTCTTTACTACAAAATCATTTTTAACTTCAATAAAACAAAAGATTTATTAAAAGTAGGATTCGCATGTGACTATAGTTGTCATCTTACAAATGTGCATACAAATGAAGCAAATAATCACTATTCACAAAATTTAGAAGGTGTTCTAAGAGGTTAAAAAAGCTTATAAAAACTCGTACAAAGAGAGTTGAAATGCTTGTAAATGTGGATGTTTCGGGTCTCTAACTTCAGGACTTTAAAACTTATTCTATTTACAAATGAGGAAGTAATTGTTGTTTCTAAAGGACTTTATTTTTTTTCATATGCTTATCATTTGTTGATGAGACATTTATTGAAACATTAAATGCATGTCATCGACATGTTAAAGTATATTGATAATCACTTTGCTCGTTTTTCTTGATAATCATTCCAAATCTCACATCAATGGTTAAATCATCTTTTGTATAGTCAAGTACTCCAAAACTTGAACACATCTTTGATAAAGTTGGTAGTATTATCTTTGTTTGATTTTTCTTTTTTTTTTTCTTTGCTTTTTGATAGATTCTATGAAAAATAAGATTCTCTGCACAAAGGATCAATTGAACATAGAATTAATCATGATCATACATACTACAAAATCGATGCTTGTAATTAACAATCATATGATGGATCATTACAGACGCAACATTACTTTCGTATGCATTCAATAAATCACACTTTTTAAAACTTAATATTTATTTATCTAAATAATTGATAATCCCTGATTCATCTTATGAATTAACATTTTTATTAGCCCTTCGAAAAGAAATACCAAAAAGAGGTTTAGGGGAAACGAACAAAGGACGGTCAATTAATTAAGCTTTACTAAAAAAAATATTAAACCCTAAAATCAATTCCTATAAATGTTTAACAAATAAATCACAAAATAATTTATATTCTAAAATAATATTACATGCAACCCCTTATATTCTAAACAATATTTATACTTTTTATAAATTATTTATTATTTTAATTCTTTTAATGAATACATAACATACAATTTTTTTATAATGTAATTTTTCTGTATTATTATATTATTATGTATTCAATTACTTTTAATGAAAGGGCATATTTAATTAAAGATCACAAAAAATAGGTAGTGCTGAAACAATATTGATACTTGCGAGCAATATTGAAACTTGCAGCCAAATTAATTATCATTTGATATCGAAGTATAAATTGTTAGGGATGGGATGGGTTATGAATCTCCACCATAATTCATACACAGATCTCATAAACAATACTTGATGCAGAAGTAATAAAAATAATAATAAAAAAAAAGCACTAAAGCATCAAAAACTTTAAATTTATGGAATTTTATTTATTCATAACTCCTTCAACTAGATGATCCACACAAAGGACCGTCTAAAAAGCTAGCAAGGGATACACCTGCGTACTATATTATAGTATAGCAATCTAGGATTTCTTAGAATGCATATTAATTAATATTAATAATTGTAAGGTTTTAATAAGTGACAGCACGAGTTTATGAATCTATTATCAGCAGCCCACAAACGAGGGATAATTTTCTAGAGCATGGGATGGGAAAGATCCATGGGAAATGGATTGCCTAGAACATTATCCATGTAATAGTGTGGATGGCTTGGATCCATCACCACAAACTGCATGTCCTCTGAAGGCTTCCAGTGCCGTTTCCTTTGATTAATAAACCAGTTGTTGATTTGCTTCTGATCCAGACCTGTCGACTCTGCAAGAGCCAGCTTCTGGGATTCCTGTTATTCAATCAAAATACCATGTAAATTATGAAATACTCTATGAAATTAGTTAACATTCACAACTCATTTGAGAACGAGACTATGCATTTTTTTTTATTATTGGAACGAGACTTACATATAGTAAAACACAAGAATTTCTATTAAAAATTATTCAAGAGTACTAAAAAGTGTATTCCTATAGTATTCCACTTATTAGTGATATTATAGCATAAGTTTAACTATTAATTTTTGGTCTCTATATTTCTATTTGGCCGTGTTTGTTTCGAAGAGAAATATGTTTGGAGAGAAATTTTGTATTTTATTCCATGGGACCTACATATCTTACACTCAATTTCAATTCAAAAATTATCTTTTATTTTTCTTTTCTCTATTTCTCTCTAAACCAAACACATTCTTATTGTATCAATAGTCTACTAGGACCTTTAACTTTAGTCACAATAATAATAATAATACCACTGAAAAACTTTATTTGCGTTGTACAACCTCCAGAAATTTTCTCACATTTGTTAAACTGCCAGAAATGCCGATCCCAGCTAGTGGGATAAGGCGTTGTTGTTGTTAAACTGCCAGAAATCCTACTGTGGAAGAAATTTCTACCAGTTTAACCACAGCCAAAAAAAAATTCAGTGGTTTTAATAGCAACGTATGGTGTTGTTGGCAAAAGGCCGAAACACATTCATTTTGCTCATCCGAGGACTAAAACAAACAATTTTTTACATACGAAATCAAAACAAATATATGAACCAAATTAATAATTAAACCAAAAAAGTAAACGCTCCTAAAATTTAATTAGCCATTTATCAAAACATTAGGAAAGGAGCGAGTAATAGATTAAACATACGGATGGGTAAGGCCATTTGTAATGTCTGTTCCACCATTCAAGTAATTGTTGCCTTGCTTCTTTAGGTAGCTTTCCTTTCTTCCTCTTCTTCATGAATTCTTGCTTCAGACTGCCCAAGTATCCGCTATACTTGCGCAAAAGCTGACCCTTTAAATCCCTGTCCTCTGCCTGGGGATCTATCATGTTGTGTAGATCAACATCCTCTTCAGACGATCCATTCCTATCACCACCCTCATTGCTAGCTGATCATCATATGAATCGATTCAATTTATGATAACATTAATTGGATACTAAAAGGATTATATAGTAAGTAAAAGGATAAACATGTTGTGATATGATTGACAAATAATTATTCTACTTAAACATGTAATCAAATACTAGTTTTAATCTTCATATCCATGGATATAAAATAACATCTATTAAAACCTTAAAGGGATTTGAATAAGGTCAGCATTTGGCTGGAGATACTCAAGTTCAACCAAAATAGATCAAATTAAACAATTGCGAGCAGTAAATAACAATTCAGTGAACTCTTAAATCAATTTAAAATCCGGGTCACTATATTGTTAAAGAGAAATCTTGGTAGCACACCACGATGAATGATTAATTTAATATTATATATTATAAATCAATATAATCTTAATATTTAGCAAAAAAAATATAAAATAGAGATAAATGAGTTGCTTTTTTCACTGAATATATAGTAAAGAAAACCTACCAAGAGAACATTGTAGGAGGATTTAAAATGATCTGAGAAAAGAATAACTGCAAGTACAACTTGCAATCATTAGAAAATAATTGATTTCACCCCATGAAAGTTTGCACTTGAATTGGTGCATAGGATAAAGAGCCGGGCGCCAATGTGAAGCATTATTCCATTCCATGGATCAAAACTCAGATAATGGACGCTCCCTTTTTCTTCAGTCCCGACAAAGTTAGGGACGAAAAAGTATACTCCTCGTGAATGTATACTTCTCCAATATGTAACTTATGAAGTGCCTTTTACCATCATAAATAAATAAATTATGAAGTGCTACTTTATCGACATGCATACATGGACGGATAGACCCTAGCTAGTAAAGCCATATAGAACCTTATTCCTATGCAGAAATTAAAACCAAGGGAAGCCAAAAATTGTAACGAAGAAAAGAGACCTAAGAATAGCTTATACCTAACTTTAAAAAAATAATAAGAATAGCTTATACCTCACACATAATCAAAGGCTTCCAAAACTCTCATGATCGTTATTTATTTAATAGATAATGTATTGTCAATATGTGGTAGAAAAATTTAGACTACAATTAACATCAATAGAGTGATTGATTTCCATTAAAAACATATGCACAGAGGAAAAAGAAATACTAAGGGAGATTTTTTTTGGGTATAATATACCAAGGGAGATATACACCACCCTGAACAGTCTTTTTGGGCAAAACGACACATTACACAATAGATACAAAGGAGACTTCCAAAATTGAAAAACCAACACATTAAGGGGAACAAGAATTAAATCTTGTAATCTTTAAATCAATAAGTGGAAGGAAAGTCACATCATTTGGCCCATACATATACATAGTTGGAAGCTAGAAAACAGTGATTCACTAAAACTGGGTCATGATTATATACTACTCATATCCAGAGCAACATGAAATAAGCTTTTACTCATTTTCATTTATAATTATTAGCATAACAGCAGTAAAGTTTGACTGACATTGATGATTGTCATTCAATTGTAGATTTCATGGAACAATCAGTATTGTGTTGATAAAACAGTGTGTGTATCCATTTCCAGTTTAATACATGCAAAGAAATTAAATCAGTAGCACACTATGGTCATAATTCTAATAACAAGTATGACAAATGCATCCGCACTTATAGTTACAGAGACAAGCGCTTTCTGAAAAAAGACAATCAATACGCATAGTCACACTTTTGAAATTACACAAATATTCTATTAGTAGTCCAATTACAGAGAATGATGAACACAAAAGTTACAGAAAACAAATAGGGCGACACGACTGAATTGAATTTATCATTGCTGTTGAGGACCAACTATCCTACCAGCTTAAACTCTTTAAAACTAACTAAACACTTTAAGAAAAAGCACAAAGGCTTGATACGAAACGATGCATATACTTGCTGATAAAAAAATAAAAAAAACGAAACGATGCATATACACACTCCTTGGGGTGTTCAATTTCTACTTTTAAAGAACTGGGGACAGGGAGGATCAAAATTCCGCTTACCACCAATCAATCGTAAAAGGTTCTTGTAACACAAAGACCTATTATCATAATAAATAATAATTTAAGTTAGTAAGTGGTAACTCATGAATCATGTTAATTCCCTCTCGCAAAAGCCCGGCCATTTGTGCTAAGTAATTTGTGCAAAGTGAAATCTAGATATTGATTACCATATCATATCTTTAACAAATGATAAAAAGAAAACTGTTTTTTTTTACAACAAAAAATATCATATCATAAACAACTATAACCGCATCATTTAGATAACAGCATCATTTGGAATTGGGATAATGAGAGAAAACACAAATGTAAAAGACAAGAAAAAAAAAAAAGAGAAAAAATATTTTTTTCTTCTATTGTTTGAATGGGGGAAAAATAAAGGAGACAAAAGTAAGAAAATCTAATCATGTTAAATAACATTTAAACCCTATTACCAATTTAACAAAATATAAAGTAAATAGCCCCTTTAATCCTTTAACTTCCCATCAACTTTAGATTATTTCTTATACAAAAAAGTAAATAGAGTAAATAACCCTCTCAAGTCCATAAACTATCAAAAAGTCATTCAGCTAGTCTCTTATAGTTTTAGGACTAAAAAAATGAGTTTCTACATAAAAGGACTAATTTGAAGTTAACCGAAAGTTATAGGACTAAAATGGATGCTTTCCCAAAACTTAATTATAATAAGGGTATTTGTCATTTGATTAATTTTCTCTCCTGATCAGAGTAGAAAATCTTTTCCACGAGTTCTACTCTCAATCGTTTTTATCCCATATGTTTTCTCACCATTCCCAACAATGAAAAGCATGCATCTCGCCAAAAGAGGTTTTTGTAGTTATCTTTTCCTTTTCCAAATGATACTAAGTTGAATTGAGTGAATAAATGATTTAGCAAATTCATTTATTGATCCATACATCAAAATGACAACGACGAGAAAAATACATATCAAACTTAATACCCTTCATTTTCTTTTTATCCAATATAAAATACAAATTAAAAAATAAAATTATTAACCATTTATATTAAAACTGTTTTGCCAACCATTATGGTTTAAGATCGAACTTAAAAATAAAAATTGTTAGAAAATAAAATTTTAATATTAATGATACGTCTCCCCTTCTGTACCAAAAAATACAAATATATTTTCGAACAATTTTCACTAAAAGCCTAATATTCATTAACCATTGCCCTACGAATACAAACTTGATATTAATTTTTTCAACCTCTTCCACTGTTAAGATGTATATATGATAGTATTTAAAACTTAGGTAGAGACAAGGGTATAAGTAAAAATACTGGATTTCTAAAGTGATAGATAAATATGAATAAAAGGCTTCCGCTAGTAATATATAAAATTGCAAGAACTATGGTAGTATGTTTTTTAGTTCTTAAAAATTCACTCTGGAAAATTTAAAAATTCACCACTTATCCCCAAAGAACTTCAACTCTTTTCTGCCACTTTTTCGTCTGCATATTACATTTCCAATGAGAGTATCTAGCCTTACCACTCCTGGGAACAACCACTGCAGAAGAAACCCTAATTCCTAGGTTATTTACCAGACCTAAATTCACCAGCAAGCTGCATTCGGCACATTCATCCATCTCTGTATTCATTTCAAGGAGAACCTTTAACAATATAAAGGAAGCAAAACCAGCCAAACCTGAGAATCCCGGTAAAATTCAAACATTGGCAAAATTAGATAGACAAGAATGTGACTAAAGTCTTATATTTCCCAAAAAAAAAACAGCTGGATATATGTCAATATCATGCACACGCAAAATGACGAATTAGCAAGATACCAAAACAGTTCATTCAACGCACTAACACCGAGAAGAGGATGCAGGTATGTACCATACCACCATCTACACTTTGACGGACAAAGCCACGCTTTGAACAAGGTCACCCATTGCTGGTATTTGAAACCCTCACATACAACGACTAGTATCTACCAGAATAAAATATATCGTTCGATAGAGAGCGTACAGCCCAATGATAGATAAAGATTTTTAAAGTTAAAAAGAAAAAGTGCTGCTTCATCAACTTTAAGCACCTTTCAATTCTAACAAAACCACACTTCCTTGAAACATCGGTATGCATGGCTAGTCAATTAGTCAAACATCAAATACCAAATTAACGTTAGTAAAAAAGCTTAGACACAGTTTCTTGGTCGTGGTTATTATTTTCCAATTAGAATTGGAAGTTTGATCACGGCATAATCCTTTAATGAAACTTCAAATTCTGATACGAGAACAAAACCAATACACCCAAAAAATTATTGCTTTTTCCTGTATACTTTTTAGATATGCAGAATATTTGAGAAGATAGAATATAGAGAGAGGGAGAGGGTCATCACCAAAGTCGGAGGAAGAAATTGTAAGATTTTTGAACTGGCACTCGATCCTTTGAAGGAAGAGCATGGCTTCCTTTAAGGGTTTGGAGAGTTCTTGCTCATACTTTGTGAGCATCTCACAGTAAGCCTCCATGAACTGATCCAAAGCTGGATCTTCACCTATGCAGCTTGATCCAGCTGCTGCATCACCACCAGCCATTGTCGCTGCAGAAGCACATGCTTCTTCTAACCTTGCCACCACTTCAGGCGGGGCCCCAACCTGCAAAGGAACGTGTGAAAACTGAAAACCATGTATCACCAAAAAAACACATGATATAATTAATATTACCATGAAGCAAATAACAGTCTTTATCACTTCTGCTTTAAAGGGTTTTTGACTTCTTTGCCAAAACTCTCTTTCTTACTATGGAACATATATAACTTATCAACATAGTGATTATATTTTAGTAGAAAGAAACAAAAAACAAGTCCACAGTACACATGCCATACAACTCAGATCCGAACTTGCCAAAGAAAGGGAGTGTGCAGAAACTAATTAATTAAGCATCGATCGTTTTCAACCACTGAGTAAAAACCTGTCTACCTTTTTTTACACAAAGACGGGGTGTTGGGGGTGTGCATATACACATCACACAAGAGGAGTTAAAATTAAGCTTTTTCTTCTTTTGCTTTTCTAACCTTCTGACAATTGACGTAAGCTGCCAAGAGACGGTGATAGTGAGGATGAGCCATGATCTTGGCCTTGACAGCAGAAGAGGAGGAGGAGGAGGAGCTTCCATTGTTGTTGTTGTTGCCGTGGTGATGGTGGTGGTGGTCACTCTCCATGAAATAGTACCCTAACCCAGTGTTGTTGTTGTTATCATCATCATCAGTTTTGTTGTTGTTGTGATTATTGTGGAGCATGATAGAAGGAGTTCCAGTACTGTTACTGCAGTTGGGAATGAAGAGACAGTTTGTGTTTACATTATTATTATTACTAGGATTTATTGGATGATGACCAGCGTGATGGGAAGTCACCAAAGGCATCATCGTCATTGGGCATAGCCCACCACTGTTGTTTTCTCCAAAAGCCAACAGATAAGAAGTGCCATTAGAGCTACTACTACCACCCTCCATAGCTTTTGCTTGTCAACAACACACACACACACACACACACACACACATTCACTGTCTTATCCTTTTTGCCCTACCACCACCCTTGTGTAGAATACTCACTAGCTAACCTTACAACAAACCAAACAAAAACAAACACGACACACAATTCTCTTATTCTCTCTCTCAATTTTATTATGAGGGCTCTCCCGGGTTTTATGGTAAAAGAGTATCAGGCTTTTTACAGAAAATCCTAAATAGTGATAGTGGTGGCTATAGTCAGTTACATGAAGTAAGTAGTAAGTGGTAATAGAGGGTTTGGTTTTCTCACTTGGCTTTTCTGGGAAAGCCTGCACAGGGTTTTTAGGTTAATCTTTCTTTCTTTCTTTCCATGCCACTAAGTATGATTCTAGTGGTTACACGGTTACACCTGTGAGTGAGAGGACACAGCAGAACGCACGCGGGGCACACTGAGAAAACGATGAGTTAGTGGTAGCGAACAAGAGAAGGGGGGCGAGGGTTCATGTAAGGCACTGCTACAAACAAAGGCTTTTACCTTCCCAATGAAAACTCTCCCTCTCGTTTCCTGCACTGCCACTGATACGCTGTCATTCCTGGCATAAACACAAGAGAGAGAAGGAACGATCGATCAAATCGAGGAAGAGAAAACAAGTTACCTACTACTGACCATGAATGGAGAAAGAAGAGATAGATAGATATATAGGTTTATGTTTATGTTTATGGGGCACGGAATCAAAATCTCTCTCTACACTTTGATGGCAATCCCTCCACTCATTTAATATTCTCACCCTATTTGTCCTCTTCTCACCACAGTGATTCAAAAATTCTCTAGTCCCACAAACAAGTACCAACATTTAACAGAACATTAGGTATTTTATTTATCAAACCTAAATAATTGGTTCTTGCTGTTAGCTCCAAAATAGAAGTACTTTGTGTTTTAACATAAGCTGGAGTAATTCATTATTAATTCTTGCATAAACATGAATATTACTCTATGATGATGATGCTTCCTTCTCTCTCTACTATGTAGTGGTAGTTGCTATGGTAGCATATAGTATATGATCTAATCTAATACGTACGATATAGTAGAATATAATTAACCATGGAAAAAGCGCGCCTGCAGGTGAGTAAATAAAGCTGGTAAAGTTTGTGGGACAGTCCGAATGTCTCTTCCTCTCAGCAATCCCTTTTTTTCTCGATCTATTTAATTCCAGCACCATAGGTTATATTATATCTCTCTCGTCCATAATATATAATAATTAATAAAGAGGCCTAGAGTAGCATCACTTCCCGTAAAATACCTTAGTGAAAGGCACCTCCATCAGGTTACGTACACATTGTCGCTTCCCATTGTCCCCCTCTCCCGGTTATACTCTTCTTTTTTTCTTGAGACTAGTCAGAGTACACTTCAATTTGAAATATAATTTGTTTTCTATTAAAATGCCAGTAAGGTATGATGTCATTTTAATAACAAATCATTAATTCAGATGATAGTAGTATATATATTTCATTTTTCTATTACAGTTTCCGATAAATATTTTTAACTTAAATATGATAACAGCTCCATAATGATCATATTTATTGTGTTAGACTAAGTAAAAATTTACTGTGGGTAATAATTAATCAGATTATAAATGTTTAATAACTTATGGTAGGTATATACGTTGATAGTGTATGAAACTGTTTGTACATGGATTGACTGATACTTTTTTATTTGGAATGCAGGATTGATTGATACTTGAAACGTACGTAGGCTTAGTTCTTGAAAGTTCTACTAATAAGTACTAGTATTTGAGGTAGCAATAGCAACATATCGGTGATAATAATGACAACACAATTAAATTGCATTTGCAGGGCAGGGAGCTATTTACTAAGTGTAGTGTAGTGAGCAGGTGAAGGTCTAGGAATCTCCACAGTCTATCTCGCCGTGAAATGACCAGTGACCACCTCAGGCTGCTCTGCAGCTAAGTTTTATGTTTCTCTACCGATTTCTGCATCTTTATTCTTATTGTATCCATTAGGGATGGCAAAGCGGGTTAGTCCGTGAACTCGCGAATTGGCCCGTCATTTAATAAAAAAAATTCAACAAAATAATAAACTTTTAATTAATAGCCTAATACCTAACACAAAATAGTATTCAATAAAATAAAATAAAAACTTTCAGCAAAATAACATACTTTTAGCTAATAACAAACTTTCAGCAAAAAATAAATAAATAAAATTAGTCTTCAAATCTTAATCAAAAAAAATATTTAAACCACAAAAAATAATAATAGTCATCAATAATAATTAATAATAAGTTTACCATGATCCAAGTACCAATACCAAGCAACCAAATCACAACACAAAGTCATAAATTAGTCTTAAAATCTTAAACAATACAAAGTCATTAAACATAAACCAAATTAAAAGTCTAAATCATAATAAAAGTACAAGTCAAATAATCAATTATCATCTAACTTATCAAGAACATTAGATGCAGTCTTCGAAGAACTTCTCTCCACTTTTGCATCTTTGTGAGCTCCCCCCTCATCATCTTCATAACATTAACAATGAAAATCAATTGAAAGTAAGAATACTAACATGTATGAAGTTGTATCAATATAAAAAAATAATTACAATTAGATCAAATGAATTATCATCAACAAAGTCGTGTTGTCAACTAGAAGTACAAATAATTGCTTCCACATTTTTAGGCAAAAGATGGTTCTTATACTTGTTAAGAACCAATGCTAAATGAAGATTCAAAAGCAACTCTACCAGTAGGAATGCTCAACAAGTCCCTAGCCATTACATAAAGATTTGGAAAACATTGGCTATTACTCTTCCACCATTGGAATATATCCATGTGCTCAGTAAAATCAAAATCTAATGATGGTTCATCCAAATATGTATCAAGTTGACTCCTTCCGGTTTTATTAGCAACTTGAAGCTTGCACAATTTTAATTCCTAAAATGATAAGGAAAAAAAGGTTTGAAACATATATAATAGAAAAGAATAAAAAGTAATTGAATTAAAATGACGTCTGAAAATAAAATAAGCAACTTACATAAAAAAAAAGGCTTGGTTTGGAAGAAGTAGTTGATGAAATTTGATTATGCTTACACTTTTTAACATTTGAAGCACAACTTTTGCTAGAATATTAGGAGAAAAACATGTACAACTTGCTCTTTATTTTCTCCAATTTTATTTCCCAAGTAAGTGGATCTTTTCATAACAATAACCCAATGTTTCCAACTTAATCCTTAAATGCAAGCACAACAATTTATTAATCCCAATACTTATCAAATTTCTCCATCATTAGTTAGTCATATCCTTAATAACTTCATCCTCGTGATTCATACAACCAATCAAAAGGCATTGAATTTTTCAAACTTGTAAAAAATACAAGTTGGAAGTAGGATAACTTGTGCCAGAAATTAAGGTTGTAATATCATAAAATGACAACAAGAATATGCAAATTTTTTATGCTTTTTTCCACTTTTTCTCCAAAGGGAAATACTTGTAATTTTAATTAACCAAGTGTAAACTTCCCAAAATACACTGATATTTAAGAGCACTTTTAAGCATCAAATAAGTTGAGTTTCATCTTGTAGGAACATTAAGACATGACCCACTTAATGCATCAATGTCACCAAACTTTTGAAGACATTGTTTGAATTTCATCATTCTACTCTTAGAACCCCTCACATATTTAATGCTCACTCTAATTTGATCCAAGGCGTCATCAAGTACCTTTAATCCTTCTTGAACAATCAAATTTAAAACGAGAGCACAACAACACACATGGAAGAATTCACCATCAGATATCAATCCATTTTTGCAAACCAAGTTGATTTTTTAAAGTATCTTGCATAACATCATTAGCATAAGCATTATCCAAAGTGATTGAAAAAACCTTTTCTCTATTCCTTAATCATGCAAAAATTCATTAATTTTCTTAAACAACTCAAAACCATTGTGAGGGGGAGGCATATGACGAAAGTTAAGAATCTTGTCATTTAACTTCCAATTTAGGTCAGCAAAATGGGTAATCAAAGTTATGAAACCCTCAGTATTAATAGATATCCATAAATCAGAAGTTAAACATATCCTGCCAAAAATAGCACACAACAATTTTTTAATGATGGTTTTCTCCCTCTCACATATTCTCAACATATTAGCCTTAGAAATATTTCTAGAAATTGGAATTACTTCAAAACACAAATAACTTATCAAAGTCCGAAACTCTGGATGCTCAACAAAAATGAAGGGCAAATTACACTTAATCATTAGATTATGCAACAATTTGTGTGCCACCATTTGATCTATCTTCTTGGCCTTCAACTTCCTTTGCATGTCTAAAATCATTTGACTCACATCTTCATATTTGTTTTTTTCACATCTCACAATATGACGATTTAAATGAGAAGTCCCATATTGTTCCCCATCTCGCCTCTAGCCCGGTGGGTTTGCGGGTTAGGTGGAGAAAACCATGACGGGCTAATGAGTTGGATTTTCTACACTCCCAGTCAAATTAATAATTAGCTAACGGGTGAACCATTTAATCCGACCTACTTTGTTATCTCTAGTACCCAGTAACCACATTTCAAATCTCGATAACCTTTAGTCAAATAATTATTTTTTTTTATGAGCATACTACTAGTAATATATAATTTTAAAAGTATAAAGTTGAAAAACAAATGATGAAAGTTATTATGATAAAGGATTCCCGAATTGTAATTATTTTTTTAACAGTAAATAACTATTTCCCTTAATTTTAAGTTAATATTTTTAGATTAAATTTTTAATGATTTCAATTTCATCTTACATTTTTTTTCTTAAGAAATCTTGCATATTAGTTAGTATACTATCGTAATTATTTTACATTTCAGGACCTTAAAAAAATTACATGACAAATCAAAATTACATGTTGCGGATATATATTTAACAAAAAAAATCACCAAAATACATATTTTTACATTAGCTTCTTTTTTTATCCGAATCTAGTCAAATAAATAAAATTATATCGAGAATAAATATATATATTTTTTATCAAATATATAACTTTATAAGGATGTACTAATAACGTGGAGGTTTTTCATATGTATTGTCTACTAATCATAAATTATATATGTATAATAGGATTATTAACTTTTCTAACCGTTATTTTAAAAAGCTACATCTATATTATGTTTTAAATTAGTATATAATATAATAATTTTATATCAACTGTATATTAAAATTATATAATCTTTACATGTTCCATTTACGGATTTTTTTTACCCAAATTATATAAAATTACATTTTTCATGTTTCTTCTTACCTGTATATTTTTGGTTTTTTTTATTCAACTAAAATTGCACCAATGTCATTGCCTCTTGACGTTTTTAATAAATGAGTTAGGTGAAGCCATAAGTTCTTAGGTCGTTTAACTTATTTTCACTCCTATGTGGGTGTAAGTTGATAACGATCAATCGGTGAATTTGATCAATCCAACTATAGTTGAACAAGTTGAATTAGATCATCAAGTTCATTTGGGTTCAATTTAACTTTATCTAAATATAATTGAGATAGATGTCGACTAAAAGAAAGGATAGAAGCAAAATAAAATTGAATTAAATCATTCTAATTCTATCAGTTTATATGTACGTTATAACTCAAAGAAAGGATAGAAGCAAAATAAAATTGTGACAGTGGGCTTAGCTAATTCTTAATTGGATGCCTACATTCAAAAGGAATGTGAACTATAAATCTATAATACATAGCCCAATATCAACAAAATGTTAAGTATGACAGTAAAATTAATCTCTTCAGCAATAATTGTCAATTGATATTCAATATACCGATAATTATTGTGGCCAGCAGAGACAATAATATAAGTAGTTAATCAATGATTTATATTTCAATACATTTATGATTTGTTATGTATATACACATAATATAAGTAGTTAACTTCTTCTTTTTTAGTAAGATTTAAGATTAATTATTTTATTTTATAAAATGAGTTACTTATTTTAGAGAAGTCAGATGGTCTTGTTTTTAGAAGGAAAACATTAATTAAACTTTAAATAAAGTCTACTTTCGTGTTTATTGTTCTATTTTTGTATAAGTTAATTAGAATTTTCATTTTCCTATAATTTAAATTTATAATTTTAATCTTTTATTTTTAAATTAGGACATTTATTTTTCCTATTTAAATAACATTACTAAATTCAATATATAATGGTCGAGTTGATGAGTCAAATTAATAAATAATACAATAATTACACGCGTGAGCTCATCTTCATTATGGAATTAACTGATAAGGGAGACAGGCAAATTAAGTGCCCACGAGGAAGAGAGAAAGAGAGTCCCCGGAGGAGAATGGGGAAGAACCCAACTGTGTGAATGTCAACACTTCACCATTTGAGACTTGAGGTAGAGAGTAGAGACAATTAATACTTTGCCTTGCCCTTCACAGTTCACCCCTTCACGATCAATCCAATCAGTGGATCCTAAATCTCCCTGACTAGATTTCGTACAGGATGGATAATTAATGAATATTTCTTCATTTATTAACATCACTTTTATTATTTAATTATTTTCATTTTTATATACATACTAGTATATTTTATAAAAAAAATAGTTTTTCATATGGCACATAAAAATTTGAATAATACATTAGTAATAACTAATTGTACCCAAAAAATGTCAATAAACAACAACTTTGTTTTTAATAATAATATGTGCATTTTACATTTTATACTGTTGTTTTTACAGAGCTATAATAGCGTATACAAAAAAGAAATAGATGTAAAAACTTGCATTAATAAGAAAGATTTTACATGCTGACAACTTGGGGGAGACGAATGATGAAGTTCCCATATCTCTGGCATATATGTCTAGACGTACACTACAGGCAGAAGAGAGAAAAAGGAAGCAGAAGAGTATTGGTCAAAAATAAATAGATGGTCCATTTAGGGTTTGGCACATGGGACCTTAGGGGCATTGGTCTGTTACTGGTTAGGGTTTAGGGTTGTGAGTGTTGGAAGAGTACGCGAATCGGTCACAATGCGTAATAAGAAAAAGAGACACAAAGTTGAGAGACGTCACTGCTGCGAGGTGTGATAGTGGGGCATGGCCTTATAGCAGGGACAGCAACCCTAGGTTAGGTTTCCTTTTATTTTATTTTTTTTCTCCATTCTCATACTTTAAGTCACGTCCATCCACAGTTTCATGATTGACATAAAACAATACTATTTTTTAATTTTATTTAATTGATTACAAAATGAACAACAAGCCACAAGGTCGAAAATAAGAAAAGGCAAAAATAATTTTCATTTATTTATTACTAATAATCAATAATTAGTAAGTGATCAGATTCGGAACTAAAAAAATGGTTATTAGGACAAAAAAGTTTTCATCTGATAAGTAAAATTAACAATAATTAGTTTATGATTTAGTCTAATAAAAAATAAAGTATCTCATTAAAGTAAATAAATATATTATTTTTTTATGCAAAAAACACATACAAATAAAAGAGTAATGATACATAAATTGTTATTTATTTTAAATATCTTATTGACATTTCTTAATTCTTTTTATCTCTCTTCTTATCATACAATAAATTTTATCATATTGATATTTTTTTCTGTTTAAATGTTAAATTGGTTTTTTAATAGTCATCAAACATTTCTTAGGGCTTAAAGTTAAACTAAGAATAAGTAAGCCAAAATGGATTATAGTAATTTACTTCTTTTTTTAAAATAAAATAATGAATGAGCTATTTGAGATATTATATTTCAACAATTCAATTGTAATTTTTCTTCAAATACATAAACATATAAAATAACATTGAAAAAATAATTTAGTAGGGCAGATAAAATTAATAACATTAATATTTTTAGTCTAACTCTAAAGACAACCGTTTTAGAGTAATATAATATTTTTAAACAATAATTTAATATTTAAGAATAACAAGTTGAATGCAATATTTAGGTCCAAGCAAAAGTATTGTGTGAACACGTCTTTGATATAAAAATTTATTAAAATCAAAATACGCAGTTTTTAGATGTAAATTCAACTTTTAGCAAAAAGTCTTCATGATTATAAGTTTATTAAATTCAAGAGAAGAAACGGTGCCTAGTAGTGTAAAAAAGGGGATTGAATTAATGGATTGGGATTGACCCATTTAGCTCTTTACAATATAAAAAACAAGCCTGTGTATTAGCATGAAGGGGGTCCGTGGCACTTTCATATAATGTCATGTGTCAGTTTTGTGAGTATGTTATATGATAAGATATTTTTTTTTCAATTTTAATCTTTAAAAATTTTGAAATTTGATTTTTAATTTGTATAAGACTTGCACCTTTTAATTTTAATCTCTAAATTATTGTAATTCTTTGATTTTTAGTCCCTAAAAATGCAAATTTTATTTCTTATTTTTTTGTCTTACTTTAGTCAATTTTTTTAAAAGAAAATTGTCTTAATTTTCCCGTTCATCATAGAAAAAAGATTCTAACTAATCCAGAATTCAATTAAGAGATAAATAAAGTCTAAGTATTAAAACGATTCAATCTTAACTTCAACACATTAATCATTAGTGTTCAATTTTTTTTTCTTTTTTAGAATCTTTAATCTTTTCTTCATTCGCTTTCATCTCATCAATATCATCACAAAGTATATTGTTCAAACCATTATTAGTAATAATCGCAAAGGTGGAAGTAAACCTACCTGATCCAAACATCAATCACCCACTTGGACTCAGCCAAAATATCTTAAACTTGTCTAACCCGTAATCTACTTAAATTGGAAGCCTACCTGGTAAAAAATAATCCAAAAAATGAAAGAGGATAAATTAGGGTCTGGTTAGTAGTTTTTAGTAGTAATTAAGCTTAAAAAAATTAAAATCAACAACCAATTCTTTACTTTTTAGTTTTTTTCCTAAGTTTTAATATCAAAATAAACTTATTTTAAAAGTTTCTTATCCTATCCACATTAGTTTAGGCATGTATTTATATGAATGTAACAACAATGATGATGACAATAATACTAGTGGTGGTGACAATGTGATGGTTGCGGTGATGGAGGTAATGTCAGTGATGATGGTGATAGTAGTGCTTGTGGTGGTGGCGATGGTGTTAATGTTGATGATAATGATGCCAATGTTAATGACAAATCAATGATAGTGGTGATGACAGATGAAAAGGGTCGTTGTAAAATATAGGGATAATGTGTTTTTTTTTAAAACTAAAATCCTAATTTACATTTATTTTCTTGATTTGGAAAATGAACGTTGAAGTGTTGTAAAATTGAGTTCAAAATCATTTCAACTCATTTTTTTTCTAAACACCTTTTGTTTTTTAAATTTGCATTTAAAACCAAAATTTTTGCAATCACCCCAAAGAAAGCCGAGAGTAGATAATTTAAAAAATTACTAAAGTATGACAAAAAAAAATAATTAAGGACTAAGTACTAGAATTTAAAATTTTAGAAATTAAAATCAAAGAATGACAACTTTATAAGGACTAAAATTGAATGGTCAAAATCTTTTAGGGACTAAAAATTAAATTTAAAATTTTTCTAAGGATAAAAAATAACACAAAAATATGACCATCTGGTAAATTAAAAGACTAACACAAGACACTTTCTTGTGATGTCATGTGACACAATATGAGAATGATATGTGACATACATGCTATGCAGTTGCCATATAGCATGATGACGTGCATTTTCGTTTGATATATCATAATCACTAAATGTATTCAATTTAACATCATGGACTAAAAATGTTTAATATTTTCTAACAAGAGACTAAAAATTAAATTTTGAAATAATTGAGGGGTTAAAAACTTTATTTAAGCCTTTGATTCATTTTAGACAAATATTTTATTAACAAAGACAAATGTTTAATACTTTTTGTTTTTAAACTAAATGATATTTTTTTTAGTGAATCTTTGTCTTCTCACATAAGATCTAAACAACTAATGAGTACACAGAATCAAGGATTAATACACACGTTAAACACTAAAATCAAGTGTTATCTTTTTTAATTTTAATAAGATCCCATGATAGCCGAAATTTATAGAGATATTTTAGAGTTTTATTAAAGAATTAAAAATCTTAATTGTGATTATTATAAAAAAATCGCTATATACAAAATTAATTTATTTTTATTTATAAAAATCAAAGACATAAAAAATTTATGATAATTTACATATTTTGTTTAATCACTGACTTAGACCTCTTCTACATACAAAGTAATGAAACACCTTTCCAATCTTTTACAACAATTTATAAAATGTAAAAAGAGAAATAGAAAGTGAAGAAAGATAAATATATGATAAAATAAAATTAATTATAAAAATTATTGTATGCATATATTAGCTGCACACGCTTTGTTACTTTGTTCATTCACAGAACCCTTTCCCGTTCCATTGTCTTTCCATGCTATTGGTGTGGCTTCATTGGCTTCTGCTTTTGCCAACAGCGATAGTTCGCAGCAATTTCTTATTAGTTTCATTGTTTGTCTTCCCTTCTACGCTGTGTTATATGCGTTAGCTTTTATTCTTAATTCAAGAAAACGCCACAGAATGAGTTGAAGTTTTACGATGTCAGCCTTTCATGATCTCTTCTCATTTTCTTTGCTTAAATACGAAGAAACTTTTCCATGCAGTCCATTCCATTTTTACTTTCTTTTCTTTCTTCTTTATTTTCTTCTGTCATCTAAACAAAGAGAAGTCGTCACACTCCATTCCTTTTCTTCTCTTATTTTCATTTCAAAAAAACAAAGATAGAACTAATGTGCTACTTACGTAAGAAGGTATGCATCATGATTTATGCATAAAGAAGGAAAAAGAGACGGTTATTTCAGTTGCTTTGTCATAATTTTTTATGAAATTATAATTTTGCTGCACTACTATAAAAAAAATGAACGTAAAATTAATACTACCTAATTAATAATGGTTATTGATATAGTTTTTTGTTTTGGAAATAATAAAATTTGCGTAATGTTTCTTAAAAAATTTTGTGTAATTAGTATGGGGCCCGTGCGTGACATGGTTAAATTACTCTGCTTTGCACCGCAAGGAAAATGACATTTACTAAGCTTTTCTTTATAGGCAAATCAATCAACAACTATTACATAGTATATACTTTTGAACGTAACAGCCAAAACATGGTTACTAGCACTGTCATTAGAGGCTTTAAGGAGACAGGCAGCTTTTATGGGTGGTGTTATCTCAGAGCTATAGTTTAAATATGACAATAGCTAGACATCAACATCGAAGCATAATTTGGTGATATTATTTGATTGATATTACCATCCCAAAGTTATCATTAGTGTTTACTTTTGATGCTAGTTGATATCATTGGCTTTCCTTTCCACTTTGTAAACGGTTGTGGTTGATTGAAACAAGTGAACGTTTATATTCAAGCTCAAATAAAATTAACTTATTTACTTGTGGCAAATGGAATTTAGGGATCCAAAAAGGACTGTTTAAGCATGTGGGGTTGCTATTCCAAATAGGTGTGTGTCTAATCCTTTTTTTCACTTTTACTTCTTTTGCTGCATGATCTCCAAAAGATGGTTCTAACCCATTTTCATCCTTTTTACACATTTTTAGTTATTGTTCTACCTTTAGATGATTGTACAATCCCCCCCCCCCCCCCCTCCCCAAAAAAAATATATATATAATAAAAAACATCAGTACTTGAATGTATGTTATGTACTTCATTTGAAGGTTTCATTTCATATTCTAATGTCCTATCCTATGATAATTTATATTGAACAAAAGTGGAGGATTCAAAATATTATATGCGCCAAACAATTGCCTTTTCCGTCGTTTAGATATATCATATACTATTAATTAACAACATAATTTATCTAAGATTAGTTTTAGGAGAATAAATTAGCAGAAAGGAGTGGTGGGTCCAAGCCACCTTTTGCAAATGCACATTATCTGTACACCACACAAGATAAGGAGAGAAGCCCCCACATGTTAGTACCTTCCTCCACCCTTGTTGACTATCTTCATATAGTTAATTTAATTTCACTTAGTCAGATGGCACCTTACTACTACATGAAAAGTTGGTGGGATATATAATTGATGTTTCTTCACTGGTGTTTGGCTCACAATTTTCCAACATAAAATCAAAATCTTGCTTTTTCCCATGAGCATATCTAGCTTTTCCGTCAAATGGAATGGCTCCAATAGTAAAATTATAGTGTGCCTTTTGGGTCTTCTTCTCTTCAAGATCTTGAGGTTCTAAGACTAGATAGTGGTTATTAGACATTGTTCCCGAGACATGCATATTGAGCTTTGTTCCGATTGAAATGTTAATTCTGTGTCTAGTTGGAATGAAAGAACACGCTGAGGATTTTATTACCAATATTGGAATCAGAATTGTGGGTGAGATTGTGGATGGTTTCCACAATTATTTCCATATGGAATATCCGCTGTTGTTATTGTATGGCTGCAACATTTTTTTATTTTTCCAGTTTTAAACATTTTATTCTAATGTGTCTGGTTCACGTCATGTCATGCTTCTGGGAATGAAATTGGAGAATTCCGTGAAGGAGCAACAATACATAGATAACACTCACTAGATAAAATTTGGGGCCCAAGCATTATCAATGGACCAAGATTGAAGTGGGCTACTGCCGCTAGGGATGGTGTTAGTTGCTAATTCTGTGTGCTTAGCGAGGAAAATGTATACTATGTATGAGACCCAAAAATTAACTGGATAGTCAATTATTAATAATCAATAATATGATAAATCAGATAATATAGGATTGATTGCTTGAATCTTTAGCCTGTACTAGAAAACAGTTTTTTATTAATGTAAATACAATTTAAAAATATAAAATAAATAAACTGGCTGATAAATTATTCAGATTTAACACAGGATAATATGAAAACAAAAATATAAAAATTAACTAAATTTAAGATCTGAGGAAAATAAAAGTGTAATAGAAAATCTAAATATTTTTTTAAAAAATAATTAATAATTTAAGATTTTAAAAATATAAAATAAATGTTATATTGATACGAAACCGCCCGTCATAAAAAAAATGTAAATATAAAATCTCACCTTGAAAAATAAGAATTCTAATTTATAACACGAGTTGATTGTATATCGATAAACATAGTATAGTACAATTATATTTTTATTTAGTTTTTTTGTGTTCATTAATTTATATATTAAATTGTACAAAAATGTATTAGTGTAAAAGTAAATTGCAACTTTTATATTATAAATTTGCTATTGTATTAGGATTATTCTTTTTATTCAGTATGAAAGAATTAAAATTAAAATAATTCTAATTTCAACGGCCATATATTCAATTGAACACTAAAGAGTCTAATTCTCCTTATGTACAGTTTTCTTTAGGGTTTCTTTGGAATCATATAAGGGGAACATGAGAATATATGTGTATAAAAATATATGTATATATGATACTAAATAATGTGGTTTCTTCCCTTCCATTTCAGCAAAAATGAGAAGAAAAAAAATGATTTTTTTCCATTCGCTGTTGCTTTTCCTAAAATCTGTAGATTCCTGCCAATAAAAAATATATATGCTCTTTCTTTACTGGTGGCTAAAATATATGTCCTTTCGCTTCCCCTAATTTAAGGGGTATGCTTAAATAGCCAAAGCAAATGTATGCTGCAGCTTTGTTTATTTTAGAAGAAATATAATAAAACCACACTTGAGAATTGGTAGCACATATTCAAAAAACTGACATGTGTGACTTAGGGTTATCCTGCATTTCAGTGGTGTGTTCAATATATTATCAAGTTCAGTCACTAGGCCCAGTCAGAAAGAGGACACACAACACAATCATCATAACATGAAATAGGTCCAAAGCTAAGCCATTCAACTGGTCCCAAAGCAAATACTTGGTAAACTTTGAGCAACAAAAGAAAATGTCGCCCCAACATTAGGGGGGGTCCTATCTGTTTTTGTAAATAACAGTACCTCACATCTAGAAGCCCCCATTAAAAATGGATCCCTTTAATGCAGAGCACTTAGCCAGCAATGACAAACTGCATGAAGCAGCAGTTTGCTAAATTTTCTGTATGACAACTGAATTTGCCAGTCCTGCCTGCTCTATAGTCTGAGTTTCATCAATTAGAATCTTTGGGGGGAAACCCATCAACTGAAGTTGATAATTCTGCCGACCCCCAGGTCTAGATGCATCAATGAAGGCACGGATGTCGCTGATTGTGTGGTGGTAATTAAAATGTGATATCAAGCGGGTTCCATCAGCCAACCTGAGTTGTATTGAGGTTGATGGCAATGATTGATCAACTACCAGACCAGCAGAAGGAGTTGGCGCTGCATTGGTAGGTGTTGAGGCAGCAGGAGAGTCAGGAGCCATTGATGTAGAGCTGCTTCCAAGAGTTCTTCCCACTCCCTGAAATGCAACATGCTGCTTTTCGGGTTCCTGTAAGCACGAAAAAAAAGCACTTATAATTCACACATTGGACATGTGTGATTTTAGATATAAGTAATTATGCATAACAAAAGACCTAGATTGCATTTCAAAATGCAAAACATCAAAAGCTCCAAAACTAATAAACGATGCTAACAAGACCTTGTTTAGATATACTTCTTTATAAGCACTTATAGGGGAAGAAAATAAGAAGATAAAATGTATTGAGCTTGTCCAAAAGCTAAAATCAACTTATGCACCTTGACTTTCAGAGAAGTTAAATGAAAAGAGTTTCTATAAAAGTTAAATTCATAAGGTGATTTTATCTTATGCAAGAAGTTCAATCCATTTTTCTTCTTCTATAAGTGCTTATACAAAAGTTTATCCAAACAAGGTCTAAACTCATCATGCTTTAATAGTAAATTGAACAGAGACAAACCAAATAACTCAAACAGAAAACTCACACGATAGTTCTCATTCCTCCGTATGAGGTTAACATTAACAGATGACCTCCTATCTTCAGGCTCAAGCTCTTTGGGACACTCAGATTTTTTTATGCTCTGCATTAAAAAAATAGAAAATATCATTAAGCACAATGGAATCATTTTACATAACCAATAAGAAAGTTATAGTAGCCCAAACACATTTCTGGGGCGCCATTCTTACATGGATTTCAAAAAGGATTTAACTAAAAAGTGAAGTGATAAGTGAAATTTGTTAAGATGATCCATTATTTTCTGAACAACATTTATCAAATGCAAAATCTTAATCCTCTAACATCAGATTCGCCTTTTCAGGAAGGCAACCTCATTACTTCCAAATTATTTTACCCTCAAATCCACTAATGGAATCAGAATCTTAAATACCATCACCTCTAAAAATGAGGCATTTTGAGGATCGTCCAAACTCCTCAATGGTCCATCATTTACAGTGAAACCATTACTCCAGAAAACAATGTTATGAACAACAGCCTCAGGTTGCTGATTATTAGTAGATCGTGTAGTTTCCCCTGAGAGTAACCTGCCAGTTCCAGTAAAGCTAGTTGACCTTGGAGGCTCCTGAAGCTGATCAAGAGGCCTTTCAACAGCCCCAAGTTGCCTAGCTTGATTGAAAATTTCATCCACATCATTTCCCTTTGAAGGATCCTGGACAAGCATTCCACTGGAGATATAATGTACAATGGTTAAATACTCAGTACAAAAGAATCAAATTATCAAACTGACTGGGCATAGACGTGTGCGTCCATAAATCTTTAGAAAAATTAGAGACACCAGTAATATTAATATCAAAATGTCAAACACTTTCCGTCAAGGTAGTCAAAAGTGATATTTCACTGAGTGTAAGGTGCTTGAGGTTCTAGAAAAGTAGAGCTTACGGCTACATATTGAAATTTTGAAGAGGATGAAGTGGAGTGGTTTGGAATTGGATGGAGGGAAAGGTACCACTCTATTGTTTGAAATTTTTAATGAGGTAATAATGGTGTGGAGCCCCTTTCCTTTTTTGGAATTAAAAACCCTGAGTGGAGTAGATTACAAACTTATCTTCTAGAATTGCACTTATAAGTTATAATAATCTACTTTTAGCAAAAAGGTTAAGGTGTTTCGTTAAAATTGTATATGACAGTTTAAAATATAAATGTTCCATTCAAAACCATCTAAATTGGAGAGTACAGAAATTTTAAGAGTTAGAGTAGCAAGGTATAGTTTGGGTTCCCATCCTTAACCATTCCACCATATTAAATTAAAAACTCTAAAATGGGTTGAGTACTCTAAAATGGGTTGAGTATCTTCTTTTCATTCTACTCCATCCATCCAAAAACAGCTTAAAAGTGAATATTTTACATACTAAATAAAAATATCATAACAAAACTTATTATGGATATAGTTACCCCTATTTAAAATCTACACAAGTCGTTATGGACTTCAAAGCCTATCAATATACAGAAGCATTGCTATTAAACCTAAGAAGAAAAAAGAGAGTGCTTATTGGGGTTTCAAAAGCCCAACACCTATACCAGAAAAAAAAAAAAAAAATTTAAGCAAAATAGATTCAAAGTAAAAGTTCAAAACCTCTCACAAAAAGCATGATTTTATTGCTTATGATGCCTTAAGTTTTCAATTGCTTTCAGTCCTTCAACCCAAAAATGAGTTTGACAAAAATCTAAATGCACATTGCATAAGTATGAAATCTAATCACCAATTTCAGATTGAGAAAGCTTTTTTTTTTTTTGTAATTATCAAGCAGAATGCCAATAAATGTGGCAGGAAAAAGCTCCCGTCAATCAAGTTAACCCAGGCAAGAAGAACAGGGAAGAAAAGGTAATCAATCAACACATAAAAAAAATAACAGTCTACAATCATAAGAAGATAAACAAAACAATAACAACACCAACACAGAATTTAGAAAACAACATGAAACATACCAGCACAAATCGTAACTCTCATTTCAAATATACAAAAAACATGCAAGAATTTGATATGATTGGGGGAAGAAAAACTGTTCAAAAAATCTAACTTAGTTCTTTGAGTGGTGGTACACCAGCACCGGCATAATTTAAGTCAACTCTAATAATTCCATACAGTAACAATCGGCAAAGCAATATATTACACAACACATTTATGCATACAAAGTGACATCAATAAGTTGAAAACTAGAAGTTGCTAAAACGCGTTTTTTTATAAAAAAAATATCCTAATTATGTGGTTTTGCATGAGGATTAGCCTGAATTACTATTGAAGCAGTGGAATTGAAGGATTTGGGGGGGGGGGGGGGGGGGGAGAAGAGAAGAGAACCTCTTTTCGCCGCCGGTGTAATACTCCTGAGGGCCATCGGAGTCGCTGTCGGAATCGGCGGAGGGACGGTTCAGATCGGAGAGGGTGCGAATTCGGCCGGCTCGGCTGCTGGACGCCTTCTTGTTGTCCCGTGACGCCATGTCGAATTAGATTTCACAAAACGCAACAGAGAAAGAAGAGAGAAAAGGCAGCCTACTCACTAATACTATGTGATTTCGCTTTAAGAATAAGGCGTTTGGATCCTCTCCGTCACCAATCCTCACCTTACATTTATATCCAACGGTTCGCTTAAATTGAGTTACTTAAATAATTAAAATTCATTGTTATCATTAAGAATTTAATGGTGATTCACTTTATCCTCTGTTTAATCACAACTCACATTTATAAGGTTTTTAAGATAATTTTATTATAATTAACAAAGTTATCATAAATTTGTGATTTTTGATTGGATAATTATATATCATTATTTTAGTTTTACACGGTTTATATGTTACTTATTTAGTTCTTATAATTTTAGAAATGTTTTTATTCTTTATAATTTATAAATATTTTTTTAGTCTTTATAATTTATATTTTAATTTTTTTTTAGTTTTTATAGTTTAAAAATATTTTTTTAATTTATAGTTTATATTTTAATTCTCTTTTTAGTTTTTATAGTTTGAAAATAATTAATTTAGTTCCTATAATTTAAATTTTAATTACTTTTTAGTCCTTAATATAAAAAAATATAAAAATAATTAGTTACAAATTAATTATAAATTATCAGTTATTTTTTTATTATAAATTATCTTGGAGTAGATTAGTTATGAATTACTTGTTAATATTTTTGTAGTTAAATATAATTGATAATATTACTTATATTTTGATGATAAATATTAAAAATGAATTAAAATAGAAGATATATGGATTAAAAAAAATATTTTCAAACTACTTTTTTCTATGATTGGTATGAATCTTTGGATTCTTCTTACATGTTACAAATTAAAATCTAAATTCCTATTTTTCAACTTAAATTTAAGAAATTAAAGATATATTTAAACCTAGTATTTATGAATAATAACTTGAAGATAAAGTATTTAATATTTTAAATTATTACCTTTTTAAAAGAAAATTAAAAAATAAGATTGAAACTGAAAACTATCCAATCTAAACAGACTACTTTAGATTGTATTAATTTTAATTTTAAATCAAATATATTGGATAAAGAATTAAGAAAATTAAAATTAATCAAATATTTTTCCCAGCAAAAAACAAAAGGATTTGATCGAATTTTTTTTCCTCTCTCCCTTCAAATAATGGATCAAAAACAATTCATAAAACTTCTAATAAAATGATGAAAAAAGGTATTTTTAGTATCTTTACTTTCAATCAAATATAATTAAGCTCCCTATAATCTTAATCTTAATAACACTAATCCTAATCCTAATCTTAATCTTAATTTTAATAATACTTAAACAGTTAAGTTTCCAGCAAAATTTTCCACCTAAATTTGCATCCAAATCGAGATCGAAACATCATCTGCGTCTTGGAATTTTTATATCGTAGCCTTCAAAATGGATACAAATTTGCCATGACTTTGGATTTTGATCAGCTTGCAACAAAGAAGATAATGGAGTTTGATGAGTCATCTTCAGTTTGCGATTTTTTTTGTTCTTTTTCTCTTTTTCCTTTTTTAAGTTGTGAAACTAATCTTATCAAATGTACTTTGTAACTGGTATTCTTGAGAAGCTGTGTTGTCAAGATGCTTTAAGATATATCGAAATTGCGTTATTTAAAAGGATAATAGTTATATTATCATTTTAACTCCTCCCTCACTTTTCTGATATTCTATGTGATTTTATTTTTTTTAACCAATGGAATCGTGGGAATTCGATCAAGAGGGAGAAATTTCATTTGGAATTTACTAAATACAGTATTTTTTGAATTAATCCTCTAATAAAGATAAGTTGTAGGAATTTTTTACGACTTTTAGATATAAAATTGTAAAAAAAAATCACGATTTAAGTTTTCATTTACACCGAAGTTGTAAAAAATTCAACAACTTTAATTTTTTTTAATTATTTATATATAGTCATAAATTTTTTTAGGATTTCATAATTGTGATTATTTTTTTAAAAAATTATAAAACTAAAATTAAAATAACTTTAAAGTGTTCAAAATTAATTTAAAAATAAAAAAAATTAATCACGACTTTGAAGTTGTGAAAAATTTATGGCTTTATATAAATAATTAAAAAAAACTAAAATTATTGGATTTTTTTTATAATTTCACTATATCGAAAAAAAAAAAATCAAAGTTGTCATTTTTTATAACTTCATACCCAAAAGTCATAAAAATTCCTATGACTTACCCCATTTGGGGATTAATTCAAAAAATACCTTTATTTGATAAATTTCAAATGGAATTATCCTCAAAGCTGAACAACTATAAACTAATAATGAAACAAATAGAATTTTCTTAAAGGAAAAATTATGTTACCAATATACTCTTGCAAGTTAAGTGTGAGGTAAGTTTTTTTTGCCTAAAATTATATTCAATTCGAGCCTAAAATTATTTTACATCTCCAAAGTCTCATAAATAAAATATGGTTAAAGCATAAATATTGAGAGAATGTGGTTGAATGATAAATACAACCAGTAGTTAATAACAACTCAAATCGAGGCTAACTCAGTTTTTCATCTTCAATGTCTCATAAGTCATAATTAAAATATGGGGAAAGCACAAATAATGAAAGAATATGATTGGATGACAAATACAACTAGTAGTTAATAATAATTGATCATGTATCTTTAATAAAATTGAAAATCATAGCATATACACACACACTACCTTGAGTACTAAAGAAGATGACAACATTGATCTTTCTGGAACAAACATTGACTTCATTCAACAGAAATTTTGACGTTGTGAGTGTCTTCTGCTCCTTGCTCCAATCTGAAGATTTCTTGCATGCTAACACATGAAGCCCATTCAAAAAAACATATTGTCACAACATGGTTGGTGATCCTTTATTGTGTGATGCGACAATTCTGGTCTTCGCACGACCATGGTTGGTGGCGTCTCTGCATATCGTCACAACCACTTTTGTTCCTTGTTCCGATTATAAGGTTTCTTCCGCGCAAACAAGTGAAACCCAATCACCAACATTGAACATTTCTGATGTTTTTCATCCCCGTCGTGTTGTTGCGCTACACTTTCTCTTGGCTCTCCTTTCATTTCTAGCTCCTCCTGTCGAAATCGATTGCATCCTTTGAGACGTGAACACACTTCAACTCTCTCTCTTTTTATCTCGTGATTCACTATATCATTTCGTGAAGATAACGTTCAAGTGGAAATTATGCGTTCAAATATCCGGTTAGCCTTTTTTATTCTCTGGCTTTTATTCTGTAGTTATGGAGGAAAGTTAAATTTGTCCATCGGGAATATTTCAGTGAAATGCTGAAGTGTAAAAGCTTGCTTGGTGGAAGAGTAGCTCAATGTATAGTTTAGAGACTTGTATTTGGAAGTCAACAAGCTTGAGAGATTGGTGCAATAATGGGTCATGCTATTTACTTTTTTAGTTGAGAAGCTTATTGATTTTTTTGTTGTTTAATCACAATTTTTTTTGGCAACAACAAAAGTCTGGTATCTCAAGAAAAATAATCGTATTTAATCTCAAGAAAATACATTCGGTTTAAGTTTACAATAGTAGGTTTATTTTTCAATTGTTAAATAACATTTCTAAAATGTGACAGAAATTCACTTAATATGATAAAAAATAGGTTAATAATTTAATAAATTGTATAAATAAATATTATATTTTTTGCTAATATTTTTTAAAAAACATATTATTCTTTCCAGATTTAAATTTATTTAGTTTTAAATAATAAACAATCTATTTTATCCACATATAATTTGTGTCATGCATCGCACGAATTACCTAATTAGTTATTAACCAATAAATAATAATTATTATTATGAATTTTAAAATAATTATTATAAAAATTAATAAATTTATTATATATGAAAGTTTGTAATTAAATAATGGTATAAAAATCCTTTTATATATTAAGTAAAACGTATAGTTAAATGAACTATCATCAAGAATCTTGCTTCTAATACTTCATGTCCTCGTGTGGTGTTATTAAATGAACTATTTCTTCATGTCCTCGTGTGATCACATTTTTTTATGCTTTTTTAAAACTACCATGTTAAAATGATAAAAAAAATCATTAATTAAGACTTTCATATTTCATAGACTAAACTATTAAATATATTGTCAAATGTATGGGATGAATACAAATTATTATGCAAAACTTTAAACGTGAATAAAAAATTTGCAATTTAGCGGGTGTGATCCTTATGAAATGCGGTCCAAGAGTGTGAAGTAGTTTCTCCACATTAACAGGGCTGATTGACCAAAGAGGGCTAATTTTACAAACAAATTATTGAAATATGGCTCTTTTGAAACATTTTACTAAAATAATTTAGACAGTACTATAAGACGAATTTAAGGGACGGCTTGTTTAGTATGGTTGTGATGGTTAGTATAAGCGAGAACACCAACTTGAGAAGAATTCAAGATGATATTGCTAATCACATCAGTTAAGTTTCCTAGAAATGTGTATCCTAGAAATGTGTCGGATAATTTTGAATCAAAATTGGAGTACTTCAAACGCACATTTTACATTCTTTGTTGTTGATTCATGTCGCTGTGGAAAAAAATTATCTTTTCTCATTATAACATTGAGATGATTTTTAGAAATATAACAAAGTATAGATAAATGTCATATGCTAGATATTACCCCTTAGCATATTGGGTTTCATGTATTATGTGTTGTATTACGGACACACGTCTTGAGAAAATTTTATTAAACACATTAGATGTATTTAACACAATAATGTCATTATTTGAATTTGTGATGTCAAAAATGTATGTCAAATTCACAAAGTCTTATACTTCAAGAATGATTGTTGGGTTGGCATGATAACCTCAACAAAATTGGTCTTTTCACCCAATTGGATAATTTTTTCATTTTTAATGCATACAATCAATGAACCTAACATACCTAGAAAGTCATGTGCTACTTTCATTTATAGTAGTCTTTTAGTGTCTTCATTATTAGGCCTTCTAAGGTACACATCTCCAAATATTGCATAGTTGTCTGATACAAATCTCTCTAAATATTCCATTGCAGTGGTTTCAAAAATCTAAATATACTGATCCACATTGTCAACAGGTGAGCCATAAGCCAATATACGAAGAACAACAGTGCACTTTTGCAACAATGGTGGATCATTTCTACGCATTACACCTATCCTCATTTGAAAATACTCATGATCGCTAAGGACCTCTACAATTCGAAGGAACACATGCCTTCGCATTTGAAACCTTCTTTGAAAATTTTCAGAAAAACAATCATTGAATAATTAATTTAATAACTCTATTAATCATAATTATTTGTTAATAATTTATCAGGAGAACCAAAATTATCAATTATTAAACTGGAAGGATCAAATGTTATAGTTAAAAACTAGAGGGACCAAAATCATGGATTTAAAAAATTAGAGGACCAAAATTATAATTTAGCCTAATAATTATAACCATTTTCGTTTATTATTTAAAATATCTTTTTATCTGTAGGTGATAAAAAATTAATTATTTTTACCCTAGTCGGGCCAGTTAGCATGTTTGGGCCTTATGAAGCCCAGCCCATACAGATCCACACAAGAAAACCGACTCTTAAAGTGCTCGATAATAATAAAGAGCCCATGTCTGTAAGCAATCAGGGAATAGTTTCAGAAGAGTGAGTGACAACCCTTTTTGCTCCACAACAAGGTTTTCTCCACAGTAAGGTTTTTTCCCCTCTACAATTCCTTTTTGCTTCTTCTTCTTCTTCTTCCAGATAGGTTTAATTAGTGTGGGCTATTATTTATTTATTTAGTTTAATTTTCATTGCAGGGGCAAGAGGCTGGTTTGGTGTTTGTTTCATTTCACTTTACATGAATACATATACATAGAAGTTTGAAGGGTTTTAGGGATTTGCATGATGCTAGGTTCATTACCTATATTGCCCCTCCCTGCTCCTCCTTCTGATGGAAATCTAGGTCCTCTGCCTGAGTCTCAAGTGATTGATGATAATGAGGAGGAGCAGAACAAATCAAATTCTGCTTCTGTTCCGGCGCCGGCAACAGTTGCCACCCACACCAGAACGATTGGAATTATACATCCGCCTCCGGACATTAGGACCATTGTTGATAAAACCTCCCAGTTCGTGGCCAAGAATGGTCCAGAATTCGAAAAGAGGATTATTGCAAATAACACAGGAAATGTTAAGTTCAATTTCTTGAACTCGTCAGATCCATACCACGCATATTATCAACACAGGTTGTCTGAATTTCGTGCTCAAAATCAGTCTTCAGGGCAGCAGCAACCTGCAGACTCGGCGGCTGTTCCTGAATCCGTCCCGTCTGATAGCAACGGCGTAGTAGCAGCAGCAGCAGCAGCTGCAGAAAAGCCAGATTTTTCTGCCCAGTTTAAACCTGTAAGGAAAGTGCTTGAACCCCCTGAAGCTGAACAGTATACAGTTCGCCTTCCTGAAGGAATTACAGGTGAAGAGCTGGATATTATAAAGCTAACAGCGCAATTCGTGGCTCGAAATGGGAAATCTTTTTTGACAGGGTTGACCAGTAGGGAAGTTAATAATCCACAGTTCCATTTTCTGAAACCGACCCACAGCATGTTTACGTTTTTTACTTCCCTCGCGGATGCCTATTCGAAGGTTTTGATGCCACCAAAGGGTTTGATGGAGAAGCTAAAGAATAGCGTGTCTGATATGACTACTGTCCTTGAAAGGTGTGTGAATAGGCTGGAGTGGGATCGTTCTCAAGAGCAAGCTAGGCAAAAGGCTGAGGATGAGATAGAGCAGGAAAGAATACAAATGGCTATGATTGATTGGCATGATTTTGTGGTGGTTGAAACAATAGATTTTGCTGATGATGAGGACCAAGAGTTACCTCCTCCAATGACTATTGAGGAGGTTATAAGGAGAAGCAAGGTGACAGCCATGGAAGAAGAAGATATTGTTGAGCCTGGAAAGGAGGTCGAAATGGAAATGGATGAGGAAGAGGCCCAACTTGTTGAGGAGGGCATGAGAGCTGCTAGTTTGGAAGACCGTGATGACAGGAAGCAGAATGAAGTCAGGGTTACTGAAGACCCTGAACCACCAATGAGAATTGTTAAGAACTGGAAGAGACCAGAGGAGAGGATTTCTGCAGAAAGAGATTCCACCAAGTTTGTTGTTTCTCCTATCACTGGTGAGTTAATTCCTATTAGCGAGATGTCAGAACATATGCGGATTTCTCTCATTGATCCTAAGTACAAAGAACAAAAAGAAAGAATGTTTGCCAAAATTCGAGAGACAACTTTGGCTGCGGATGATGAAATTTCAAGAAACATTGTTGGACTTGCTCGGACCCGTCCTGATATATTTGGTACTACGGAAGAAGAGGTCTCCAATGCTGTTAAGGCAGAAATTGAGAAGATAAATGATGAGCAACCAAAGCAGGTTATATGGGATGGTCACACTGGTAGCATTGGGCGTACGGCAAACCAAGCCATGTCCCAAAATATTGGAAACGAGGATCAAAATGATGCTTCTAATAATGAAGCCAGGAACTTTCTGGGTCCTGCTGCACCTCCTCCAAGACCTGGTATGCCTTCAGTTCGTCCTCTTCCACCACCACCTGGACTGGCATTGAATCTTCCCCGTGTTCCTGTCCAATATTCTGCTCCCCATAGTGGTGCCCTTCCAATGCCTCCACCAAGACCCATGATGCCATCTATTCGGCCTGCTCCTCCTCCTCCAATGCCGATGAATACTGGACAGCAGTCAGTTATGGCTGGCCAACCACCCCCAATGCATCCATCAATTCCTATGAATAACCAAGGAATTCCCATACCCCCACCTCCGGGATCTCACTTCACTCATGTTCCAGTTCCACGACCTTTTGTTCCTCTTTCTGTTCCGCAATCAGTCATGCCTATGATGCATCCACCACCTTTGCCTCAAGGAGTGCCACCACCACTGCCACCAGAGGAGGCTCCTCCCCCACTCCCAGAAGAACCAGAACCAAAGAGGCAGAAACTTGATGATTCTGCTCTGATCCCTGAAGATCAATTTCTGGCTCAACATCCTGTATGGACCAACCTAGTTAACAATCATTATTTTGTTAAATGTATATATAGCATTATATTTATTGTCAGTGCTATTTTTGTCCATCCTAACTGGCATTTTTGTTTTCATGACTGTAGGGGCCTGTTCGCATCAGTGTATCTGTTCCTAATGTTGATGAAGGAAATCTCAAGGGACAAGTTCTGGAAATTACAGTGCAATCTTTGTCTGAAACTGTTGGTAGTCTGAAGGAAAAAATTGCTGGGGAGATCCAGCTCCCTGCTAATAAGCAGAAATTGAGTGGAAAGCCTGGCTTTCTCAAGGATAATATGTCACTCGCCCATTACAATGTTGGTGGAGGTGAAACACTTACCCTCTCTTTAAGAGAGCGTGGTGGTAGAAAGAGATGAGCATATTGCTTTCATTTCCGTTCAAGAAGGTTGTTGTAATCTTTGCCTTATTACAAGGCATATAGTATTGATAGCTACATGATGTTATTTCCTGAATTTTATGTGAGTACATTAGATTTATTGTATTGTGAGACATCTTGAGGTATTTACTGCTGTCATGAAGACTGATGTTAATTCTGGAATACAGATTTTGGCACCTTGGCGCTTCTCTCTTGAGGGGAATGGGAAGCACTAGTAGTGGTTCCTTTATCTAAACTGATCAATTCAAATTATTTGCATCACTGATTTTTGCTTACTTTTGAATTTCAGTTGATTCATTGCAAAGTTACTGATTTGTTTTTAATTGGAGCTCCTTTGCTGTCAGGAAGGGATCATTTACAAATCAAGTTTTTTTTTTTTTCATTTTCAGTGTTCTAGCAATAATCAATGTGGAGTGATGATTTAGGGTTTTCTTTTTCTAGTGTTTAGGTTTTGTCTTATGTTGGATATGTTCGTACAAGAACACAGTTGGACAGTTGGTTAGAAAGCCGTTTGTTGCTGAGCATATGCACCTTTAACCAGTGTATTTTGTTTGGGTTGTAGTCACAAGGTTATTTTATTGATGTCCTTAACCTAGATTATTTCTGGTAATGGTTGGGATGGTTGTTGTTTTTGATTCTGCTGTTTTGTCACAACAGAAATTCTACTTGGACTTGTGGGAAAGGCTTTGCAGCTTAGCCTGATGTGTTTTTGAATGGCACGAGGCAGGTAGAATGGTCAATGATATTTTCTGCGATGTTAAAATCCCTATATTGAGATCTTTCACTTTTTTTCTTTTAAAATTTGTGCTGATGGCAGTTTGTGCCTGCCAGTTTATTGCAGAATGGACCAGGCTTGGTATTTTAGAGAAGGCACTGGTTCTCGTGTTCATCTTATGAAACTTATTTGCAGCTGATCTTGATTAACATTACTTGTTATGTTATGTCCTATTCTGCTATAGTTGATTAGACTTTGTGCTTTTATTTAATTTGTTGTGCCTTTGTTTCTTCCCTCTCTTTTTTCTTCATTGGCCTGAATCTTTGCGTTTTTCCCCCTTGCCAGTGTGTGTGAGATTGTTAGTATGACTTATCGGAGCCCTTTGTTTGACTCTTGACAGATTCACAAGATTGAGATTGGTTAGTTTGCCAGCTTCAATGGTTCATTATTTCATTTTTGTTCAGGAGGTTACTTGTGTTAACAGGGAACATCAACATTGATGGCTGAAGATATTGAATGACATTTGTTTCAATTAGGTGTAGTTTGATCGCCAGATTGAAGGTTCATTTATCATAGGACTGGATAATAAGATGACCGTTGTTAATTGTAATCGGGCATTTATTTTAGATTAATTGCTGCGTCCAAACATTGTCTACAAAGAAGTTCAAAATTTAGCTCTTGCTAAGTTAAAATTCGTATGCTCCATGAGCTCATTCTCTTGACAAAAATGAAGTTTTACAATGTTAATGTTCTGTTGGTGAACCTCCTGATTTGTATATTCACGAATTATGGACAAGGAGGAGAATAAAACACACCATTTTGTATCATATATTTCTGAATTAGGTTTAAGCTTTGCATTAAAAACTATTTATTTTAGTTCATATTCATATATATGAGTAACAATTTGTGTTGACACTTTTTGTTTAGCAGTGACTTGTTGCATAAAATATGTGAAGGACCAAATGGGCATCAATTTAATCGTTTTAATCTTGCTGCGTCAAATGCTTGGATATTTGTGTCATGTAACTCAGTTAGCTATAGATTCTTTAACTCTGCCACCAAATCAAAACTGATAATATAAGGTGGCACTTGGTATGTCCATTTTCTATTTTCATTTTAAGTGAAAATAGAAAATGGAAAATAGTTGTGAAAATATGTTTGTTTGACTTTTTGAAATATTTTCAAAATGAGGCTAAAAACTGAAAAGGATAATTTATCGTTTCTGGTGTTTTGAAAGAAAAAGAAAACAAGTGAAAACGCGTTGGCAGTGTACGTAATTATAATCCGTGTTTCTTTCTTTCTTTTCCGTGATAGGTCGTAATCTCTCTCTGTCTCTTCTCTTTCGCTCTCATTTCACCGTCGCAATACTCCTCCTTCACCACCGCCACATACACTTCACCCCCGCCGATGACGACAACAAGGCACCAGACCGGACAACCACTGTTTGTTCCCGTCTAACACTGCCACCTTCGACGCGCCGATAGAAAACCCCACGGCAAGTCCTGCACGACATTGGTTGTATGTTGAATACAACCACCTCTCCCCAAATTTTGAAGTTCACTGCAAAGTTTGTTGATTTGCAGGCAATTCGTAGTGAAAATGAAGAATTTGCAACTTGTGTTCGATAAAAGGCCTCAACGAGATCTTACGTGGAACATAATGATTTTTCATTTGTTAAAAAAGGGATGAGGTGGGTGGTGCTTATAATTTGTTTTTCTTGTTGCCAGAAGAAATTTGATTTCATGAACACCAATGAATTCTGGGTTCGTTCAATGTGGGGAGGCAAGGTTTGAAGCTTATGATGTGACCGCAATGGCCATTACTCCAGCTTTTGGTGATTTGGGAGGCTTTGAGCTTTTTGAAACATCATGGATTCAACAATTTAAATTATAAATGTGTTTACTTATAAATTATTTATTAAGAAACATATAAATATATTTGTATTATTCAAAATTTTATATAAAAGTTATTTCATAAACTTATTGAAAATGGTTAAATCATTATTTGAAAACAGAAAATAAGGAATAAACCAAACATATTTTCTAAATGTTGAAAATGTGAAAATGAAAATTCTTTTTAGAAAATAAAAAAAAATCCGATCAAACCAAACATCCCTAAAAATTGCCAATTTTTTGTTCTAAATATTGTTAAATGACTAGAAATTTAAAAATGAAAATGCTTTTGTCACACAGTCGTTTTAGCGGTGATGCATGACAAAAACATTATGTGATTGAAAGGATACAACAAGCCCTGCCAGTGAATGAAGTACCAACACAACTCGTTATTCGCAGTCTTCCTTATCTTATTTAAGAAACACTTCTAAACTTTGTAATCTCAGTACTTTCTAATTTAGGGTTAATAAAAATTAGTTGATAGTTGATAAAAGATGGTTTGTTTTTACCTATTGTCATATATAGAGGAGAAGTTTACGACTAGGAGGAAGGTGTTGATGAACAAAAAGAAAAGAAGCGAATAGAGAAGGGAGAGGAGAAGTAGGAGGAAGAAGAAAAGAGAGATAAGGACTAAAAGTCTAATATATAAAAAAGTTGCTTGTACAAGAACTAAATAAATAATTTCTAATTGTAGGACTAAAACATAAAGACGGCAAGTATAGGACTGAAACATAAAAATAGTGCAAGTATGAAGACTAAAAATGTAAAGTGCAATACATGTTATAGTCACATTATAAACCAAAACAGAACTAAAAGTTGTTGCATAGGAATTAAGACAAATTATTTTCTTGTGTAAAGACTAAAAGTTAAAGTTTGTCCGGCTATAGATATAAAATGAGTAACTTGATCTAATTTTTGTTTATGTACAAGGATTGCACTGAGTTTAAGACTTATGACTTTATGTGCATTATCTAAAGTCTTAGGAGACGTTTGTTTTAAGATATGAAACAAGATTTCCGGGAATATGAATTTTGAAATGTCACATTCTCATATTTGGTACAAATTTTATAAAAATATTTTTAGAAATGTAAAATACACATAATCGTCATGCTTCTTATTCTGATGGAGAAGGATGAGCACGTTAAATTTGCATGGAAATAGAAGTTATTTTCTACAATAACTATCTATCCTATCCCCACTTCACTGTTCCACATTTATTTTATTTTAAGTCGTAATTAATTAAATTTTAATCTTTTCCCTAAAATTACAATGGCCAAACAATCATGTTTATGAGAATAATATATCCTTAGTTTGATCGATTAGTGGATTTGTTGTCCGTTGTTAAAATTCCGTTCACTTGACAGGTCATTATTTTGTCACATGGAAAGAGACCTTTATAAGTTGTTTATGTTCATCTTTATTTCCAATACAAGTTATTGGTATCGTTGCAGGATATGTCAAATACGAAGTGTGGTAGGTAACCCAGTTTATTAATATCTGCTTCAGATTGACAAATTAGTTTACCATATTTTGATCTAGTTACTTCATCAAGTCACAAATTAAGGGTGTATTTTCATGGAGGGTTGATAAGCACAAAGAGAACTATTTTTGAAAGAGTATTCTTATCAGGAAAGCTCTTCATTATAATTTGAAAACATTGTTGTTTTTCTATTCTTGCAGTCAATCGGTATCACTATTAATATCTATCTTGCAACTTCATTTGTGTGTGATCATTAAATGGATGAAATCTCACGAACTGATGCTGTGTGGTTCTGTTTTAATAAAACTTCATTTGTTGCAGGCTGCGGAGGGAAGAGCTTGCCAACTTCCTGCCGACTGTTGGCACATTCTAAGATAAAATTCACAATAAAAGAAATATTTTGAATATGTATATTATAATTTGAGCTTACAGTGAACAATTTAAATTGTAAGATGAATTTATTTTTAAATATTAATAATTCCTTTGTAGATTTTTTTTTTGAAAGGTAACTCCTTTATAGATGAACATAAGAAAAGAGGGTAAATTAAAAGAGATAGATAAACTTGACTATGAATTATGTAGATAATGATAAAAAAAAAATAATAGTTTAAAATAGTTGAGAAAAAAAAATTGACTAATTAGGAAAGTAACGTGAAATGCACATTAAAAGAGAGATAAAAAAAGAACTTTAAAATGTCTAATTAAAAGAATGAAGAAAGTGAGAACTCTAGCCTCTAAATTGTGTATTCTAAATTTCTTATATGTAAGGAATATTGAGAGTAGATATCCCTGAACACTATGACTGGAAATTGATGAAAAATAAAAGATATTTTAACCTTTGACGCCCAAGACCGTTCTGCTTGCTGACAAACATCTCTAATGTCTCTTCCAGACATACTGAAACAAATAAGAGCCGTTGAACTGGAATGGAGAGACAAAAAATAGAGCAAAACATCTTTTAAGACGTGCAAAACAATTTAAAAGTGACTAACTTAATCGGAGCATGTTGAGGTTAGGAAAAGGCTCATGAATGGTTACATAAACTAATCTTGAAGAATACATACGATGCTAAATAAGAACTAGCAAGCTGAAAATAAGTCATTGTAAGCTCTTTACTATAAAATAAAACTTCTAAAACTCTAGCACACAATCAATTTCTATAGACAAAAGGTATATAACATGCCATTCTGTGTATCTTAAACAGTAACCAACAAGATTAAACTGTCGCAACAAGACTGACAATATTCTACGTGTAGCTTCATGCATTTCATTGTCACGAGCAGCAGCAAAAGAATCAATCTGTATCGCTCGAAAGAAATAACACAAACATTATGTAAATAAGTTTTACAGAAAATCAATGAGAGGCACATGGCAACTCCTTATCAATATTTCTCATTTGGTTACCTCATCCAGAAATATAATAGCACCATTAGGAAGAGTGTTCGCAAGCGATAACACTTTCCCTAGAAGACGTTCACTTTTACCGTAGAACTCAGACATTATTGCCTCAAGTGGAACATATAGCAAACGGACACCCTGCCAAATCAAGTTCGTCGATTTCAGTTCACCGCATATTTGAGTGCAAAATACAAAATTCTACTTGATTTACCCCACATAATTTATGCTATATTGCAGACATGCAAGAACCAATAAATTATATTAAACCCCACTCAAAACCAGAAGCATCGTTATTCAAGCAAGCATACAAAGTTACAGAATTGCCTTTTATGTTGCTCTATCGAAAGGCACTTTAAACATGAGCTCAGAAACGACACCTCCCAAACCGAAGATGGAGGTCATACCTCAAAATCTTAGCTGGCAAGCCAGCTCTTTCACCGTGCCCCAAAAATTAAGGGTATTTACATAGTAATTCTATTTCAATCATGAAAAGATAATTGTCACAGTCACCCACCCACCAGTTCCTCCCCCTTGCAAGCAGAGGCAAATTGTAAAGGCAATTGTAAATATTGAAATGATAAATTCCCCATTTGAAGCACCTAGACTTCATCATTATTCACGGTGACCAACTGACCACAATAACATTCTTAAAGCATAGCTCTGGAACATATAAAGTAAAAAATTGTCGGGCCAAGAGTGGAAGATACAGAAAATCACAATCTGAAAGCTTACAGAACAGCCACACAAACCAAACTATGTAAAACATATACACAAAGAGAGAATTAAGGATATATAGTAAGACTAATCACCAATTAGTCAATACATCAAGCAGTTTTCCCCATGAAAAACACAAACCAAACTATGTAAAACATATACACAAAGAGAGAATTAAGGATATATAGTAAGACTAATCACCAATTAGTCAATACATCAAGCAGTTTTCCCCATGAAAAACACAAGATCCTGTAGAATAAAAGGAAGGTAGAGATATGAAGAGTGGATAATTTTATTCTGAATAATATGTTTTTTATAGGCAAACATTACATCAAATTATCATAAAAGAGAGAAACCAAACAGTTGTAACATATATTCTAATACTAAATATGATTATTAGCCATTAAAAGAGCACTATAAAAAACATCATATTATTCAGAATAAAATTATCCACTCTTCATATCTCTATCTTCCTTTTATTCTAAAGTGGTATAGAGCTTGGTTAAGAGAAAGGCAGCAATCCAAGGGAGTGAGAGAGACAGTAGTCCAAAAGTGAGAAAAAAAAAAAGGAGAGAAAGAGAGAAGAAAACAATTGTCTCACCAATATCTTCTAAAAATTTTATTCAACCAGTCATTTCACGTTTTGATAGTCATTATGATCATTGGAGCATGTTGATGGAGAATCTCTTGCGATCCAAGAAGTTCTGGCAGGTTGTTGCAGATGGTGTGGTAACACCAAGTGATGACGTAACTCTTACAAAGACACAACAAAAAGAGTATGAAGTGATGAAATTGAAAGACTTAAAAGCCAAAAATTATTTGTTTCAAGCCATTGATCATTCTATCCTTGAAACTATTCTTTGCAAAGATACTTCCAAGGACATTTGGGATTAAATGAAGAAAAAATATCATGGCCCTCACGAGTGAAACGTGCTCAACTTCAAGCGTTGAGAAGAGACTTTCAAGTCCTTCAAATGAAAGAAGAGGAGTTAGTAACTGATTATTGTTCAAGAACCATGGGTATTGTTAACAACATGCGATTTCATGATGAGGAAATGACTGACACAGCCATTGTAGAAAAAATTCTATGCTCATTAACACCAAAATTTGATTATGTTGTATGCTCAATTGAAGTTGTCTGCATTTAAGAAGCTAAGGAATTTGTTTGGAGTCTGCATGCTTAATGAATCTCATTCCCTTAGAATATGTTTTTCTTTTGATGGAGTAAGGGTAAGTTGCCAAGCAACTCTCCTGTGGACAGGTCACAAGAAACATTGAGGATTTTAACTAAATTGAGTGCATCTGTACTGTAAAGGATAAAAACTTAATGCATCATAAGCCATAAGCATGCCTGCTAAGCGCTAGTATTCCCTAAATTACGGAAATTGAGAATGAAGTACCTGTCCCAAGCTCGTAATAACATGTCTGAACCACCACCTTGGCCTTCAGCTTTTGTTCCATCCAAGATGTGCAGTAAGATTTGCGAAAGTTGCGAAACTTCACAACCTGGAGGAATTTGAAACTCAATACTGACCTATAATTGTAATTACACCATCAGATATAGTTTGAATTTCATTGCACCATAAAAGCTAGAACATAGTAATTGTGAATTATATGTCTTTATTTTTAAGAGTTGGGTCCAATAATAAAATTGTGCGTGAGTAAAAATATATATTATTAATTTGTGAATAATATAGAATTATTTTAATTTTAATTACTTAAATAAATTTTACTGGTTATTTTTATTTTAGTTCTCTTAAAATGAATTTTCTTACTGCACTTTTAAAATAGTTTTATTTTATTTGTTCAAATTCTGATTAAAAGAAATGTTCACATTTAAGGTTGGATCTACCTTATTAGAATTGTTTTTAATTCTTTGAAAAAATAAAATATTGTTTATGAATAAAATTATATGTGAGAGAAAAAAAACTATTTACATTCCCATTATATTATTTTCAATTTCTAACATCAAAAAGTCATTATTGTTAAATGATTACATAACTAACAAAATTTAAGATCTTTCATTTTTATAATTATTTTAAAATTGTATTTTAAATAATTATAGTAATTAATTAGAAATGTAAAAAAATATTAAAAAAAACAAACTATCTAATGATTAACAAGTCATAGATCAAAACTAAATATTTGACTATTTGTAATTATTTAGTAGGTTTATAAGGCCCAAAGTTATAGGACCTTTGTTGGGCCCAGTATTGTAAAGTCCATGCAGATAACATGGAAAACTGCTCATTTCTTTGATCGCTTCTGGCTATATATATATATATATATATATATTTTAATCCGGCTATAACTTATAACGACAGTAGAAACAAAACCATGAAATACTACAACTTTCAAAACAAAAACAAAAACTCTTTAAACTACAGACTCGTATTGAAACCATGTTTAAACGAAAAGATTGAATGAAAAAATGACGAAGACAATGGTAGAGTTTGGGACCTTGCAAGATGGTTTTATATTACGGGCCACATGCACTTTGCCTCAAAAGTGTCGTTGCTTCCTCAAATTGTTATTTTTAAGTTTTCAGCACTTCGAGTTCGTTCAGTTTACACGTGAGTCTTAGCTTCCCTTGCTAAGCCAAGAACCAAAGATTTGAAGCTTTGAATCTGGACGAGGGCTCTGAGGACAAATAAAGAAAATCTATACCTCCGACACTATACTTGTCCAATCCAATATCCAATGAACTTACAAACTAAATATGTATGCCCATGTGTGTTTGAAGCTCCTACTTATGTGATAAATACGCACTGATTAAAATAGAGTTTATTTTATACAACAAAAAAATTGTGATTTCATCTTTTAAAACGTTGGAAAAACCGTATATAGGTTTTGTCAAAAAAGCTACTTTCGGCACCTGACCTCGATTTTATTTATACTCTCGATATTTATAAGTTATTATAAAATTTAATTAATTCAAATTAAGCTTGATAAATTTGTGTTCTAGAAAAATAGACGCAAGCAATAAAATCCAATTAAATACAGGAAAAGAAAAAGAGTCGAAAAATTGGTTGGTAAAACAGTGAATTCCTTCCATTAAAAAAATCAGCCAAAGGAAAATGAGTTGTTTTAGCCTTTGACTATTTAAGAATTAGTGAAATTGGTGTCTCGAATGTGAATTTCGATAATTTTTTAGTGTTAGTTAAATAGAAAGGTCAACTGGATGTGAATGTGGATAAGATCAATTCGACTTTGTAGTATTAGTTGAATGTGTGAATAGCTAATTCAAAAACTAAAAATGATTTCTCCTGATTCTATAAGCTTTTTTTCTTCTTCAAATAACGTGGGAAAAAATGTTTTCTTGTCAAAAGAAAGAACAACAATGTACTTTTTGTACAATAAAGTGACATTATCCTCTTCTACACATTGATAGTACAAGAAAAGGAAGATAAATGAGAAGTTTTCTCTTATTAAAGTGACTAATTGGTGAAAGACATTTAATGTTGCATTTAATACCTAACAAACACTTCTCTTTGTTGAAGACGAAAGATAAAGAAAGACGCCATAAAATCCTTATTGATAATCTTTTAAGGGATGTTTATAAATAACAAAGTGCTTAGAGCTAAGAGAAAAACTTTTGATAAGCTTATTATCTTGTATCAAGACATTATCTTCTCTAAATGGTAAAACTCTGAGTGGACAGGACTTACACAAAAACTTGTACTTTTGTTTGTAAGATAAACAATTTGTGAGTTCTACCTTATTTTTTTCTTAGTGGAAAGGTTGAAGCTTGAGGACTTTGTGTTCAAAGAATACCCAGTGTTTTGCTTGGAGAAACAAGTCAAAAAATACTCAATTGTTAAGCTTGAAAAGACTTGTTGAAAAGAAAAGAATACTTGTAACCTAATTCTGGTTATCTTGGTGTAAACTCAAAAATTGAATGTTGTCTTAAGGTGGAGATGAACTACTATAAAAAATATTTATGTTTTGATCTCTTTATTTGTCTATCTTATTTTATGTTTTAAGACTATGTTTTTCTCTAAAATGTACTTATTTTATAAGTCTTAAACATTATGTTCAAAAGGCTCTTTCAGAACATTTACTAAAGCACATTTTTTTAAAACAAATCATTTTGTATTATGTTAAAATATAATTCAATCTAATGATAGGGTATTAATGATAAGGTACAAATAATCAATTTATATTTAATAGATTAAAATATATTTTTCGTCCTTATAAATATTAAAAAGTTTGAAATTTGTCCCTTTGGTATCTTTTTCATCCTTGTAAAATTAAAATGTGTTGTTTTTTTGGTCTAAAACTAGGTTTGGACGAATTTGAGCTTACGTGACATTTTAAAACTTAAATTATAGACTAAAATATATTTTTCGTTCGTATAAATATTAAAATGTTCAAAATTTATCTTTGTAAAATTTTGAGTCTTTTTTTCATTTTAAAAAATTAATTGAAATCTGATACTTTTTTGCTCGGACGTAAGTTTGGGTATCCGAACCTAGTGTAACTCTTTCATTGGTTTTATTAATAGTTATGAGAGTGGTGATTTCTGGGGGTTAAAAACTATCACAAAATGCAAAAATCCCCCCCCCCCCCCCCTCCCCCCGAATTTTTTTTGTAAATCCCTCTTTTTAAATAATTTTTTATCTTATTTTAAAATGTTTTGTTCAACTGTAATGGACAACGCCACCTTATTGACCATGTCATCTTCTTCTTCTTTGAATTCCCCTTCCTTCCGAAAACTTAACACCTCCACTCTCAAACTCAATGTTACGAATATTAATTCCAATGTTCATCGAAATCAAACATCGCTGACAAACTCAACAATCCAACTTTTGAATTCACCTCCCTCTTGAATTAGCTTGGTGGACAAAGAAGATGAAGAAAGTTAGGAAATAAGGATTTTCAAATTTGTGGGCTTTTTTATGCATTTGTGGCCGTTTTTAACCCCAAAAATCATCCACTCTTATAGCTATCAATTGAATTAATGAAAGAGTGACACGTAGGTTCAGATACCTATACCCGGACCTATGTCCGGGTTAAAAAGTAACAAATTTTAATTTTTTGAAAACGAAAAAAAGACTCAAAATTTTATAGGGACAAATTTTGAACATTTCGATATTTAAAGGGAGAAAAACATACTTTAGCCTATAATTTAAATTTTAAAAAATGCATCATAAGCTCAAATTCATTCAAGCCTGACTCCGGATAAAAAAAATAACATAATTCAATTTTACAAGGATGAAAAATATATCAAAAAATTTTAGGAATAAATTTTAAAATTTTTAATATTTATAAGGACAAAAAATATATTTTAAGAATTTTAATAATAAAATGTTACAAATACCTCAAATCATCTTATATAAAATATATATTATTCGTCTGTCTCTCCTTTTGACTTTGACTCAAATTGACTTATAGCTGACATCCTAATATATTGAACCACAAAGAAATGTCATTAAAAAACCAATTTATTTCCAATACACCACAAGGTACCGGTGTGTGTTCACCATCTTTTGGGCACGCAAAGAAGTAACAAACAATGAGAGATAACATAACAATTTTCAAACTAATTAGCATTCGCTTTCGTAAGTTGAGAGTAAAATTGCAACTAGCACGTTGGGATCTCAAAAATTTATGCGGTTAAGGATGACAGTGAGGAACAAACAAATAGTAAAATATAAAACATGTTGTCCTATTACAAAGACATATATGTTATGTTTATATATATAAAAAAAGACATATATGTTACTAAAAGAAATAAAATATCCACTTATCGAAAAAAGAAATACAATATCCAATCCAATATTATATAAACCAAAAAAACTCAATAATACTTCTTTCGCATTCAGAAGCTGAAAATGAAATTAGAACCATTAGTATCCTAGGATTCTCATTTTATGCGGTTAAGGAGGAAAGAGAGGGCAAGTGAAAAAAATGTCGTATTATACAACTGCAAAAACAAATAGTAGTATATTTCTAAAAGAAATAAAAAATCCAATCCAATATTATAATAAACAAGAAGTGTTCTGGATATTGAAACTCATTGCAGTAATTACACATTTAAAATTAAGTTTAATTCAAAGTATTAAGCAATTTTTTTTATTAAAAAGTATTTTTCTATTATTTATTATCCGAAAAGAATCACATTATTTTAAATCATTTTTATTATAATCAATTTTGTAAAATCACTTTAATCTAAAATGAGTTATTTCTCACGGTTAATCCCATGTAATTATTTTTTCACAGGAAGCCTTTTCATAAAACTACCCTTCTTGAACTTGAATACCAGGTTTAATTTGTTTTAGCAACAATAATATCTTTTTTTTTCCTTAATGAAAGTAGTTGATATAAACCACTTGTATCTCTTAATCAATAACAAAGGTTTAATATTGGGTTTAAGAAGTCCTGGTTGGAGGTAGTAGTATTTTTCTCCCAAGTCCCAAATGAGGAAAAAAAAGAATTACTTAGACATTAAATAAAAATTTAAAATACTTCTTGATTATAAAATAAAAATGTTTTTTTTAAGGTACTGTTTCAGCAACGATGTGAAAGGCAACTAAATGCGCAACTATCCCACTTATGCCATACCATGTAGTATGACAGCAAAGAAACAGAAGTAGTTGCTGACACAACTGTAAAGAGCATTCATTTCTTTCAACAATCAATAACTATGCCCTTTAGTAAAAGCTCTCTGATGTCTCAACAGAACTATTATTAAAAAACTCTTTCTCAACAAACACCTCACTTTCCTTGCGATCCAATTAACCTACAAAATTCGAATTTTAAATAAATTTGAAATTACATTTTTCAAAATTAACTTTCCTCTTTCATCAAATCATCGTCGGCATTTTAACACACACCATACACCTCGGTTGCTATTCATCATAAATTTTTATTCTGTTCTCATGATGCACTAAAACATTACATAAAAAAAGCAAAGGAGAAATTAAGAACAGCAAAAAGTTCCACATGGAAAGTCCGAACCGAACTTAAATAATAATATAATATTAAACAATAAATACATTCTGATAAAGCAGTTCAGATTACACGAGGAGGAGCACAAAGGAAAAAAAGAAAAAGATACCATTTACGAGCTATGACATGAACGAATCTAGTTTCAAGTCCTAATCTCTGTAAGTCAGAAAGAGATACCTTTTTGGTTACATACAAAGTCACAAAATAAAAAGTGAAACTGTAGCTTTCCGTATACAAAAATCTAAACCCTCCAACAACAAAAAAAAAGTTAAGAATAATTATACAAGAAGTTAAAAAAAGTAACACTAGTGAGAAGTTACTGCGCATTTTTTGGTGAAGAGGTTGCGCAGGTTAAAAATATTGCCCCCACTTCCTCCATCATTGCCGCCACTGTTATTATTATTAGTATTATTGTTATTACTGTTACAGTTGATGACGGCGGCGGCGCTGCCGCTAACTCCGACGGCGCTGTTCTCGTCGCTTCTGCAGCTCAAGTGGTGTCTGTAGCCAATGCACATGGGAACGTTCAGATTCAAAACCCTGGCGGTTCCTCCGCCGGCAGCAACTTTGCTCCGGCGAGTTTTGGGCTTCTGAGGAGGCTCGTTGGAGTTCTTCCGGCGAACCTGCCAGACCGGGCTGCTCCGGCCCACGTGGACTCCGGCGCGGCCCGGACTGCTGGGCCACTTTCTGGACTTTGACTCGCCGGCGGAGTTGCTCCGGGAACACGGCGCGCTGTTCACCTTCCGGGTCACCGGAGCTCCGGCGAACAGTTTGGGTCGGGTCCCCGCATTTCCCGCGGACCTGCTTCGCGAGAAGGGCCATATGTTGATGTTCAATTCGGCGGAACTCGCTCCGCTTCCGCTTCCACTTTTTCTCTCTTTCTTCTTCACTTTCTCTTTTTCTTCGTTGTTGTTCTCTGCGTTTTTCTTATCACTCTTTTTGAAAATGTCCTTCCACCGCTTCGAGGATGAGAGCGCGGTGGTGGAGGTAGATTCGGTTATGCTCGGCGAATGTTCGGGTTCGGGTTCCGGGTCGGGTTCTTGGATCGGAGTTATAAAGTTGGAGGCTTGGGGAGGGTCTGGTTTGTTAGGGAGGAGATGGAGAGGGAGGAGGACGCCGTCGACGAAGAGTTCGTCGGCGGAGAGAAGATTCGGTTGAGGGAAAGAAGGGTTTCGGAGCATCCAGAACTCAAATTCGGGTGAATTGCAGCAATTAGTTATATTTGGTGGTTCCATCATGGGTGAGAGTTTTTGTGTTTTGTGGAATTGAAGTTAGAAGAAGGGTGTTGTGTGTGGTTTTTATGGCGTTTTGTAGCGGTGGGTGAGAGAAGGTTCTTTGTTAGATGTGAGAGCGTGGAGAGAAAAGGACCCAACTGAAGGCATTAAAAGAAAGAAAGAAAGAGGAATGAATATGGGATGGAAAAGGGATACCATAGATTTTAAGGGAGGGGGTCCATTGAGGTGGAAGGACCATGTGCCATACAATTTGGTGTTTGGCAAAAAGATAATTTGTGGAGTTTGTTGGAGGGGAAACCATGTGTATAGATAATCACCTCCTTATGCACCTTTATTATCTGCCTTTCTTCGCCAATCACCAAGGAAAACAATAGACAATGGTGGATATGTGTGTGGGGGTGTGCACATGCCATCTTCCCTAATGCGGTTTATCTTCTCATTCTAAATTAATTACCATTGTTTACTGTACTAGGAATGAAATACACGATTATATTCAACATATAACAATTGATTGATTTTACACTCAATGGATATTGTTTAATTGATAACACAAGTTTGAATTTTTTCTTTATGATTGAACACAAAATTAATTTGTAAGGGAATTAAGACCTAAGTTTAATTATTATTAAATATATTTTTAGAAGGTAAGGAGATTTAACACGATTGATTGAATAGAATGTGTGAATTATTATAAATCTTATGATATAGTGTTTGATTGTTACCAATAAAAAATTATAAATTATCTTTAGAAAGTATTCTTATCGAACTATCTGGACTTCGAGTTTTTTGGGACTATACCAATAATCGATTCAATACTTTTTCTTCTGTGTAATCCGTCAGTTTAGACAATGTTGGTATACATGCAAAAAAACTCTAATGTCTAAGGCATAAGAATATTTATGATGTGTATCTTAAGGGGGTAAAAAAATTTGCCTCACATTATAATGTTGTTTCTTTATAGGTAGGATGATTTTTTATCGGATCATTACTATAATGTTCTCTGTGACCGGTTGGGGCTAATCACTTTTATGATCTTTATCCTAATCATTTTAACTCATGATTAGGATAAGCACAAGTTTTTTGTAATACGAGGACCAATTTTTAAACATAATGATGATCCAAACTAAAGATTAAATTTATAACCAATATAAAGAATTAAAGTTTGTAAAAATATTTCCACGGAGGTCTATAAAGAAGTTAAGTAATTTTATTTTAAAAAAATGTTGAACTTACCTCTTAAGCCATTAATAAGAGTAACTTACTAAAGCATATTGAGGATTTTATGTATACTAAATAGTGAATGCATTATGTTATTTCCCCCGCTCCTGCTCCAGAGTATAGAGTATGTATATTTCTTGGTGGAATAATTTACGAAGACGTTAACGTTGATGGCTAGCTCCGTAACATTTCCATCGGCTATGGCCACCCCTTGAAAAACATTAATTTGGTGTGATCCACAAAGGTTGACGCATATCATTGCGTAAGATAATAGTATATTTTCAGCACTAACTCATTGATAACAACCAGTCAAGAATAAATAACAAATGATTAAATGTGGTTGAATTATGATAAAATTATTGGTTAACTATTTCCTTTCATTACAATCTCTACCACGATAAAGCTTTATGATTTTATTCGGTTGTTAAAATCTATTGATATGGTTGTAAAAACTTATTAAATCGAACAAAAAAAGCTTATTAAACCTCAATTTGATTTTATTTTTTTTATCAGTCAAAATCTCAGTTTGATTGAGAAGGAAGAAGGTAAAGAAATGGGTACAAAAAGGAAACTTGAAAATACACATATATATATAGAGAGAGAAAGAGATAGATAACTAGTCTTTATATAATATTAAGTTATCGATTAAGAGATATCTACAATTAAAGAGAAAAAGAGAGTTATGACTTTTTTTTGGATCATTATGATTTTATTGTATACTTTGCATAGACAAATATTAAAATATCGTTTTTTTACAGGATTAAAATATCAAGTTGTAAAAAATAAAAGTGGCATATTTGATTCATTCTACAAAATCTATTTTTTTTATAAGCCATTCTACAAAATCTATCCTTTTAATTACTCGATACACGATCGATTTGGAAATACAATTTTAAGATAGATAAATTAGGATTCAATGATTTGAAATAATTAGTTATCAGTTGATGTTATACACGGCCGTGGGTTAAAAAAAGTTCATTTTTATTCCTGGGAAATGTTCAAACAAAGGAATTTATATGATTGGTTTTCGAGAAACTCTATATAAGAAAAAAGTATTTGTCAAACTCTCTGTATTTAAAGGTTATATTAAATCTCAAATACTTTTTTAATTGAATAAATCCACTTAAGGAGATAAAACTGTCCCATCACCTATTTTTCTTATATAATTATATTTACAACCTATTTTTTCTTATATAATTATATTTACAATACTTAAATGCAAAATGTCACTTAAGAAGACACTAAAGGAATGAATGTATTTGAACATGTATCTAAAAGTCTTATAGAAACCGAATAAATTGTTCCTCAAGTTTGATTCCCGAACAGTGATAATATATTCCATTTTAATATAATCATGTTTACATATTATCTAAGGTCTAACTAAATTGATAATGGAAGGTGTTTTAGTTATTGTAAATCTTTTTTTTCTTCAATTTTTACGGATAAAAAAATATTCACACATTTGATCCTATTTTTTTCATAATTAATTATATTCACAATACTTTAATGCATGCGAAATCTTACTTTAAAAAAGTAAACGTATAAAATGCATTTAAACATGTATCCAAAAATCTTTTAGAAACAGAATAAATTATTCCTAAAGCTAGATTCCTGAACACTGATAATATACTCAATTTTTGCATTAAAAAGTATAACTTAGTTTGAAGATGAATGATCAAATTATACTTTTCATTAATGAGACCGAATTTTAGAAAGTGAAATTATTTTAGTCATGCAATTACCTTAACAAAATTATTTTACTTTCTTGATCTAATTGTGACCGAATCTAGTCACGATTAATGCGTACAAATTTCAAAATATCTTTTAGTATTATATAGTATTTGTTGATGTAATTATATTGTACTTGATAGGAACAAAACCTAGGCCAAATATATTTAAGTATGGAGTATAATATGTCTTTTTAGGTCAAGTAATAAAGTATACATAAGAATATGTCATAACTGACCAATCTGATATTTTTGGATAGACCTATTTTATTATAATGTAATGGAGATTTCAAGATCCACATAAACATTTTGTGAAACGGTTTATGTAGTTTGGTGACCAAGGTTTAAGAGGCGTGTGTGAAAGAGGAGTACTAATGTGACAAATCTAGGTTGTTAGTCGGACACCAAACTTATATGCAATGAGGAGATTTCAACTGAGAAGAACAAAGGGATACACAATCTCACAACCTTAAGTACACAAGTAGCCTAAAGAGACTAAGTGTGAAACACAATTGTCTTTTGTCTAACCGAAAGAGGCCATGGGGGGTACATTAAGCCAACTTATTACATAATTTAGAAACTCGTAGGAGCATTAGAGAATATACTCTTTCAAGGTGACATCTCGAAATTCAAATACATTTGTTTTTTATGGGTTTGTGGGCACAAATATATTTGTTGCGTTACCTTTGTATCATGAGACATATAATGATAGGAATATGAATATGTATTTTTCTTCGGTACAAGGAAAATTGATAATTTATTGGTTGTATTTTTGCAATTTTAATGAATGGATTATTTTGGAAGAAAAATAGAGGACGGGGAGAGTCGAATCACACAATGAATTGCAAGCCTCGTGATGTATATAAACATGTCAGATCATCATATCATATATCATGGTACAATGGAAAATTGGAAAGGAGACTCCCGAATTTGTGAGTGCTGACTTTACCTCTATTATTACACATGATGCTCTGCTAAAAGCTTCATTTCCATTTTCCATCTTAATCACAAGCAATCAAGCTTTTTCAGCTTCATCGTCCGTTCAAGTCCCTCGTCATTACCTCTTTTTATAGATGTCTTTATCACATTTTAATCATTAACTACTTGCTAATTAAATTCCCCTTACCCTACCAGAAAAAAATATGAACACGTAATTCAAAATTTATACCTTGAAGAGCTATTATTTAAATGTCATTAGATATTTTGAATTCAAATATTTTTAATTTGGGTTTGGTTCAAAACATTAGTATAATATAATTATTTATGAGTTTTCTTTAGTTACCACTTTTTTAAGAATGTTACTATTAATACTTTTCAATAGTAATGAATTATTAATGCACTTCACTTATTTGAAATATAAATTTATTCACCAGTAAAACTGAAAACAAATGATCCAATAAGAAATAAATTTGATCACTAAGTCGCGACTCAATAAGTGATGGAGAAGTTGATATGAAATTTGAACACCTGTGTGGAGGTTCAAACGTTTAAGTTAACAAAAATTTAAAGCAATAAGGAGAGAACATATTTGAAATGAGAAAAAATCTTGCGAAAAAATCAGGCAGTTCATGAGTGGTCACGAAACAATTTGTGATATATCATAAAGATGTGCTTAGAAGTCTTTTTCTAATATAATCACAAAAAATGTGACAGGTTAAGGTGTCTTATACAATAAGCATAAATTAAGATACTTATGAATTCTTTGGCTTATTAAATGTTCAATTAAACTTCTTTGCTTTAATAATAAAACAAGTTTACTTGATTTTGGACTGGATTAAATAAATGAAGTTTAAGATTTATAACCTATTAAAACACACAAATAATTTGTTTTTGGGTATAATAATAATAATAATAATAATAATAATAATAAAATGCTAAGTTTATATAAGAAAAGAAATGTGTTCATTAAATTACAACTTTATGTTAAAATAATATAATCACTTAAATGTTTATATTTAAAAATAATTTACTATTTATTTTCTTATTTTATCTTATATTCTTGTTAACATTGCAATTTTTTGATTGTATTGAAAATTGATATTTGGATGTTTATTGAAAGACGAAGATCAAAGCCATCAAAGGTGAAGATTGAAAATAAAATTATTTATGATAAAGATCGAAAACTAAAATCATCGATGGTAAAGATTTAATGAAAATTTGTAGCGGGTAGGGATATTTATAATTTATAATCTATAAATATGTAACTTGTATGTTGTAATAAAGATTGAAACATGTAATACCCTTCTATCATATGGTTTGGATACCCTCATATCCTCTCAAGTCCATCCGATGCTCATAGGTACGCGACATTTACGGATTGACAGGTTAAGACAATATTTTCAACCACTATTTCAATCCCAACATTTTACTATTTTCATCAAATAACTTTATTTACTTTCATTTATCTTTATTTCACATGTTCTTCTCATCCATTTCTCATTTTTATATTACTTTTTTCTTTCGACAACATCTTCTCTTGCTTAATACGTATCCATAATTTGTATGATTGTACTTGCAATCATATATTTTGAATTGAACTAAACATAAAAATTTAACACATAAACCCATGACTAAGGATATATCAGGAGGATAAAAGGCTTTCAAAGGAAGAATTGTTCCCTTCCTAAAATATATCTATCATTGTTAACGAAAACAAACACAATTTTCATGATTAACAATTTTATAAAAAAAATTTATATTAAATATTAACAAAAACAAGCTCTAAATTTAAAATTTTACTCGTTTAAATAAATAAATAAATAAAATTTAATGGTCATATAAATGAGTCAAACTTAAATGTTATATTTTCTTCATAACTTAAACTTAAATTTGAAGTATTTTAACTTTTTTGGTGATATTTTACTTTATTTTATTGTAAGATATTTTTTTGAAAATGTCCACAAGTACTGACTCTCGATTCTCAAAGTCAAAAGGAATGCATTAGAAATTGGAATTACCGTTCTTATGTAATGGGCGTAAATGGTTAGAGGAGCCCAAGGATAAACGGGCCGAAGAAGAAGCCCGTTTTAACAGCATCCGTTACAAATGCGGTGGGGCCCAATCAAAGGACTTAACGTACAGGTGGCTGCAGACTATTGTGGAATCTGTGGGGTCCTAAATGTGAATTCCTGAAAAAGGATCGTCATGATATGTACTAAGTTTCATGTTTATTTAGTCGCCCATTAATTATTTTTCTAAAACTTTACTTATTCAGTACTACCGGTACTTCTATTTATTAGAAAAATTACTAAAAACTAGATACAATATCAGGTAAATTTTGAATGTAAAATAAAAGTCTATTTAAGAGAATCACACGAGACACGAAAACTTTGAAAAGAACGGAGTTGAGGTTTGTTAATGGCGTTTGTTTGGAGGCAAAATGATAGAGGCATGTGGGGGCAAAAGCAAACAATATTTCATCAATGAATCTGGCCCACTTCAAAGTTCAAACGTAGTGTTTTTTTGTGATCAACATTTTAAATGTCTCTGTAGCCTGAGAAGTGAGAATTCTGAGTAATTGTTAAATTCTAGCTGTTGCTAAAACTTAGCCACATGTCCATACTCCATACTCCATACTCCAAAGTTCTCTTCTCCAATCCATCCATAAATTCTCTACATTTTATTTTTCTCATTTTTTATTTTCAGGAAAAAACGTTTTTTGATTTTTATCATTAATGAAGTGTCTCATTCATTGTCATAGTTTTCTAGTAACTTTTAATGTTTGCAATTTTTTAATATTTTTAATAAAAAAACAATAAAAAAGCTTCATTTAATTTAAGAAAGGTAATTTGTGTGGGAATATTTTGTGCTCACCTTAAGCTATTTAACAAAATTTTGCTTACCCAAAAAGAAAATTAAAGTAAAGTGAAATTATAATTGAAGTAAAAACTATATTAAAACAAAAAAATTTACTAGTATTTTAGTTTTCACGAATATTTTATAAGTAAAAGTCTTTTGAATATTGTAATAAAACCGTAGATGATTGTGGCATTCTTTGTCGATTAGATGTGATTTGTCAGTTTCTCGGCGGCTTATTTAATCTCGACGGAATGCTCATTGCAATTTTCAAACACTTGGCTGTTTGTTTCAATTTTGTGAAATATTCTTACTTATTTTAAGAATATTACGTCACTAGCTTGATAAGGCTATAACATATGATTCATCACATCTTCATAGATGTCATTATATTAAAAAACTTTATTGAATAAAGTTAAAGAATAAAATCAACGTAAATTAGGCTAGTGGAAGTGATTAGTCTTTCATAATCACAATGTAAATTAGCATCAAGAGAATGATTTATATTTAGTGTCTAACTATGTTTTGTTTTGAATGTTGATTGTCTTCTCAAGATGTAGAGAAATTTCTTTTGAATAAGATTTGCAAATTTTACAAAATAATCATGGGAGGAAACTGGCAACTAAAACAATGATTTAGGTTTATTATTTTGGTTCATCAACTATAATTTTTAAATTTTATATATATATATATTAATTTAAAAAATAACTACATAAATAAAAATATAATTTTTTTGACTGAACATAAATAGAATATAATTTTGCATCTTATTTTGGGAAAATATTTTATTTTTATGCTTCTTATTTTCATTTTCAATAAAAAAATATTATCTTATTTTTTATTTTCAAAGATTTGTATAGGAAATAGTAAATAAAACTTATTGATTTTACTATTTTATATACAAACCTTTATATTTGTATTTAAAAGTAAAGATGAAAATAAACTATTTCCCTAAACTAAACATGTACGAAATTTCTTTTTAAAAGAAAAATCAAGCTCTGTATTGAGCAGGAAAAAAAAACTCATTAAAAAATGGGATAAGTTAAGAAGATTAATTTAAAATCAAAATTAAATTTCAAGTATATAGGTACATGTGTGCTTAGCTTGTAGATAATTTTGAAAATTAACAATTCTTTACTAAAAATTTTATTTTGAAGAGAACCATGGTAGAAAGATAAAGATAATGTATTAATTACGTTATATCTTAGTGTTCCTTTTCCGTTTGGGGTGCAAACATTACATATAATCATATTAGTCTTGATTACACCTACTCCAGACATGAGAAAAGACAAAGGACATTGGAATTTAGCTCCTGATACAAAGTAAACAAATCTTTAAGATTTTATTTTCATAAAATATTATAACTGAACAACATAAATAAGAAGAAAAAATAATTTGAATTGTCAATTCCAGGCAACCTGTCAGTTTGTCACTAACACTTTAGATGATTATTGCTGGTCCTTGTTTACCAAGAGGGTTCAGTACTTAAGTGCCCCAATCTTAATTTAATTATTTTAGATAGATTTTATGTGCAATTGTGTAGAACTGAAGTTCTAATCTCTTTCCTTTGTCTCCCTCCCTCCACTCAATTAGGTACACATTGGGGAGTTAGAGAACAGGGGAAAACTTTCAAAAATTGATCACTTAACACCATGGATCTTGCAAGTGATTAGGATAATCCTAAACTTTTTGAGTGAGTTGTAAAGGCATATATATTTGTAATGACTTAATGAGCCAATTAGGTTAATCTAAACTTTCGGCTCTCTAGTTGTTGAACCAAAATAATCCACCACTCTCACGGTGTGTTTCCAAGAAGTTTCGGTAATGTACGTAAACCCTTTTTCCTTAGATCGTGCCCCTCGTGTGGCAGTTGCCTTCTGAAGCTTTTCGGCCTTTTCTCTTTTATCTACGTTAATCATCTTCATCAAATAAGAGGAAATTACAATAACATTCTCTAGGTCTTATGTAATTACATATAATAATATTTTTTTTATATATTTTCCTACGCTAATTCTCTCTTTAAGTTTAAAAGTTTTATATTAACACTTCTTGATTGTTTAAAATTATTACGCTATCATCCTTCAAATTAACATCCCTAAAACTTTACACTAGCACCACTTGCGGGAGATGTGAAAATAATAACTAAAAAAATAAAAAATACTTGTATAATTACATAAAATCATCTCAGTGGATGTTGCTATAAGTTGTTCTAAAACCAATCTAACCTTGTGGTCTCTTTCTGCAATTATTTGTTCAATATATTTTTATTAGAAAAAAATCTATTTTAATTTAAGCATAATATTACTGCTGAGAGTCTGAATCAACATGTGCAGAGTTGTTAGCATACTTGTATTTTAACATTTTTTTAAAGTACCGTCATATTTATTTATTTTAACATTATAGTTTAAAAAAAACGAATTGTCAAACATAACAATAACCATGAACATCATTCATTCGCTCCATTTTGCACTTTGTGGGTGACAAAGGCTAAAGACATATGCAAGGGATGACTGATTCATCCAGCATTTATGATGTTAAAGCTTTTGATTTTTGAAGAGAAAATGGGAGATCCTTCAAGTTATATATGGAATCAAGAGTGAGAAGTAACTGTTGTGTGAGATTCAGTTCTAGTGTTCTACGTACTTTATCCTTTCTCCAAGTAGAATGCAATATGAAGATCTGGTCTTGTTGAGATTCATCAAAATGAAAATATTGATGTTGCTAAATTGAAGGAAAGTAAAAAGAATTTGAAGCTACCCTTAAGAGGAAGGATAAAGAGACAAAATTAGAGGTAAACAATTTCTTGGGAAAGATTCATAGGAGGAATGATGACCATAAATTCAACAATCGTTGCTTGAAAACCACAAAAGAAATGGGTTGTATTTTTTTTCTTCTTCTATTGATGACAGCACATGGATTGTAATTGGTTTGTTATTTGTTGTTGCAATGAAAATGTAATTGAGTTTGCTTATGTAACAGACCTTGGGTTTGATTTGAGATGTAACACTAAAATTCACCATTGGAAAAGGCCAAAATTCTTCAGTAATGGGCAAAAGCTAGCCAAATGCTATTCTAAATTATTACCATGCAAGTATGCAAAGGATTACTGATGGTTACAACTTTATCGGTAAATATCGTCGATGACTACGAAAAAGCTCTTGGTAATATCAAAAGAAGATCAAGACACTAATTATTCAAAAATAAGCAAAAAGAAAAGGAGAATTCACATTCCAAAACCTTAAGATTCCAAAATGAAATAACAACAGAAATACATGTATTGCTTTCAAACGAATTATCAAGAGCTAAGCACACTAAAAGAATTACGAAGGACTTGACTCATGGTAATTTATTGAAGGCTTAGCTCACCGTAAATTACTGATGTAACGCACAATAATTAAGCGTGAATGTGAAATCTTATATTAAATAGAAATGAACAAGTTGATAATATATAAGTTAAAAAGATTTATATAAATCTAGTTCTTTAAAATTTTAAACTAAAGTAAAATTTATTTGTGTGATTGACTTATGATTCATTGTTGAAAATTATACAAGTATTTTTTTTTAATTATCTCCCTAAGTTTTCCAACAAGGTCTTAGTCCACTGTAATTTTCTCATTCTAGAAGTAAACTAAAGGAATTACCAAGAGTTTGCCTCTTTGTAAATTATTGAGGGCTTAACAAACTATGATTTTAAGAAATTACCAAGGGCTAAGCCTAATGTAATCAATCCTACCTTTTTGTGTGTCTAGAAGTCCACAAAAAGAATTGCAAGAACTTAGATCTCGGTAATTTACCCAAAGCATGGTCCATTGTAAGTTACCAAGGGTCTAGTCCACTGTATTTAAACAAATTACAGATGGCTAAGCCTGCTATTAATTACCAAGAGTATAACCTACTGTAATTCAATGAATTACCAAAGACTTGACACACTATAACTTTTCCCTCGTCCTTTCTATGTTTTGCATTCATGAAGAGCTACTGAGGATTTGACCCTAGGTAATATTAAGGTCTTAACCCATTGTAAATTAATGAGAGCTTAATCTTCACTAACATATTTTTTTATATAGTCTTTAATAACATACTTACACAACAAAAATCAATTTAAAATAATATTTATTGTCGATTAATTAACTCGTTGGCAAGTGTACTAATTTGTCACAAGTATTAAAGTACTCGAAAGTTCAAATATCGAATCCTCAAGAGTTTGTTTTGTATTTAAATTGATGTAAACCTAATTTAGAAGTAAGAGATAAGGAAATAAAATAATAAATAAAGAAAGATAAAAGATAAGATAAAGATTTGAAAGAAAAGATAAAAATAGAAGATAGAAAAGAGAAAAGATTTAAATTAAAAGATGATAAAGATAAAGATAAAAAAAGATAAGATAAGTAAAAGATAAGAAAAAAAAAGAAATTAAGATAAAAATAAAGAAAGATAAATTCAGGATTTGATAATGTTGGACCTAGTCTGCCTTATTTGCCTAAGATGGATTATTTTAGATTTTTCTTATCAATTTGGTGAATTTTTTTCCTACCCACATCTATTAGAATACTTGCCCTTGATGTATCACGATGACAAGTCTATCTTATCTATCTTTCTCCCAAATGTCTTTGCAAAAACTCAATAGATAAAATGCATAAAGTTCTAATTCTAAATGTTTGCTTTGATGCATGGGTATAATGCAATCACTCTATATTTAGTAATGATTTTATTAAGATATCCTTTCCTTTTAGTTCTATTAGAAATTACCCTCTCGCAAGCGATTAATTCCTAAAATAGATGCATGCAAAACATTTATTGTTTTCTATTAAGGGTTTAACTTCTCATAACCATAAGGGGCCTTACACTTGAAAACTTGAAAATGGGTTTAGAAAATGATGGAAGAGAAGTGATGGAAAAAGAAAGATGTCCCCTATTAAAGACACCCAAGCTTAACATATATTCATGAGGGAGTTCTGAGTCTTCGAGGTGGTGTGTTTTCTCCCCTTCACTCTCTTTTTATAGTTGTTGGAGTGGACTTAGTCTGATACAAAAAATCTTTCTTATTCATATTTTTTTTATATTTTCTAGATCTTTTTCGCTTTTAATTCCTCTTTTTTATATCTGTAAGTCATAAATAAGAAAAATATCAAATTCTTATCATTTAAGCAAAAAATAACTGCTAAATAAATATTTTTAAAGATATTTTCAATATATTTTTATTATAAAAAATAACTCATATTTAACTGTTATCAATAACATCATTAAAGTCTAAGGCTCTAATCTATCTGAAATTTGACAACATTATACCGAGGGTTAACTTTCTCAATAGGATAAATTTACAGCAAGAAAAATAATTGAAGCAATTATTGAAGACATGACGTTCTTCGATAAAAAGCTCTTTGTAATAGGATAAATTTTGTATTGTAATTACTAATTAGCTTTGTTTATATGATAGGTTTTTTGGCCCCTTGTTAATGTAATTGGATTTGATTTAAGGTTTTTTGTTACCTCTGTTTTGGATTCTTAAAACCATCATCAAAACATCTATTATAGGAATAAATACTAGAAATTGTAAACTGATTATTTAAAAGAAGGTCAAATGATTTGAGTCTGCCATAACACAAAGATACATAATCAGTCCAAAACAAAAAGCATCAATAGATACAACTTACAAGTCAAGAACCACCAAACTTCAAAACAAAAACCAGTAAAACTTGCATCGATCTATCCTTTCTCATTTACTTCGAAATTTGGTTTTTTATGCACAATGATGCAAAACTTTTTGATGTGATAGGAACATCAAAAGTTCTCCCGAGGGGGGGGGGGGGGAGAGAGAGGGATGGATTATCACAGTTGTCAGACGAGGATGTCCCATAACGTGGTAAGTGGAACAGTCCAAAAAGCACAAATAAGTAAGCATGGCATGTGAAACAACAAGGTTTGCATGCATATAGAAGCACTCCTCAAGACCAAAAGATAAACCATGGCATGCTGTGTCTTGGAGAGAAAAAACCCGTCCTTTTCAGTTTCACACATTCAAAGCTAGAGTAACTCAGTCAATGCAAACACATCACTCAAGATACAAATTTGGTGCAAAAGGAAAAGAAAGATAACAATAATCGAAACAGAAAACATCAATAAGAATTGAATGCTTGTGCTCATTTTATTACCTTCCAAATCACCTCAATTAGTCATCATACATAGGACATAACATATAGTCATATACCATATCCCCACCACCGTAAGTGTGTATCAACAACTGGTGTATGAGTTATTTCAGCTTCTAGAGGTTTTGAGTTCGCGTTTTGAGTATGTATGCAACTGTATTAAATACTCGGAGAGAAAAATTTTTATTGCCCACAATGATTCTACCCATTTCGAACAAGATTACCGAGACAAATAAAAATACCATACCCAAAAAAGCTTATAGTGTTATGGACCCAACCCTACCCCATGTTGGTGAGACATAAAATAAGTCATGTGCATGGTTCAATAAAGTCCAATACACATTTATGAGTCACAATTCACGAAACCTTTCAATTTGTTTAAGTTAATTAGACATGGTTACCTAGTCATGGTATTGAATCAGTATTCTCCGTGGCTGTATCTGCATGGATGAATATGTGTGAGAGGAAAGAAAGCGAGTGATGTTTTTTCATGTACATTTAAATATTTACTACGAACCAAATTCATAAAGCGTCAATTGATTTGTCACAGACACAGCCAGCAACAAAAAATCCTTCCCCTTAAGCCCACCAGGTTTGATCGTCAACGTCTTACTAGCTGTATTGTGTAGTCACCCCAAAAAGTAGAAACCAATGTTTGATAATGTAATCATATAATTCGTTGAATCTTATGATTCCAACCACCTTAATATATATCTTTCACGTAACCTTCTATAGTATGCCACTTGGGCTTATCTCCAATTATCAAGATGAATGTTTTATATATGTAGATTTTAGTCGAGCATTTACGTTCAGAATTTATAGCAGACACAATTTCTGATTTTTTTTTAACAACCATACAATATAAAAATCAAAAGATAGGAGCACGATTTGTTCAAGATTTTTCTGTGATGAGTGTAAGTATGTAAGGATACAAAATGGTCTACTTGTTTAATCACTTGAGTAATCGAATTTAGTTGTGTTAAATATGAAGAGAGACAACTTTATGCTGCCTTATCCAATTCGAACAAAATTACTTCTAATGAAAATTCATGTAGTCTGTAAAAAAAAAGATTAATTTTCAAATTATTATTTCTCTTATGCATCTTCTCCCTTGTTATACCAACACTGATTGACATGAACGGTAACAGTTTCTAGGATTTGAATCATGACCTATGATATGAAATAAATATGTTGAGAGGGAAATACTACATGCACTTAGAGTCCTCAACAAATGTTAATCATTGCTTCCAATGATGAATTATTTTATACTATCCAGATAAGCAAAAGAAAAAAAAATCCTCTCCCTTGTTATTGCAGAGTGCAAGTCTGGTTTTTAAGACCTAGAAATGGAAAGAATAACTATGTATGGTTTTAATTCATTATTAATAATTATTATTATGATTTAAATTATTTAATAATAATTTAAATTTATTTTTATTATATTATAAAAAACGAGTGTATTATGATTACATACCAGTCAATTACATCTTAAAATGTGACTCTTTTGTGTGAATATATAATTGACACATTATTTTTAGCTTAATTGAGTTCGAATCTTAAAATATATAATCAAGTTAAATGAATATTTAGAGAAAGAGTTTATCCCCTATAATTAAGTTAAAAATAAAAACTGCCTCTTACAAATTTCTCCTGCCGTTAAAGTTGAGTCAAAATCATATAAACATTCACATGATTAAATTTAATTATCATGCCAACAGACTATGGCACCGGTAGGCAATCACCAGACTATACATATTTTTTTAATCAAACATTAGACTAGGTTTGATTTTAACATTTTGCAAAATACTTATTTTCTTTACCGAGATTCTCTATGGTTAATCATCAAGCATGGAAAGAGTGAGCAAAGACCAATTAAGGAGACACATGTTATTCACAAGCTTAGAAAATTGGTTCAAACTTTGGTATAGCGGACTTACATGTAATTGCTTTGGTCTTGGTGGGAGAGACTTGAGAGGATTTAGATTCGCGAGACATATGGTTTTGATCCTATCATGTAATGGTGGGTACCCCTTAATAAAGTTTCAACCCTATCCCGTTAACATGACTACAAAAAGTAAGGAGAAAAAATCAATAAACTGAAACACATTTATCATGTATCACCGATTCAAATACTTAAAACGTCATCTACTTGGAGGCAATAGTGTCGAAATTTTGATGTTCCACCATGTTAGCTTTTCTCTTATTCCTACCCTAGTATTTGCCCCTTATATTTAAGTCAATAAAAAACTGAAACAATGCGTAAATTACAAGTGTTCTAACTCGTTACTGACAAGACCGTTCATCTACCTTTGGTGACAAGACCGTTCATCTACCTTTGGTGGCTGGCTCATTACTCACTAGACTGTTCATCTATCTTTGGTGGACTGCTCAACTTGAAATTCCTCTATCAGGATCTCAAAACTCTTAATTGGCCCAAGAGTTCTAGAGGAATGAGACAATATTTGATTACAGAAAATTGATCAAAGTGATTTGAACACCGGCAAAGAAAATCACTTAAAGCACTAGTTAAAAGAATAAATTGCATGATTGTTAAGAACTTCGGAAGAAATTATCAAGAGATCTCATAGTAAATAGTATTCTTGAAATTTTGGTCTTTATTCAAACTCAATTGCATTAATGCAATCTACGTAGCTATCCAATGTAACTGACCTCATTGGGATAAAGCTTTTAGTTACTTGTATAATAGGCAAAATCGGAATGATTGTCATGAAAATAAATTGCCGATGTTGTATGCAACTTTTGAGTTGACCAATTCATACTCATCAACCAACTCAAGAATCATTAACTGATTAATTTCACAAGTAAACTCAAACACTAGACAGTAACAGATCAAATATATATTGAAAGATCCCAAAAAACAATATGAATTGCCACCGTCAAAACAAGGACCTCATATTATGCCTAAGCTTGTGCTTCAAGCTCCAAGAGTAGAGTGTGATTAATTACTTCAGATCCTGGGCCAGAGAATTGAATTGGACCTACACAACGAAAAACATTATCTTGATCAACAAACTTAGATCATAGTGCAAATAACTCCAATGACTCCAGTTCAAGGCTTCAGTGAAGGCAGCGGAAACATAGGTGAAATAATAGTCTATATATAAAATACCTGGACTGATGTAGCAATTCTTCAGGGCCCATTCATCACGCAAGGAGGCAAACTTTTTGAAGGGTGCCCCTGAATGATCCACATTAAATATATTCAGTATCCAAGATAACTGGAGTTGATATTAGAAGTTTAAAAATGCAATTGGTATAGTATTCAATATTGTAAGAAATCTATATTTTAAATAATGGACAGTCTAATATCCAGACACTAATGTCTGCGTGACACAGTATATCATGGTGATGAGAGAAAAGAAATAACAGAAGTTAGTCTTTTGTACCACATCTGAAGTTATCAAATAAAATATTTTACCCTCCCTTTCATTTCATTTTTGTGGCTCAATATGGGTAAAAAGTGTAGTTCACTTGCTACGTTAGTGGACTATGGAGCCCAAAACAATGAGGTTTTCATGAATATATATGTTTACCTTCAAGCTCCACCATTGCTTTCTTGATCACGGGCTTGAATTTACCTACAAAGAAATTGCACATTTGTAAACAAAACTATGGACAAAGCATTCACATAAATGCAACATGTACAGACTTTTCATGATTTATATAATAACCAGGGTTGTCAGAACAAAAACAAGGGCAATATTGAGTCCAAAGATATGCAGGAGAAAATATTTCTAGCATAAGATTCAGTTTGTTTTAATTATGTTGGACTCAAGAAAAAAATTACACTGAATTATGAATAAATATAGAAATAATCTGATTTTTAGGCCAGATTTAGTAAAAACACGGAATAATAATCTGACAATTTAGGCTATGTTCAGCAAAACTAACTATTGAAGTAATTGAAAAATGTAAAATGACAAAAATAATAAAATCATAATTTATTTTAAAAAAAAGTAACAAGAAAAATGAATAAATATATTGAGGATAAAAGTGGAAGAAAATAAAAAAAGTTACAAGTTAGCATTTTAAAAAACGTTAATTCAAATAAAATTTCAAAAAACGTTAGAAGTTATTAAAAAAAACTTGTTTACCGAATTAAAAAAAACTCACCTCAGGTTGGGAATTTATGTGCTCCAGTTAAACAAGTTTTTCAACAAATAAAAAAAAACTAGAAGCTAGTTGAAATGCTGAACATAGCCTTAATTCCCATTTACAAGTCTGTAACATAACTTATATATTACTATTAACTGTCACATAATAACTGATAGCTGCCTAATCTGAAATTAATATAAAATAACTGTCTAATAACTTCCTAAAACAGAATTATAACTGCTGAAGTCAGGTTTTGGCCTATCAAAATACTACAGCAACACAATAGAGTATCGCATGAACACTAATTCAGAAAATAGTCACTGGGGTAAAGCACACGGTCCCAAAGATCAAAGTGTGTACCATGCCTCCTCTCCACATCCATCATTGAGGTGAGTGCAGTTCCACCAACAGTCCATTCTTTTACTGGAGCACATAAATTCCCAACCTGATCAAAATGTCAAAGCAAATTAAAGAACTAGGTTGGTGACTTCAATATTACAAAACAAACACAATTTCAAAGTACAATCAATTATCAATACCAATCTAGGAGATATTTAAGTAGATATCAAAAGATTAAGGCATGTAGAGAAGCACAAACTGATGATATTAGTCCAGTCTTCCCACTATGAAGGAGGGCTCCAGCACCATAACCCAGAGCATAGCAATAAGTAGCATCAAAATTAGTAGGCAAGCCACATCTCCCTTCATAACTGCATATTTTAAATGAGTCAGTAACTACAAACTCTAACATATAAACTCATTTGAAAGATCACACATAACATGTATGATCGAGAGAAACTTTAATCCAAGTAAAGGAGAATAAAAATTGTCCCTGGAAAGTTTTTTTGATTCACAGCAATATGTATTAGAATTTACTATTCAATAATAATATCAAAATTAGATAAAATACCCGAAGAAGTGGGATTGCCCTTTAAATTCGCCTTTGTATTTGCCTTCTTGCTTTCTCTTCTCCAACTCAGTTTCAACCATTTGAATAAGCATTTTCTCTGTTTCTATCTTGGCAACCTAAATGGGAATACAGGCAAGATTAACATAGGTGCCGATTTAAATTGGATAGAGGAGCCAAATCAACCCAGCAAGATAGCACAATAACAACATTAGGCACCTGAACATTTCCATGTGGATCTCTTTCAAGCATCAATTGTTCTTGAATTGCTTGAGGTAAAAAGTCAAAAAGCTTCAATGATTGATCAGTGAGTTTCTTCTTCCATAACCCACCCTCATCCACAGTATCATGGGCAAGAATTTCATTTAGTTCTGCAATAAGATGCTGGACCTGCATATAGCACAATACCAAGTACAAATGAGTATCATCAGAAGTGTATTCATACTGGTTGTACATGAACAGCACTAAAATATAATTCCAAGTGCATAAAGGGAAATGCAAGTAAAAAAATTGTGAAAACTGTGCAAAGTGATAGATACCTCAGGTATGAAATCAATTAGACCTTCAGGGATAAGAATGACACCATAGTTGTAATTAATTTCAGCTCTTTTACAAACAACGTCTACGATATAGTCAGTGACATTTTTCAATGTCAGCTTCTTTGCAGCAACCTGAAAAGTGTATTTATGGGTTTAAATCAATTTTTTATAAAAGCAAACTTTAATCATGATATTAACACGGAAGCATTTTTTTTTTAATTCATCTACCCCAAGCATGTACAAACACTAGATAAATTGAACAAATATATGAGGAAGTGAGGAACCTCTTCTCCAATAATAGTAATGTTTGGATGAGTTTGTAAAGCACATTCCAGCGTAATGTGTGAAGCCGCCCGCCCCATAAGCCGCACAACTGCAGACAGATGATCTCATGTCTTATTGTTTGAAATCCAACAGAGCAATAATGAAAGCACACACAATCATACGATAGACGGATATATATATATATATATATATATATATATAGAGAGAGAGAGAGAGAGAGAGAGAGAGAGAGAGAGCTATAGCCTATAGGCTGGTGAAAGCATGGTGACTAATGTCTAGCATATAAATTGAAGCATCAATTTTTTTAGGAACATCACATTTCATTTAGGTGCTAAATAAAGAATCTCAATGATTTTGATGGCTTTGTTGACATTCATGTAACTGTCAATGATTTGATAAGAAAATACCATGAAATTAAATAAACTCTTCAACAGCACAAAATCAAGGGTTTTAATATAATTCAAGAGAATCAGAAGTCAGAAATAGAAAAATCACTTAACAGAACTATTGACATAAGGCAAGGATAATGAACACACTAGTCATTTCTCTCTCAAAAGTAAAATGTGAGACATCTTACAAACAAAGGGGTGACAATAACAATACAAATAACCATCTTTCTTGTCAAAGCTTTGGCAGTTTGGCTTAAGTTTAATATAAGTGGTGAAGAGAATGACAAATGTTATGAGTAATATGATATAAAAGGAGATATCATATGCATCATTTAGGTACTGGAGTGGAAAATGAGTTTGGTATCTACTATCTAGATGATACAATAAGAATGGATGATAGCAGTGGTTTTAAAGTGCAAAATGTTTAAAAAGTGAAGCAGTTCATGTTGTAAGAAGAGAGAAGCAATAAAGTAGAGAATAGTAACAGCAATCAATGTCCAAGGTGGTCCATTAAGCATTGGTCTTCAGTCTTTAATTGCTATATAGATCTGAAGAGTTTCTCAAATTTATGTACTTACAATGGTAATATTTTCCAGTTGATCGGGCATCTATCATAACATTTCCAATCATTTCAGAATATATCTGCATTACATTAACATAAACATAGGAAAACAATCAAGTCATGTAATCATGCACCATGTATCTAAAACTAAAAGGGTATAGAAAATATGCAAAACTAAATTAATATTTAAAAGTATTTCTAGGAAAAACAAATTAAAAGATCATAATACTATTGCAAATTGCAATCACTTATAAACCAAGCAAAAGTAGAGTGGTAGAAAAAGTCACAACATATGGCCCCTTCCCAAAATAAAAAGAAAGAAAATCAAGCAACAGATAATGGCTAGAGAAAGTAAATTTAAGAATATTCAATGAAATGTTGAATGTATTGCTGGAAAAGCTGCAATGCATCTGGTGCAGTCAAAAGCATGCTAATTATACACATGATTCTCCCCCTGGCACACATAAAATTGAACTAAATATTTTTCTTAAGAATAATTATATATTTGTAGAATTTAAAAATGTAGGGATCAGAACAATATAAAATTACAAAATGAATAATGAAGACCGAGTAAATATCTTCATTCACCTTGCAAGCTGTATCAAACCCAAAACTTGTGGGAACTTCTTTACATTTCAAATCACCATCAATGGTTTTAGGGCATCCAATTACACTTGTTTTTAAATTTTTGCTCCTGCATGAATCCATATTAAAGCATTGAACAAACAGGATCACTATGCATATTCATAAATGGAAATGTCCTTGAATGTAAATTAAAAACCAACATGAAAACATGATTTCAATATCAAAAGCTTCCTAAGACATAGATTACACCAGAAATAAAATTCAGCTAAGACAAACCTGAAATTCTCAGCAAGAAGGCACGCATTGGTGTTTGAGTCATCACCACCAATAACAACGAGCCCATCCAAGTCTAGCTTCTTAGCTGTTTCTTCCGCTTGCTTAAACTATACCATGCAAGTACACTGAATTAGTCTTTAGACTTGAAAGAAGATACACAAGTGCTCAAATTAATTAATCGTATAGTAAACATGTAGCCTCACAAAACTCACCTGCTCTGGAGTTTCAATCTTGTCCCTCCCACTGCAAATCATGTCAAAGCCACCCTGCCAGCAGAAATGGTTATTAAAAGATGTCAAAATCTAATGATCATTGATTATAATTTAACAAAATCAGTAATGTTTCTCTTACAACAAATTATGGAGACAGTTTCTACACCCTCATTTTTTCTCTCTATGAGTCTCTATCACATCACTTATTCCAGACAAAACTAAATTGGGTGCAGTCAATTTTGCATGCATTGACATTTGTGACCGTTGGATGAAGATAGATGGCTTAGATTTCAAATGTGTTTTATGGTTGATTTACCAACACAAAATCTGAGTCGTCCGATCTTCATCAGACGATTCCAAGGTGCCAGCAGTGTGAATTCGTGGAAAATCAACATTTACGATAATATCAAACTTCAAACGAATCACGCTTACGCAGCATCACAAATCGCGATATAAAAACGATTAAAAGAATAATAATAATATCATTCTAAAAAAAAAAAGCCAAAGTTAGTTCAACAAACACATAGAAGATGTGAAACCTAGCAAACGATAAAAATCACACAATACCAAAATTCAACAAAACAACGTTCCAAAAACTCGTAAAAGAGAGAAAAGAAAACAAACCTGATTTCTATAAGGATAAATATATTCAGAGGTGAGCTCAACGTATTTGCACTTCATAATGCCCGCAGGTCCACCTTTGAAACCATACAACGTGCTTCCTGGTGCGCGCTCTTGCAGGTAATCTAAGACGATCGAAGAAAAAAAGTTAAATCTCAAAAGAAGAAGAAGAAGAAGAAGACGAAGAAAGAAAAGCAATCGGATTCGAAAACGAGCGTTACCGAAGATTCCAGAAATGACATTGTGGCCTCCGGGAGCCTGGCCACCGGACAAAACCACGCCAATCTTCAGCTTCTTCTGCGTCTGCGCCGCATCGCTACGCGCCAATGCAGCGGAAGGTTGTCCGAACAAATGCGGAAACAGCTTCGCGATCTCGTCTGCACCACGCGCGCACGAAGCGGGTTACGGAGAGTGACGGAGAGTCAACGGATCGACAATGAGTGAGGGAGACTGACCTGGATTTCCGGCGGCGGAGCTTGGAGGACCGTGGAGAATGGTGAAGGGATGCTTGAGGACAGAGGGGAGAGGGAGCGCGTGGTCCACGCGCGTCTTTTGGACCTCACTGTAGACAGAGGCTAAGCGTCCGGTGACGGAACCGGAGGGGAGGGTACCGTTAGGTACGGTGGTAGAAGGTGCCATTTGGTTGCAGAGAGAGAGAGAGAGAGTGAAGGGAAGTAGTGTAGTGGTAGAAGCGTGAATCTAGAAATGTGTTTGGTGTGTGTCAAATAGCGGAGAAGTAGGTTTGAAAAGGGCATATAAAAGGACTTGAATATACCGATCCGCCGCTTTCGTACTTACTAGCTACTACACTGTCGTTGTGCCAGCATGTAGAAAAAACCTCAGTTAATTTCGGACACACTATTTTAAAATTTTGTTTAATGATTTAGCATTATGGAAACTTTATACTCTTACAATTATTTCAAAAAAATTTATAAATATCACTAATAAATTGCATTTTTAATAAAATATACTTACTGATAAAATAAAATTAATGTATTTAAAACTAAAGAAGGTGTTACACTACTTACTAGTATTATTAATTCAGCAAGAAAAAAAAATACTTACTATTATTATTTTAAATTAGTTTTAGAATATTTAATTTTAACTCTTCTTAAAATATTTTTTTACTAATTTTCATATTTCTTTCGAACGGTAAATATTAAATGCATGTTTTATATTTTAAAACAATAAATATTTTTTTTTGTTTAATAATTTCTTCATGGTAATATTTTTTTATGAGGATACAATATACCTCTTAATTTTATTTGACTTTTAAATAATCGCACTGTCATTCCAAAGACAAAACTCCGAAAGGGTCTTTTCCATGATGAAAAAAGGGAAATATTTTTTGTTGTAAAAGTGCTTTTCGTTAAATTAAAAAATTTCAAAGCATTTTTTTCCATAGTTGACTCTATCATGCCTTGATAGTTGGGTGAACTTATTGGCCCTATTGGCCATTTTATATGTATCCACATGGGTCATATCTTAATGGGTTAGGGTTAACTTATTTGACAATTCTAATTTGAAGATGGTCCTTAGTAAAGAAGTTAATAACAAAATATGTACAAGCTTAGTAATTAGAGTTTTTTTTTTTCATTTTGTAAGCTTTTTTTAAAGAAATTTGTATAAAATTATTTGGCCAAGCTTCTCCTTAGAAAAAAAAGTTATCAAACACTGCCTTAATTAATTAATTAATAACTTATTAAAAAGGGGATAAAGATCCTGGCAGATTATTATAGCTGCACATCGTGCCATTTAAGTCCAATAGCTTAAAAACTTTGATATGTACAATAAGTTTTGCTTCTATTCATATGAAATAAAATTTTGTTGAGAAACGATCCTCATCCGAAATGGTCTTCCGTTTTTGGGTAAGCAGCACCCTTCACACCCAATTCAAAGATCTCACCTAACTTTGAGGATTTGAGTGATTGAAAGATGACACCAACTTTGGTGGACCTGTCACGTATGAATTGGTGGACCTGTTTGGTTTCACATTGCAATACAAAAAATTACAAATAACGTGCGTTATGTGTGAAGTTACTGGCTGACAGCATGTTTGCGCAGTCAATATTATACTTGGTGTTGATTGATTACTTTTGGATTTACAAGTTAGGCTTTGACAATTGTAATATATTTTTGTTCACCTTTACTAGAAGGGAAGGTAATCGGGTAGCACATGAGTTGGTTTCTTTATCTTTTATTGCTAATGAAAATTACTAGCTGGATGAAGTTCCATATCAGTTGTAACTCATAGTAGCACAAGATGTAATGGATTCTGCTTCTGTTATGGAATGATAAGCCATATTTTACATAAAAAAAAATTCAATCTAACCAAAAAAAATAATTCAAATGCTAATACATAGTAAACGAAAGCATTATCATTCTTTAAGAAAATATCGATTTAGATATGAAACCAGCTAATAAACTAAGAACATGTGAAAACTCAAACATTAAATAAACGTACAGGGCCTAATTATTAAGTCTTCGACTTAAGCATAACCGATTTATTTTTGGCTTTTCACTCCTTTCCAAAAGGGTGACTTTGAAATTGGATTTTGGAATACCTCGGGCCATTTTGTGCACCCTCTCATCCCACGGATAGTGTGTGATGGGTTCATGTCATTGTACGTAGAGATTCCTTGTTCCAGGGCCTCTTCACTTTATAATGTAATAGTTATATAGTAGTAGGTATTTTTTTTGTCAACATAGATGAATTTCTTGTCCATACATGAGACATTTTTATTTTATAAAAACTAATAACAAATATTTTTTTAAAATTTAAAGCTTGAGTTTTAGTTGTTTTATCTTTAGGTGGGTCTTGTCTTGCTCTTCCGTGTGTTTGAAGCTACCTTCAACAGAACTTTGACATTGAACTGAGCTTGTTGGAAGTCTTTGGTTACACTCCTTTTGTTTGTGCCAACCATCATCACCTAGCCTTCTATCCTGTGAAGATTTTGTAGAAGAAATCGTTCTTCCACCATTGGGGCATGACCTTATTAGCTGTTTAGAGGTAAGACAAACTTTACTACTCTTCAAAGGTTCCAAACATGCCTTTTCACTACATTCTGCTTCACTACCTAATAACATATCCTTGTCTTGGTTAACATTAACAGAATAGGTGTCTGTGTCTCCTCTTTGTGGCATTGAATTAAACTTCTGATCCTCAAGATAACCATTATTATTTAGTTCTAATTCAATATAATAATCACTGGAGGGACTGTTGTGATGCAATATAGGGCTTTTATTCAACTCCTCTTCTGTGTTTTCTTTTCTTAGCTCTTCAGAAGTGGAAACTGCATCATCAGATGACTTTGAGAAATCATATGAAAGCTCCACAATGCGTTTAATATTTACTGATTCAACTGCCTGTTTGATCAACTCTACGTCCTCTAGTTCAGTGGTGTCTAGTTCGGCACCCCTTGATCTCAAGAACACTTGGAGAAAAGCAATCAACTGGACCATCTGATTGTATTTATCTTCAAGTACAAACTGTGCATCGGCTAGCTTCATTTGCATGCGTTCTTCGCGCCATAGCTCAGTCATTTCCATCATCTCCCTCTCTTCTTCCACCACCTTGCAAATTTTCACGGAATCTCTTAGCAACATCTCAAGCTTAGCCGTGTCTTCCCTTACTTTCATGGCTAATTCATTACACACTTCCTCTATCACTTTTCTTTCTCTCTTTTCTTTCTTGTAGTTAGTCATGTACTGCTTTGCAGAAGTCTTGGTTTTAGCCAATTCGTGTACCAATTTGGTATTGAATAACTCCATCCTTTCTCTACTTCTTTTTTCCCTTGCCAACTTGTCCTTTATGTTATCAAACGTTGTTTCAATCTTGTGGCATTCTCTACACTTCCGGAGGACCTTTTTGTCTTCAAGATTCTGCAAAAATTGTTCCCCTCTTTTCCTAGAGGATTTCTGTGTGGCCTTGAGTTCATTGATGGACCTCTGAGCTCGTAAGAGTTCTAGCAAATTAGTGACACCAAAGTAACAGTCACCTACAATTTGTTTTTTTTCAAGATGCTTCATGGAATAAAGCATAGTAAACTTGTTGAATGCTTCATTATTAAGGGCAGGGTTCCATTTTGTTGCCTCTTCCTTTGAACAATATTTGAGACATGGCGTCGAAGATTCAAGCTGAGAAAAAAAAGAAAGTAAATCACTACCTAGAATATAGATTGGATTGTTGGATCTGATTTTTTTTTTTCAGGAGGAGGAACATATATATCATGTATATTTAAGCTTCATTCCGTCTTTTGGTTAACTTAATAAATTTTAATTTAATATAATACTTTTTAGTACGAAAAGTAATAGACGAATGATATACGAAACAGTCACCATGTTTTTGCCTCAAACACCATTCAGGACTCATTAGAAATAGAGATTTTCAATAATTAATATCAAAGAAATCTAATGATATTGGTGTACAATTATTTTTCGGGTGAATAGTTGAATAAATTTAGATGCATTAAAAAAGAGGGGAAGGGAAAAGATAATTATATTAAATTCATTCAACTATTAGTAAAAAAACAGTAGGTACTCTTAATTTTCTGAGGGTACGACAAAATTTATTTTAAAAATATACTTTATTTTTATAACTTTTTGAAAACGTAAAAAAATAGAATTTAAATAGGAACGAATTTTTAAAAATATCATGATACTTTAAGGGATAAAAAAACATTTTTTTTATAACAGTCATGCATGGACCAATTGTTCAAATTAATACGATTGTTTTTGTTTCATAAATTAACTGGAGTATAATAGAAATAGTTAGAACTTTTCCCCAGATGTCAAAGCTTACATTCACATGTCGAATTTGACTCCGTTAGACTTCATCACCCCTAAAAGCTTAAATACACTCTATATGAATAGATAATAGAGGCGAATACATAATCTAAGGTGACTAAAAGTCTAAAACGGCTTTCCAGTCTCAAATAGCTGATCCATGTAAAATAATCATAAGCATATATGTAACTCATACCTCAGAGCGAAGTCCATTTCCTGAACGCAAGATGGTTATTGGCTTCATTTGCTGATCTTTACTATTGTGACGATGAGGCAACGTGATCTTTACATTCCCGTTAGCAAGCATTCGCGAGGATGACATGAGAAAATGAAAACGGGGAAAGCGAGAGAGAAAATCAATAAACCTCCCAAATTAGTATTTTAAGATTTTTTTATTGATAAGAATGAAAGACATATATAAAAAAATTTATAATAAGTTTCACCACATCAAAAGGTAAAAAAAATAAAAATAGAATACCAAATCTGATGAGATACTGAGTAGGAAAAAAATATATAAGCTGAAATGCTGAATCATCTATACATGCCCAAGGAATATTGTTGGTGGGTTGGGATTCAAGTGGTGCTGCCCAGAGATCCTAGGAAACACTTCTTGCAATGTTGTGGAAAGGAAAGTACTAAAGCATGGTGGTTTGCTGCTGTTTGGTCTTTATGGTGGCATAAAAATGATATTATCTATAGAAATGAAGTAGCAAATTAACAGTTAATATGTGCTTGACCACTTGATTAAATTTAATTTATATCTTGGCCCTTTTTGAGTGATCAAGGTATGAAGTGCTTATAGAGTAGGCAGAACTTATGTATATATAAATCTGAGTGACAGGTATTAGATGTTCCATAAATGGGTTGGAGTACATCTTATCTATTTTATATTTTTTTGGCCGAAAAAAATTATACATACGTGCCCAATGCAGAAGATATACAAGAACCCTCCTTGATGATAATTGTTTGTTAATTTAAAAGGCTGGATGAGGGTTCACAACAATTTCATGCATATGTGTCTGAAGAAGACAATACACTTATTTTTCCACTAGCGCCAGCGCGTTTGGATTCACTTTACTTTTGGCACAGTATAGTGCGTCAACTCAGAAGTAAGAGTTGCAACTGGGTCTTATACATGATTTGATCATTTTGATGTGAAAACATGAATCCCATATGTAGATCCAAACATGAGATACGGCTGTTATAACACACAAAATAAATTAACTAAGTTGGAATTTGGAAATTAGCATATATCATGAGATGGATCAAGAGAAATCGGTCTTTCATAAATTGTAAAAACAAAAAATATCACAAACCAAAACAAGAAGCCGACGCTAAAAAATACAAAACAAAAGTTTAAACCAATTTAATAACTGAAGTTGGAAGACAATAAGAAAAATCATATATATATACATATATATATGCCGATTCTTATTAAACTTTTGTTTTTTTTTCTTCGACATATAAATATATATATCAAAATGCAACCATGAAAATATTGATCAGAATTAAAAAACGAAGATTTTCACTTTATATATAAACAATAATTATAAACTGAGAAATATTAATAACTCTCTCTCTCTACCATAATCTTTTAAATATACTTTCTAGTACCAGTACAGGTTTTATTTCTTATTTTATGTTTCATGATTTTATAATTTTAGTAAATAATGTGTTAGAAAAGCGTATTACTACAAATATGATCTTTAAAAATATTTTTTATTTCACACTTAATAAAAATGTTACTAAAAACTTACATTCAAAAAATATCACAAAATTATAAATAAATATTATTAATATGTTTTTATAATATTTTTTAAATATTGTGTATAACTCATATTATTAAGTTTTCTTGTGACATTTTATTAAATGCTATATGTAATCTATGTTATTAAAGTCTAAAAATATCATAAAAAGGTTTTAACAACATAAATTATATGTTACATTTAATAAATATTATAAAAATATATTAATAATATTTATTTATAATTTAACATTTTTTAAATGTGAGCAAAGACTTTTTAATAATATTTTTATTAAGTGTTAGAAGAAAAAATATATATTTAATAATGGTGTATTAATAACACTCATTAGAAAATTCTGTCTTACATAGTATTCTTTCTAAAAAGCAGCATAAAAGTCACAAGGCTGGATATATCTTTTCTAACTTCTTTTAGTAAAGTATCATAAATACAATTTCGCTAATTAAATGCCAAGGTTTATAGTTTCCAAATTAGTTACGTTTGGGGTTTGCCATTTTAGGCTTTACTACTACTACCGAACCAAATTAACAAAGAAAATTGTACTCAAATTAAAACGAAGATATATAAGAGGAAATGAAAAAGAGTTGCACATTGACAGTTATACCTGAGACTTGGACGGAGGCAACGATGGTGCATATCGAAAAACAGTACCGTTCATAAACCGCCACTGCCACAACCCTGCTGCGAGCTTCCTCGCCGAAGCCTCCTCACTTTTCTGAAAACCTTCCCCGAAATTCACAGGGGAACTGTTGTTGTTACTTGCAGAGTGCTTCTTGTGTGCCCCCTTGAGGCGAAAGGCGACGGCAATGCCTGGATTTCGATGTTTCCGGCGACGACGAATCGCCGGAATGAGGGTGTGGCCGGAGGAGATCATTGGGTCGGGTGGAGTTTTGTTGTTGGACTTGGACGCCATGAACAGAATGAGAGAGCTTCATACACGTAGAGGTAGAGGTTCAAAGCAAAAGGAGAAAGATAGAAGCGATAACATGGGAGAAAACGAACATGGATTGGTTGACAATTTCGGATACCATACTGTTTCTGCCTCCCCCTCACCAGCACCCCTATTTATTTCGTTTGCTTTTGCATGGACTTTATTGCATTTTACATGGATCGATGATCATATTTACACACCTGAAAATTACAAACCCAAATAGTACTAGTAATATTACAATTTTTAACACATACACATATATATGCTTCACCCTGAATATATACATACATACATATATATATATATATATATATATATATATATATATATATATGATACTGTTATAAAATTTTCTTTTTCTTTTTACAAGACTCTTTTGTGACCTAATCTTCTAAAAGTTCTCTTATATTATTTTTTTAAAAGAGGATTTTCAATGTATGCATTAACTTTCTTCCTTTTTTTTTCTTATTTTATTTTCTTGGAAATATTTTGAATCGATTTTATCTAAACATATATACCCTTAATTTTGAAATCTGTAAAAATTTATACCGATATTTTTAATGAGGAATTATATCACTTATTATATTTATATTTTCTATTTTTTTCTTTGAGAGTCTTTTTTAAAATAAAGGAAGAAATAAAAAAATATATATTTATTTCTAAAACTTAATCTTTCTCTCTGTATATACTTTTTATTCAGTCAAATAAAAAATACTGATTTCTTTTAGGTCAATAATGCCTTATTTTATAACACTGAAAGTGGCATCCTCCTTTTACTAATTTATTTTGATAAAAAAAAGGTATTTTTTATAGGGTATAGATCTTACCTGTTAGCAATTTATTCCAGTAACATGTACGGGCGACGTATGTAAATCTCATTTACGGACAGTAACAAATACAAAACCTACGATTGTCTCTTCCGAGGTTTGTAATATCTCTTGTGCTCTAGATCCAGATTCCAGAGCCCACGTTGCATCCTTCGAAGTCCGATCCGAGGTCTGTAATTTCTTTTGCTTTTTAAGTCTTAAAAAATAAAATCAAAATTACCTAAAAGTATAAATTGGTATATACATTTTTATCAATAAGAGAAACAGAAAAGGAAGAGTGAAAAATATAAGATAAAATGACGATGTAATAAAAATAATTTATAAAAAAAATGTCGGAAGAATTTGTTGTATAAATAAACGCGAGTTTGTCTTAAAACATTTTCAATTTTACAAGTATTCCTTTTTACTTACCACACCACAAGGAGGTTGGCTTATTAGATCGACTTTTTGCTCCTACAAAATCAGGCTTGAGTTAAATTCTAAGACAGCTTTTGCTTTTTGGTAAGCTTGTAAAATTCAGCCACACAATTAAATTTTCATTGAAATTTATGGTCTTTCGTGACTCTGTACGGGGAATGGGGATGAGCTTGTCCTTATCTAATATTCCGTGTTAAAAAAAAGTCATAATTTTAATTAAAATAAATATATATAGACCCTCATGTATTATGTACGTAACACCTTAAGAAAAAAAACCTTGAGAGAGAAATAAAAAAATAAAAAGAGTAAATGATATGATTTGATAGGAAGAAAAAAAATAAAAAATAAAATAAAAATATCAATTAGATAATTAAAATTTACAGGTGTCCAAATATAAGTCGTGTTTTAATTAGGGTAAAAATACTTTAGGTATCAATTTAGCTATGGCCGAAATTCCCCCCTAAATCAAGCTTAATTTGAGAGGGCGATTTAGATGGAGAGATCTTAGATAAATCTTATATAATCACATTAATTATAATTAAAAAGAAAAATAATGATCCATAAACAACTTGTCCTTATAAATCCTTGATTAACACTTCTTATTTTTTTCTTCTTTTTTCTTATTATATCATAAATTCTTTTATACTTATATTTATTTTTCTTTTTCCTCTCTGGGGATAAAATAACATATGAGTTCTCTATCAAACATTTTACTTGAAAGAAATTAAATTCCATTCTCGTACAAAGTTTTACGTTTTTAAGGATCAGATAAAAATAATTCTATAGCATTAAAAAGGTAAGTATCCAGAAGAGTCATGGTCCCAACCACTCTTAACCCTTGGTACGTATATGGTATGATCGATTCTACTTAAATTTGTATTTTCAATTAAAATCATATTTAAGGTTTTTTATTTATTTATCAAAATCAGATTTAATTAAGTTCTACTTTTTATTTTGGGTTACTAATTCTTACATTCAAAAATCGTTTTAGGAAACATGAGAATAATGAACATTAAATTTTAAGTTGCAAAGGAAGGTTTAATTGGAACTTTATTTATAAATGCTGTAATAATAACGAAGGAGGATTTGCAACTTGATCAATTTTCATTAATGAACATATTTACACTTGTAAGAGAAAAAGTGACAATCCCTTTAATAAGATCCCTAATCAGTACGAAATTAAACTAAGAGATACTGTTATTACAAGTAGAATAGTGACCAAGCGATCGGATAACAAGTAGCATCTCAGTTTATTAATTAGTTGGCTATCCATAGAAACATCGGCAACATTAAGTAGTTGAATCGATTCGTTTAAAATATTGTTTTAAATGTCTAATTATCATCATCACTGAAAAAATTCAACTTTTTATCCTATACACAGTTTAATTTAATCTAATGTAACAAATCCGATGGAATTTTTTATTCTAGGAATTAAAACCTCCTTTTCTCTTTTTCAACTTTTTTTCACAATAAAAAACATGTACAAACGGAAAGAAAATGAGAATTTAACTTAATTAATTGAATATGATATTTGAATATTATAAATTCTTTGATATCTTATTTAATTAGTACGGATAATAAAAATCACATGTAAAAGAATTTTCATATATCCATAAACATAAGTAAACATTTGTTGGAAGTACACAATTTTTTATAACAAATTTTAGTAGTTAATTTATTAGTTTTTGTTAGTAAAAAGAGTTGAATCATAACCTCTCCTCCTTTTCTTTTTTTTTTGTCACGAAATCTCATATTAAATAAAATGAACTATTTAATGTGATATTCTTTTAAATTGATACTCTTTCACCTATTGGATTAATCTTTTAAATTGAATTCTCCTCTCGAGCAAACCAAATACTAATAGATGATTTAAATCTTTCCAAGAAAAAATGATTACTATAAAGTTGGTGTCACTCTAAAATAAATAAAGTGATATCCACTTCTACATATTTTGTTTGGACTATTTTACCTTTTAACTGACATTATAAGCTATACTCTATTACGTTTTAATTTCATATAAAAACAAACTACCCCACTAACTATATATAAATTAAGTCTTATTTCAAAATAGTTGCATCACTAATTTTCCATTAACCTCTTTAAAAAGAAATTATATAGTAAAGCACAAAATTTCCCTCTCTTTTTTTTAATCAGCAAAAACGTCTCTTTTCCGGTAGTGATATGTAAATTAAAAGCAGTTCTGTATTTTTTTTTTTTATCTAATACATTACTTTCCTAATCAAAAGTTTGGGTTTGATCTCCTAAAGTAAGTCATCTTCCTACATACGTACATTTTCAAGTCCAGAAGTCTCTTGCACCCGAAATCCTTAAGGCGTGTTTGTATCTCCGCTGAATCACATACTGCTAGAAAGCATATAGCGTGTGTTTATCAAGGAAGGAAAAACAATAAAATTAAGATTCCATGTTAAGCGACCCCAAACTCCACTAGAATGACTCTGGTGGTTTAAGAAAGTTAACATTTTTTTTGTTTGGTGGTTAAGAAAGTTAGCACGAGATAAACTAGGCCAGACAGTGATATCTCCATTAACCAACAAAAAAAAAAGAAGATAGTTATGCCTCCTCTATCCAATTCTAGACGGTAGTTGTTTCTGACATTTCTTACTGCAGGTGGCCAAATGTTGCTTTATTAGAATGTGTACCAGATCATTCAAAAATCAGATCTCAGTCAGTATTATCATGTGTCCTTTTTCTTCTACCACATTTTGTTTCATTAATGTCCATGTGGTAAACTTCGTCTACTCTTTTGAGAGATGAAATTAAAGGTAATGTGAGCTGAACCAAATTAAATTCATATGTGACTGAGTCTATTCCTTCTCCTATTTCTACTTGGAACCTTACCCATTTTCTCCTCATTTTGACCATTTTTTGAAGAATTTTTATGAAGTAGCGTGTTACTGATATGTGCTATTTCTATTTTGTCCTGTGATAAATTAAATTTGGTATATAGTTTTCATATAACTTGGTTATTCTGTGATTTTACCTAATAACATATTTTATCATTATATCCCGTTTAACTCGCTCTTGATAAGGAAAAAATTAAGTTTTGTTAGTGATATTTTTGGTACACAGACAGTGATCTGCTCTACTTAGAATATGAGTTGTATTCCAATGTCAAGGTGCTTCTTTCAATTTCATCGGAGTTTTTGGATTTGATGAAAGTCGTATATATCTTAGATTTAGTTTAACGTTAAAAGAATAATATTTGATATTCTTCTTTTTTCAATCTAGTGTATTAACCCACTTGTATCTTTATTTCTTTTTTATATGACCCTGCAAAATCCTCGTACTCGTATTAATACTTTTTGTACTCTGTTTCTATGAATTTTGCTTATAAAAAAAGATAATGTGGTGTTAATATGCTAACACAACAGCTAACGTGATACTGATACCGACAGACATGATCATCTAAGACAAATATTAGCGTGATATTGACATGTTGACATATAACACTGAACTCCAAACCTTAAGACCAAAAATAAAGGTTAGCTCTTGTGGTCGCTATAATTAATTGTTGAAGACATTTTTGGTAGATAACCACCGTGATTATGAATGCATTAATGATGTTCATCAATCATCTATGCGTACAATAACAAAAAAGGATAATTCAGGTGAGTCGACAAATTTCTACCCCAGGTAAATTACGGTACTCTACCTTCAATTATGAGGTACCCTAAGTAGTACAAATGAAAGGATGCTACAAGAAGTTGGCGGAAACGGAAAACCAATTCCAAGTTTCTGACTCCACCAACCAATTAGAAAAAGTATTTTAAAATTTGAACTAACTCATCCAATACAGCCTCGACAACTCGACCAGGGTGCTGCAAAAACCTGAAAAACTACCTAACGCTCAGCTCAATTGCACTCAACAATTAAAATTCCAACTGATATTGTAAACAAGGGAATCATACCCTAAAAATTAGGGACAAAAAAAGTACAGGCACAATAAACCACTCAAATAAATTGTTAATCCTGTTTGAAACCTGCTCCCTCTACTCAATTAATTTGATGTAATAATTCAATATAACAATATTAACATCGGGTACTGAAACTCACCATACCAATAACTAACTTCGTTAGCACGTGGAGTGTAGGGTGTCACAGCCAAAATATTTGGACCCACTTCTTCCTAATTTTGGACACTTTTATCAATATTTATTTACAATTCTGCGTAGCCGATAGTGTAGTTGATAGAAAATTAAATCCCAAAGGTTATTTCTGATCCAGAGACAGATGCTAAATAGTCGATGTAATTAACTCTTGAAACCATTTTTGGTAGATAGCCAACATTATCATGAATCTAGTCACGAGTCTCATGATCATGACCTGAGTATATATATATATATATTGTTCCGCTGAAATGAAATATTTCCATCCCGAGAGGATGAGAGTTAACTCTAAATTCTTACAATTACTTGTGTGTCAACCACGTTGAAATTTAAAAGCTTAATTAAAACATATCTATACTGTCCCGAGGTATTGACTGAGGGAACTTCAAGTTCACCACTGCACTTGACAGTAATATGACTTCGACTCGACTGATCTTGTAACTTGTAAGTTCTGTAGGTTGTTAAAAAAAAAAAAGAGGCTAAAATAACTTTTTTAAAAATCCAATAATTGTGTATCGAAAAAAAATCCAATAATTGAAATTATATGTACATATATAATAAATTATAAAATTAAAATTTTATTTGTTAATATTTTAATTGACAGTTAATTTTGCATTTTTCTTTTCAAAAATGTTAAATTAAAAGATATATATCTTCGGACTATCAATTATGAAACCTAGTCTAACACTATGTCGTTATAAAAAAATAGTCCAACACTATAACATGCTAGTGGGCAAACTTAGCTTTAATTAAAAATAAACAAAAAAATGTTTAAACGTGATTCAAAATCCAATAATTTTTGTTGTTGTTACAAGATCCAATAATATGAAAAACGGATAACGAATTTATATTTATCAAATATAGTATTCTTTTTGTTTGCAAATTTGATATTTTTTAAAAGATAAATGCTAAAGGTTAAGGAATTAAATGCAAAAAGTTATTATAGAGAAATTTTTTTAACCAATATTCTTAAGATTAATATGACCCTTTAAAAAAAAAAGAAAAAAAATGAAAGTGTTGCTCAGTCTCAATAAATTAATATACATTACAATTAACGATGTGTATTCAGCATTACAATTTTCCATTCCCATGATAAAGTGTTGCACGATTGTCACAGTCTTCAATTTTAGCTTTGCTAACAGTTTACATTTAAAATAGATCAAAGCATGTCAACCTATATAAAGCCACATGGAAAATCTCTTAGCTTTAAGTCTTTCTGTCTTTCTTTCTTCTTTTCTTTTTCTTTTAAAGATTCACATTAAGGCTGGCCCATCAAGCTGGGCTCAAATTGCCAGATCTAGTAAAAGTTAAGGAGTAGAAGTTCATACATGGTTCATGATAGTCTGAGAGTATATTTGGTTTATCATCCAACTTGTTGTGTATAAATTTTAAGGCAATTCAACGAATCAACTAAAATTGAACACAAAAAGAAGAGTTATTGATATTTTTGCTACCAACTTCCGTTTGCAATGATTACACAAACATATAGTATTTATAGGTGTAAGTTGAGGATTCTTGGTTTGAGGTGGATTCCTATATAGGTTGACTGATTGATGATCATCATTATTAGACTAGGTTCCCCCGAGGCTACTTGCAAACCTGAGAATAGTGTTGCAATAAACGAAGGCTTTGCCGATCGGACTTGGGCCAAAGAATAGTGTGGTCGATTTTGGTCTGATGAGCCATTTTGGGCCTGAATCCGACCAAGCCCGACCGGTGCTCAGCCCTATCCTCTACACTTTGACCTCAAGCCACCAACTAGGCTACTTGCAAACCTGAGACTCAAGGAAAGTCACATCATACTTAAGAAGTCCTTTTCAGTCTAATGAGGAGGTTGGTAGCAAAAAACTACATCAATCTAAGGGCTCCTAAGTTCCCTCGGGGGAACCTAGTCTAATGATGATCATCAATCAGTCAACCTATATAGGAATCCACCTCAAACCAAGAGTCCTCAACTAGTCGAGATGTCATAAACCTTTTGTGGTCTAAGGTGGACATCAAATCTATTGAGCGTTGAAGCTTTTTTTAGGTTGAACCCATTGGAATAGGCCAGGACAAAAGCTTAGCATGTGTTTGGTTTAAATGAATGAAAAAGATATGAAAGAGAAATCAGATAAAATATTTGAATTAAGATTAAGTGTCGTAGAAATGTGAGATCCATACTAGTTATTAAAACTTTGGTCTCAAATTGACCCAACTACCGAGGGAAATTTAAACCCAACACTACCTTAATCTAGAAGACAAGCCAAATCAAGTTTGCAAACTTCACACAACTAGTTAGAGAATGTTGGTATGAGAAGCTATCTTTTACTCATAAGCACCATGTTCATCACTAAGAAAATGTAGATCACTCCGTCTTCGTTAAATCCACATCTACACCCTTCACAGCTCTACTATAATATACATTGATGGCATCATATTAGCAGGAGATTCCCTAGATGAATTTTGCTTCGTTAAGGACCAACTTTGCACTTCCTTTAACATTAAGAGCCTTAAAGTTCTCAAGTATTTGCCTGGGATCAAAGTTGCTCATTCAGTTCATGACATATCCCGTTGTCTATGAAAGTATTTTCTCAACTTGTTCCATGACTCTATCTTTCTTAGTTTGCACTTTGCAGCCTCAATCTTGTGGGCAAGAATACGTCTCAGCTAAACCTAACTATATATATTAGGGACCTATGACCAATACCGCTAACTCGATTATGATAAATAATCGAGTTATGTAAAAATGGGGAGGGGGATGAGGAACATGACTTTTGGGTTATGTTACTTATGCAAATTCAATTTAACCACATTTAAACCATCCCAATTCTCATAACTAGCGAGGTAAAAAATATTTGAGCCTATATCTCTTTTTTTGGCCAAACAAAAACCGCTTTGGCCCAGAAAAAATTATGGGATTGAACATGTGAGCAAGATGGATTTAGCCATACTTTCACAGCTACATTTTTAATAAAATGTTTATTCCCTCAATTCTGAAATATTAATTTCCATTTTAATTAGCTACCCAAATATTGAAATTAAATTATCTAATTCTCACTCCGTTTGTCCCAACAAAAGGATACTAGTTCTACCACTTCCCGTCCTGAGAAAATAGTCAAAACCAGAAAACATTTTATGATGTTACTTGAAGCTGGTTGATGCCTGTCGCTTCTGCTCATAAAACATCACATTAACAACCAACAATTCGCAACAGGGCATTAACAAACTGTTCTACACATGTAACTTCAGAATCGTTGTATATAATTCACACCCTTTACTTATTTATAAACACAAACCATATATTGAGCACCAAAGTAAACTTGTTTATCTTGTCAAAAGAGAGCTTCCCTCTTTGATGAGAACAAACACACTGCCACCATCACCCCTTGAGATACGTAATTCTTCGTCAAGGTATGTAGTGAGTAACCAGGACTGAGCATTGCTGTTGGAAATTGGGATCTTCAAGGGAGGCCTACTTGAAATTGTTTTCACCACCGATGAGGCTGTGTCTTGGACAGAGGTAAGGATTCCTTTGAAAGGTGTAAGGTCAATCTTTTGACCCAGAAGTTCCACATTTTCTGGTATCTCTAGTGAGTCCGTAAGCTGTGGAGTGCCAATTATGCCTTCCTCAAATTTTATCTAAACAACATGCAAGATGAAAAAGTGTCACTTATGGAGCTAAATCAAGATGTTAAACTATAATACGATAGTCCAAATCAAGATGCTAAACTAATATCATATGATTGCCAAAATTCAATTTAGTACAAACAGACCTGCACACGTTTTGGACTTCGAACATCGAATTTGGCATTAGTACTAATTGAGGTGGTGGCCAAAGGACCAGCGAACTGAACAGAGTTTTGGACGGTAAAATTCAGCGTGTCAATAGTCTGAGATATTTCCTCTACCTTGACCAATGGTAGTGTTCCACTTGACAACAATGGGAATAAACCTGCAAAGGACGTATACCTGCGGAAACCACAAATCCACCCATGAGTTGGTAACCAAAAATTATATATTAGGTTACGTAATATATGTATTGAGAAAACTAAACATTTCATTGAAATTAGGTGCAGGGATATTCACTTCCATTCGCACGAACATCCAATTGAAGAACTAAAAGAAGGTGTCACTAAAATATCCAATTGAACACAAACCATATAAGAAACCTTGTACAATTCTATTCAATAACAGCCCATGCAAATTAATTGGAATTAAGAAAGCGCAGAGAAAAAAAGAAGCAAGTTAAAATAAGCGATTTTGAGCAATTGGTAGCTTACGCGAGAATCCATTTTCCGTTGAGGAGAGTCAAGGCGTCAGTGGGAGCAGGGTTAGGGTTCTTGGCCTCTAGCTGAGTGATGAGTTCAACGATCTCTGCTCTCGTTTCACTCGTTGCTTTCAGTCCAAGATCCGTGCCATAAAACGAATCCACCAAAGCCTTCTTCAGCTTCTCCGTTTCCGTCTCCGTCGGTTTCTCCTCCACCGCCACTCCTCCGCCGTATGCCTCCTCCTCCTTCTCCGGGCCCCACTCGTCGTCGCTCGTCACCGCTCGGACACGCCCCACCGGCCTCGCGAAATCGGCGACCATCCTCGGCCTTCCGACAGATTTGGTCGAAACTCCGACGCTGCTGCGCGGTGGCGAAGTAGAGGGTGAAGAGTTGAGCGGCGGCATGCAGAGGAGTTTGTTGAGGTGAGAGAGAGACGCCATTGTTCAGAGAACAGAACCGAACGCAACAGAGAAGGGAAGAGGTGGATTTTATAACGACACGTGAGCTTTGAGAAATTCACTGTCCAAACTTCTAACGTTGACACGTTGTAAAATGAAAAAAAGTGTGGTCTTCGCCGGAAAGACATTATTCTCCTTGCATTTATTTATTATATTAATATTAATTAATTAGTTAAATTAGTTTCAACTAAAATTTAAGTGCCTTTGTGACATTCATAAATAAGTTTTAATTTGATTCATAAAGACCTGTAGGCTGTAGGGAAATAACTCTAATTTTAATTTTTTTTAATGTAATATTAATTATTTTTTATTTATATCCATTACAATATTAATGAGGGGTAAAAATATTAAAAATGAATTAATAATAATAGTGTTAATTTTATAAAATTATAATTATTTTTCATTTAATTATTAGTTTTTTTATCTGTGTAAAATAATTTAAGATAAGAATTATAATGAGGCAGAAGAAGAAGTAATTAAATTTTTTAATATATAAATCAGATAATTTGTTTAATTTTCTGATAAGTTTGGAGAATGGCAATGCCGGTTTTTAAGAGAAAAACGGGAATCAAATGAGATAGATAGGAGAGACGTGTAATAGAGTAGAATCTTTTGAGTTTTAGCGGTCATATCAGTGTCTAGCAGTAGAACGGGCTGATATTTGAGGCTTTGAATTTGCGACATGAAAATTCAATGTGTGAGGCACGCAATCAGTTACCCTTTTCTGAGAATCTGAATATGCAAATTCCTAATGGCATCGTGACAACTCTAGAATCTTCTTCCATCTGTTTGTTGTTTTTCGAGCTTAAGCATAGGCCTTTGTTTCTCTTGAGAATTCCAACATTTGTCATGTTCTCATTATATTCACACATTATATTATGCTCGTGTCTACGTGTTATCATCAATATATCTATAAGGATTAATTATGTTTTTTATTTCTGAATTTTGTAATTTTTTATTTTTAATCCTTAATCAAAAAATTGATCAGTCAGTCATAGTTCCTGAATTTTTTTTCATGATCGTGTTTAGTCTCTCCTTTAATGATGTGGAAGCATCTGGGACTGATACGTGTTTTTGTGACACGTTTTCTGGAGGCTAAAAACCGCCAGAAATTTCTTTTCATAAGAAACACATGGATCAAATCGTTCAGAGAATACTCCCAGCAACAAAGTTTCATCATTCATTCACGGTTTCACGTAAGAACAACGACATCGAGATCGACGGCGGTGAGAGACCGCCGGCACATTTTCAGAACCAAACATAAAAAAATAGAAAAACCATGACGGCACCACTGAACCAGCCGGAACAATAAGGGGACGGTCAACAAGAAAAGAGAGAGAGAAAGAAAAATAGAAGGGGAAGGAGAAAAGATACACATCGTCTTTGCATCTCCACTTTCTTTATGTTGGGGTGGTTGGATCGTTCAGAAGTGCTCTGGGTGAGTCGAAAGATGAACCTATATATTCTAACTACGATGCACATCTTGCTGGTGATGATTCTGATGCCTATAAGAGAGCACTGGCTGCTGCACATATTGTTAACCCTGCAGTTTCTGCTCTTAACCGCAAAATTTCGTTGCTTAGATATATCGCAGTCCTAGCCACAAATAAGTTTACTGATTAAGGCAATTTATGGGGACAACATGCAATGTAAATGCATGCATGTTTGCAGGGTCAACCCAATAAGGTGTAGGGGTATCTATTTGTCTTAGCAGATTAATTGATAAAATCAAATACAAGTTTACAACTATTTGTTCTTGCCTTCTTGGAGTGTTAACCATCATCTTTTTTCTGCTTATGTGTGACATTTTGTTTATTGAAACGGGCCTTCGTGTTAATTTTACTTATATCGAATTGTCTATTTTGTGACATTTGATTGTGGAAGCTTCAATTTGTAGATTCATCACATAAGTGAACATCAGGGGGATTTACATCAATGGACTATAAATAATCATATAAGTGAATTTGATACCACATTTTAAGATTCAGGTTTATATGTTTTGCTTTTACTTATATAGTGTTCAACCTTCTCATCTTTACATCTGTGAGACTTTATCTTATACTTGTAATCCAATAGTCAGAAATTGGTCTACTTGCTCTTGTTTTCTTTGACTTGTTCAAGGTGGTTGAAGACTTCAACGTTGTTGGATGTTGTTCATATGAGACTTCAACGTCAAGATCTTTGTTCCTGACAAAATTAGAGCCTGCAACATCCACGAATTCTGTAGGTTGAGGCCTTGTTTACCTTCCTCCTTCTGTATAGACCTTTTACCTAATGTTATAATTGTTGTAAAACCTGTAAAGAATAACTATTTCCAAAGAAAAATAATTGCATAGGCATGTATTAGCAAAATCAAAATGTTGCAAACAAACGAAGAAAGTTAAATCGAAGCACAAACATGCATGCATGCCTGAATAAATCGTTTAGCATGAAGGTTAGATAATCTGCATATACGCACACATTTAAAGTCTGAAAGATGAAATATAGAGTCTGATATGTACATTCTCATGTACAAAAACAGAGTTCACTCCACTCCAATATTGGGTGGCCATTTCAGTCACATTGGTACAAGCAAGAATGCTTATCATCTCAGCAATTTCCTTGGTTTCATATCTACATCATGATGCGGAGCAGCATTAATTCACCAAAACAAAGCACCCTAATGAGGCATAGGAATCCAGCAGGTGCCAAAAAATGCAGCCAAAATTTGGCACTCATATTTACACAAGAAGTCTCATTCTTATGTCCACAATCTTTCTACTACTCTTTCCTTTAAAAAAATTAACCATAATCACAACCATTAATTTCCTAATTTGTAGTTAATATTGCACTTTATCATATGAAGTACTGCACCCTCCTTTAGAAGAGCCAAATCCCCTTTCAAAGGCACTCCAGAATAGATGCAAATTATCTTTGTCACATCTGGTTTGCCAATCACATCCAATGCTTTCTTTTGTCAATTCCTTTTGTTAATACCAAAATCAATCAAGAATAAAATTAGGGTGCTTTGTTTTTGCTAATCAAGAATAAAATTTCCTACTTGTCTTTATCATGGCATGGTGATGCATTTCAATTCGCATCACATCAGTCTTCAAGGTCTTCTTATTCGGCTCAGTTTTCAAGAATCAAACAAGAATTTGAAAACAGGAAGGAGGAAATAAAAAAAATAGAAAATAAATGGAAACTAGAAGACATATAAGTTCTGGTTTCAGAGAAGTATACAATTATATATTTATCCTCAAGTCAAATGTGGGCTATAGCAATATGTGATTCTCTTCAACCTAAAAGGTTTTCTATGTTGTCATTTGTCTGTATCTCGAACTTTTTCAGACCATTATCTAGCCTCTTAATTTTTTAAGTGAGGTAATAGGAGAAAGTACCAGTAAATAAGATTGTACCTCTTTTACAACATGAAAGCTTGGTAATACTTGGAATTGGAACACAAAACTGATTTTATATTAGGAGGGAAACTTAAGGCCTCAAGCTTCGATACAATGCATGTGCAGGCATAAAACTGGATCTGGCAACCTTACAGCATCAATTGCCTACAGAAGATGCCATGGGTTCTGTTTCCCTTAGAGCTAAGCTTTTTTAGCTTAGCTTCTGTTGCGTTTCCTTTCATACTCATAAAAAAATTGTATAATATAAAGATGTCTATATTTCATCACTCTTAACTCTTAAAACAATATCATTTCTATGTTTCAGGTAAATATTTTTAGGCTAATTAATTACTCTTTCTTTCTTATTTACTATTTTTTTAAAACATTTTTTTTATTGAAAATTTTCTTTCGCCTCTATAAATACGAATTTACTTTTCCACATTAATATCTATATGTAATAGATTAATTTTTTTTATCAACATAATGTTAGTGCAGAATATATATATCTATCAATTTTGTTGATGATTAATTTTTATAAAAAAATCTATTTGTTAAACTTAAACATGAGAAATTATTTAAAGAGATCGAGTTTGGTATCACTCAATTTATTGATATTTATATTTATAATTAACTAAAAATTAAATTATAAATAAATATAATATGAAAAAATATATTTTTTTTTGCATAAAATACATTAATGTCTAAATTACTAAAAAAATGCACTTTCTTACAATTCTTTTACACCTTTCTCTAATTGTTATAATAATTTCACTATATTACACTTTTTTCTTTTATAGTGTCTTTTCAGCTAAGTAATAATCTATTAAAAAAGTTATATAACCAAAACTTTTTTTTTCATAACTAAACTATTTAAACTAATTTAAATATTAGTCATATTTTAATTGTTTTTAAATTTAGTATATAACTTCATTCCGTACCTACTTAAATCCGTGCGTTGCACATGTAACCCAAGCTGGTAAGATTAGAATACTAAAGAATTTATCATCCTTGCAGTTGCAGGTTTGGACGCGGCAGATTTGTTTTTTTGGAGTCATATCAAATGGCATCCACGTAAAGGCCGCGTATTGATTGGTTGGACTCCATTTACTAACAAACGCCAATCATTGTTTGAAATTGCTGCATGAGGAATATACAATGTTATCATGATTCAAATTAACAATCAAAGAAATATCATTACCATTATTTAGTTCAAATCAATTTTCAAAATCCTTAATCCTCTCCAATATTTTTTTCTTAAAAAAAAGTTTTTATAAATTTATTATTGCTTTAATCACGGAGGATGATTATGATCATGATGACCACAACGTGGCTCCTTTAATTTAGGTCTGAATTCTTAGCAGAATCTCCACAAAATAATTGCTGTGACCAGGAGGTTACCAGTCCCACACATACCAAACCACAGTTCTGTTTGTCACTTTGTTCCTCCTTTCTCTATTATTATCAACTTCAGTCCTTCTTTTACTTCTTCCTTTATCAAATGTTATAGTTTAATGCTATTTCTTCTATTCTCTTTTTATTTTTCTGCTCACCTAATTTTGTTATTCATATTTCATCCTATCTCCGAACTGGTGAATGGTGATGCATAAAGTTTTCCGGTCCGGCAAGATAGCGATATGTATAATTAGTTGTTTTTAAGGTTTAAGTAGCTCAACAGATAACGTCTTACACTCTCCGTGTGAACTTACATTTTTACACATTGATTTAATTATTTTCTACGCACAAACTTTTAAAAATAAAAATAAATAAAAAATGATATTTTTATAATTAAAAGATAGAAAAAGAAAAAAAAAATTAAGCTAAATCATCCCTAATTAAATTTCTCATTACTGAAAGAATGAATTAAGAAGTAGTACTACTTTTATTAACGATCATTTTAATAATAATTTTCCAAACATAATTTTTCTCAAAAAATTAAAGAAATTGTTAAAAACAATTAATCTCAACTAAACACATTTAATTATTCTTAATCAATATTCTTAAATTACTTGGTGGAAAGTTACATATTTTTATACTTCGATCATATAATACCCACTTCTTTAGATATCATGTAGCTTGGGTAAAGTAAAGTCTATAGTTTATTGAGATAAACTATACTTAATTTGCTGTAAATTAGTTTATAATTAATTCAGCCCAAGCGAATTGGTGCAAATGCCATGCAGTCTTAATTGACATTTTAAGCTCTTCCTAGTTAACGGGGGTATTCTAATATTCTATATACTTTGTGCCATCGTAGAAATTGTGTGTTGTGAGGGAGTTGAGTGTTTTTTTTTTTAAACGTTATGAATATTATATAAGTAGTAACATTGGTGCAACTAATTAATGAAGATCGGCAGGCGTTGTAGTAGCATCTTCTAACCTAATCTTGGTTTAGCTGACATTTGGTGCAGTTATGGATTCCTAAGATTGGATAAGAATTTCTTCAAAAAAAGAAAGGAAGAAAGAAAGATTGGATAAAAATAAAGAATTTCAGTTATATTTGACTTCTCTAAAGTTAGAACTTTTTTTATACAAATAAAAATTGAACGGTATCAGGATATTTACAACAGTCATATACCCTATTTAACTAATCGTGCTAAACTCCATTGGTCTCTAAAGTTAATACTAATGCTTAAAAATGTTGCAATGTTTACATGTGTTGCTTTGAAGGGTTATAATGGTCACTGAAGATTAAACATGTTAGATGAATTTTAAATAAAGATCAGAACATGGAAATTTTATTTTAGATTAAGAGTCTTAAATGAGAGACGTAGGAGTAGTATAATACTTAGCATTATAAGGATGAAAAATGTAATTTAAAGGTTGCATTAACGGCAAAGTCATTTGGCCAAAATCTTGGTTGCCGTGCCGGCTTCAACGGCTTTTGACTTTAGTTGTAAATCCGGCCAACAGAACACTGATACGTGTTCGATTTAGTTACAACTTAGTATTGTACTTACTAATATTAATATATGATGATGTTTAGCTTGGTTAGCAAAACTGTTGAAATAAATATGGAGTAAATTGCTTTTGAGGGGAAAAAAGAAAAGAAAAAGGAGAATTATTGTATGCGTGAGAGAGTGTTACTCAAATTACGAGACTATAAAGAAGCATCACAGTCTGTAAAGGAACTAGGTTTCTTGGATCTTCTTCTTCTATTCTGGAGTAAATAAGGGAGGTTGCAATGGACACTAGTATTAGTATTAGTTAAAGAAAACCCCATTGCATTCCATTTGGCAACTATTCCTATCCAATTTTAAATGCTCTTCCACCTCACGAGATCTCCGTGGCCCTAGCCTACCACTACTCACTTCTTCAATGTCCTACTCCTCTTCGATATGAGTCAACTCGGCGCCGTGTTGCGGACTCAGAGGGAGCCCAGGAGGAGTACCATTCTGGGTTTGTTGACGGAGCAAATGGACGGCGTTGATAGTGGGACCCGCAGGAGGCGCAGCTTCAAGGAACGCTTCGGATTCATCGGCATGGGGTGCTGTGGGGCCACCTGGGGCTTCCGTTCCGACGCGCTAAGTGTCACCCAAGGAGAACAGCAACAGCAGGAAACGGATCCAGAGTGCGTGGGTCCAGCAGGTTTGGGTTCGGGTATGAATCTCGCGGCGGCGTTAGCGGCGGAGAGGCAGCTCCGGGGGCCGCAGGAGGAGGCAGTGAGAGCGCCGGGGACGCCGTGGAGGGTGTCGCTGATGAGGCTGCTGGAGGAGACCGAGGCGGAGAAGGAGAAGGAGAAAGAGAAAGAGGAGAATGTTGTGGGGAATGATTCGGTGTGCTGCGTGTGCATGGGAAGGAAGAAAGGCGCAGCGTTCATCCCATGTGGACACACTTTTTGCAGGGTGTGTTCCAGGGAACTGTGGCTTAATCGAGGCTCTTGTCCCCTTTGCAATCGCTCCATCCTCGAGATTCTCGACATTTTCTAGAATTTCTTCTAACTACTTTTTATTATTCTTGATCCAGAACCAACCACTTCATCCCTCCGCATGTGTAATAGTATCATACTATGAATCTCATCATGTATTTGTTACCGCGCTAAATGTTTCTCTCTTGTATGTACTATATACTACTATATGCCTGTGACTTTACACCAGACAACATTCAACAAAGTCGGCTCCATTATTTTGTTTCTCTTTTTTTGTTTTTATGTAGGACTTTTTTTTTCCAGCCAAATTCATTTTTTAAAATATTTTTATGATCTTTGTTATATATTTATTTGAATACAGTACAAATTTGTTCGACCATGCGCTAGTTTAACTTGTGGAAGATCTTCAGTCTTCACTTGAGTCTTGGTATTGTCAGTTTTTCATTTTAGTTTTTAAGGATATTATTTCTATAAGCATTGTTACCAGACTGGTTCCTCAAATATTATTGTGATACAATGACTCTTCAACTCGTTGGTGTTTAATTAATTGCAATGAAATGTTGATCAAAGAAAAAAAAATATGGCATTTATCTATAAAAAAACAGAGACAAAATGCCATTGTATATTCTAATATGGTATAACTTAGGAAATTCAGGGTGTGTTTAGTTGTATTTTTGTTTAGTTTTTAAAATATTTTAAAAAATACTAATAATTTTTAAAAATTGTTTTTTAGAGAGTAAGAGTAGGAAAAATTGTGATATAAGAACAATCACAACAGAGAATTAAAAGTAAAAAAAAAAAAATCAATTTTGTCCAAACAATTAAGGGATATATTTTAGTTTTAAAATATTAGAAACTGAAAGAGAGATATTATCTTTAAAATTAATTTTATAAATTGGTCTTATTAAATATTTTATTTTTAAAAGTGTTTTTTTTTCAAAAATAGAAAATAAACATTTCTGTAAGTCTTATCGAGGAAGAAAGCGGGTTCATTTTCGTACGCCAATTTTCTAATTTAGGCAAACATAGTAGTCAAAGAAGAAAACAATTATTAATTAAATTTATTGAAAATTATAGAAATTTGTGGATATCATTTTTTTTCTTTCTTAATTTTATTCTCACTATGATGAAAGGGTAAAATTTATACTTCAGTCTATAATCTAATGATGTATATAGGAATGTCTTCTTATTAATTCAACATTTCGTGGATAGGAACCCTGTGATAGTTGGAAGTTGTTTGGTTCTTGAAAATGAAAATTTTCAGTCAGAGAAATAATTTAAAAACCTGCGAAGCAAATGTTGAAGAAATATAGAAAAGACTTGTCTTGTTATAAACAGAATTAGCAATGAGTTAGCTAGTTTGTAAGCCAACTTGCAGCTTAATAGAGTTGACAATTTCAGCTTGTTTTAAATGAATTGAATTTGAACATTTTAACATAAGCCAGTTGCATATGTCGTGTCTTCATTTTTGAAGAATAACAAGTACAAAAAATAAATGTTCTTATTTGAAGGCAAAAATAAGCCACAATCTTACAGTAATGGATAACAGGAATTTATAGTAACTTCATAACTGCCATTGATTTCTAACTTTAGCAATTACAAATTACAATCGCAGTGTAAAAGCAGCAGTTCACTTTATATTTCATTACCATATCTGATTCAAGAAAAAAGAAAAAAAAAACAATATCCTTGATCACAGTGACTGTAGAAACACAAAAAAGTTGGGCAATCAAAGCCAACAACATTGCCACACATAATTGTCAACAGAGGCCATCTCAGAAATAGTGAAATTACTGAAAGGGTTTCTCTGCAAAGGATTGACCAAATGCTAATTTCCTACCACACCTACAGGTGATCAGTGCTATGTTAGCTACTTAACGTGCCAAATTGACACTTGTGCTAATTAAAATGGACAGAACTTAACTCAGGGAATAACTTGCTCAACAGATTTAGGGACATCATTGGGTTGAGCAAGTCCAGAGAGACTAATGTGAAAATTGGTAGAATTCTTTTAGAGACGAAAGTAGTGCTTTACTTCTATAAATATTAGAGACATCACTTCAGCTGCAAACAGTGGTTCAATATGCTAATTTGGTGCTTCAATTAATTAGTTTCAAAGTAACACAAATTAGACGAACCATGCAATGTTTGGTTCATTATGCTAATTTGGTGCTTCAAGCAATTAACTTCAAAGTAACACAAATTAGACTTACCATGCAATGCTTGGTTAATGGTCACTATTGTGTTAAGACAGTAAAGCTATTGCCCAAGCTAAACAAACCAGTAAAGTTGATATTAGCCTATCTCTTCATTAGCAGAAGCCTTCTACCAAACAATTGCACATGATACAACTATGAGTAAACGCAATCGCTACTCATGCTTACTAAACTTTATCAATAGATAATTTTTGGCTTTGGTAGTTTGTGTTAAAGAGTGAATGTGAAAGAAAATAATGCCATCCTTGTTAGGATAAACACAGGAGAAATTTACACTAATGAGTAATGAACAACCACATAAGGAAACTTACATTACACTTTAACTCAATCTTAAAATTCGGGTTTATGAATTTTTTCTCACTTATACGATATTCAACTTTTTCACTTCTACCCAATATGAAATTTCACCTCACACTTGTACTCCAAGAATCTTAAGTTGAAGAAGCATTTAACAAGTTTATGCTCATATATTTGAAATTATTAACATGCATTGTTAAGACTTACCAAGAAAGTATCTTTGATTAAAAGACAAATTTTTTCGTGTAAAATTGTGGCTAAAGAGAGAATCACTTGAAACATAGAATGCATTGAAATAAAAAAAAAAAAACCTTTTTGTATTGCCCAATTCAAATTAACACAAGCATCCCATTGAGACTACATAAAAACCACAATTGGGCTAAGGAGCTTAAGGGAGTCTTCTTCCCAATTTTAGACTTTATTAATGCAATAAAAGAGTAGGAATAGGTATTCATGCTGGAAAAGCCTGGTTCCATAGATTTCCAAAGAAAAGCATGAAGAAAAAGGAAAGGCTTGTTGAAAATGGTAGTGCCATTAGAATTTGGCATGGCAGCCATTTTATAACGGCCAAATCATAATAGAACTACTAAATACTCCTTGTGGATTTATTTATTTTTTACAATCTCCTTCAGCCATTACTCTATTTCACAGAGATTGGATGGAGGAACATTATAAATACTATAAACTAAAAAGTAACTGCAAGTGAAGGTTTCTCTATACTCTCTGCGACTTGAAATGTATGCAGAAGCTGTAGGGGACTAGTAGGAAAATTCTGAGTTAGAACAGCAATTAAAGTTTTTAAAAGCCACCACCCACATCAAATTCAAAACAGTTATACAACAAATATGATCATAAAACTGCAAGATCCTTAGTACAATTTTAAGTCATAATAAACCAAGTTATCAGATATCCCGCAGTTCTGACAATGCAGGGAAGGAGTCTTTAAAAGTAGTTTACATCAAATTCAAAGAATATACACTTCCATGAACCAGTATTTGACAATAAAAGTGCAAGGTCCCAGGTACAATTTGTTTTGAGAGTCCTACGTAACAAATATAATGAAAATATTTTCAGGAAGATGCACCAAGTTCTCAGATAACACAAACCTGGGGTACCAGGTAAATCTGTTAAAACTACTTGTAATCACCAACCATGTCTAAACAAAACACTCGAGAACATTGTGTCTTGTACCTTTGCCACTTGGAACATTACGTCTATCAAACACGGTGTAATGTACAATTCATTGTTCCCTCTTGACAATGAGAGAGAACAGAAAAATAGCACTTAGAAGTGACTTTGGCAACAACATAAGAAGAATTGACTTGGTTTTCATTATGCAATTCAACTAATTAGTTATTTCTCAGTTGCCATTGAAACAATTTAATTTTGGTACAAAAGTCTGCGCAAATAACATCACTTACACCATGAATAAAAAAATCAACCCAGATTTTACACAATGAATACAAATTCCAGACTGCAATTCATTAATTCCATCTACGGTGCACACCAACTGAATTTTTACACCATGATTTTTAATTCACATCGAAAATGCGTTCAGGGCCATCATACCTACCATCCAGCTGGTTTTCCATCATGAATACGCACAGTTTATATTGTAGTTTTCATTAGGGTCATGAAAGCATTCCATTCCATCCAGATTTGAAATCTTGGAACAAAGATTTAAACATGCAACTTGATTTAGGGTCATTAAGGCCCAAAATTATCATCTCTTCCAATGATGAATAAAGAATTAATCCATCTCATAGGGACAGCTGCACTTTTCCGTTTTAAGGGTCAGGGTCATCCTTATAGGGTTGGTTTTTATACCTTTAAACATGCAGCTTGATTTAAAATATGCAACAAAGATTTAAACATACAGCTTGATTTAGGCGAATTACGGCTCAAAGTTAACATATCTTGATGAATAAAGAATGCATCTCCTAGGGACAACTGCACTTTTCCAATTTCAAGGTCAGGGTCATCGGTTTATAAACCCTAAATTTTCAAATGAATAAAGAATCCATCTCATAGAAGCAATCACTCATTTCTGGTTACACGTTCATGGTCAGCCTTATAGGGTTTATATACCGAAATTTTGCTGATGATGAATAAAGAATTCATCTCATAGAGGCAACCACACGCGTGTTTGCGTGAAGCTTATAAAGCACGTCCGGGTTTTTTTTCTTCCACGGACATATGGGCCTGGGCCCTAGCCCTAACCTTAAACAGGATTAAATATTTATAATTAAATTAATACTAACTAATTAATTAAATAGATTTTGGTAATTTCCCTTCGCTGATTCTATGAGGATAAGGTGAAATTTGGCCTAAAATTGGTATTAAAAACTATTTTTTAATCCAAAATCAGTTCTAAAAATGGTTTATAATTAAAAAAATTGAAACTAAGAATTATTTAAAAATAGATTAAAGGTAATTTAAACCTGTAAATCAAATTTTGGATATATATATATATATATATATATATATATATATATATATATAAATTCATAGTTAAATTTTATGATAATCATATTTTATTTCATAATATATTTTTAATATAAATAAATTCATTAAAAAAGGTATACGTTTAATATACATATATTAATATTATATTATTAAATTCAATAAATATATTATATATATGTAACAAAAATAATATATAGTAATATTATTATATTATTAAATTAATTATATATTATAGTCAATAAATATACTAATTAATACTATATAAGAAACATTTCAAAGTGAAAGAATTTACAAAAACAAGTGGGTACTCAGTTTTGCATAAATGGTTCAAGCCATTAACAAAGGTAAATTCCCTATACAAGGACATCTCAAATGACTCAAACAATTCTTTGCTGGTGTCATCCTTGTGAACAATCACCTCAATGAAGCATAAGGAGTCTTTCTAGCTCCTCTTCACAGAACACCTGAAATGAAGCATGCATTAATCAATATATACAAGGTATATATTCAAGTTTCAACACTCCTCCATATTACTTACAGACATGAAGTTTGAGGATAATGTCAAGAAAATCACCTTAATTGGCAGTCCAGCATTTCCCTTCACCATTGTGGATTGCATCAATCAACCCGGCCAGTGCAATTCCAGTTCTTAATCACATTGTACGGCCCATCATGAAATACAACCTCGATGGTGTGTCCGCCAGTGTTTATCAGAAAGATTATGGTCTTTCTAGTCCAGCTTCTCATTTTGTGGTGGCAAAAGACCGACTCTAAGGACTAACTCATTCCCGACAGCAAAGTATTGATTATCTGTATGTCAAATTCATATCAAGATCAAAGATTTAAAACATTGGCATGAACAGATTATTGCTATTAAGACGATGTAAATCTTGCTTCAAGCAGATAATCTCTAGTCTCTACCCTTAATACTTCTTAGTATATGCAATATTGGGACTTAACTCTAAGGTGGTGTTTAGAAGATCGATGGTCTTGGAATGGTGCAAAGTACACAGGCTGAAATGGATTGTTAACTTCGGTTCATAAATAATGAAACTGTGATCAGTTATAAGTATCAACTTGATGCTTATTCAGTTCTCCTCATCATGCATGGCAAGCAATATAGCATTGGCATACATCTCCCACAATAAAGAATCATTAACACACATCATCAATATGGAGATCTTATTTTTTCCTTAATTTTATTTTCCCTATAATAAAATTTGAATGGTAAAATTTATACTTATGTCTATAATCTAATACTGTATATATATTTGTAGTTCTCATTTTTTTAATAAAAAAATAGTTCTCAGCTGATACACTCCACACACATATATATAAATAGATAATTCTTCTTATTTTAAGAAATGAGAATTATAAATGCGAGTCATACAACAATTGTTATTAATTTTTTTTATTAGTAAAGGAATTTGAACTCCGCATGGTTCCTTTCCTCTTTTTTCTCTTCAATACTAAACCAAACCATTCTTATAACCCCATTATACACTAGTATTTTTATATTTCTCAATTCTCAAGATAAAAAGAGTCTGATTTGAAAGGTGATATATATAAGATTATATTAAGTGAGAACTTTTCTTGTTATAAGAAATATGAATTACAAATTCATGTTATATAATTATATATATGAATTATGGAGATTAAATTTAATTAGTGCTATCAAGATCACTTTAGTTTGAATCAATTTTTCTCACGTTAAAAAAATAAAGATTAAATTTACGTAAATAAGATTACTAGTCGTTAATTTTCTTATCAGCAGGAGAATTTGAATTCAAATATGAACTAATTATGAATGTTTATAATTTTCGTTTCTCACGTTAAAAAAAATCATTTGGTATGCTCCACATAAGTGAAGAGAGATCAAATAATTTACCTCAAATATTACATATCTCTAATAACTTCATATAAAATGATTATAAAATATGATTCTATCAATTCAACCATTTAATTGTTTACGTCAAATTTCAATCATTTAATTGTTTATGTCAAATTTTATGAAAATTAGTTTCTCTTGATTGTTTGGACTTTTGAGGGAGTGGATTGATTTCCCGACTCATTGAATATGATAGAAGGAGAAAAATCACAAATTAAACATCTAAAATTTCAAACTTCAAATCTCCTGCCCTTGACATGCAGCATGGTTTCCATTGTTTAACTACAAACTATGCAGTATTAATCTAAAAGATTTTGACACCTCTTTTAATTCAGGATAAAAGAATTGAAAACTGATGTCAAACCTGCGGCGCATTTATATTGTACAATAATATATAAGTGGATTAATAATTAGATTATGTAGTTTAAAATCTCATCAACCGAAGCTCAACTTAGATTAAAAACTCTTTCAAAATAAATCTAAGCCAGGCTTCTGCTATTTGGATATATGATTTATTTTTTTATTGGCCAACATCGACTCAATGAAAATTAAATTGGATTGGCTTTGTTCAAATAATTTAGGGCATTTAAATCTTTCACTTCTCAATTTGTATTAGAGAAAAATAACTCTTTCATCAACAACTCTTATTGGTAATAGTTTTTTAGCATTTATTTCTATTTTGGAATAGTAATTCCGGAAGGTAATTTTTACCTTCCAGACTAATTTTGAAGCACTTATTTTTATTATAGAATGATTATTCTTGAAGGTAATAAATATCTTCCAAAATTATCATTCCAAAATAGGGTCATACAAAATTATTTCAGAATGGTCATTTCAAAAAACAATTTTTACCTTTTGGAAGTACTTATTTCTATTTTGAAATGATCATTCAAAAAGATAAAAATTATCTTCCGCAATAACCATTCTAAAATAGGGTGATTCAAAACTATTTTAGAATGGTCATTCCATATTTATTGTTCCATGACAAATGTCCCTCTCTACACTTGAAATCTATAGATGGTGCCGCGCAAAGGAAGGAGGGGAAAGGTGGTGGTGCGGCATCATGAGAAGGGTGCAAGGGTTTGTGTGGTGGAGGATGATGTCGTTGATATAATGGGAGGGTGAAGGAGGTTTCACGATGTGGAGGACAAGGTCACATCCATCACGGGTGAAGGAGGTGCTGTCATGACAGAGTATGCTTGTCAGGGAGGTGCCACCATAGGTCTTAGGGTTGTGATTAGTCTGAGGGATGTTCTGGGATATTTTATTCTTTTCAAACATTTATTAGAGGTGCAAGATTTAAATCCCCTAATTCCATTGGTTTGGTCATTTAGAGCAAGTGACGACAATTGTTTCTTGCATTCCAAGAATTATTATTTCCTAGACTTTTCACATTGCTTACGAAATGATCATTCTAAAAACAATATGAGAAATTCAAGAAACAATTCCTGAGGTGCAGAAAAAAAAAAAAAAAACCAAGTTACTTATAGATAAATGATCAAGTGGGTATCTCTAACAATCGCTATAATGTGAGCACCCAATGCTAATCTTTTAAGATGGGTTTGATATGGATATTGTTATTTACACCTCCTTTTGATAAGTACACCCTATGTACCCCCTTTCTGCCTCCCTATTACCCATTATACTTTTTTCCCCTTAAAGATGCACATCCCTTTTGCTTTCCAAAAAATTTATTTTCAGAATTAAATATACCTATTCTATACATATATAACTTTAATTTATAGTTTTGGAGATATACTTCTAGGATTATATACACGTTTTTCTAATAAAATATCACTTAGGATGGAGATTGTTGACGAGAAATACAAAAAAAAGAAAAATCATTGACAAGATAAATCCTTATCTTATACCTATGTTTATTAGTCTTATTTTTATCCTATTATTGGAGTTCTTTAAATCCTATCTAAAATCTTATTTTCATTCTATCTTTACTATTCTTTAAATCCTAATTTTAAATCATTTTTACCATTTATTCAATATATAATACTGTGTTTTAATCAATAACATATAATATTTTGTATTTTCCTTCATTTTTCAATATGTTTCAAGGTATGTTTATGACTAACTTCATTTATTATACACCATTTTCATTTTCCTTTAAGTGTGTTCATTCATTTTCTAATCCAAGTCTACATCAACGATTCAAGCCTCAACCCTCAACAACTCTTAAGTACTTTGATTGAGGTATGATTGGTTATTACTGGAAATATCTTTTTGGAATAACATGTACCATTCTGGAAGTGTATCTTCGGAACTATAAATTATAGTTCTAGAGATATATTTTTAGAATAGGCATATTTAATTCCTGAAATACATTTTTGGAAAGCAAAAGAGGTGTACATTTTTAAGGGAAAAGAGTATGATGGGCAGTCATGGAAGGGGGGGGGGTGGGAGGGCGTATGGGGTGTACTTAGCGAAAATGAGGTCTAAGTAGCAAGAGCCTTTTGATATACGTCAATCTGGACCGAGAAAAAGGTGCGTTGATACAGATGCTACTGCTTCTCGAAACAACAAAAGGGCCATGGGCCAAGGCTGAGTAATCCCAGCAGACAATTAAGGGGAGTTAGTAGCTAATTAACTTGCTATCCGTAGTTTATTGTTAAGTTAAAAATTCATTAATCTGCAACTTTTTTTTGAGTAAAACCTGCTGGTCCTTTAAATTTATTGTTGTTGTTATTAAAATAGTATTCTATTTTTTTTATTATTATCTGCTAGGTCATATAAGAACTTAAAATATTATCATATTGTTAATTTAAATTTTTATCATCATTTTTTTTAAGGATCATACAATGTGACTATCTTTATTCTTTATGGATGACCAATGTGTTATAGTTTTTTTTTACAGGAGATATAGTTTTTTTAAGGATCTAACATGGTGGTTAATTAAAATTTAAGTAAATTTTTAATTGAACATGTAATTATGCTACATTATTAAATAGAGACATATACTAAATATACATTTTTTTGTAAAAAAAATTATATTAAGTTATTGAGACTCTTTCACCTAATGAATCCCAAAATCAAAATGCGTTTTCTGTCTTGTTTCTATTCTTATTCAATATAAAATATAGCATGTTGACACAATAAATTAGAATTTGGATGGTAACAATTAACAAATACTAATCCAAATAGAACTATTGAGTGCGAATAGTTATTTTAATTTAACTACTAGTTTTAAGTTTAAATTCTAACTAAATTAACTAAAAAAATTTGAATGAGAGTTTTACTATCTATTAATTAGGAATTTAGGATCACTTTCGAATTTAGGATCACTTTCGGCAGTAAGTATTTGTGATCTAAAAAAAATCCAAATATAACCCTTGAACTTGTGAACTAAGCCCATTTATGTTTCTTTCCCCTAAATGCAGCATGATGAGAGATTTTCATTTTAATGGTCTTGAAAGGGACTTAATATACACGTAAAAATTGATTCGAAATAGTCTTACCTTATAAAAAAACAAATTATAGGACCAAAACTTATGAGCTTGCGTGGTTACACGATACAATCAATTTAGTTCATAGAAAACTAATATGAAGTTCGAAATGGACCCGATATGCATAACTTAGATGAAGCAAATATATATAAATGATAGTTTAAGACAGAAAATGAGAATAAATTAAAACAACGAATTTTTCTTCTACATAAACCTTTTCTCATAATATATATTCAATATCAAATTCTATGCAATATATGGAACTGACGTTAATTGAATTAAGTGTCAAATATAACAAAACTTATATTGCTAATAATTTTTTACAAATGCTAAATTTTATCAACACCCCTCAATATAAAAATGTAATATTTTATAAAATTGAGTTATATAGCAATTTACTGGGAGCAGATAAACACAAAGGCACCATAAGTGGAAAAGCATGATAGTGTGTGCAGAAGTATATGATTCCCCCTGTTGAGTTTGAAAGTAGATATCTCTTTCCCCGTTGGTGCAAAGAATGCATACATTTGAACGTGAATGTCTTCAATTATTTTGGTTATATTATTATTATTTTACATTTTTACTCCTTAGCGGGGCGTCCTCAGTAGTAAGTCTGCAACATGCCATAAGTTGAACTGCAGAAAGTTAAAAAGGGCTTTTGGCTCTTTGTTCCAATTATGTGGTCTCCCAAATGTGAGGTCTCTTTCTCTCAATACTTGCGCATGTCTCTAATCGCTCGCTTATATATCAAGCAAGCTATTTATTACCAACAAATTATTCGTCCTAAATAAGATTTTGAGTTCAAATCTTGTAAATGAGAAAAATTTAATTGAGAGAAGAAAATCCATAAAAATGACTAATCAGATTTTCTCAAAAAAATTAATTATGAATAAAGTTAGTAAATCTTATATATCAATAATAGGGAAAAAAAAAACAAGTTATTTATCTTAATATTTCGCATGCACAAGAGCTCCAAAACTTTGGGTCATTAATTGCATGCTATATAGACAGTGACTGTGACTCGTACACACGACAGTCCCTATCAGCTTTTAATATATGCTGCGGCCACAAAGCTTTTTGCTATATTTGAACATGCTTTGTATACAACCCAATTGTTGATGTTAGCCCTAAGGCTCTAGCCATTGGATGCAATCATTTCATGTCTGTCTTCTTTAGAAACTATATCGTAGTACAAAATACATGCATCCACGAGGAAGAAAATTTCTTCAATGAATTAGCCTTTTCTTCCATAAACATTACAAAGTAATATAAAACTGCGTAAATGATTGCTTTGTAAAGCAGGTTCAGACTAGAGATATGCATGTCCTCCAATCAGCAGGATGGTGTTTTGCTAATGAGAAATTCTTATAAGAGAATCAATCACACGCTTTAATTAATAAAAAAAAAACATAACTAGTCATGAGTTACGTAATCATACATGCATGATATAACGGTTGGCACAATTGTAACTAAAATTTGTTAGAAAAAATTGTTAAATCATAACTACTATCCGACCTATAACAAGTCATTGATCCAATGAAGTAAAAAGGAACACCATGCAACACAATTTTGATACACATAACCACTGATAAATATATAAAGAGTGCTAGCAACACATTCCTTTTAATCCACTTTCTCATATCAATTAAAATTTATTAAAAATTACATAATTATAAGAGAAATTCATAAAATAGAATGTGAGAATTAGGTAATTTTTTTATTTTTGTAAATAAATTTCAACCAATAAATACATGTAAAAGAGAATATTAAAGTATGTTAAGTTGTTAACATTTTTTTAAATATATTTGTAATTCTCCTTCTTTTTAAATGTCTATTATTTGAGAATGTCTCGTTAAGAATTAGAATAAGAATGAAAATATGAGTATTTACTGAATTTAAAAACTTTTAATGAAATTTGAGATTGTTTATTCTAAGAATTGATATAAAGTGTTTTTTCATATTACTTCTCATTACAATCAATCTTCAAAGTCTTATTAAAAATTTTAAGAGTTGATGAAAAATACATCAATATTTTATATCAGTTATATGAAGAATCAATTATTCTAGAATGTATTTTCTAAATTATTTCTTTGTACAACTTATGTAGAAAGTTGTCAAGCCTTTCAAAAGTAGCAAACACGTTCACATTCTGCATCGGTTATCTTAAAATCGATCTAGTAAATTAGTACTTCAAATGTCAATCTTGATATTACAAAACCATCATTGTCTCACTTATTTTATATCGATTTCGAAGTAACTGATATAAGATGAAAATGTATGTGAAAAGTGTTTTTTTAGTAGTATTTAAAAATTCAATTAAGTTCATATTTTGTTAAAATTATATGCAGTGTAGTTTACAATTTATATAACTTTTGGTAGACGAAAACAGGGACTACATAGATGTAGTTGCAGAATAATGATGTAATATATTATTCATTAACCTTCACTTAATAACCGAACTTTCACAAAGTAAGAAATTGACATTCTCAAATAATTCAAATTGGGATTCTTCGTTACAAGTGTTAGATTTGTTTAGAAGTTATGGGAATCACTTTTATCTTCTGTTTCAAGTCGTTTGGTTTTTAAGTGCAAATTAAAGTCTGTTTCGATGCTTCAAAATATATAATTTCACGTCCTGTATATATTCCAAAAGAATAACCTTATTGTGTTTATGATTATATTCCCTATAATGGCCACTGTTTGATGGCAGCAAATCAAATTGAGTATGTTTATGGATGTCTAGTGGAGCTCTTCAAAACATTATAAATGCGTGATTCGATTCTCATATGATATGACAAACAATTTTCAGAATTTTAAGACTCCAGACATAATCGGGGTACGAATTTGAATGCCTATCACACTTTCAAAATCTGAATATATTCCTATTAATGGGTGGCGCGATTTTAACTTATGAAATAGAAACATATAGATTCCAAAAGGGATGACTATGACTAAATGCATAAGCTTTCGTTTGGAATAATAACACCAGACAAAATTTTGTATCTTATATTAGTGATACACATATCATTCAACCGAAACCTTCAAACTGATATATCATTATCAAGATAATATAGATAGAGCTTACAGCTCAACAGAATAAATTACCCGTCCATGAAATTCTTTAAAGTGTGATCGAAGATCATATATATGCACATATAATTTCTACAAGATGATTAATGTATGTCTTCAATTAGTTTTCTTTGAATCCTCTTTACTTTTATGATGATTCTTAAGTGATAATATACTCAATTAATTTCTTTTTTACTCAGATATAAACTTCTCTTATTAATTAATATATCAAGAGATATATTTGTTACAAATCAGAAAAATGTTTGCGTTAACATGATAGATACGCAATGTTATGATGTTATATATCAGGAAGTCTTAGTAAGCTTAAAAAAGAGAAAGAATATTAATTAAGCATATAATTGAACCTTAGTTTAAGGAGTATCAACTTAATTTTCTACACATTATTTGAAAGGAAATTTTTTCCTGTTACTGAATATATTCACTGAATCACCACAGGAGAGGACAATATAGAAATGTACTTCTTTTATAAAACACATATATTCTGGTTAAAGGCCCACATATATGGAAATGAGCGAGAAAAGGAAATAAGGCATGGTTACAAAAGGCTGAGAGGGCTCCACTAGTGAACAGCATATCATGTGCAGATAATTGGTTTTCACCAGAATGCTCCTCTATTGGGTATTTTTTTTCGGTCACCAAACCAATACTAAATATTTATGTTGGAAATAAAATAGAATTAATGAAAACAATGCATGATATGGAATCCTAATAATTTACAATGACAAGGGAAAGAAAATTCAATACTCAATACCACTCTCGGGAAGAGTCCAATAATATGAAAATTCCTTGCACGCCAAAGGATATTTGTTGATGATGCTTTTTATTAATGTCTTGGGTGTCCATGATTACAACACTAACCGATTGTTGTAGGTCTCAAATTGGTATCCACTAATCAGATAAACAGGAACAAATTCATGGAATTTTGAACAAGAAACAAAGTACGACATAAACCATTGGGTATATACGTGGCCATTTATTTTATAATCCTGCTTCCACATGTGGTGCGTGATCATCTCCTGCAACTATACATAAAAACTGCGTAATCCAAGTTAAAGGCGTTATATCTATGCCGAATCCATATATTATTAGCATGATTTAGACATGAAATAGCACCATACATCATGCATATGATTTCATTCTCATTGGAATTAGTTGGAAAGAGGTTTATGATGATTGAATCAAGGTTTTTTTTTTTCCTTTTTATCTTCTTCTTCCTTAAGTGTTTATAGTCAAGGTTATCTAAACAAACCCATAATAGATGTTGGAGACATATCTAGTAATAAGGTATTTTTATGAGAGTGAGCAAAAGAAAATCTATACCAATCATAAAATTATATATAAGAAATCATGTATTTTTTAAAAATCACTTGACTAGATTGTTTTTAATCTCAACTATTGATGATAAAATTTAATAGTCATCAGTTATTCTTTTTACTCTCAAATGAAAGATACTCTTTCATTAAATACATTCATAAACAAATATGCAATGTAGTTGTTGAGACAAAAATGTTGATATATTGGGACTTCAAATATTAAGTTGCAAGCTGTAATTTACATTCTAATAAATTAAACATTATCCTAATAAGATTTTTTAATAAAATTTTAAAATTCAATATACAATGATAATAATAACATAAAAAATATAAAAGTTGAATATTTATGCACTGAAAATATAAAAATAGTTATATTTAATCATAAATTATTGATTGATTAAATTATTTTAATATAATTATTTTAAAAGTTAACAAATTTACTATACATAATATGTTATGAATTAATGATTGTGAAAAACTTTTTATCCTTTGTATAATCATTTTTTTTAAAATATAAACCATTAAACAAATTAAACTATTAATATTAGACATATAGATAAATCCATTTTATTACATTTAAACTCTAAATTTTAAATAAATTTTATAAACTATATTGAATAAGAACAAATTATATATAGTTGACAAGCTTGTTTCAATTGCCTGAATGCCTGTTCATTTTCGAAGGCTTGTTTGTATTCACTAGCAGTTCACATTTGGAAAGACATTCACCTGTTCAACAAACGATGACTAAAGAATGGAATAAAATCCTGTTAAATCTTTAAAATTTCTAAAGTACCATGATAGTCCATTCAACCTAAAGCTTGGATGGGGAATTGCAGCTGCTAGCTAGCGATGTGAGTTCTAATCAGAAATGACCCACCTATTTATTCTTTCAAACTACTCAGTCCAAGTTACAATAATTAATCAATTATCCTTAATTTCCTCTTTCCACTAATCAAACAATATCGCTTTATTGAAATGACATCAGAAAAGAAAGAAAGATTTGTGGGAGTTCGATTCAGGCGTGCTTAGCTTCGTGTTAGTGTTATTTTCCAACATTCCTTTCTAGTATTCTAAATTCTCTGCTAACTGTTTAACCTTCCATGCTTTAGCAAAAGACTCCCATGGAGATTCAAGTTCTTATTCGCATTTTTTATATATTTTTATCAAATAAATATTAATTATTAGTGATAAAAATTTGAAATTATTAAATTTTTCTCTGTTCCTTCCATTATCAAATCAACTCTATAATTCTTTTCATATTTTTACTGTTTCCTGTTTTATTTAATTTTAATGCTTTATTGGCTAACCCGGATTGTATTTGCTTTTCTAGAGGTTTCTAATTTCTCTTAATAAAGTTTTTTTATTAACAAAACTATTTAGCCTCTCTTAGGCTCGCTTGTGAAAGTTAATTAATTATCTCTACGTGCACAGTATGAGACACAATCTGCCACTGCCATTATAGAAATCAACATTGCATGTGAATCAAGACCGAAAGTTGATGAATCTAATTCCTGTCACTCTGAAGCCCATGCCTTCGTATTAGCTACTAGACAATATAATATGAAAAGAAAAGATGTAAAATTGAAAAAAATGAGAGGAAATATTATATAATATAATGAAAGAGATAGATGGAAAAAATATAAATTATTAGGAAATGTTGTAAATAAAAATAAAACAACTCACAAAAATTGAAAACATATCCATTATTGCTTATTATATATATTTTCTGTAGTAGAAATACAGATCAATTGTTTGGTCGAATAGAAAAGATGGCACATTGTCTAGTAAAGCATGTAGAAAAGCAGCATTAATTGTCAGTGACTACTATGTAGTAGCAGGTAAACTCAAGAGGTTCTTTGTTTGTTTGTATGCTCAAGTTTTCATGGAGGACTTATACATAGAATAGAAGTCCACTCGCTCTAAAACAAGCATGAAACATGCGTATAAAAACAGTCACCTCTCAGCTAATTGTTTCCGTGAAACACTCCCAATGTTTGGTTAAATGGATTATCTTTGTCCTCAAGAAAAAATATACAGGATATATTTCCTTTATTTGGTTTAAAAAAAGAGAAAAAAGTTTGTTTTAGATATCAAAATTAAAACTATTCTTTTCTTTAAAATAAGCAAAGAGTAGGCTTTGAAAAAAAGAGAGGAGAAAAAAATATTATAGAATTGAAAAGGAAAGAATTCAAATGACTAGATAGTTGAGGGGATATTTGATTTTTGTTAAACTTTTTGTGTCTGGTCTAAAACTTAAATGATAAATTATAGAAAATATTATTTGTATTACTGTATACGATAACCTCGTGTTAGGAAATTAATAATCCATTACAAATTCATATTCAATAATAGGATTTGACTCTTCTCTAAAATGAGAAGAGTGGACTTTAAAAAATAAAGTGCACTAATAATTATTAATTAAAAAATAAATGATTAATGCTATAATTAATTTTAGATAATTTCGGATCCACATATATTTTCGTGGTTTGAATGAATCCGGTTCCTATGAAGTGAATATCTCTTATTAGAGAATAAAGTAAGAAATCGTAGTTATTAAAAAGAAAATCAATATTGATATTATATATAACAAATAATGTATATTGGTATCAAAACAAATCATGTATATATGCATTGTTATATGATCAACCATACCTTATTTTTTTATGACTGAAATTATATATTTTTATCTTATTCACTTACGAAAAGTCTATCTGTCATCTTATGTTTTCTTATCCTTTTTCTTCTACTATATGGAAACAATGTTGTTATATATAGCTGGTTTGGAACTCAGATAGTCATGTGTCAAGATTGTAGGAACCATTTTTTACAGCATTTATGTCTATGGCTTATGAGGGAGGGAATCTTAAAGGTTTGGTGGATTGCGTGGTTTGCAACAATATGGACTATATGATGAATCACATACCATGCTAAATGATAAATTTTATAAATATTACTTGAAAAGTCATATTAATTTTGATTTGTGATTAAATAAATACATAAAAGATTAAAAAAATAAAATGTAATACCGTATAATTGTTTTATATTGTTGGTACATGTGTATATATATATATATATATATATTGGCGCGTCAGCTTGCTCCAAAATTTTAAGGGGTCAAATGATTAAATAAATATATTTAAAATTATTTATAGCTTTATTTATAAATAAAATTATATGCTTATAATTGGGAAGAAAAAAATTTGGGGGAACCATGGCTACCCCACTCCCAAGAAACTCTGTCTATATATATATATATATATATATATATATATATATATATAATCGGTTAACTTTTAAAAAAAGATAACAAAGTTCACATCAATGCTATTACCAACTTCTAAAGTAAAATATATAAGTTTTTTTAAAAAAAATCAGCAAGCAAATATATAAAAGATTGGTACCAGTGGTACCAAAGGCAAAAAAAACAATGTTAAGAGGTAGTTAACTTTACAGGTTAAGACTTATTTATAAGAATAGATAGTATAAATAACCCCTAACCCTTTAACACGCCCCATAAAATATATAAGTTAACAATAACATTGTCAATTCCCAAAAAAAAAAAAAATTCAGTTATCAACTTACACAAATTTGAAAATTATTTTTTTTAAGTTATAACATTTACTTTTAAATTTACAATACATCTACCCCAGCTGGGTAAAAAAAGCCAGACAAGTAATTTATATCATCATCATTAAAGTGGAAAACATTTTCCGAAATCTCTCAATGCATGTCTTGTACTAGATCACGAGTTGAGACACGTTAATTGATAATCATAGTCCCAGTCCTGGCCGGGCATACTTTTTACTTCACACGTTCGGTAACCCCATTCAATGGCATGCCTTTTGCTTTTTGGTTTTTCCTGGAGGTATGATAATGTTTTTGCCTCTATACCATAATTGAGAATAAAACATGTGTTAAAAAGAGGTAATAGAAGATGCATCAAATACACAAATATAGTTACATATAATATGTTATCTTATTGAATAAGATTTATGTGAGAATATACGTGAAAATATCATAATAACTAATAACAGTTATTAGATCATAATGAAAAATAATAAACGGTTAAAATTAAAATATTTAAAAATTAAAATTAAAATTTAATATAATCATTAAATCTCTAAAATATTCATCAAATAAATTATATTCTAAAATATCTCAATTATCGTTAACTCATCATCATCATCATGACAGTCAATGTCATCATCAATAACAGTGACAATGGTGACAAAGATGACAACAATTGACAACGATGATAGTTACAATAGTGATCATGATGGTGACAACAACAATCACAAAAGTTATGACATTGACGGTAGAGATAATGACGATGGACTACGTTGATTATGATGATGATGACGGCAGTGGTAGTCATGGTGGTGACAACAACAATTACAATGATAATGAATTAATTGAAATATTTTAGAGAATAATAATTGAGATTTTTATAAATTTGTTTGTTGATTGGTTAATCTTTTGAATATTTAATGATATATTAGATTTTAATTTAAAATTTTAAATATTTTAATTTAAAATTTTAAATATTTTAATTTAAACTGTTTATTATTTTTAATCTTTATCATTGTTATTGATTGTTCACATAAGATAATGTTTTTATAGCAGTCACTCTTGGCTTATATTGGTTTTGCTAAATTAACTTTTCAAATACTGATAAAAAAATATCTTTTCTAATAGTGTTATTTCGATCTAATCCTTTGATGGGAAGGAGTACTCAAGGAGATATATAGTGTATAGTGTGGATGGCATTCATGTTTATTTATACTTTTTTTTAGAAGGATACTACCAATATTATTCCACTAAATTTATTAGTTAAATTAGCTTATAAGCATGTTTATCTAAGTATAAAATAAAGACATTCATGATTGTAGTTGGCTGGGCTCTTAAAAAAAATAAAGTGTGGAACAGCTTGATGTGCCACTCTGTGGACTTTGTGGTGCAACAGGAATAAAATTATTTTCCAGCATCAACGCTTTGATTTGGATTCGGTCATGGAAGATATAAAGTTTAAAACCTGGAAGTGGCTTGAAGTTAATTTACCTGCGTTTCAATTTTCTTATTTCGAATGGTACTCTAATCCTCTTATATATGTGTTTGCAATGTTTACCGACTTGACTATTAGTAGTTCTATTATTTGATGTGGGGTTATTGTTTTGGGAGTGTTGATATATGCTGAAAGACTTTTGATGGGAATGATGCCACGGGGTGGGAGATTGAGATTTTTTTTTCTCAATGTCTTAACGGTGGTCATAAGTAGAATACGTATAAGGGGTTGATTTGATTCTGGAACATTCATCTTGTAATAGCTTTGGTACTTCAGGTACCTTTATTAATCTTATACCCTTTTTCCTGATAAAAAAAAAAAGACATTTGATCGATAAACAATTTTTCTCACTAAATTATAACTTTTTTTTGCTAACTTAAACTATTTCATTAATTATATTATAACATTTAGAGGCTTTTTTCTTATAAGTAAAAATTTATTTTAAAAAAATAGATGTTATACAATCTTATAATGTTTGGATTTGTATATTACATTAAAAAAAGTTAGATTGACTCCAAATTTTAAATGTTGATCTAGTCGATATCAAATTTAAATAAATGGTCCGATCAAAATTTCAAGTCAAATATGGATTAAAATAATCTGGTCTCTTACTTACCCTTATGTTAAGTATATTAACAAAAAAAAAAAAATTAACCAACAACTTTCAATTAACTTTTCAACTTTAAATTAATTTTACTAAATATAATCTTTTATACCAGTAATGTGTATTGTATGTGTTTGCATGCTACATTCATATCTTAAAATATATTAATTTAGGCTATTTCTACATGTAGTATTGTATGTGTTTGCATGCTACATTCATATCTTAAAATATATTAATTTAGGCTATTTCTACATGTAATATATATATATATATATTATTCATTAACTAATAAAACCTATGTATTAATTAGTTATTTTATCAACCAAAAAAATATTTTAACTTGATAAAGTTTAAATCGTGGATATAAATCAGGCCAAGATAAAAATATCATTGCTCCTTTTCCAATTGGTGTATTGATTCTATTACTTGTCTATCTTATTTCATATGATTTAGTCATAATTAATACTCTTGCAAATGGATTAGAATACCCTTATACCAAGTTTCTTAATAATATGTACTCATAAAATAAATGCATTACTTCTAATACAAGAGGTACTTTAAAATTAGAAGAAGATAACTTATAAGACGTAAATTTAAAATGATGTTTATCTTTTTTATAAAATTTAATCTATAATGTTTTTTTATTAATTATTTGTATATTAGAAATATCTCTCATTAAAAAAAGAAAAATACATTGATAAACTATTAGAAAAGAAAAAATATTAATTACAAGGATAATTTTTAAAAAAATTATAAATTTCAAATAAATTAATTACTATCAACTAAATTAATCATTTTTTTAATCTTAATGAAGTAAGTAATTAAGTCTTATATAAAAAAACGAAAAAAGTTCATGCAAATACAACTAGTTGCATATAAAGTATAAACTAAATATCACCATATATATAACATGAGCTGCGCAAGAAAAACTATACATATAACATGGACTAAAGTGCTCGGTTTCTTTTTCTTTTTATCGCACACATAAAACGCGCCTTTAATTGAAAATATTGCATAAATGATAAATCCATTAAACAAAGCAAGTAGACATAAACAGAACATCAAGTCAATTGACGTGCCAGAAAACGTGTAGATATTACTTTTGTTCTTTCTTTTTTCTATCGGCACGAGCAGATATTACGTATCAGTATTGTCGTTAGAAGAACTGGGATATATAACATAGCGTACAAAGGTTCATGTTTCCTATAATAACCGAAGGAAATAATTAATGTGAGTAGGCTTTATAATATTGCATTTCCAAAAATATAATTTAGGGCCGCCAAATTCATGCACGCTCGAGCGATGGCTTGTCTTGTGTCATTTTTGGACCCTCTTGCTGGCTGCTGCCTAATCTTTATATTAGCGTATCCATCATAATGAGGTCATTGGTCAATTTCTTCTTAGCATTTTAATTAATTAGCTATGATATTTTATTTTGGTTCTTGTTGTATGATCACTTTCAAATTCTATTTATCTATCGCCATAAGTTTCTCTGTTTACCAAATAAGAATAATAAAACGAAAAAGCTAGTTTTAAGTGTGCTCCTGTATACATGCATCGATCTAGCTCATGCAATGAACAATATTAAGGATGGTGACATTTCCTTTTTCTATTTCATCTATAAGTGTCTTCTGGTTAACTAATTACCAAATACGAATAATAAAACGAAAAAGCTAGCGTAAGTATGCTCATATACATGCATCGATTTCATGCAATGAAGGGTATTAAGGATGATGACATTTCCTTATAGGATGATTATCAAACCATTATTCATTACAAAATTAGTGGGAAGTTGTTTGATTAGTATATATGTAATATCAAATAATGTTTTTGCGTATGAAAAGCGCACCTATATATGTCTACGTGAATAGATTTGTTTAAATAGCATAATAATTACGCGATTCATCGTCATAATTTTGTCGAGTTAAAGAATAACCAATTGAGAAGAGAGGATAATTTATTTTGGTATCATGATGTCGATCTAAAGCTTAGATTCATGTCTGTCCTTTATAGGATGTATACAAATGAGAGGCTATACGACAGATCTTTTTCTTCATAGTTACATTAACGAGTCGATGCTTCCAGATAAGAAAAAAGACAAGAGGGTTAGAATATATAGGAGAAAATTAAGAAAAAAAATTAGAATAAGAAAAGCCCGAATGAAAATGACATTGATCAGATGCGCGTGTGAGAGGAAAGGTGGTAAAGCCACTTGTGGTTGTGGGGTTGGGTCAAATTAATTCAGATGAGGAAACCAAGAGAGATCCCATTCCCTACCAAAACCGAAGATGACACAAACTCTTAAGGAAGAACATGGTCACATTAATTTCAAGTGTCAAAAGATGGTGGGGGTCCATCAATATGTGCGCACATATATACATTCTCCACGAGTTTTTCTATCGATCTGCTCTGTCTTTTAAAACTAATTTCATAATTAAAACTTCCCTTCCAATTATTTTTCTGATCTCTTTCCTTTTCCCGATATTAATGTTTCCCACCCAACTTGGTTTGTTTCTATATTCTTCAAGTTCAAGTGGCACAACTCATATGGTGAAAGCATTCTCCTCTCTCTCTCTCTCTCTGAACAAGTCATTCTCCTCTCTTTAGTTCTAAAAACATTAGCAATTTATTCAAAATTCAAACTAATTATTTATTTTAGCCTCTAAGCTACCATTATATGCACAAAAACTCATTACATAAATATGTCTGAAGAGATAGATAAATATAAAACTTTTACAGTACATGACAAAGTTATATAAGCACATTTAACTTGGAAAAGTTATTAGATGGACCTGAATTAGGTGATCTTCATTAATCTTTATATAATACGTATAACATGTAATTAAGAATTTTTTTTCATAAATTGAAAAATTCAAATATGTATCATATAAAAACTGAATGAGATCATGAACAAATACAAATCATAAACTGTCTAATAATTTCTTACATGAGAAGATCATATCCTATTATTTGCAACTCAAAGTAGCATTAATGCTTCATTAACTAGAGAAAATAAACTTTATTTCTTTGAAAATGTGACATCCTACACACTTCAAAAGTTAGTCATTTTAATTAACTCAATATATTGGCTGCACACAGCATACCCATGTGTTAAATTGTTAAAAATTGTTCGATTTTTTTTAGGTAAATATAATTATATTAAGGTGAGAATAAGTAATACTCCCATATAAATCAGATCAACCAGAACAACAGTTCCAGTTTTTAAAAACATCAAATAGCTAAATAGAAATAATAAGAACAAGATGATAATACCAATCTTGTTCCTTACCAATATTTCTATAACTACCTACATAATATCAATCTTGCAAATTTTGCTATTCGACAGATCGATTTAAGAACTCCAACAGGTTTGTGCTCCAATCATAAAATGAGAGATGTTTTAGCTTTGTTTTGCATGCATGATATCCATAACCAAGCACGAACCACAATTGAGTTCCTTAAAGATTCCGCATCCACCTCTTGGTTATTAAAAACAACATTGTTCCGCAATAATCAAATGCCTCAAACTGTCGCAAACCATAAGACCATCAATCTGTCATTTAATTCTTTTCTTCCAGAACTCAAAAAGTGTTGCTGAAAGTGTTCCAATGGTTTGTAGTGTTTTTTTAACTATCTATAAGCCTAGTCAATTCTAGCACCTGCTCCATATACTTGACGCTATCGAACACAAGAAAAACAAGTGTTCTAATGTTTCTTCCTGGTGATGGCATAATGGACATGAGAAGTCCATGTTGTCAAGCCTAATATTCATTCTCCTCAAGTTTGATCTAATTGGCAAGTTGCCATGCACGATTCTCCACATCAAAAAAGAAACATTTGAGGGCATGCACTTGTTATCTCCATAGCTCATCGTAAACATGTAACGTTTCTACAACTCAAAGACCTCTCCTTAGAAGGCTATACGCATTGCTAGCCGAAAAAGTTCCCGAGGACATTGTGTCCACACCAACAAGTCCTTTTCATTTTGCTCCCACCGATATTGTTGAGTTCCTCCATAAACCTTTGGAAAATTGATTCCTCCCAATTAAACCATTCCCTCATCCACTTTAGTTTCCAAACCCATCTCCCTTCAACCTAAGACCCTAGCTCAGCAATCCTCGCATTCTTGTTTTGTGAGTTAGCAAAAATCCTTGGATATCTTTCCAAGAAGGTTTGATTTTCAAGCCATTACCTTCCACCTAGATTTACTTTCAAACCATCCCCCCACGTCCACATCTCAGGTAGCTTTCAAAAAAGTCCTTCCACCGAACCGATTCCTTGCCATCTCCACCCAAAGTAAAAAATGTCTCCATATTTTGCTTTAAGTAATTTACATCGTAAACTTTGTTGGAACAAGTCATTCTCCATCGCCATTTGGCTAAGAGGGCTTGATTAAATTCTTTTAAACTTTTCACCCAGCCTCCTTCCTTCTTTTCTTGGCAAATCTTCTCCCAATTAACCCAACATATCTTTCTTTCATCATCACCCCCCCCCCCCCCACACACACACACACACTCCCTTTGTAATTTGTTGATTTCTCTAATGACTCTTGTAGGAATCTTAAGGAAAGAAAAAAAGTATAGAGATAAGGATGTCAATTTAATAAGACAAAGTCTTCCTCCATATGATAGTTGCCTTTTGCTTCCAACTTGCAAGCCTATTATTGATCTTTTGAATGATAGGTTGCCAAGTCCCTTCTATCCTTGGGTTAGCTCCAAGGGGGATTCCTAGGAACACAAATGAAAGTTACATCATTTTACAATTAAGAAGAGAAGCAAACCTTTCAATTATTGCTTCCTCCTAGCTTGTTCTTGTGGGAATTGACATTGAGTCCGGAAACAAGTTTGAAATATCTCAAAGCACTTTCCATATACTATCGATTTTCCAAAGTGGCATCCCCAAACATAAGTGTGTCATCTGCATGAGATCGAAACCTCCAAGTTATCCATTCTCACCTTCACACCGAGTAATTTCTTGGCTATCATAGCTTGCCTCAAGAGTCCCATAAGTCCCTCTACCACCATCAAGAAGAGGAAAGGAGCAAGTGGATCACCTTCCCTCAATCCCTTTTGTGTGTAAAATTATGTAATTGAACTATCTTTCACCAAAACATTATTCACTTAACTAAAGTCTGTGATCAGCTTGTAAGATAGAAAAACATTATTTAAGTGTATAATTATTATCTGTTCATATCATATTTAAATTTTAATGAGTTTATTTTTATACTAAATTCTTTATTGTCATTCAATTACAATTTTTTTAAATATAACATCTAAAATAATTCTTATAAAATTCATTAATTTTATATATATGACAATTTGTAATTAAATAATAATGTAACTTTTACGGTGTCTTTTTTTAAATTAAATTCTTTTATATATTATTATGAAATTCAAAGTATATATTCATTTTAATATTTTAAACACAAAAAATTGTTAATTCATTTTTTACTGATTAATTTTATTGATTCAACATTCTTCCCATTTTAAATTTGTAATATTTTAGCCTTTCCATTTAAAATGATGAAAGTTGATTGATGTTTGTTAAAAAAATAATGAGAGTTTTAGTAGTCTTAGAGCATATACTTTGTTTAATGTTCAACTAGGTTCTTAAACTTTTGTATAAAAGTTAGAGTTCCTTACACTTCTTTTAATTTGATTTAATTTAGATTATAACAAAATATGTTGAAAATTATATATATATATATATATATATATATATATATATATATATATATATATATTAAAGCAACATGTCATGCGTCCGAACTACTTTTTCTCATTTCTTATTAATTAAATAAATTTCTAGCGTTCTTAATTAGCCGCTCCTCAAGTTGAGGCCTATAAATACATTAGATTGCACCTCTGAGAACAACACTCCTGGCAGCATATACTCATAAATCACATAGCTAGTTGTTTAAAGTAAGAGAGAAGAAAGAAGCAAATGGCAAACTTTCCAGTTGTTGACATGGGGAAGCTTAACACCGAAGAGAGACCTGCAGCCATGGAGATTATAAAAGATGCCTGTGAGAACTGGGGTTTCTTTGAGGTACTAATTAATTACTATGTCCCCCACCAAAGAAAATTTAATTTTCTCTTGCATGTGTTTTTTGTGAAAAAGGCTTTTATTAATTTTGTGCGGTGTTTGTTTTTCAAAGTTGGTGAACCATGGGATATCCATTGAGCTTATGGACACAGTGGAGAAGCTCACAAAAGAGCATTACAAGAAGACTATGGAGCAAAGGTTCAAAGAAATGGTGACCAGCAAAGGTCTTGAGTCAGTTCAGTCAGAAATCAATGACTTGGACTGGGAAAGCACCTTTTTCCTGCGCCATCTTCCACTCTCCAACGTTTCAGACAACGCAGATCTTGATCAAGATTACAGGTCACACTTAATTACATTAATAGACACGTTTGGATTAAAATTTACAAATATGTAAAAACAACCCTTTTTTCTTTTATTTCAAACTGGACTTCAATGTAAAATTGAGTTATAACTTTGATTACAATCAGACCTAACTAAAAATAAAATAAAAGGATTTTTTAGTCTCCCAACATATATATATATATATATATATATATGTATGTATATATATATGGCTATTTAATTAGTTTACTCTCTAGCTATAACTTCAATTTAAGTTTCTCCAAAAAACTCGGTTTGATGATAACTTGGTTTCTCTCAAAAGTTAGTTTTTCTTTTCAAACTCAGTTCGCAAAATAGGAAATCTTTCAAATTTATGTTTGCAAACTTTAACCCAATTCATGCACTAATTAGTTAAATCATATCTTGCGCATATTTTAAGTTTAATTTCTTGGTACAAAAAAAGCTGTATCTCACGGGGACACATGTATACGTCCTTTGTGTTTTGTTCTTTTTTCTTTCAGGAAGACAATGAAGAAATTTGCTCTGGAACTGGAGAAACTTGCAGAGCAGCTTCTAGACTTGCTATGCGAGAATCTGGGCCTGGAGAAAGGGTACCTGAAGAAGGTGTTCTACGGATCCAAGGGTCCAAATTTTGGGACAAAAGTGAGCAACTACCCTCCTTGTCCCACCCCTGATCTGATCAAGGGACTAAGAGCTCACACTGATGCTGGTGGCATAATTCTACTCTTCCAAGATGACAAGGTGAGTGGCTTGCAGCTCCTCAAGGATGACCAGTGGATCGATGTCCCACCAATGCGTCACTCCATTGTAATCAACCTTGGTGACCAACTTGAGGTACATACATACATACTTACTATATCTACATGCCGACATGCCCCACTACCCTATATAATGTTTCTCACTCGTCACTTTTCACCAAATGTTAACCGCTAGTACTCCGATTTAGGATCTGTTTAAATATAAACTTAGAAGTATTTTTTAGAATTTTTCAAAGTTTCTTTATTGGAAAAATAATTCTCTCTTTCAAACGCAACTCTCAAAAAAACAATTATGACTTATATATAAAAGATATATCCTAAGAAACTTAAATATATTTTTTTATTAAAATACTTAAAATTGTGTTATTTAAATATAATTATGACTTATATAATAAATATTTTTTTCTTTTATTCCTTACACAACTCCATTAAAGGCATTGGTTAACAGCATCTATTCATACATACACGTTGCAATCAAAGATCATGGTGTGATATATATAGCCTTGGCGCATTGAGTGCATTATTAACTTTAAATTCTTGTACATGATTTTAATAGTGAGTTTTGTGCTTTTGTGGGCGTGACATTAACAGGTCATAACCAATGGCAAGTACAAGAGTGTGATGCACCGAGTGATTGCTCAAACCGATGGTACCAGAATGTCCATAGCTTCTTTCTACAACCCTGGTGATGATGCTGTCATTTCTCCTGCACCAGCCTTGGTGAAGGAATTAGATGAGACAAGCCAAGTGTACCCAAAATTTGTGTTTGATGATTACATGAAGCTCTATGCTGGTCTCAAGTTTCAGGCTAAAGAGCCAAGGTTTGAAGCTATGAAGGCCAATGCAAGCGTAGTTGATGTGGGGGCCATAGCCACAGTTTGAGTCTCAGGGCTCTCAGCATGTGGAATCGGTTATGTGTGTTTCTGTTAATAATAAACAAAGGCTACTCACAACATATTACTAGTGTTTGGTGTCCTTGGATAATTGGCATGGAAGCTTGTGCTTGTGCAGTATAATCAAACCTTATATAGTTCAAAAAATAAAAGTTATTAGGTTGATCTTAATTAGTTTGTGCGTGTGATCCATGATATGATGTCGCCTGTGATATGATGGTTAAGATAGTGTGGTATGTAGTGATACACTGTTTTAGAAAGTAGTCTCATCTTGCCCATATTACAAGGAACTGTCTCTCATAATTCCTCTTTGGCTTATGATTATATGAACAATATAGAGTGAACGATATATTCTTACTTTTTTCTTTCTATATATATTACTCCATATTACCTTTTCTTCTATGATTAAAAAGAAAATAAATAAACTCACATTTAAAATCTTCTTTCTTCTTATATATTATAACAAGTGGAGTGTGTGAGGAATCCTATAAAGAAATAGAATGTGAAAAATAGAGAGGGATTTCAAATAAAATTAACCCAAAATATAAACACCAATTACCCACTGGAAATTAAAGTGAAGATACAGAAGACAGTTAAAGTGTGTGAAGTGGCCTAAGGGAATTGACGACTCCTAAGCACTAGTAATCTACTATTTCCCATCTTTTTCTCGCAAGTGGGGACACATCCAAAGAAGAACATTGAAATAAATGAAAATATCGAAAGGAGAAAAAGGATTTTCTCTTGATTTCTTTTCTTTATTATTCTCATGAAATGGAACGGCTCACATGTAACCTTATCATTTGGACAATTTTGTTTGATGACGTTACAAAAACAATGCTTATTTGGATTTATTTTGGGCAGTTAATTAGTTGATTGAACTTTAATATCCACGTAAAATATTTACATATGTAGCGACAGTAACCCAAACCCTGTTGTCAAATCTTGTTCCAATCTCTGGATTGAGTACCATGTCCCGTGGTTTTGGTTATGCATAGGTGATGATGTGATGTAAAGGCAAAAGTGCAAAACATTAAATCGTTATTTAGTAACTACTCCCTTGTTAACTTCAATTACGCCAAACGTGTATTTCAGATGGCATTGGTCTTACTCATGATATATTTTAAAAGATTTAATTATTCACTTGATCTCAACTACTCTCTCCCTTGTATGCTTGTGCCTTGTTAATTTATTTTCTTGATAAAAAAAAAATAAAGTTCAATTGCATGTTGGACTATTAATTAATGTCATTCCAACCTCTCATATCGGTTTACTTACTCTTTAAAGGGGGAGGGAATACCAGTCCTTCTGATTGGTAATTAATTAAGTTTCCATTTGAGGAACTGAAAGGTACAATAATGATATGTTATAAACTATTGGACCGCGACCAAACAAGAATTTTAATCATGTTAACAATCTAAAGTTGGTAAGAAAGCAGCTTCCTTGGATTTGAAACCCAACGCTGAATGGCTGCCAGTAGCATCTGGAAATTAATTAAAGTATTGGGGGAAAAGTAGGTCAGGGTGTAATTGATAAGAAACTAAATGGATTCTTGTTTTATACTGTTTCATTCTGATTTATTAAACCTCTATGGGGAATTTCTACAAGTCATGATGCTGTATTGGGACCACAAGCACCACTTCTCCAAATATAACTTCCCGGCCCAAAAAAAGTACTTAAAATCTATTTGGATTTGATAAAATATAAAAAGAGAAATGATAGAAAGCACAATCTAACACGAAAAAAAATTAGTATATGATTGAGAATCATTATGCTTTCAACTAATCTAATATCAACTAATTTAAATATCATTTATAATTAAGTGTTATTAAATTTTTTTATAAATTAAGAAACTTAAATATGTGTCATATAAATATTGGTCAAGATCATAGACATATGATGATTGCATACTTTTTAATAACTTTTCATCTAACATACTTTGTATTATTAGTTAAAATTCGTTCAAAAACATTTAATCTTGAGAGTTTTACTTTTTATTAAATGAATCTCAATTATGATTTTACGGTTTTTAATAAATTTTAAGTCATTGAAAAGAGTTTGGTAGAAGAATTTATATATATATATATATATATATATATATATATATATATATATATATATAATTAGAAGGATTGTGTTAAAAAAATGATTTACTCATAAAAATATTATGAAAGGAAAATCACCAACTTGTCGTACTAATAATATGAAGAAAATAATTAAGTAAATCATGTGAATAGGATATGTGTTGCATACTTGCATTGAATTGATCACTTAATTTCCATCAACAACATATATTTTCCCTGTATTACTTAATTGCTGGTAATCTTAATGACAAGTTTGTATTATCCCGTTGTATGAGATTAATAATTTAATGGATTCGCATTACATGCTAGACAGAAAATTGCGGTTGCGCAGTAAATAATTCCCGTTGAGAGCACCAGCAAATGTTGCTCACTTTTCCAGTCAAAAAAGGCACTCTAGCATGTAACTGACAGTGCATAATCTTTGATGAAAGTGACAAGGCAAGTTTTTTTTTTAATTAAAAAAAACAGAGTCATAGGTGACTGGGTAAGGTAATTATATGCTCCTCTAACTTGAGCTTTTAATATAAGGATAAGGATTCTTTCATTCGGCCTTCTACCATGCAAATAATGTCCAAAGAGGAAACAAACCTACAGGCACTGAAAATTATTTTGAAGCTTTATATAGTTTTTTAGTGTAAGTACAAAAAATGACACTTGCATAGACTTCATAACTTATCCTTCAAATTCAGAGTTAGCCATTTAAAATGATACTTCCTCCGATTTTGATTATAAATAATAAAAAAAATTCCTCAAATATAAGCAAATCTCATTTAATTATGTTTTATTTAATAAAATTCTCACCAAATGTTTTTTATTTAATAAGGCTAAGAATTTTTTTATATTTGATATCAAGTTTCAATAAAAGATAATTTAAGAAAAACATTTCCTTTTTAATAAAAAAATACATAATTTAATGAAGTTAATTAATTTTCATAATAAATGTAATATCTTTTTTTACTTATAATCGAGATAAGAAGGAGTAGGTCAAATTGGACAGGATTGAACAAATAATATATGCACAACAATACAGAATATTATAAAACAGTTATGTGAAAGAATAGTTTTTAAAGAATTAATGGATGGTTAGTTCAACTACTTGAATAGATTAGTTCAATTTGTTTTATTGATTTTGTTTTAATTAATAATTTCAGTCTTAAGATTAAACTATATATATATATATATATATATATATATATATATATATATATATAGCTCTTTATATGTTCAGTGAATGTTTAAAGGATCCGTGCTTAAACTTCTTGAAAAAAAATGATTAAAAAATGCATAAAAATTCTTTTATAGATTTTAACAAAATTAATTTATTTTTAGTTTTAAATTGAAAAAAACACGTTTTTATTTAAATAGATAGCTATAATTAGAACTTTTATAGCTTTTTAAAATAACATGAAATTTGATTTTTTTTTTTTTAGATTCTTGTTATTTTTATAAGTTTAAAACAAGCTAACAAAAAAATTTAAATATAATTTTGAAAAAAAAATACTTTTTTTCATATTGAATTAAAACAAGCTATTTTTTTTTTCGTATAACTGGAGACCACAAGGCAAAAAAAATTGAATTCTAGATTGGTTGGACTATTCACTTGATCTATTTCTAACAAACTAATTAGGTTTTATCTTAACAATTCGTTTGATGTTCAAGAAACAATTTTCAAGTGAGTCTTTCCCTGTAGTAATCCGTCCAATTTCCAAGTTTTATCTTGGGTACTTTGTCGCTTTTCATCCTTTGTTTGGGATAGTGTATGATAGGACGAAAAGAAGAATTTTCAAGTGAGTCTTTTCCTGTAGTAATCCGTCCAATTTGCGAGGAGAAAGAGAAGAATTCTTTTTTTAATGACAGAAATACACTTATGCATCTCACATCTAAGATTTTATTTGGGATATTTATGTTACTTTATACATTTGTTTTCTTTTTTTCTTACCAAACAATCTAAACCGTGTACCATTTTTTATTCCTTTTAGATTGTTTAGATTATAAAAAATAAGCAATTTTTAACTAATTAAAATGCCTTGAGAATATAAAAAAAATTAATATTCACTGCTTATAAACTTGAATATAAGCAAAAAAAAAATCATATATGATAGTCCAAAACATAAGTAAATTTTAATTAATTTTATACTAAATAATATTATTCCTCAATGTACTTCATTTAACTAATATTTTATTTAGAATTAGGTAGTGTTTGCACATCTTTTTGATTAAAAAAAATACAAAGAGTGAGAAAAATAAAAGATAGAATGAAATTTTAAAAATGGCAATTATATAAAGATTGTTCTATCAATATGTGGCACTGCTGGATGATAATTTTTACTTTTTATATAGTTATAGATGATCTTTTTTTCATTTTTATATCAAAATTCATTTTAAAACTAAAAATAAGATTGGTAAAATTAAATGATTTTAATTAACATTAATTAGACTTTTAAATATATTTACGTAAGGAAATAATACCAATTTAGAGATGGATATACAAGTTAGGTCTGCCTGCTTCCATTCTTATCTAAATAAATCATACCACACTGACATGCTAATTGAATGAACTTCTTTTTTTGTTTGATTTGCACGTCTACCTCACTTAGCCCGTGAGCTAATGAACCAGTACGCAAGCTGAATAACAATATATATATATATATATATATATATATTTCTAATTTTTAAAAAAGAAAAATGATAGGAAAACCTGAAAAAATTATAAAACAAATTAATAAAAAATGAAAAATGATTAGCATACTGTTAGCAAAAACACACGAAAATATGGATGAAATAATAAAATCATAAAAAAAAAAAAACCTTTGCTTACCTCACTCAAACATCAAATTAAGCATAAAAGCCTCATTAGCAGCATCTAGGTTTTTCTTCCAATCACCCATTCCAGGTTTGAGAAGCAAAAGCCAATTGCAAGTGAACCTTTGTGATTCATTGATTCCCTCTCTTCAGGCAGTACCCAGTAGACACGTAATGAAATAAATAGCTATAAGCTGAAATTTCAAGATATCTTTAATTATCTACTTAAATCCATGTTACAGAACAATCATCAACCATGCACGGCAACAAGCTTATCCTAAGCACTTTGCCACAACTAATCAGTTCATCACACTAAGGTTTTCACTTTCCCTGATAGAAACAACCCATCTGAACATTGGCGTGCAGCGCAGAGGCATTCATATTTTTGTGTTTCCCTTTACCTATTTGCTTTTCTACTTTTGCTTTTGCTTTTGCTTTTTGGAGTACCATCTTATATGGGAAAACTGATTCAGCACTAACAAGAAGTTCACAGCACATCTTGCCTTACCCCCAAAGCATTATCAGCCTTATACAATAGATTTTCTACAACAAACCATGTCTCCAAAAGTAATAAATTCAACGTATGCCCATAATAAAATAAAACCTCATTTTGTAAAATGTACAACGCAAGCAACATTTGGGAGAAGAAACATCAAACAATTTTTTTCAAGAACAAGTGTGCAGACCTCAACAAATTGCAACAGCACACCCAATATAGCATGGGAAGAAGAACGACTGCTCTTTGGTGTGTAACATTGATTAGAAACTGATAATCGTGAAACAAAAAATGAACAGAAATAATTTCTTTCAGATTGCCAAGAATTCGAGCAAACATTAAGAAAAACAACTGAAGAACTATCTAATTTAGGAACTCAAAATTTTTAACTTCCAATTAAAAGGCATCAAAATTCCCCTGAGCTCGGACACTTTGTCCCGAGGCTTCATTGGAGATGCTACTGAGCAGACAAGGACAATATTCCAAAGCCACATATCATTCATCTAAAATTGGACTAGCCTCATTGATCTCTATTTCACCAGTGTAATTGAATTGTGTCCTCTTGATCCTTCCCTTGCATCTCCATTGGCACAATTATTCTTTAGAACCATTGAAATATCAGCCTCAGAAGCTCCTGCAAGCACTCAATAGCAGCATCCAGGATTTTTCTTCTAATCATCCATTCCTGATTTTCATTCAACTAGGTATCGTTGAAATAGCATATTAGCCCAGAAAAGGTGAATCTGCAATCTAATGATAGCTTCTTCTGCAGAGACATCACCCTGACCCCCAACACTGGAGGACTCGCCAACATCAGTACCCCTTCCCTGCTGTTTCTTTCTTCTCAATTTTTTTCTTTCTTGCTTGCATTGGGATCCTTTATCTCATTTGCTCTCGGTCAGTTGCAACCTTACTCTTCTCCTCGGTTAAAAAGCTGTAGTGCGTCATTTTGAAGCAGCTTTATCAAATAATCAATCTATCCTGACCCTCCTCACTAGCCAATTTCCTCAAGTCTCCAAACAAAACTCCATCCTGAGTCAATATATGAAGATGTTGATCAACACCAATCATCCATCTTCGCTTACTTCCATTCCATACCTTCTGTTGCACCAGATTTTTTCCTTTGGAGCATCCTTTTTTACCTTACCAATCCTCACCATCATGAGCTTCAGAAACACATTCACTTGGTGATTCATCACCATTGGTCACTTTTCTTCTTCCAATAAAGGTCAGGACTAACTTCAACATTGTTTATTCTCAGCATCCCAATTGAATCACTTTTATTCGTTTCATGTCCCTTTAGGAGATGCTATCTCAGCCAATCTAAGGAGGTTGTAGTCACTAAATCACCACCATTATCTTTTGCTCACTCTAAAACGGCCATTCACCAGCATCCGTGCAAGCCTAATGTCAAGATCATAAAGAAGCTTGAACCCCAGCCTCAACTTCACGAAACTGTTCCTTCCAGGATTTTTTTTTTCTTTTTTTCTAATTAGGAGATTTAATGGATGTGGTACTGTGGTATGATCTATCTAAAAAGTGTGATCAAAAGCAAGTATGGGGAAAGTCAGACTGGACTTAACCAGGCCTATTTACATGCAGAGCAATACTGGCGGATTGCTTACGAACCTGTTAACAGATACTAAGTTCAGCGGAAAGTGACAATGATATTTCCAGCCAGGAAAAGTTTTTGCAAGCATTTAACTGACATGCAAGAATAACAAGTGTAGGTGAAAGGGGACCATAATTTGTCTTATCTATTAGAATATAGTGAAGAGAAATATCTGGAAAGAAAAGATGAAGTGATCTTCATTATCATCAAATGGTACATTTATACAATCAGGAAATGCTACATATCTGCTGTGATCCGTATCACAGCTGTGGAAGCGAGATAGGAATATCTCAAAATGCATACAGAAGCTGCCACAGTCGGATGTGACACTTGTTACACCAGTAGAAGGTTTAATATTCTCTCTCTCTCTCTCTCTCTCTCTGTATATATATATATATATATATATATATATATATATATATATATATATATATATATATATATATATAAATGGCAGAGGCTGCCATGGCTCTTTGTGGTCATTGCCATTGCTGTGGGGACGTTCCGCTTTCCCCACAAATCAAGAAAAAAATTCGTGAAACTAAAACAAACCTGCCACAGGTAGCAATGGAATTTTGCGTGTTCATGAGGACATAAAAAAAAGAAAAAACAAAAGGTTTTAGCATACACGTTTTCACACCTTATAACCACTCCAATTTGTGTGAACCTTCCAATCCCACCAACCAGCTTCCATCACTGCCATTCTTTGTCCTCTCCAACATTTTGTTATTTTGCCATCATATTTCTTTAAATATTTTTATTTTCATTTATTTTTTCTCTAGTTGTCACAATCTAAATATTTCAGTGATGGATGGTTTCTAAAAGTCAACACATGGAACCCTCTAGCTCTAATGACAAAGTTCCAAATTCCAAAAACAAGGAAAAGAGCAGGAGCAAAATTATAGACAATCTCCATAATATTATTTTCTTTGATAATCCTCAGAGTGTGTGGTATGAATATTTAACCTTTACTTTCTATAAAGACAATTAACCGGAGAGCAACCTTATCCAAATTTCAACTATTTACTACCTCCAATTATTATTCTCTGCCTCCTATCTTATTAAATGAATGTACTATGTATTGTGCCACTTATCTTACTTCACCTTAGCTGCATTAGAAGTAACAGATTTCTTTATACAGTCTACTATTCCTTCACAATCTGCTTCAAGAGCACAGACTGAGCTGTCATCATCCTCTGCATATGAATGAGGTGACCGGAGGTTCCCATGGGTTTGACAAGCCTTCATTGTCTTACAATGTTCAGCTTCATCATCTCTGATGTTTACAAATACATCGTACAGATTCTCTAGATGGGAAATAAATATATTGTTAATCATCAATGTGAGAAACTTTACTGCATTAAAAAGGTTCAATGCAAAGAGGTAATTGGTTTGTTCAGGAGACAAATAATTATACAAAATAAAGGGTGGGGGTGGAAAACCACAAGAATACAATTTTAAGTACAAATGTTTCCACTTCAGGACAGGAGCGATTAACCACACAAATGATATAGAATGTTCAACAAGTGATATATGATTAACCACTTAAAAACTTTAGTGATTAATTATATATATCGAAACTGGACTTGTTTTTAGCAAAATCACCCCCCCCCCCCCCCCCAACCAGACAGAACAAATTCAGTATAGTAAATTAGTAATAAAGTAATGTTGGACCAGGTTTCAAGGCATACCTATCTTAGGTCTTCTTGAATTAGGAACTCTGGAAGTTTGAAATTCATCTGAGGAAAATAATATGGGAAGTGAGAAATTCCAGTTTTTCCTCCAGTAAAAAACCCAGGGTCATAAAAATGAAAAGCTTACCAAATAAATACAAGTCATCTCCTGTATAATAATTCACAGCAACCTCTGGAGCTGGCATTTTTTTCAATTCATCTACAAAAAATTATCAAACTGTCAGAGTTATTGAATCACCATGTACAAATAGACACAATCAAATAAGAATGTGAAGCAAAGAGGAACAACTTTTGGAACCTTCATCAAATAAAGTAATTAATATATTACTTATTAAATAATCAATGCAAGATCATTTATCTGCTTTCTTTTCTGATATGTTTTGGTTTAGACAACAAATTAAGGTGATTTCAAGAACATGTTAATCCAAGTTAGAAAATGAAAAATGTAAGCATCAACATAAAGCTAGAATAACCTCAGCCTGTCATTATTCAACCATGCTACAGCCTAACAGCTCGTCTTAACTTTAATTAATTTTCACATCAAATAAATCATGACTGATGAGCATGTATAAAACCAATGGCTTTCCAGACCTCAATTACAAAAGCATAAAACCAAGAGTTAACATAGAATAAAAATCTAAATAACACAAAAAAGAAAAGGGAAAAGAAAACTCCATAATACCTCCTTGGACCTTGATAAATTTGTCATAAGTTTCAAATGCATGACTCTCTACACATTCCGAAAAGTGATCTGCACTAGCAATAAAGCCATACACATAAAATCAGTAATTGAAGAACCAAGCTTACAGGTACCAAATGGTGGAATGTAATTCAGTCAACATGATGATTAACTGTTGATAATTTAGCAAAAGGAACTATGTCAGTTTCTTCATTCTTCTTTGTTTGCGCTGAACTGCTGATCAGCTGTGTTATTTAAGTTGTTTTAAGTTCAGCAACATAGTTTAATGTCAATTGTTTGCCTCATTTTATTTTTATCAATTGTGCAAGAAACAGAGGCCATATGGGCATCTCAAATACTTTCTCATTTACACTTCCAGTTTACGCCACTGGTATAACCAAACAAATAACTAGTAAAAATATGTGCATAGATGTGCTGGCAACTTCTATCTTTTCAATCAAACAGGTGACATTTTTTCATTTGGGGTCTTCAAAACTCCTCATATGTATACAACTTAACTAAATTTTCAGACCAACGAACTGAAAGATGTAGCATGAATTGAAGTTAAACAAAATTCAAGTATTTAATACTTACATGCCATTCTTGGGCTTACTGCATACATTAAAACTGTCATAATATAATAAAATATTGCAATATGTTGAGCGAGAAAGCGGTCAAACCACCAAGCATTCCCCCCTAGTTCCTGCAATAGAGGTCCAAGCTTATCACATGCAATAAAGTATGTGTACAATAGAGTCACAAATCATGCATGTGATTGCAAATTACAAAACTTGCAAAAATCCCCCCAAAAATATATTTTTGCTCCCCATTTTCATTGATGAAGAATATCTTTCCGGAAAATATTTTCCAGTGTTTAGAGCAGAAAAACATTTTATGTTGGTTGATGTAGAAAAAGCATTTTCTAGAAAAACTATACTCTATGTTGGTAATGCCATGGATCCATTCCATGACAATTCAATAGAACAGAAGATTACAACCATTACAGGAGGAAAAAATTACTTCTCCTAAACTAATCAGACAACAGAAAATATTTAGAAAATGCACCAACTGTATTAAGGAAAATAACTTTCTGGTTTTAATTTTTTAATTTTTTAATTTTCTGGTATTTACCTATTTGGTGTGAAAATATTTTCTGTTATTTGACGACACAAAAAATAAATAATTCAGAAAGCATTTTCCATTGTTTGGTGTAGTAGCAGAAAAGAACACAGCTTCCTGGTCAATTTCTACTTATTATTTTTTTACTATTTTCTTCTGAAAACATTTTCCACTGTCAGGTTATTATCTATAAAAATAAACATGGATATGCACATGATAGGAGTACATTTATGCCACTCAAATCATTATCTTCACAGTGGAACATACCACTGTATAGTGTTTTTAGATACCTCCTAGAATCAATTTTGACCCCCAAAATAATGGTGGAAAATTGAAAAAGTTGAAGCAATTATTTGCAGCTTTTAGTAGAATTGAAAGCTCATCCAAACACATACTATGTTTCCCTCAATTTTCTCCAACTTTCAATCAGGTCTTCTGCTTCAACGGTTGAGTTTACTCATAATACATTCAACTACTAATCCTCTAAAAACAAAACAACTCATGGATGGTGATGGACAACTACCAAGATTTGCAGAATGACACCTTTTGAGAATTAACCAATAAGACATCAGTTACATTAAAAAATTGTCAGAGATCTTACTTCCATGATGAGCAAATGATGCATTTCATTCCAGCTCTCAGCAAAATGCACTTTCAGATAGTCTGCCCGTCTCCACCAGCCAAAACTCTCATACATATGGAGAACTGACATAAAGGCTGCCATAGATAAACAGTACACAGAAATTAATACCAAAAAGTCACAATGAAAATGCCCAGTGACTCCCTACATTTACAAGTAAATTAAGTACACAATTGACAATGATGCTTAACAAGCATAGCAATGTTCACTAGATACAGCCAAAGAATTGCAAGTTCGCTACATCATCATGAAATTTAGAATAACATCAAAAACTAAAACAGGTTCAATTTTTTAAAAAAAAAAGTATAATCAAGTGTAGCAGTAAGGATTTCAAGCACTTACCAAAGTAAGGAACCCTGGCAATAGTTTCAAGCACAAAAAACCTTGCATAGTGTCTATCATGGTACAGAGTATCAAGTATCTTTATGACGGAATCCTGAAATTATCAGTGGAGCTGAAAATAAGTAATAAACAACAAATACTCACATCCTTCTTCCTAGGAATAACAATCCCCAAAAGCAGAACCAACGAGTCAAGAAAGTTTCAACTATATGTAAAATCAAGGTTTTAAAAAACAGTTCGTGACGACAACGCAAACACAATTGTGATTGCATCGGCCGCATTTGTCCGCAGTTTCCCTCAATATCAAGTAACGCGATTAATCTGAAAATGCTTGGTGAATGTTCATACACTTAATAACTCAATTAAAATGTTTTGCTAGAAAGATGAATAATAAATAAGGATGCGTAACAATACAACAGTATATGGTGATTCCGACGGTGAATTTCAGTTGAGTGGTTGAAGGAGGAGAATTAAATTACCGTGAGAAAGATATTCACCGATTGTTCGACCTTGATAATCCGTTTCTCGAACGCAGAGGTGTTAATCGAGTTTCCACTAGTTGATTTATCAGCGGAGTGAAGAGGAGAGGTTTTGGAGGGGAATGAATCCTGCACGATCACTTTTTCCTCTTTATCCTGAAGGAGCGAGGAGCGAGCCCTAGAGAAGAAGATATCAGAGAACGGAACTGATAACAGAGGAACGAAACGAGTGAGGATAGGTTAAGACTACGAACCTGAAAAGTTGTGGAGCTTTATGGATTCGGGAATAGGAGGAAGAAAGTGGTTTGGGAAGAGGCGAAGAAACGAAGAGCGAAGAAGAGAAAATTGCCGCCATGTTTGGAGAGGGAACTTTGTGTGTGTATGAGAGAGAGAGTGTGTGTGTGTGAGATATTAATTGAATTGAAGAGTGGAAATGGGAAAGAGGACCTGAGTGGTCCACGGAGGCATTTGATTTGTCGATTCGCAGCGTGTTGTCATAGGCGGCATTTACGGCAATTCCGGTGATTTCTCATACCAGCGTCCGCACTCGGATCCTTTTTGTTTTTTCTTTCTCAACCAAGTTCCGTTTTCCGTTCTACTTTCAAGTTAAAATTTAATTTTCCTTTTTTTATTGTTAGAAATTTATAACATTCTTTTACTCTACTCAATCAATTAAACTAAATTTTTTTTATAAAAAATATATTTTAATTTAAGAATAAATAATTATTTTATTGTATGAAAATATAATTCTATTATAATTTAATCCTAAGAAAAATCTATCATATTAAACATATAAAAGTGCAATAATTACATCAGCATACAATTTAATATAAATTAATTCTTAAATTTTAAAATTTAACGTTTAATTAATTCTAAAAAAATATAATTTATTATAAAATTAATAGTTGAACATTACTATCTTAAAAAACAAAATAATCTTACAAATTTAATAACAAAATAAAATTATTACATTTTCTTACACATTTAAGAAATTTTTATTCTTTTAAAAATTAAATTATCATTGATTTACATATTCAGAAATAAAAATAATTATTTATTCTTAGTTTAATGAATCAATCTTTAGGTTAATAGAAATTATTATTTTCACATTTTCTTTTTTATCCTTTTCAGACAAAAAATTACGTACTTATTTCTCGTAAAATAATCTTTCTAATCAATGATTTTTTAATATATAAATTACAATTAAAAATAAGCTTGTATCCCAATGTAATTTGCTTATTTTTAATTTGTTTATTATAAATATAAAATGTAATTTATATACTATAATCAGTTGCGTCTTACACAAACTAAAATACTAATTAACCTAAAAAACGAAAAACTAAAATCACACGCGATTTAAGTTAAAGAAGCCCAAAATACAATTAAATAAAGATTATAATATTTATAAAGATACCTTATAAACAAACCGTGAAACAAAAAGGACAGAGAATTTGGCATTCAGTGTTCACAAAGGGTTTCGTAAGCAACTGATCCACCCGTGCTAAAAAAATATAGCAAACTTGTTCGTAAAAATATTACACAAATGGTTAGGTATGAGTTGTATAGCAAAGCAAGTTGTGAAGAGGATTAGTGTGTGGAGGTCCAAAGACGTGGGTTGAATAGCATTTCTTCTCCAGGAAGACGACGTGGTCATGGCAAACTGTGATTAATTTGACATTAGGCATTTATTAAAATATAATAATGACAACTATGGTGATTAAACTAATGGGAATTGTTAAGTTGACGTGAGGCTACATATAAAAAATTTCTGAAAGAGTTCATCCTAAACCTTTAAGTAATATGAAATATTTAAAGGAGGGACATTACATTATTGCGGTTTAAACTTTAAAAGACAAGCAAAGAGTGCTGAGACAGCGACAGCAACAGCAACATTCATTCATTCACATCCAAATCCATCACACTTCCAGATTCTAATTGCCAACACAATTCACATTCACACCCTCTTCTTGGATTGTATAGTTTCGTGTGTTCCTATCTGAATATTCTGGCCCCTAGAAAAGTCCATGCCTAGATTTCCAAGGCCATGGAAGATGAAAGAGGGAGTCTCCTACTACCAAAGAACATGGAGGAGCACCACCCAGCACATGATCGTGGAACAACAGAATTAAGGAACTTCAGATCATACCTGAGATGGGTTTACGTGGATCACTCCAACGTGTGCAAAGCTGGTCTTTCTTGGACCGTGTTCTTCACTTTAGCCTTTGTTGTGCCAACACTCTCGCACTTTCTACTTGATTGTCCCACCTGCGACCGTGATCATAGTCGACCATACCACATACCCGTGCAGATTTCTCTCTCCGTCTTCGCTGCCCTCTCTTTCATCAGTATTTCTTCGTGGGATCGTAGGTATGGCTTCAGAAAGTTTCTCTTCCTTGATAAATTAGGTGATGAAAGCCTCAAGATTCAACGAGGGTACTCAGAACAGATGCAGGTTTGTTTTCTCTTTCCTTTTCTCCTTTTCCCGTTTTATTTGGTATGATGATTTCTTTAAACAATTCCGGAGTATCTGCCATTCAATTTTTTGGTTGACTCACCCAATTGCAACGTTTGTGTCCAAAGTGAAAAACATAAAGAACAGTAGCTTGAAACATGTTTTCAATTACAACAAGTCCTAGTCTTTCCTTAAGTAGGAAAAAGTAACATAGTACTACTTTTTTATATTTTTGGTACAACACAATACTCTTTTGTTTGCAGTAATCAATTGCCATATATCTACTCAGAAATTGGCATGCAAATAGCAATTTTAAAATTGTACGATCTGCAGTTAAAAAAGGGAACACGATCATGGTCTTTTGGCAATTACTTTTCTGACGTGTTTGTTTCCATCCTCTTCATAATTATGGCAATTATTTGGTCAATATTCAATAATCTGTTTGTTAAAAGTTAAAACCACTTGTTGGAGAATTATAGAAAAAATCAAGTTTCACGTTAATAGTAGCCTTATAAAGCTTAAGCGCCCATCACTTTATATGTTGGTTTTGTAGAGATGAGTTAAGCCAAAATCAAAGAACAAATTCAAACTGTTTAGCAAAATAACTTAGTCCCTATTATGCAGGGAACCATGAAGCTTATCATGCGTTGGGGGCTTCCCTGTTTCATAGCAGAATGTGCCTACAAGATATGGTGGTACGTCTCGGGAGCATCACAAATACCACATTATGGTAGTATATACGTGAGCAGCATCATTCTGTGCACATTGGACCTATGTTCTTGGCTGTATAGAACATCCATTTTCTTCCTGGTGTGTGTTCTCTTTCGGCTTATCTGCTACTTGCAAATACTTAGACTAGATGAGTTTGCTCGAGTTTTTCAGCGAGAAACTGAGGTGGGGTCAATCTTGTTGGAGCACCTAAGAATGAGAAGGAATCTTCGGATCATAAGCCATCGTTTCCGAGGTTTCATTCTAGCTTCTCTGCTTTTGGTGACAGCAAGCCAACTCATTTTTCTGCTTATGGTTACAAAACCTCATGCTGATGTTGATATCCTCAAGGCTGGAGAGCTTGCGGTAAAGCTTCTTTCCTCCATTTATAACACCTTTGGTAAACAGATTAGTCATGTACTTATTTAACAACATTATGTCACTAGCACATAATTAATAAGCTTCCTTACAAATCTTTAACATGGTCATAAATAAACTATATTATAAACTTGGAATTTAATTAGAATACTCTCACAGTAGAGATTTTTTTACTTCGTTATCCAATTAAAGATAGTCATGTATAATAAGTTACTTGAATTTTATAATAGTTATCTTAAAAGTCATGTAAACGATGGTTTTTGTTTAATTGGTAGTTTATACTGACAATGCATAACTTAAATACTCAAAAGATCTTCAATTTTCTTCTTAAGGATCCTTAATAAATTGAGAATTCTACTATCTGTACTATGCATTTGTTCAAGATGTTTAACATGTTTTAAGCATTATGCAAATAGAATATAATAGGTGGAGTTCAATGTTGCAGTTAGTCTCCATCACCCTGGTGAGTGGACTTCTCATCCTCTTGCGAGGCGCAACCAAGATCACGCATAAAGCACACTCCATTACAGGCCTTGCTGCTAAGTGGCACATATGTGCTACCATAAACTCGTTTGACAACATTGAAGGAGAGACACCAACAACTGCACATGCAATTTCAGCCCAAGCTATTGCTACCAATATTAGTTGGGGATCTTCGGATGATGATGAGGTAGGAGATGAGGAGGATGACTTAGATAACACCAAATTGTTGCTGCCAATTTACACCCAAACTATCTCATTCCATAAGAGGCAGGCTCTAGGTAAATGGGGATTTTTTTTAGTGGTATTTTTCTTGTCAAAGTATTAGTCCAATTGTGTTTTGTCCTTAGTTATCTAGCTTTTGATGCAGTGACATACTTGGAGAACAATAGAGCAGGAATCACAGTGTTCGGATTCATGCTTGACAGAACTTGGCTTCACTCCATTTTTGGCATTCAATTGGCTCTTTGCCTTTGGCTACTTAACAAGACAGTTGGTGTATAGAGACAGAAAGGAACTGCTGTGATCCTCCTATCTTGTTTACTGTATATTTTGAATATTCACCGGTTCATTTTGGTCTTAAGATTTCTGGTTATGATCTACAAATACCACTTTGTTGGGATCTTTTTGCCTAATTAACAGACAAAGGACTTGGATTGTCTGTGAGATCCCATGCCCACCACAATTCCAATAGGCCAAAATTTTAAATTTTGAATGGTGATTAGTCCACAGCTCATGGACTAAAAAAAATAAAGAAAAACTAACTTCTCAGTTGATGTGTGGATGTGGAACCTTTCCAACAGTTCCTTTCAGTTTTCCTCCATCTTCTCTGCTTTTCTCTATTACTCTTTCTCTCTATCCATCATTTACCCATGTTTTCTTCAACAACAAAAAAATTCTATTTTAATACTTTTTGTGTTTTATGCTGCAGAAGCAGCAAGGTTGGATAGAATCCAATTTGGTGATATATCCGATGAAAAATAACTGGAAAAAAAAAAGTTGCTTCAGCAGTGCAACTGTACAATACAAGATAAACTAGGATAGTGTATTAAAAGAGTAAATAGCAAGATCAAATAAAGGGATTGAACAATTTAAATACATACTTACATACATACATATATATATATATATATATATATATATATATATATATATATATATATATATATATATATATATATATATATATAAAATCCACATGGTGCTACTAGAAAGAATCTCTTATACGCGGAAATGAGATTATGACAGGGAGGATATTGCTACAGAGAACACAACAAAACTTAAGCCAAGCCAACTACATAATTATGTCCTGCCTTTTAAAATGCTAAACAAAAAGAAAGCGACTTATATTTTGGTACGCAACATATTCAAAGAAGCTTTGTAACTATCGATTTATTTTTTAGGGCGTGACCCCTGATTCATAGGGTCATACTATTATTTCATTCTCTGCATTGCTAAGTTATTAATTTTATTAATCAATTCCTCGGAGACTAGTTCTACTTATATAAGGGCTTTGTTTTTGCAGAAACATGCTCTCTACTGTTAAGCCAACATATCCTATCTCGGAGGCACATAGAGAGAGGTCAAAGATCCTTTTGCCCCGGATTCTATACCATAAGAACTCTTCCAGTTAATAATGGCTGTAAGTTTTTATGTTTTCATACTATATATATATTCTGAACTCAACATGTTATAATTGGGAATAAAACATGATTAGGAACTAATTTGGTTTTAATCTAAATAACCATTTCCTGTTACTTCATGTTGGATTTGTTACTTTTTGTGAGCACCTTCGGAAGTCAGACCTGGCGTTATCTCCTCAAACAAACCTCGTTTTTCCGTTCAGTTTTGTCCATAGTCTTAAAAACTATGGTTTTACCAGCTATAAGGTCGCCGAAATCAGAGGCACCACTCATAATTAGTCCCTTATACTGTATTTCCTTATGTCACTAATTATGTCAACTAATTTATGTTTTTTAAGAAAAATAATTATTATATTAATTTTATTAATTATTTGTATTATTATTTTAAAATTATTCTTTTATTTTAGGTATTCCTCTATTTATTTTTTATTAATGTTTGGAAAGAAAATAATTAAATAAAAATATATGAAAAAAAAAGAATCAATATATCTAAAAGTTAAAAAATAATCTTATAAAAAAACAGGTAAATTTATTTAAACAATCTTATACCTATAGCTTCAGCTTTTTTTATTTATTTATAAATCTCATACCTAAAATTAATTATTATAGGCAACCAAAAAAGTTTTCACATCTTTGAAAATCAATTTCATTGTGATATATTTGTAGTTGTATGGATATATTTGTAAAAGAAGGAGATATAGGCATGTTTTGTTAAGTTTTTCTATAACCACTTCATGAAATTAATTTTTTCATAAACTAAAATATTGTCTCATACTTTACTAAAGTTATATACTTATATGAAAGATTTTATATAAATTAATTAATACAAAACTCATTTTAACTTAAGAAAAAGTTTATCTTTTATTTTTTTATTTTCTTCGTTCAGAAGTATTTATCAAAATAAACCCTTGGGTAAAGGAGCCTCTTGAATATTTTATTAATCCTCATTACATGTTTTTTAAGAAAACCTTATAATTCCTTAGGCATCATCCCTATTACAAAAATTTGTGAAACTTGCATATCCTTTCTTCACAAATGTGACCCCCTCTTTGGTTGGATCAAATAGGATTTCCTCATAAAAATTATAGATATTCTTAATTTTAAAAAAGAAAAAAAAATCCTAAAAGCTAAAATATTCTAAACAAATTCATAATATTTTTAAATCTAAATAATATCCTAAAGATTTAAAACAAATAATAAATTAATAAAAGATAAACTAAATTATTCTTTCTTTTCTAAACTAAAAATATCATGCATATTCTCAACCACCATTACCTTCCTTTTTTTTATTACCGTATGTTATCCGAATGTAATTGCTACCTTGGAAAACATTTTTTTGCAAAACAAAGATGCGAATAAGTTTTGATCCCGAGTCCTCTTCTCCATGACAGCAACATTCTCATCACGTTCCCAAGTTTGGCAACTGGGACACTGACAACGTTCCATACACCTCATATTTTGAGAATGCACGCAGAGAAAAGTCTGGGATCATGATTAATCCTAATGACCCAATGGAAAACCCAGAGGCCTTCAACACGTGCATAAGAGTTGATGCTGATGAAGTGATGATGGCTTCTCATGGCTATTCCCACAACGTACATTCTTTGGAAAATGGAAGCCATGTGCGCCGCAGGAGCAGGGGAAGTAATGGTGAACTCACAGTCACAGCAGAGTTTGGCGCCAGTGAACAGAGTCATTTTGATCACTCTGTGAACCACAAGAGGAACATGTCCAAAGGAGGCAGTAGCATTAAGGGCTTCTCTTCGTCAAGCCATAATACACAAAGGACTGCAAACTCTTCCTTTAGTGACCACTCGGTAATTTTCATTTAGCTTGCCCTTGTCTCTGTTTTCTGCATTCATAATCAATTACAAGGAAACGAGGGTTGAAAAAATCAAACTGATTTGGATAAAAAGAAGAAGAAAAAATTGAACCAATCCCTTTATGAAAATGGTGCATATGTTAACGGAATCATTTTTAAAGAGGTTTGATTTTGTTTGGTTCTTTAGAAAAACCTATCAATATATGAATAATAAATAGATAATTAAATTGAATCAAATCCAAACTATTTGAAAATGAATTAGTTCGGAATTAAAAAAAAAACAACTTTTGTACCATCTTAAAAATTATAGTCAATTATCATTGGAGTGATGATATTTAAATATCTCTATATTTTAAACATCTCTCATCTTTTTTATCTGTTCTTTCTATCACATAATATGACTTTTCATATTTATATTTTTTTTAAGTGTCAAGAAACATTTGGTCATATTTAAATATTTTTTCCTTGTCATCCTTGTTTGTTGAAACGTAATTAAAATCAATTACAGAATAAAATAATATTTTTAATTATAAACTCATTCTCCGGTCTCTTTTCATCCAAGTCAAACATTATAGTATTATATCTTTTTAATTTTTTTTATATTTCTCTCAAAACAAACAACCCAAAAATTCAACCATATATCATACATATTTCCTCTTCTTTATTTCTTGCTTTCTTATTTTCATTTACTTTATTATTTTCCTCAATATTAAAGAGAGGGCAAATGATCTTGAAATATAAAATGTTTAGGTTAGCTTGTGTGTTAACTTTTATTATTTGAATTTTCGTATTCTCATAAAATACATGTTTGATTTAGGAATGAAAGATAAAAAAAAAAAAAGTAAAAGGAAAGAAAATAAATAAAATAAATAAAAAATGAGATGGTTTTCTTAGAATGCTTGATAAGAAAGAAAACGAAAAAATAAAAGATTTTTTCTCTTATTTGATTTTATAAAAAAGTAAAAGATAATAAAAAAAGACATATAAATGACATAAATATCTCAAATAAAAAAATGTAGAAAAAATGTATTTTTGTCTTTATACCTATTCAAACCTTCCATTTTCTATCAAAAATAGATGTAACACATCTTTACCTGTGATCCTCATGAATAATTCTTTCACCCTTTCCTAATTCCTACAGTAAGCATCTCCAAAGGCTAGAAGGATTCGCAATTATCATATTTTCCTTCCCTCTTCAATCATACTGTCTCTTTTGGAAGAAAAAAAATGGCAAAAAATCGACTAAAATTTTGTTTGGTAAACACTCATTTTTAAGATCTCTTATCATTCAAGATTAATTAAATTGTTTTTAAGGGAAATTAATTAAATTGTTAAGATTAAGTAAAATGGTTTATGGTTTAGGACTTTATTAGGTTGATATATTAATCCTTTATATTGAATCTCTATTATTTCCTAACATACAACTGACATGGGTGCTAGTTACACGTTTTTTTATTATACTTTTTGGAACACACTTTTTATTATTAACTTAAAATTTATCAAAGTTTTTAAATTTTGATGAATCTCAGTTATAGTTATGATTCTTTTCCTTCAATCTAAGGATATTGAATGAAATCAGTCTGTCTTTTTTTCTATCACTTTATTTTATTTATTACTCCAATTCATTGTTTTCTTCATCTTGGACTTCTATGGTGATCAAATTTATGGACTGCATGGGGGCAGAACCATCGAGCAACTGCAATACCCAAATTTGGTACTTGGGATGTCACAAACCCCAAGTCAGGAGAGGGTTATACTGCTATTTTCAGCAAAATAAAAGAAGAGAGGCAAATTAAGTCCAGCCACGTGTCCAGCATACACAGTACTCCACCACTTAACAATTCAAATATTAAGAATCAATATGGTGAATCTTCCTCCTGGTTGTCTAAGGTGATGCGATGTTGTGTTTTCCAAACAATTTATCCTCATCATTTTTCTTTTTCTTTGAAGTTATATTAACAAATGAGATGTGGGGCGCAGAACAAAATAAAGTAAATGAAAATCAGTTGAATCGAATTGAAAAACCTAGGAAAAAAAGCACACACGTGCACACACCCACTATATTGATTTAATTTACTTCATCCATCTATGCAAGGTGTTGATTTCCTATTCCAGTGCTAATCTGGTGAATATTTTCATAATTTCATGCAGTATTGTTGCTGTTGTTTCCAAGCTGGCCAAAGCAAATGAACGTGGAATCTAATGTAAAATTTGGACAGGAAGTAGATCTTATATGTGTCATTTACTTTATTTGCCCCGCTAATGTTTCAATTTATTTGGGATATTTATCGTATATTCTTCATAACTATTTTAGTTTGATTTATTATCATTTTTCATATATATTAATTATATATGGTCATTTTGGGGTCCAAAAATGCTCTATTATGCTTGGATGAAGATGACAGACAGTATTTCGACATGGCCTAACTTTTTGAGTACGTCAAGATGAGTATTGCTAAATGTTTCAATTAATATCGCCCTCATCTTTGACAATTGGGTTTGCAATAGTATATTACATATTTTAGTCAATTCATTAATCAAGCCAGTCATTATTATCTAAAGAGATTAGTCTTAAAAATACCATTAAAGATTTACATTTTAATTAATAAAATTCGCCACTAAACATAATAATAACAACTATGATTATAATATTGATATTAATCTGGTGATGGTGACAATAATATTGTGATAATACTAATTGAAGAGATAATTATGAACTATGATGATAATGATTATTTTATCTTATTTGTTAATTATTTTTATTGATATTTATTATTCTCATTTTACTTAAACAAATAGATAAGTTTATGAAAGTTAACTTTTTTTTTTCATTTTCTTTTACAATTTTTCTTTAACTAAATAAAAGAATTGTTATTTGTATTTTGTATTTGGTTTCCTGTGTAATTTTTATTTAAAAAAATGTTTTTTTAACCCAAAAAGAAAAGTAATGCCGCCCTTTCTTTTTGAATTTGAAATGCATACTTTTGCTTATTCTTAATTCTTAAAATACTCCAAAAGTCCCAATTTTTATCTAATATAATTTTTGTTAATTTAATCGTCCCTAATACTTATCATTTTGAAGTAGACATCAGTCAAAGTCAATAATAAGAAACGATCGGGTGTGACTTGTGAGCGTGTTACATGTGGACGGAAACGGGAACGTAGCAATGGCGCCCAAATTCAAAAATTCGAAACGACAAAAACGAGAAAGGAGGCATCCAATGCGGTCCCATCCACACAAACATCCAGTGGATAAACGATCTAACGGTCTCACATAAACCACCATCACTTTGCGGGCCCCACTCCAAAGCAAAATTAAATCATCACGATCCACGCGTCAAGATCAGGCTCGCGTGCCGATATCATTTGAAAACTGATAAGAGTCCTCTCTATCTCTGGCCTTTGAATTCCAATTCCAACACCGAGTTGAATCGCGACGAAGATGAAGACCGAATCGCGTTCGAAAGAGGAAACAAAGACGTATCAGGAATGGTTTAATTTGGCAGATTCAGGTTAGTCTTTTTTTAATAATTTTGCTCACTTCAGAGTTTGAGATTGAAACGATTCGTTTTCATTTGGAAATTTGGAATTGAATGGTAGATGGAGATGGTCGAATCTCTGGGAACGACGCCACAAAGTTCTTCGCTCTCTCCAACTTGTCGCGCTCGCAACTGAAGCAACTCTGGGCTCTCGCCGATGTCAAAAGGCAAGGGTTTTTGGGCTTCACAGAGTTTGTTACTGCAATGCAGGTTTCACATTTTAATCGTCGTTTCGTTTCATCTCGTGTCGTATTTGATTCCCGCTGGCTTTTGAATTCAATTTTCGTTGTTATAAACAGTTGGTTTCGCTAGCACAAGCAGGGCAGGAACTTAAATCAGATATCCTCAAAACGCAAAGCAAGTGTACTTTCATTATTTTCCCCTCTTCATTAGAAATTGCTAAAATGAGTTTATAACTTGGATGCTATATGAATGCGATACATGCGATGGTAATTCATAGCTCTATTTCCCTTTATTACAGTTGACAAGGAAAATATTAAACCTCCCGTATTGGAAGGACTCGATGCTTTAGTAGCAGTAAGTTGTGTTTTTCATCTCATCTAATGCTTTATTTATCGACTAAATAGATCGTGTTAATTAATTCTATCGATTCCTTTCCTTATTGTTCTTTTTCCCAGCAAATGAGTTTAACAATTAGTGCCCCGCCGGAAGTAAATGGTTAGATATGCAACTTAATCTTTTTATTCTTTTATTAATTAGTTATATTATTGTATTCTTTTAATTAATACTATTTGATTGGATTGTTTTACTGATAATATACAGGGACTCCTCAGCCTCAAGTGTTCCCAACTAACCGGTGGTTTGGTTCAAAATCTTCAAAGAAAGTGAGTCCTGTTATTTATTCTCAGATCTAGAGTCTGTCTTGGTTTTTATGAAATTCAAATTTCCAAGCTACATGATTCCATGCTATGTATTCCATTTTGTTCATTTAGTTTTTGCCTTGTTGGTGCTGTATGTTCATTATTTTGCAGATGAATTAATAATTTCTCTTTATCTGAACATCTGATTCTTATTTGATTGAGACTTGAGAGATCCTTGAAGCTTATCTTCCAATAATGCTCACTTGAATGAGTGATTAAGTGTTTAAGCAAAATGATTGACATAAGGGGTTGTGGGGTGCAAAGGTGCAATTACACTTCAATGTTCACACGATCGATTTTATGGTGCAAAGGTGCTTGGTGAATGTTGTCAATTCTGTTCAAATTTTTATTGGGAAAAATGAAGTACTTTTCCTCACTTGTGTTGATTATTACGAGAGATAGATGCATGATGTGTCATTTATTAAATATTTGTAGTTCCTGTCCTCTCCCATTTCCATTCATTACTCTGATGAGTCAAATCACATTAGAGAATGTATTTTTGTTACCGTTTATTCTCAAATTACTGCATGCAGTCTTGCTTAATTTTATTTTGTTGCTAGATATTTTCTAATCCTAAAAAGTTTGCCTTTTCTTAGTTATCTCTGAATTCAGTTACATCAATCATTGATGGCTTAAAGAGATTGTATATTGAAAGGTTAAAGCCCTTGGAAGTTGCTTATCAATACAATGATTTTGTGTCTCCATTGTTGGTAAGTAGCATTTGCACCCAATGTATAAATTTTGTTAACTGTGTTTCTGAGAGCATGGTACTTGTTCTACTTAGCATATCTTATTCGCATAAATATGATGATATTAACTTCAAGATATTCTTGGTTTCTTCCCTTTCAGACCAACACTGATTTTGATGCTAAACCAATGGTCATGCTTCTTGGTCAATATTCAACAGGAAAAACTACATTTATAAAACATTTGTTAAAATGTGATTATCCAGGTAGGTTAAGTTCTTGACAATCTACTCATTAACATTGTAGTAATTTCTTCATTGATAAAATTGATGACTGATTGATTCATGATCCTGACTCTGTAGGAGCACATGTTGGACCAGAACCTACCACCGATAGATTTGTTGTTGTCATGGTAAAAGAAGTTTCATTCTTGTTCTCATATTGCCTCTGGAAGTCAATAAAGTCCAAATAGAAAAATATTTATGTGTGATAAATAGTAGAAATCATGATGTTATTGTTACCATTTTTTTCTTCTAAATTCTGTCAAGTTGTGTTTTGATTGTGCTCATGGTGCTTGCTTCAAAACTCTTTTTATTTAGTCTGGACCTGATGAGAGAAGTATTCCTGGAAATACTATTGCTGTCGATGCTGACATGCCTTTTGGTGGCCTGACAACATTTGGAGGTTCATTTTTATCTAAGTTCCAATGCTCTCAAATGCCACACCCTGTGAGTTTTATTTATATTTCCAACTCCAATGATTTTGTCATTGTTTGTGCTTGAACTTGAAGCAATTTTTTTCTTTCAGTTGTTAGATGAAGTAACATTTGTGGACACTCCTGGTGTCCTATCTGGAGAGAAACAAAGGACTCAAAGAAGCTATGATTTCACTGGTGTTGTATCTTGGTTTGCTGCAAAATGTGATCTCATCCTTCTCCTATTTGATCCTCATAAATTAGACATCAGTGATGAGTTTAAACGTGTAATTGCATCTCTACATGGTAACGATGACAAGATACGAGTGGTTTTGAACAAGGCAGACCAAGTTGATACTCAACAAGTAAGAGAATATCAACATAGGTTACCTGGTTTGTCATATTTATTATCTTTTTTGCTACTTACATGCCTAATTGTGATATTGTAGCTTATGAGAGTTTATGGAGCATTGATGTGGTCACTGGGTAAAGTTCTAAATACTCCCGAAGTTACACGTGTATATATTGGGTAGGGGCTTATTGTTATCTTTCAAATATGTTTAACGTTCCATGGCTTTGCTTGCAAGTATTGAAATTGATCCATTCTTTCAAATTTATACTGTCTTGTAGTGGTTTTGCAGGTTTTATGTAGTCAGAGTTTTAGTGAACATTTAATCTCACTGTTTTTTTGTCGAAAATTGCATTAAATGCATAGTATCTTTTGGTGATATTCGCATTGTTTCACTTTATATTATTAGATTGCTTCTCCAGTGAATAATATCTTTTGGTTGTAAGTATATTTTCCTTTGCTTGACTTCACAGCTCATTTAATGATAAGCCTATGGATGAAGGCTTCGTCAGTCCATTAGGACAGGATCTCTTTGAGAAGGAACAAAATAATCTGCTTGCTGATTTGATGGATATTCCAAAGAAGGCATGCGATCGTCGGGTATTGTCAATAATTTCATATTATTTGGGACATGGTAGTGAAAATTGAATTAATTTTATGTGGATGATAGACCACTGAATTACCTGTACCTCGTGTCAGCTCCTATATATTAATTTCCTGTTTCAAAGATTTAGTCATTGGAAATTTGGAATGGTGCAGATCAATGAATTTGTGAAACGTGCAAGATCTGCTAAAATTCATGCATATATAATTAGCCATCTTAAGAAGGAGATGCCTGCTATAATGGGCAAAGCCAAGGCTCGACAAAGACTTCTTGATAATCTTGAGGAAGAATTTGCAAAGGTCTTTCTTTCCTACCCTTCCTCTTAGTTTGATTGCTTAATTTTCAGGTACTTACCATTCATATTTTTGCAAACAGGTTCAAAGGGAGTTTCATCTACCAGCCGGTGATTTTCCCAATGTTGAACACTTCAGAGAAGTTCTAAATGGTTATAACATTGACAAATTTGAGAAACTAAAGCCTAAAATGATTCAAGCAGTAGATGACATGCTTGGGTTTGAAATACCAGAGCTTTTGAAGAAATTCAGAAATCCTTACGATTAAAATAATAAAAAAATGTTGGAAAATGTTGTCATTTTTTATGTATGTTTATCAAGTTTGAGATCTTAATGTTTAAGTTAATTATTGGATTGTGGATGGTTTCATTTTCAGTGTCTAATATCCATATTCTATTCATTTGGTAGTAGCTATGTAGAACTCCTGCCTTTTTTGTTTTGCCTTACAATGAGGGGAAGGCACCTGATACGTATCACACAAGAACAGCAAAGAATAAGCAGGTAAAATTGAGGAAAAACAAAGGTAATGTTCTGTATTGATGGTAAATGAGGTAACCTACAACAGGGGGAATCCCCTCTTGTCCCAGAGCAAGCTCCTATTAGAGAAATACAAAGGATTCCTCTACCCAATTAAGCATCAAAATACAGAATATTCCCTCCAAAAGCAAGAAACAAATAACAGAAAAGATATCATTCTCTCTCTCCTTTATCAACCAAATCCTCCCTTATGCCAATTTTGCCCCTCTCTTTCTGCGAGAATAAACCAACCATTCTGACTTGGGCTCGTATAGGCACCATAGGAAAGTACTGTTATCGTGAAGCACATCAAACATTTCTAATGCTAGTAAGTGGGGATTGTGGGTCAACCGTGTTGGTAAATTGTGAATGTGGAGCTGACGAGTATTGGTCTATTGGAGTTGAGTTGCGCCCTCCAGATTCCTAATTCCTGAAAAAGTATTTGAAATCCAATTAACTTTTATAAAAACACGTGCTATTAAAGAAAAGTGATTTATTTTCATTATTATAAAAAGGATGACCACATCCCTTGTATACATATATAATGACTAATGATACACAAACTATCATTTTTTTAAACATTTATTTTTTATTTCTTATCATATTATGAATTTTATCATTTTTATTTTTTTTATTTTCTTTTCTTAGTGTATTATAGCATTTGTCAGATATCAAGCAAACATCATTTTTGAAGGTATGATATGTCAAAACATGTACATTGGAGATCACGGTAAAATATAGAAAAGGCAAGATTGGATAATAAACTTGTAATTTATCTAAAAAAAGGATTCTCCAAATATAGTAGTTTCTTTATCTGTTTAATAAATTATTTATTGATCTGATCCAAATATAGTAGTTGCCTGATAATAGGAATTTCTTTTTACTATAAAACGAGATTTTTGTGTACCGTCGTGTCAAATGAGTTTGTTTCCGAATTAAAAAAAAAAAGTTTAGACTGGGTAATTGCCAGTAATAAATTGAGTATCGCGGGTAAGTTCCGATTGGCATTTCTGTATGCTTAACTTTTTACTCTTATTTTTATTTAAGTGTTCTTTTTTTTTAACAAAATACAAAATTATTGTGTTATTTCATATTTTTTTTTTCTAAAATTTCCTTAAAATTTTCAAATGAAAATCAAAATTATTTAAATTTAATTTTTTTTATATTTGATGAAAAACTAAAAAGATAAATAAATAATATTTGATTTTTACTTTCATAAATAAAATAATTTATAGCTGTGATAGAATAATCTAAATAAAGTATTACAATAACATGCCCAATAAAGGAATATGGTATTTTATTTATTTATTATAAAGCAACATTAGAATAATATATTAATGTAAATTTGATAATAAAAAATAAAAACAATTTTTTTTAAAGAAGTCAATTTGTAGTTAAATAAATTCAATTTTTTTTAAAATAATTAAAAGGGCAAGAAGAAGAGATAAGATGATTAAATATTTCTTTACTATTTTCTATATAAATTTTAAAAAAAGTTTAGACACTAGTTAATTTTCATCAAGAAGCTGTAACTTGTAAGACAACAATTGTAATAAACTTCTATATTTATAAGTCCATAGCCGTACTTTATATACCATTTAGGAAAAAATGTTTTTAACATTCATATTTACTTATTTACACTTTTTCCTTAGTTAATTACAACTTTAATTAATTAAAATATTATTTATCAACTTTTTTTTATATAATTTCTAACTTTTTAACCGTTCTACTTGACTATTTATAAATTTGGAATAATCAAACCCAAAGTCTTTTCTTTTTTTTCCTTCTTTCTTGATCACCCAATTAATTTTATATCCCTTAGTTTTGTAATATAATAATTAAATATAATAGTTATTTATTAGAGATGTTATTAACCTTTTCATGAATCAAATTATGTTATTATAAAGGATCATGTTGAATAAGACAATTAAATTAGTGTAATTTTTTTTACTAGTTAAAAAACTCGTTTGTCTATTTCATAAACAATTTTTTTTTAAGTAATTTCAAATATTTTTTAAAACGCTACTCAAATTAATATTTTTTTAAAAATTAACTTTTAATTTCTAATTTTTTATATTTTTTTTTGTCATTTTTAAAGTTACGTGAAGGATTAATTTTATCAAATATTTCTACTTTAATAAAGAAACTTTTTAGCTACCAGTTAATTTTTTTGGTTAGTTTTGCCTAACATAACCAATAGATGTTTTCATATTTTGAAACTTTATTTCAACACAGTCCGTTGCTTTATGGATGATGGAACTGAAGCACCTTCGTCGTTTAGCAAATGGAACAGTAATGGTTACTGTATATTATGGCCTGTTATTGATGACTGATGAAGAACAAAAAAGAGGGGAGGAGCCGTGGATTGAATGGACATGACCTGTTTCTAAGTTTCCTACAACTATAAAGACATGATAGCTTAGTTCAAATTCACAATTTACAACATTAATCAAGTGTTTTTGTTTCTGTTTTAATGGAGAGAACCAAATATGGCAAGAGATTTCAAGGTAAGGTAGCCATTGTGACAGCTTCCACCCTTGGAATTGGCTTTAGCATAGCCGAGAGGCTTGGTTTGGAGGGTGCATCTGTTGTCATCTCTTCTCGCAAACAGGTTAATTAATGGGTCCCTGTCCTTCAATTTCCCATTTTTCACCCTTTTCTTTTTCTTCAGAAGAATTGTCAAGCTTAAATCAATTAATCAAGGAGAAAAATATGGTATTTTTTTTCCTGTTTTAAGTTGAAGTTTCTTTTTTCTTTTTTTTTTCTTTTTGGTGGTTTGATTTAGTTTGGTGTGTTAGATTCATGTCATGTTGGCACTTGGCTACTCTTACAATATTGGTTTGAGTTTAACTCAATTGCTAGTTAATGAAATGAGTATAGCTCACACTTATATGTATTATTTTAACCATATCACTAGTTCGTGTAAGATCATTGGAATCTCCAATAGCCACCCCTTCGCAAGTCCTGCATAGTTAGTTGGATCAGAAGAGTTAAGTATTTTATTTAATAGCTCCATCTTGTCTTGGAAAAAAAAAGGAGAGGAAAACGGCGATGATTGGTGACAAAAAGAGCATTTTGTTAAAAAGAAAGACTTTTTTTATGATTTTAATTTGTGTTTAGCTTTTGACACTTCTTACAGATATTTGTTCATTACTGGACTTTTTTTAAAAAAAAAAATTACTGCAGAAAAATGTTGATGAGGCTGCTGGTAAACTGAGAGCTAAAGGAATCGAAGTATTGGCGGTTGTTTGCCACGTTTCAAATGCGCAACAAAGGAAGAATTTGATAGACAAAACTTTACAGGTGGGGTTCCAAACTTTGTTTAGATACACAGTTTTTATTGGTTTTGAAATCATCTTGTCCAAGCTCAATAGAAGTCTTCTGTAGATTTCATCCTGCAAGCCAGAGAAGTTCAATCCTTGTTTTTGTTCATTTATCAATTGGCTATGGAAACTCTTCTGTTACTGCTATCTGACCACTGATGATTCATATTTTCTTTTAGTATGTTTGGATAAACTCTTGTTAAAATTAACTTTATAGGAAAGTTAAATGAAAAAACTTTAACAAAAGTTAAAGTACTTGAGTTGATTTTAAATTAGAAGAAAATTTTAATGTATTTTATCTTCTTATTTTCTTTTGTTAAAGTGTTTATAAAGTTTATCCAAACATATCCTAAATCTAATTAGCTCAATTTTTATTTGTTATCTTCATCTGGTGGCTAGATTTGGAATTGAGCTGGGTTTTCTTGGGTCCAGGGTATTGGTTTGTGTTGTGTTCTATTAAAAGTCACTCTTTGCAAATTCTTCAATGTTTTTCTAGTGTTCTAAAGATGTGGTTAACATTCTGGTTTGCTGGTATCACGTGAGATTCTCACAGAATTTTTGTAAAAGTTCTGTATTTCTCACTTATTTTTAGCAAAACAAACAAGTGTGGCCTATCAAAATTTGTAAAATTCTATATCAAGAAAGACAAACACAATTTTTTCTCATGCAAAAATCTGACGTAAAATGACCAATTCCCTGGTTTTGCTACAGAAGTATGGAAAGATAGATGTTGTTGTATCCAATGCTGCCGTTCATCCTTCTGTAGATCCCATTTTGCAAACACAAGAATCGATCCTTGACAAGCTGTGGGAGATAAATGTCAAATCCACTATACTTCTTCTCAAGGTAACTAGCTAACATAGTACTATCATATAGCCGAAGCTAAAAGAAGAAAAGAACAAAATCAATATATGTTTCAGCACATTCTCTTAATGTAACTCCATGTGATCTGCTGAAATTGAAATTGTAGTACGGTATGTTATCCACTTCTTTTGCTTATACAGGATGCAGCTCCTCACTTGAAGAAGGGTTCTTCTGTTGTTCTCATTGCCTCACTTGTTGCTTATAATCCACCACCTACCATGGCTATGTATGGAGTGACCAAAACCGCAGTTCTTGGACTTACCAAAGTAAGTACTTGGCTTGCATTGGTTCCTTGAAAAACTCTAAACTAGTATCTTATAATATATACTTTTTATTATCTGCTTGCTTTTTTAATTCGTTGTGCTGTAGGCTCTGGCTAGTGAAATGGGCCCTAATACTCGGGTGAATTGTGTTGTTCCTGGGATTGTGCCAACTCACTTTGTTGCACTTTATACGTCAAATGATGCTACAGTGAGTATATCTTTTGTCCCAAATAGAGTTTTTGTTTTACCTATGTTGTGTTGCCTTAAGTCTGCTGGTTGTATCAACTTAACTTAACTATCAATATCAATAGTAATTTGAATGAATTTTCATTGTGTGCTTCTGCAGAGGGAGGAACTTGAAAGAAAGGCATTGCTTGGAAGGCTTGGTACAACTGAAGACATGGCTGCTGTGACAGCATTTTTGGCCTCTGATGATGCTTCTTACATAACAGGAGAAAATCTAGTGGTTTCTGGGGGAATGCCTTCCAGGTTGTAGCTTCCTGTTTCTTCTTCTGCTGGTGGTGGAATGGTGGACCTACCCCAAAATGTATTGTTTCTCCATTGAATATATTGCACCCATTGAAAAAAATAAATATGCAGCATCTAGGGTGGACTTTTTTCTTATCAACTAATTGTATTTGAGTTTCACTTTATTGAAAGGAAAATGATAATCAGTACTAATCTATACACGAATCCACACAAGTTTTAAGTGGCGTGAATTTATTGGAGACCGTTTTCATTCTCTTTCCTAACTGAACGATTATGTAATATTTTGATTGGCTATTTTTAGATTCTAATGAATTCCTATTGATAGTTTTCCTACTAAATAGCAACCCTCGTTTATAATGGACTGGTGACTATTAGTATGCATATAGTGACAATTTGCAGAAGAGATGACTCTTGAAAATATAAGTAATTAATTAGTATTTCTCTAAAAAATCATTTAGAAGTCATTCACCACTAGTTAGAAATCCTTGTAAAGAGAAGAGGCACCTCAAGCCAAATAGGAGTCATGTGAACGGATAACATTCCCAAACAGAAAATATACAATACAAAGAAATGTGAGAATGTCTCTCGTGAAATAGTGTTTATCACTCCTCATAATTTTTAAATATGAAACTTATGTTTGTAGGAAGACACACTGTAATTTTTAGGTGATGGAGAAATATTTTGTAAAGTCAGGTAACATTAAATTATATCTCCATTGTTTTCTTTATGTTCTACTTTGTATTGTATTCTTCATGCTGCTTGTCAGCCATTTTTTCTCACAAAAAATTACAATTTCCTTTCCCCACACGTCACCCATCCCTCAACAAGTCGCAAAGCTCGTTCAACCTGAATGTTTGATAAATGATAGCACATACAAAAGAAACAACAATGTAGGACGTTATTTAACTTGATTTTAGCCAACATTTATACAACGGTGTCGGGGGTAACATGGATGGTTTTCGATTTTTACAACTATAACATACGCAAGACACAACATATCAACTTAAGAATACAAGTTAACCCAAACTTGACAAATGATATTTAGCTACAAAGCTACATTCCGGCTAGAATTAACTCAAACATAAGGCAACTACTTTGAACCCCTTCGGGTCCCTCTACCTATGTACATAATAAAAAAAGCAGAAAAAGGACAATGCAACTTCATGGGTGGATTACATTGATATGACTTTCTCAAAGTGCTTGTAGTTGGCCCTTGTGAATCCTTGCGTCATATTAATCAAATCATATTCTGATTATCATGATAATCTTAGTCTTAGTAGTATGCTTAGCATCTTCCAAGCCATTTTACACAAAAACCTGCAAATGGAAAATACTCTTGATTCCATATTGTAGTATTTACCTATCAGTATTGTTGTCATTTCAGAGGCGCGACTCACTGATTTCCAAGCAAAAGAAAACAACTCTAAACAGGAATGACATCAGCATTTTGACTATCGTCACATGTCAAGATTAGGCCTTCAACATAGGTTGGCAAAAGGCAGCGGATCCACTGGCAGCCCGTTGAGACAGGCTCGGATGCAGGAACAATCATGAGCACGTTTTCATGTCGTTGGACAACTCCCATCACACTTACGGTGCTACCTTCTTTGATGTACCTATGAATTTCCCAAATTTACTTTCTAAGTACCAAATCATAGTTGAGAAGGAAATTTTTAAAAGAGAAAGGCAAACAGTTTAGGATGATCAAAGTAAACCACAGAATAATGCAGTCCATACCCTTCCTTGAGGCGCATTATCCTATCATCACTGGAGAGTTTGTGGTCTGCAAGCCAGCCTAAGAAATTTGGAGATAACTCTCTGTTATCCTTTGTTATATCAACTACAGTAGTTGGTTCCACAAAAGGAGCAACCTTGGCACCATAACCTGCTTTCACTAATGCTCTTAATCCGGACTGGAAGTCTGATACATAGAAGTCTGCTATGTATTTCTGTCGATAGAAAATAATGAAAACATAGCCATTATGTAGTGTAACTGAGTAAGAGAGACACACTCACAATATTCAGTCATCAAGAAGCCCAACAAAACCAAAAATATAAACTATAATCCTTGCATTAGAGAGGTCGCCAGTACTGAAGTCCATACAAGACACTGGACTATAAGCTTCAATATCAATAAGTTCACTGATTTTGCCGATAAAAAAAAGGCTGATTTTGATGATACATAAAACTATATAGAATATGGTATTGACTCTAAAACCACCATTACAGTCAGCATGGTTAAGTGAACCAAACATGAAAATGTATATGCATTCACTAAATGAACAGCACTAAGATATTTGTGCAACTAATTTTCTTATGCAGGCTAACAATAATTGTTTTTTGGGTTTATGACTGATTTGTTTGGGTTTTACACACTTTAGAAGGATTGGTGTGGTTGGGCAGCACAAGCATAGGAGTAAAACTTGATCCATCAGAAGCATGGGATGGGAGGACAACTAAGGTTTTGTTTAAACAGGTTAGGTTGCTTTCAAGTGAGCACCCACTGCAATGTTTTTACTAATTCCTATTCAATGGAATCACAATTTCGGTTTCATTTAACTTTGGTATCTTAAGTCCATATATCTAAATAGAAATATCTTCTGTTTGAATCTCGGCACAGGTATAGCATATGTTAGAGATACCAAGAAAGTGGAGACAGTTGAAGTGACAGAAAATATAGTAGCATTGTCAGAATCTAATAATACCATAATAACCCTCAAGCAAATTTATTATTGAGCAAATTACGTTAACATGCAGTTATATTGTTAAATCTACAGATTATATATAACTGGGCACAGGACCATAAGCAAAAGAATGAAAAACAGTAAGCAACCTTGCCAGTAGTACTCCACACCTAATTCTAAGTGGGCATCAAACACTGTCCTAAGCTCTATAAGGTCTCCTTAATTTTAAGTTGCTTAACAATTCCTTCCCTACAAATCAACTTGTTATTCCTCAAGCATTTAGTTATTATGTATTTTAGGTACCCATCAAGTCAATGTAGATCTGTGTGCATAAGTGATTTCTCACTTTTATTAAATTACGCTTGATCCTGAATCAGTAGTATACACAAAGCATCAATGAAGAGTTGAACAAACTAACCTCAGAGTATCTAGAACCCCAAGTGAAGCAACGGTGTTTAGGATTCGCTGATTTTTCACCCAATCCTTTATACTCATATAATTCGGTGGAGACATATACACATCTAGGTACTCTTTGGTAGGATGACTCCAAAGGTATACTGCCACAGGTTACAACCTACAGCAAGAGACAACATGCATAAACATATAGTAGAAGTCATGCCAAATCATTTTCCTTCAGCCTAGGCTAGTAGTAAAATCCGTAATTTTTCACTTACATTACTCTAGATTACATAGAGAAAAAGCAACTCTCTCACATGAGACTGTAAATCGTAAAAGCTTGAAAGCATTAGTGAAGAACAAGATTTTAGGAATAGTAGTAAGCCTAACTGGGACACAAGCATCAAGCTCTGTATAAGACATTATCAGCCATCCACAGAAAACAATCCTACTTGAGTGTATTGAGGTGCAAATGTGAAGAAATGAACAAACAATTAGGAGTATGCGGCTAACCTGTTCAAGGATTATGATTAAAAAAAACTAAGAATATAACAACCTGAAAACTAACAAGTATGATATATCCATAATATCTAGCAGAAGATTTTTTCCAAGCAGGTAGGAAGGGATATAAAGGGAAGTGAAGGCGAAGCAAAAATTACTACTTAAAAATGCAACACAATTATGCGGCAGTAAGAACATCCAAGAAGTTAACATTCAATTACTTATGTCAAGAAATATGATATGATTACATGACAACCATTTCTATAAAAAGGCAAATATTTCCATTCCTTCTTCCTTACTCTACCACAAAAATGCACGTTAAACATCATTATCCATGACACCACCATCTCCGCTGAATTCACACGGACTCAAGCTCATGAACTAAGAAAACGATTTCACAACACGCAAGTTAACTCTCCTCTTTTGAGCCACGTTTTAGACCTTCCAGTTTGTACCGTAAAATCAACAAAGCATATCCATATCAGAATGAAGACTACTAGCTTATAAATAGTTATATTCGAGACTCCAACGACCGCGGCAGAAAATCTTTCAATATATAGGACAACTCCAAAAGAAGCAGTCGCAATCACCACGATCAAACTCACTCGTTACATAAGTATATCAAAACCATACACCAAAACCCCATACCTAACAGCAAATTATTGAAACCAAAATAAATAAACAAAATAACCCACATAAGGGGAAGGATATATCACAAACAAATAATTTCCCATCATAGCATGATCTACAAGACATCATTAAAGAGTGATTATTATTTATTATCATTATCATAATAGTTCAGAAAATTACCCCGGTAACCTTAACGTACTGTCCATCAATGGCGCCTCTAAGTTCAGCATCAGGGTATCTTTTCACAAAGCCTAAAAGCCCTCGTCTCCCCCAAACGCAGTTCCAAGCGATCAAAACGACGACGGGCACAATAACCGCTCCGAGCGCCACCAAGATCATCGCTTTCTTCACCGCCACCATGAGAAACACCCCGACGAGAAGGCTCATTGCCACCACCACCATGAAAACCCACACCACAGCCCTCGAAACCCTAAACCCCACCTTCACCTCCTCGCTCAAACTCGTCACCGCCGAACCATACACCATCTTTCCCCCCGCCGTCGGCGCCGCCGCAGTGGGTTGCTCCAGCTGACCCGACCGCCGGCTCCCGACCGGGCCAGACGTTATTAGGCCCGTGGGCTGCAGCGCTATCGGGCCAGAGCCGGACGACTTTCGCGACATGGGCCCTGACCCACTCAGTCTGCCTCCCGCCGGGCCCGAGTTCGGCCCGGATCTCACCGACCCGGACGACGGCCGCGACGGTTTCGGCTCGACGCCGGGGATTTCCAGCATTTTCCCGAGCTCGCCGGATTTCTTTGGGTCCCCGCCGGTGTACGGAACTGAACGTGACGTCATTGTCGGCGGACGCTCCTTCACTTGTTCGGGTCGACCCGACACGTAGAGGCCGCTGCTGAGCTGGTGCGAAGGGATTCGGGTCCCCATTTGAGAAAAGATAGCAACTTTAGCTTCACAGAGCAAAAGGGTATGTTTCTTCTTCTTCTTCTTCTTCTTGGTGGTGTTATATTAGTGTTGGTGTTTGCTCCAGCACTTTGTGTGAGTGAGTGCAAGTGGATGGGGAACTAAGTTAGAAGTGGTGTGGAGGTAAAGGGTTCAATGGAATTGCAGAAATGGGATTGAGGTTTGTGATAATGACACCTGTGTCCCTGTCTGTCTCTTTGAAAATGCCTGTGCTCAAATAGCTGTGCTAATAATGTTGGGGCTTGGGAGGGTATACCACTTTGTTGCTGGTTTATTTGCAGTTTTGTGTTTTCTGTGTCCCCACACTTGGTGAGAGTTTTACCTTATTACCCTTTTTTTCCTACTTTTTCCTGTTTGCTTTTCCCTTTTTTATAACTTTCTTTTACCCTTTTTGTGCTGATTCCAGCGTAGGCAACCAACGAAGACAAAACTACGGCAGCCCACAAATGTGGTAGTTTTGTACTGATAGTGTTCTCCTCCTGAGTTCACATTCAAGTCATACCCTGTTTTTATGTCTTGACAGTTACACCAGACAATCAATTGAATGGTTTAAATTACGTGTAAACGAGTGCTAGATTTAAAACACTTCTTTTAACAACTGATTCAAAATTATAACAGGAATTTATTAGACAAAATTTGAAACTCACAAAAAAAAATACTTTGTAATTTCAATAAATTTCACCTGGTAAGAAAATACTTGTTCAAAAAATATATATTTTTAATATTTCTCTTATGTATGTTTGATTTCACATTAAATTATTAAAATCATGTTCACAAACTTAGTTGAGGTCATCACAAACCTCAACCCTTTTCTGCAGAATTTAAAGTGTACTGTACAATTTAAACTAAGAAAACTACTTTGACTTTTACAATATACTTTACATTCTTTCTTTTCTTTACTTCTCTAAAATCATGTTTTCTTAGTTTAAATTTTGCTAGCTTATATCAAAATATTGATTTTGAATCTAAATTTAATTGAGTTGAAATAATTTTATTTAGGTTTTATGTTGAATAAAAAATTATTTACTGAAATTTATTATTAACTTGTTTTAATAATAAAAATCTGAATAATATTATTTTATTTTAAATTTAATTTTATTCAAAATCAATTTCACATCATTAATTCAATCGGACACAGTTAGGTGTATCAATGTTCAACTTGGATTTTCTACAGCTCTACGACCCTATAGTCCTTACAGCAACATGTCAACCTTTAGTAGTTCCTCAAATTTAGTTTTTAGAAACTAAAAATGGTTTTGAAAATTCATTTTAGTCCTTCAAAATTTAAAATTTAAGGGACCAAAATGATTTTTTTTTATTTTGGAAAACAAAATTAAATTAAAACATAAATAAGTCTTTATTTTAATATTAAATGACATTGAGTTTTTATAGGCAATATAAAATTGATTTCAATATAATTAAAATGAGTATTTAAATTAATACTGATCATAAATTTATATTATAATTTGTAATTTTTATAAAAAAAAAGTGAGATTTAATTTTTCAAAATATTCTCACAATTTTTAAAATTTTAAAAAGTATATGAATGCATAGAAGAGATAGAAATAAAGAGCAACAACTCGATTGTGGAGGGAGAAAAAGAGGACTTGGGTGCGAAAAGCAGGAAGAGCAAGAATGGTTATGGCAGAGAAAAAGCAGAAGGAGGAAGTTGAAAAATGGAAAAGCAGCAAGAAAAAAATAATTGCATCAACATGAGCAATCTGAATGAAGTCAAAGTGAGAGAAACCACCGCATTGATTTGAACATTAGGAGCCAAAACAACATAGAGAGATTTGATGTATCACTGAATAAAAAAGGTCATAAAAGACGAAGGAAACGATCGAGAAAATTTATACAATTGAGTTGCAATGTTTCATGCAGGCTGCAGCCTGAGACAGCAAGTAGTAATTAATGTCCACATGCTGGATACAACACGAGGTATATATAATAGCTAGTATAATGGTACCATTTTAAGATAAATAATTTTAAATCTTTCTACTAGTACATTCTTTTATTAATCTTTTTGTTTTATTTGTATGATAGATATTAAATATATTCTATATTTTAAGACATTAAATAATATTTTTTTATTTAATATTTTCTTTATAAGATGGTAAAAAGATTTATAAAAGGATATAGTTGGAGAATGTAGTATGACTCTATTAAGAAATATCAGAATTTAGTTATAAGAAATATCAGATACATAAATGCTTTGGGTTTAGAGAGAAAAAGAGTGTAAAAAAGGTGTTGTAAAAATTGTTTTGTCCGTGTTTAAGAAAAAAAAGGAAATGGGTAAAAAAATATTATATTTTCTTGCATTGTTCCTTATGTGATATAATACAACAAAGGTATCTTTGAATTAACTGAAATATGAGACTTCGTTTTTTCAAACAGTTTTCAAGAATGTATTTTCAACATTAATTTAATTAATAGATTTATAGGATTCTTTTTCCAGATATATACTTGAAATCTCAATTGTCAACTTTGTGACTAATAAGAAGCACATCATTGTACCTACCCACTAATATTGATATTCTCACATATTGATTGATTTAAAAGAATCAACTAATAAGAATCCTAAGTTTTTTAATATTATTATTAGGCAGAAGTTAATTTTTTTCTTTTTAAGATTTTGATGTCATTTTCTCACATATAAAGTAGTAGGACATATGAAAAATGAGTTCTACCGGGGAGACTGGGCTTGTGGGCAAGGGAAGAAGGCCTTATATCATGTTCTCCATGCACAAATGATGGAAGATTGAACGGCAAGATGTAACTTCCATTGGCCCATCACCATATTCATTTGATGGTGTGGGACCAATCACACTTACTCTCTGCCACTACTAGTAGATCTACGATCCCCATCAAGTGCCCCCAAGTGGAAGCTCCTTCAGCTTCTTCTGTGTTATCTACAACAAGCTTCCAATGGAGCATACCCCAACCCTAGTAATGGACCCCCTCTTTCTAAATCAAATGGTCCCCCCTTGTTCTATTAAAAATTCAGATAGATCATTATCATCTAATTAATATTTTTTGTAAATCTGAAGTAATCACTCTCCAGAATGTTGGGGAATAGCTTTTTTTCTTCTTTCTATTTTTAATATCGTGATTCTCCTATAGTTATATTTTTTAAAAATTTGTATATTACTGAATTTTTGTCTTACTCACGTTTGGTGTTTTTATATGTTTTAATATTTTACCTCTTATTATCACTCCTCACTCTCCATAACAATCAACTATGTAGCACTGTTTAACAAGATTTGAGTATCTTTATGGAAGTGATTTATTTCTCACCTTTATCAATTATCCATAAATATAACTTGGAAGAAACAATGCTACAAAATATGTTTGAGATTAAATTTTAAGTAAAAAAAAGTCAATCCTTAAAAAAAATGAGAATGTAATATATTTATCTTAACATTCTCAAGCTTGTAAAACTAATCTCCGAAAAAAATGTTTTTTCAAGATTTATCGCGAGAGAAAAAAATTATTGTGAAGCCTCAAATATTTCTTTTTGTTGTCCAGAATAATCCTATTCTATTCAAATTAAGTTATACTGTTTTCATCGTCAAAAAAAAAAATAAAATTGTTTTCCAATAAAGATAGATGTGGTTTTTCCCTAAAAAAATGTATACATGTGGCTTTACCAAAGCTGTATTATGTAATTAAATTAGATTGTTTTTCAATAAAGATAGATGTGATTTTTCCCTATAAAAAAAGATAGATGTGGTTTTACCAAAACTGTATTATGTAATTAAATTAGATTTATTTTTTGTGACGAAGATATGTGGTTTTACCAAAACAAGATGTGGTTTTACTGAAACTGTATTATATAAAGAGGGATTGCCGCGAAATAAGAAGGATTATTAGTGACAGTTAGCAGTTAGATTCCCGCCATGCTAATGTGAATGTGGAGGTCAATATAGTAAATCCGCATCCTCGTGGAAGTCGGTGCTGGGATAGATGCGGGCCCAAGGTTTTGAAAGGACTAAAATATCCTTTTCTATTGAAGGATGCTGATTCCTATGTTGTTGTAGTTTTCATGTGTGAAAAAGATACCTGCGGGTAAGAAAAGATAAAATTCTACTGTATATTTTCTTACAATTTTTTTAAACAAATATAAAATAAGATGATTGATATGATAGAAACTAGAAAGAGATATAAAATAAATATCATAAAAATATTATATAAATAGTGTAATAAAAAAATTGTGCCAATTTACATCATAATTTTTAAGTCAAAATAAGTATTCAATTTATTTTTGTGCAAAAAAATGAAATATTTTTTTATAAGATAGTAAGAATTATTTTTATAGACAATAAGTATTCTTCAAAATTAAAATACCGTGATATATAGTGTACGCACATTAAACGTAAATGGACATATTATAGTATCATTTCATTTTATTTTTTTGTGTATAATGAAATTAATAGAATTCTAACTTAAGATTAGGAAATATAGATAAGATGATCGAGTAAAATGTGTAAGTGTGATAAAAAAAAAATTAATATCATATTTAATTTCTATACATAAAAAAATCAATTTAAGATATTGTGAGACTATCTAGATCATCCACATAATTCAGAAAGAAAAAATATCCAAATCATCTGCATTAAACGTAAATACTGTTCTCACTTCAAATAACTTGTGGTAAGTGGTCACTAGTACAAGCTTAGCTTTTATGTAAGATAAAGAAATCAAGCATACTACCAAGTTAGTAAAAACAAGGTTCCCAATTTAATTCAAATAAAAGATTCGGGTTGAATTATGAATTAAGCATGTGCTTTTATTCATGATAGACACATAAATAATTTTGACTTGAATTCAAATTAATGCATTAGGTTAGCTAACAAGTTAGAACATTTGAATGCATTACTACACATTATTACATTTAATAACATATAGCATGCGTCATGCACAGATATTAATATATTTTTTCTATGTTAAATATTTTACTAATAAGTTATTTATTTTTTAAACCAACCAGGAGTGTAAAACTTAAAAATAGGATGTTGAAAAATATTAATAAACCTTATAAAATATCAAATGAGCACCAAAACATATTACCTCAAATTATCAAAAGATTTTAAAGAATACTTGAATTCATAGAGTTTGATCAATATATAACAGAGTCTTATAACGGTCACGAACAATTGATTTAATGACATTCTTTAATCAAATTACTTTTTTTCTTATGAGACCTTTATTGATTTGGTGTCTTCGAGACCATAACCACGCTTTAAGTTTTAACCTATTAAGGTTCTCATTATCTCCTAATAGACCCATATCAATTTTTCTGTTGACAGTCTAATGAGCTCATTGAATTAAATCACTTTATATTGAACTCATCTAAATGTAAATAATTAATATAAATGTTATAATATAATATGTAGTCCATATTAATTAATTAGAAATTATAAAAATTTTAACATAAGACTCATGATTCCAATCAGGTTGGCACCCAAGATCCGAATGTTCAACAACAACACACCAAGAAATATTATTGAATAAGTAAAGGCAGTGACTACAAAAAGCATGGAAAGACATAAACTAAACTCATCAGCAAAATTATGTGAACCTAAAGTTGGGAAAGCTTATTAGGTTCCAATTCAGTTCTATTGTAATAAAAGGAGAAAATGTCATCCCAACCGCAAAACCCAATAAAAGAAGAAAGATGAGAGGCAAATGTATTTGTGAAAAAATGATTATATATCGAAAGTATAAAAAGTATATTTTTAATTATATGTATAGTAAGTTTATTAATTTTTTAAATAATTATTTTTAAGAAATAATTTAAACAAAAATTTATAATTGAATCATCGTATAAAATAATTTTATATTATAAATACACAAGTATTAAACTTAATATATTTATATAAGATTTGTTTTCTCTGAAAATGTGGCCAATAACAAAATGCATTCTGTTTATTACTACATATAATATTTTAGGTATAGTTTTTAATACATTTATTGTAAAAATTAATAAAATTATTATATATAATAATTTATAATTGAATCACAATATAAAAAAAAGTTCTAGAGGACATTCTAACTAAATTATTCTTTTTACATGTTCTACAACTCAAGTTATTTTATTTAGATATTTTAATAGTACTATTTAATACTGTATTCTTTTAGCTAACCCCTATTACTCAGTTATTTAACTATACATGCCTAGCATAAACACAATAATTTGCAATATTTATCTAATGGGTTCAGCACACTTGTGTCATTCGCAATACATTATCTCAATTTTGTCTTTTGTTGTCTTTACTCATTGACCGCTTTTTCTATAAGATTAATTTCTTTACATCTTTTAAATATAAGATTAAGTGCATGATTAACTCGATTATTTCTAAAAAAAAATATTTTTAAAAATTATTTAAAAACTAATAAAAATAAGTGATACTTTTTAAAAATTAATTAAGTTAAACAAACATATTTTTTACTTGGAGCCCATGGTCCCCACTCTCACAAATTCTCTTATAGTTCGTTCTGCACAAAAAAAAAAAAAATCTTTTAGTTCGTTTATAGCATATTAACCTCATGCTGCGTTTTTGTTACCCTACTTAAGTTTTTGCCTTATGTTGTGTGTATGGGATGTCGGATTCAAATAAGGAAACACCTTCCACTTAAGCTTGTCATAAGTCATAATTTGGACAGAAATAGAGATGTGTAAAGTTCCCATTTGAAATAGCTTTTGAATATTTTAATTTCCAATCACTTTTCGATCTCCTGCACAATAAGGAAGGTAGGTGATCTTTTGCTTTCTTAAGCTAATCACACGTACCCCGAATCTTTGGCATCACGTATCTATATCCTATATTAAGTTTTATACAATATAGATATGTTCATTTGTTGTAGAAATGGCTTTTATTTCCCTCTCAGAGCTGGGTCTTTATATATTTTGTTATGGGATTGCCATTTTCTGGATCCATGCTTTTGGGATTCTGCTCTTTTTGTATGGTTTGTATGAAACTTTGTAATTCTTCAGCATCTCTGATGCTTATTAATATATTTCTGTATCATTGCCGATAAAAAAAAGTTTTATATAAACTATTCAAAAGGATTTTGAGTATCATTATGAAATGTTCCTGCGTAACATCTTCACGATATATTAGTATACGATGTTGTATATTATAAATAATAAATATACAATATTAGGTTGTTTCTTCTATCTCTTTTGTTTTTTTTCAATAAGCTGTACGTATTACGCAGTAGTCTATATGAAACAATACTTCACCAAAAGAGCGAGAGAAAAAAATTCTAAATGTTCAAGACGCTTAACAAGAGTAGTGAAGAACGAATAAAAAACCTAACTCACTAGCAAATTCGTGTGGAGATTACTTCATGCATTTTTTTTGTTGTCATACTTGTAGATTCAAACTTCTTTTTCAAATGATTGAATTTTAAGATACTTTATGTAAACATCAATATATTTTTTTTGACAGAATGTAAACATCAACAATATATGAACTAAGATGGCCCTATATAGGTCCAGTCTCTGCGTGGCATTATCTTTACTTTACATTGGTTTACTCTGTCATGATAAGCTTTGATCACTAGCCAGTGAGGGTCCCTTATAATTTCCATTTTATAATTTCTCTTTAATGACAAAGATCTTCTTGTTTGCCATGTGTCACTGCCAATCTTGACACAAAAATGCCACAACTCAAAAATAATAATTTCATAAAAAAATGTTGCTAATAATAATTCAACCAACCCTTTTCTACTAGAATAATGCAAACCAACCTAAAATATTATTGTTTGTTAATGAATGATGAGTTATATATAGGTAAATGGTGACTAATTCGTTGTATAACTATGAGAATGTGACACTGTTATGTTACTTGAAGTAAAGAGTGTTTGAAATTTGTTGAGAGCATATTTTTTTTAATAAAGGTTAAGCGGATGAATAAAGGTTATGGATATGAATAATCCTAGGAATAATAATAATTATATAAAAAAAATAATACACCCCTTTACTGAGAGCATATATATTTTTGTTAAGTTCTTATTTTTTCAAGTTTTTCACCATGAGAGTCATTATAATGTTTCCAAATCTTCATACCCTTCAGACCCAATGATTTTCATGATCAAAATCATGTTGAAAACCATGAGAAAATGGTAGAAACAAAGTAACTTTATGATGACCAAATCAGTTTTTGGAATTTGTTGCATTTTGATTCTTATTAACCATGGTTTCTTCATCAAACTTGTCAGAATTAAATCTAAAACATTAGAATATGATATCTCAATGGTTTTCCCATTAAAATACTGAAAAATTTAGTTGAAAATCGCATTGTTTAGTGACGGGCTGTGTCTAAACTCATTTTGGAAACCATTTTCATTTCCAGATTTTGATACCACTTTCGGTCCATTTTTTAGGCCTTTTCTCTCTCTTGAAATGAAAATGGCTTAAATTTTATCTTCTATATGTCACCTATTGATCAGAATCAAGAAACTCATAAAATGGCATATAGGTTGCGACTTAGACACTTGCTGAAATAGTCATATTTTTTGGGACACAATTTTAAATCATTTGTTAATCTATTGAAGAGTAGTTGTAATAAGAAACCAGTAAGTGAGCATGCAGTGATCACACAAAAGCAAAAGCAATTAGGATGCCAAACAAAATCAAGCTCAAAGAGGAAAGAGGGAGGGCAACAAATAAATAGAAAGTCCAAAAGATTTCAACACAAGAAAGGAAGAAGTTGCAGTAGCTCTATTATGCATGAAGGCAAACGAAGAAGCCAAATTATGTGATAAAAAATAATGGCAAGGGAAGAGGAGAAAAAATAGGACGAAAGGAATAAAAGGAGACAAATTGAAGTTGCAAGAGGAAAATGGGGAACCAGAAGAAAAAATGAATTTTATTTTTGCAAAAATAAAGTTGCACAAAATTATTTGTACCCAATCTCTCTGTTCTTGTGGAGAATCTGATTTATTGCTTTACGCATTCTCTCATTCTCATTCTCTTTTTTAAAGAATCTTATCTTAAGTTTGTTTTATTTTCCCACTACAGTTCTTATTACTATTTAGGTTTCTGTTTTTTTGGGCTGTTGTGTTTAACTTTGGGCTTCTGTTGTATTATTAGGAATTTGGCCCATGATACACAGTGTTCCCCAGCACAAAAAAAGACATATGTTATATCCACTCTTCCTTTTTTCTAAGTACACTCGCATTCACCAACTTTACAGTCAAATGACTTAAGTACCCTTCTTATTTCAAGTTGTCTTGTTTCCCTCATACTGCCGCACACTCCCCTATGTGACAATACACTCCTTCCATGACAATTAAACACTTTTCCTTCTTCTTTTTCTTTAGAATCCTTCCTCTCTTTCACTCTCTTTGATTCAATATCTTGTTCCAATTTTCCATTCTTCCTTACTTGTTTGGTCTCTTTCTAACATTAGGGTTTTTTTCATCCTCCAAACTCTTCAACACAGTACGTGTGCCTTCCTCTTTTTTGATTTATGCATAATTAAAATTGCTTTTGTGATTCACGAATTTTACACATCTATCGTCAAAAGGGCCATATTTTTTTTCATGGTTTTGATTTCGGGGTTACATAACAGAGGACCTTTTATTATGTCATTCTTGTAATCGAAAATTATCTTACCTTTTTGTCGTGTTGGGTTTATGATCCAAGGTAGTGTCTGGATTCATGTTAAGTTGGAGGGTAAAGGGGTGTTTCGAGTTTGATGGCTTCGGGCATTAGAGAAATTTGGAGGGGTGTATTTTGTGTAGAGGATAATTTGACATGGTGGGGTGCAATTGGCCGAGTATAATATGTCGAGTCATTTGTAGTGAACGTGAGAAAATAGGAACATTGATATTGTTAGTGGCGAAAGAGTTGATTTGGTAGGGTGGATTGTTCACACGGGGATTTTCATAGAATATGTCTTTGTCTTTTGTGTTTTGTATTTTGTGTTTTGTTGCCATTTTTTATCAAATATTAAGAAGTGCATTACAGGAAAAATCATAAGACAGCAAGCGCGAATATTCAATTCGTAGGAGGAATTTCAAGTTATTGAAATTTTTGGTTTTATTGATTAGGATTTTTTATATTGATTGTAGTCTTGGACGGGGAGAAAATTTGCCAAAAAAAAAATGTTGCATAGTCATTATGCTTGTAAAATTTAAAGCCAGAAGTCAATTAACCTAACTTTAGAAAATGAGAGAATTTTCTTCAAAAAAAAAGAAAGAAAGAAAATGAGAGAATCTGTTAAATAAAGGTACACGGGGACTAAAGTAAAAAAACTGCTCAAATCTAAGAACTAAACACATTTAAGACTCTCTCTCTAAAAAAACATATTTAAGACATTATTATGCATATTTATGATAATTTCAATTGTATATTTGGTAACACAGTTATTCTCTATTTGTTGTGATTATTTTTAATTGTATATGTCTTTTTTTAAGAGATTGTATATATCTTTTAATATCACTATTCTTGTGTCTATATAATTTTTTAAAATTAAAATCTGATTTTGAAGTTAATGAGTTAATATTGTTAATAAAAATATTTATTCTAAAATTTAAAAGTCATTTGAGTTGCGATAGTGTTGAAAATCAAAAGCTGTTGGAATTAATTTTGTTTATTAAGAAAACTTAGCTAGCTTAATTGTAATATCTTGTTAACCTTGCTGTATTTATCACTGGACATCTAAGCCTTGCAACAAGGTGTCCCAATTTTCATACTAAGCTTTATATCAATAAAAATAAATAAATATAAATTGCTTTATTGAATTATTTTAATTATAATAGTATGTTAAGTTTATAATTTATCAAGGAGCACTTTAGTTGTAATAAGTTAAATTTTCAAATTTTTATATTAATTTGATAGTAAAATTAAATTATAAAAAATGAGTTGCTTAAAAGAAAAAAAGTTAATTTAATTGTCATGTTATTTCTACTATCTTTTAACAAGGGAAATTAAACATCGCCATAGATGTGATGGCTTGATACTTTGATCCTCACAAATTTAATTCAAGCAAAATTTTAAAATAAAGTCATATTATTCTTAATTACAATTAATAATATATTTTCATATAAAATAATAAAATTTTAATTATTCTTGAGGAGATGACATAGTTGATTTCTCTCTCCCTCGGTCAGACCCATGACTACTCTCATCATTGTCATTTGCACAGACGAAATTATATTTAACACGACTCATATAATCATTATCATTAATATATTTTTTTGCTTTTACCAAAATTATTATCGTTATTATTATCATCACCATCACTTATCTATTATGTGTACACTAACTATTAAATAAAATTAAAGTTTAGTGTATTCTTATTCTATTATATGTTTTTATCCTCTTCTTATATCTTAGCTTACATTTTTTTAAACAGCTATCTTATAATATCTTAATCACAAAAAAAACCTTACCTCTTCATTTCTTTTTTGATTTGCTTAAAAGGAATTCATTTTATACATACCATCTGTTAGTACGTATTTGAATGTTAATCAAATTGTCATCTACGTAGGAAACTTTACTCTTTTCATTAATTACGAGCGAAAATCCTGCTCAAGAACAATACATAATCGCCCTAAAGAAATAAAATAAATGCCTACCGAATCTTTTGTCGGATGAAGCAGCTGTTTGTGCCATTATTTTCGGCTGTGAATATTGGCCATGTACTCTTCCAGACCTCTCTAATTTGGTTGCTGCATTTTCGCTAATTTTATAAAATGCAATGCAGTCATTGTAGAAACTAGAAAGTACAAAAAGTTGATAATTCTTTTTAGTGTTTTTAGTATTGTTTTTTCATTAGAAAGAGAATTTTCTTTTAGTAATTTGTGTAAAAAAATATTATTTTATTATTAATTTTAATTGGATTTCAAGATAGTACACCAATTCAAATAAGATTAGACCCGACAATGAGATAAACTAGACATGAATTTGACTCTCTCTTCTTCTTTTTTTTTTTTTTTTTTTTTTGTACCCATAAAAGGTGGGACAAGTTTAGAATCGGATTTAAGAGAGTCAAAGATAAAAATTACATAAATGCTATTAAATCTGTTAAAATTCATTTATATATATTTTAACATTTTAAATTAAAATTGCTGTATAAAAACATTTTAAATTAAAATTTATTTGAAATGACGAAACCCTTCAACGTTTGCATTCATACGTTTCCCGTGATTTATTGTGCTGCTGTAAATTAAATTCAATATCATTCTTTATTAAATTGGGAAAAACTCGCTGAAAAATCATATCACATTTTTAAAAAATTTAGTTTACATATATTATTAAATAAATCATATATTAAGTTAATTTTAATTCAAATAATATATAAAAATTAGTAAATAAAAATAATGGAAATTTAAGATATAAAAATAAAACTCTAAATAACTCAAATTAATTTTTATTTTTAGTTAATTGCATAATGTTACTTTTTTGTTTAATTATTTAACTATTAAAATAATTAATGTATATAATACGTTATTGTAATTAATGAAAGAGCTAAATTACAATTCTAGTTCTTTATATATTTTTTTTACTATATTATGTTTGACTTGTTATTTTTTTAAAAAAATCAATTTAATTTTTTTTTGTTTTTAAAGTAAACCAAAATTATCTTTCTAAAATAATAGTCATTTTCAGGATGCGATTTTGAATAAATATATTATTATTTTAAGATGTGACATTTGTCTTATTACATTTTTTTTACATAAATATTATAAAACTCAATTGACTTTTAAATTAAAAATAATCATAATAAAAATCACATAAAATTGAATCCTCTCAAAACATAAAAGATTAAAAAATTTATATAGATTTTTGAAAAATTGAATAGACGGTTCATCTCCAAAAAAAATCTAAATCTATAGAAGGATTACCACTTCAGCGACTGGTAGGCATTATCCTTGAGCAAACTTCTCCACTCTACTCCATAATCACTTTATGATTCATCTAGAACCTTACAGAAGTTGGAGATGAACCGTCCAACCTAGGACCCACCATGCAGTCTGTACTTGAAGCCTAAAATTCAATAGTAACTGAAAAAAAATATAGTATATATAAACTTTTGTCCTCATATAAAGTCCTCTTTAAAACTGTACAATGCACCTTCCATGGTCATGTCATTGGAATTCATTTCAAAGTTGAAACTATTCAACATACAATAACTGAGGTGTCTCCTTTTCTGGTTACATGGAAAAGAAAATAAACGAAATTAAAAGGGGTAAACACCCCCTAAGGGAGGAACACGGTACCTGAGCAGCTGGTGATGAATTAGACCCAACAGGGGCATCCAGAGATGCAAAGTCTCATCACTAGTAGTGGCCGTGCTTCTCAAAAGACAGTGAAGAAAGGTGGCTTCTCTTAGAACGTGAGAAATATTGGTGGACAGTGAATTCGAGTTAGCGCCATGATGTCTGCAATAACAGCATGTAAATGAAGGTTTGGACACGTTTTGTTGTGGACAACTCTAGAAACTAAAAGCCACGTGACCCTCCATCCAGAGTGAGAACCTCTCTTTAGTAGCTACCATGACGCATACTTGAAAACTACTATTGATTATGTATGTTTTCACGATTGTTTACTTTTCTTGCTTGATTATTGTTCAGTTTTTTCAATATAATAATATATATATATATATATATATATATATGTACGTGAGACTTTATGGGTCTGTTAGAACGTGAATTTGAATTAGTATCTAGTCGACAAGTCAGATATATATGGTAAACTTTATTAATTGTTTGTGAAATAACTTTGTAAGTGACTTTTATGGATTGTTGTGACTTGTACTATGAAAAAATAAAATAAAAAAAATTCGATCCCTTTCTTTTCCTTGACACCCTTGGAGGGGAAAATTTTTTGCAAAGCATAATCCTCAATTATTAAACATTTTTTCTCTCCTTTTTCTGTATTTTTTATGAAGATTTGTCTTCACGACATGTTATTCTGGCTGATACCAATCTTTTTCGGTGTAGTACGTGACTAGTGAGTACACATGTTGTTAATGGTTGTGATATTTGAAATCAAAGAAAGAATATGGAGTAATACATACAAGCTGCACGTGTCCCACTTTAAACACTTATGAACCTTCCTATAATGCACGTAATAGTGCATGACCAGCTCTGAAACATTATTTACGACAAAATAACTCGGAAAATTTTGAGCAGTTAGTGGGGGCAACAGAAGATTTCTGAAGTGATGATCATGAAACAATTAATATATCTCGTGTATGCAAATTATATTAATAAAAGGTGATAAAATTTATTTTCTTGGAAGAAGAGCGTCGGTGGAGAGGAAAGGCAGACAAAATCCATCACCCAAAAAATAGGAAAGAAAAAAAAAACAATGAGAAGAAGTGAAAGGGAAGAAACAAATTGATCAATATTTGAACGTGTGAAAGAGAAAAAAAACTCAAATTTTTTTAGTAGTGATGCATGGATAAGGACAATGTAAAAATCAACAAACTTATCATATTTATTATTGAATAACAATATAAAATTACTTTATACCCATAACTTATTTTTTTATTATAAAATTAAAGAGAAAGAAATATAAAGTAAAGTTATCATTACAACACCATTTATATAGCATTTTATGTATTTATCTCTATCATCGTATTAATTATTGCATTCCCCACTTTCTTTTTATCGTTTCTCTTTTAATTGTAAAATCTGTTTTATAAATTATTTTACAAAAAGAATTGCCAAAAAAATGTTAATATACATGCGTGGAAAGAAAATGAAAAAAATTTGGTTGTACTTGCTACGGAATGTCTTAATTTTTTTTGGCCAGGAGAATAAAAGGATGAAATTACATGTTCCATGTGATAAGCCCACACCACAAAGAACCACGGCATTTTAAGCAGTATACGGATACACCTAACAGATTGCGGGCCATGTTGTGTGACCCATGCAAGGAAATATTGAATGGTTTATATGGTTTGGGACCTCAGTATTACGTCTCGCTCCCTCTTCTTTCTACTTTATTTCCACATTTTCTATTTCTCTCCCAAACCCTTGTTTTTGTTGTTTTTTAAAATATTTTGATTTTATTTTCTACTTTTATAGAATAATATGATATTTTGTCGTAATATCTTTTAACCAATCGTCTTAATTTCTTCCATCAAATGTGACAGAAAATAACCAATGCAAAAATTTCTTGGTTAAGAGACAAAGTAATGATCAAATAGACAAATACAACCCGCTCAAAAGATCTTAGTTAGACTTACGGGCTTACGGCCTAACCATTCTTTAATTGTTTGGTCTTTTTTTTTTTCCCCACCTACCCAAAATAAAAATATCATTTTATCCTTTTTTATTATTATTCTTAGAAACAAAACTTAAGATGATTTATAATAATCGCATATATTATTTAATCAATTGAGTTAAATTCCTTATAATTATTTATCTTAATTTTTACAAAGTATTAAAAGCAAAATAAATGTAAAAATTATTTAAGATTTTATATTTAATGAATAGGAAAGTTAATAAAAAATAATATTTTTAAAATTAAACCCATGATTAAGGCAAACAATAATTCTTCATTCATTGGTTTAATTATGATTAAAGTTGAGTTCTGGTTATGCAACCACGTTTCATACCGAAAGAGAAAAATTTTGTCCGCCTATAATGATCTAAACTCGAATAAAATTGTCTTTAGTGAAACATATAGTCTGGACAAAAAAATATCTCATATCTTATAAGATAAAAATTCATAATAAAGAATTAAATAATAATAATCTATGCAGATATTATGCATCAACCTTTATTTATTCTAAAACATTTTTTTTTAAAAAGTAACAAAAAAAAGACAAAATGTCTTTTTAAATGGCCAATTTAAAATTTTATTCTCTATTGATACTTATTCTTATTGGTTTTGACCAATTTGATTTTGTTCTTGATTAGTTATCTGCTTCACCAATTTTTTGGATTATCTTAAACAGCCACATGATGGATTCTCGGTTCAGTTGAATCAACTAATCTAGTTCAGTTTTAAATTTTTAATAATTATAATATCAGTTAATATTTAAAATTATTTATTACAAAATATCATCTTATTTTCACTTAATGTATTTTCAAAATTTTGTATAAAAAATAATCAAAATATGATTATTTTTATTTTCATTGATTTCTATATAAATATTTAAAATTAGAAAACATTACAATAATAAAGTACTGTCATTTTTACTATTATTCATAAAAATTATATATAAACATTTGTCAAACTAAACAAACCATCCTAATTCCTATACCTTGAAATAGTTCAATCAGATTCCACAACTTTACTTCTTCTTTTTTATTATTTTAAAGATCTGATTCCGCGCTTGGAATCACTGCTGCGTAAAATTGGTGACCAATGCTTCAAGTGCAAGCCTTCATTCCGAATTCCGAAACTAAAATGCTTAAAGAACATCTTGTTCCTCATTCAAGTGCTCTATGGAATGAGGTACTGCATGGTACTACGCCTCACTCTCAGCAAAGTGTTTTTTCATTTTTCACAGCAGAATGAGAAACAGTAAATTCATAGAAATGACTTTGTTTCGTAGTAGTATCAAATGAGAGGTCCATCTCTTGGCAGTTGGCACTTGTCTAGTGTGTTTTTTCTTTTGTTACGTTACATGCCACTTGTACTCTTGGAACTTTTCGGGGCCCCAACAAGGATAGGGATACTGCAAAAGCACCAATAGTTGCATATGTGAGCTCAAGTCACCTCGCTTTGCATTCTGGCCACTTAGAATGCATTTCATTCATCATAATGCCATAATCAAGGAAGCTCTCAATTATAAATTGACCAAAAAAGTCTCTCTCTCTCTCTCTCGCTCGCTATAACTAGTTCACTTTTTAAACCACACAAGCACTCACGAGACACCCTTGAAACTTTTCTACCTCTGAATTCTTCTTTATGCTGCTAAACAACCTAATCTTACTAGGAAAAACCGTGAAAAAATCCTTCTTCTTTTTCTTTCATTCGCTAGCACAATTTCATTTTCAATTTTTCATTACACCCCTTAGCATTTGGCTACAAGCAATGAAATCCCAACATCCTTCTCTGTTTCTGCTTGAGTCTTAAATGTTGTTGAGATTTTTTTTTTTTTATCCATCACAATTCACAGCTTTGATACACCAAGTTACCATAGTTTTTGTTTTTCTTATCATCTCGAAACAAGTACGAGAAATTTACAATAACTCACACACCCAACTTAATCAACTTAACTAGACTCCCAAGATACCAAGTTACCATAGTTTGACATGAAATAAACCGTGTCCTAATTACTTAAGAAGGACTTTCAAAGTATCTTGTTGGAATATACATACTCATCAAGATGGTTTAATGAAAACCCAGAAACACTCTTCATTCTTAGTTGGAGGTCATGTTTCAAAATCAACACTGACGATGAAAGTTTCTTATGAGTGTATGTTTTGACGAACATCACATCATAGCAAAGCAAAGTGCAAAGGTTTCACAATCAGAAACTTGATTTCTAGGTTCAATGGCAGGGTCATGTTTCCACGGGCTTAGGCTAAGGATGTCTAAGAGTAAAGCTTTAGCGGAGCCTTCATCTTCTTCCAAGACCCAGTTGGAGAGTGACGCGGAGAACGTGGAAAGGAAGAGATTTGATAGCATGGAATCGTGGTCATTGATATTCGACTCAATGGAGACATGGGAGACTTCAAAGGAGGACCAGAAAGGGGAGCAAGAGGAATGGGCTGCAGACCTGTCACAGCTTTTTATAGGTAGCAAGTTTGCTTCTGGAGCTCACAGCCGAATTTACCGTGGAGTCTACAAGCAGAGAGCTGTTGCTGTGAAAATGGTGAAGATTCCAACTCAGGATGAGGAGAAAAAGGCCTTACTGGAGGAGCAATTTAACTTTGAAGTGGCTTTGCTTTCACGTCTCATTCATCATAACATAGTGCAGGTACAGTGTTTAGTGAACATTTAATCTTATTGTCCTCATGGTAGTGTGTTTGTTTATCATGGGGTTTTGTATTTGTGGATCTGAAACTTGGAGGGGGGGGGGGGGGGGGGGGGGGTAAGCAAGAAACTAGTTAAGCTTGTCACTTAACACTTGCCACTTTAGGGAAAGAAAATGATGAATTTCATAAACAACTATGGTCTTTTTTTCTAAGTAAAATAGTTTCTGAGACACAAAAAAAGAGGAAAAGAGGGACCTCTACAATTTAATTAAGTAGATTAGCTCAATAACATAAACAATGCACCTGATTGCTGCCCAATATTGACTTTTCTAACTTTCTCCTTTTGCCATTTTTAGATTAGTACTACAGTGATTTATCTTTGTACTTGGCGTTTTGTAAAGACCATGAGGTACCTATTTTGAGTGTTAGACAAAATTGATTTGGACTTGGCATGATCAAAATGGAAATTTCATATTTACTTACAATTGACATGATTAAAATAATTTATATTAGTGGAGGACAATTCTTTTCCCGTAAATTAACTTTTGAAATTGAATTATGCTCAAACTAAAATTCTAATATTCTAATATGTTGAAGTCTATCTTAGTAGTTGTTATTGGGTCATCCATTATAGAACCAACTGCATATTAAGATTGAATTAGATGTAAACCCAAATTTGAGCTGCAACTGTGTTTGAAATGCCTCTATTAATGGATGCATAAGCTTAAATGACTCTTAATTTACAGTTTATTGCAGCATGTAAAAAACCGCCCGTATACTGTATCATAACAGAATACATGTCACAAGGGACTCTGAGGATGTATCTAAACAAGAAAGAGCCGTACTCACTCTCAATTGAAACAATACTAAGGTTAGCTCTAGATATATCAAGGGGTATGGAGTACCTTCATTCACAAGGTGTGATTCACAGAGACCTCAAGTCAAGTAATTTGCTTCTCGACGATGACATGAGAGTTAAGGTGGCGGATTTTGGCACATCTTGTCTTGAAACAAGATGCCGGAAAGGCAAAGGAAACTCGGGAACATATCGTTGGATGGCACCGGAGATGGTTAAGGAAAAACCTTATACTCGGAAGGTTGATGTGTACAGTTTTGGTATTGTGCTTTGGGAGCTCACAACTTCTCTGCTTCCCTTCCAAGGAATGACACCAGTGCAAGCTGCTTTTGCTGTGGCTGAGAAGGTAACTTGGCTATGCCTGAACTCTAAATGATGTCTTCTTTATTGTGTAAATTTCTTTAAGATAAACGATTGCATCACTTTTCTGCTTGACAATTCTGACGGTCTTATTGATTGAATGTTTTTCTTTAATCCCTTTTTGACTTATTCTTGTTTGCTTTACAAAGTTCTTTCTTGGTACACTGAAGCCTTGGTCGTGCCTAACGGTAAACTAACTATATTTTTTGTCTAATTTGATACATGACATAATTTTGGACTTGGGGATGTGCATGTTGGGATTCACAAACAAAACCAAATCAGATCCTATTTGAAACCAAATATATAATTGGATTTTAAAATCAAACTACTTTTCTTTTTTAATACTAGTTAAGTTGATTTTACCAAAGCGGTTTCAAATTGGTTTTTAAATTGGCTTATTAACAAAATTAGATTTGACTGGTTCTAAAATCGGTTTTAAATTTAAAATTAGTTTTAAAACTGATTTTTGAACCAAAATTTACTTTAGACTTAGGTTTTAATATAAATTATATATATATATATATAAAGGAATTCAAAATTGAAATCAGTTTTGGCATTGTCTAAGATGATTGGTTGGACTAGTTCTTTTTAGTAAGAATTACACTCAATGATTGGTCGGGCAAGTTCTCTGTAATCAGAACTATACTCAATAATATGGGAATTTCTCTCTTGAAAAAGTTTGGCTGCTAAATAAGATGAAGTTGTCCTTTGCACATTATTTGTTCCCCCTAATGGGACTATGAAGAAAAGTGATATCTACGGCATTTAATTTTTACATGCATACTAGATGCAAAAAGGTTCGAAACACAGTAGCTACGGGCTGTTGTCCCTTTTTGTATTAAGAAAAAAAAAAAAAGTAGCCATTGTTACTCTAGAAACTAAAATATCTATTGTAATGATGCAACGAATATGCACATCCAAACAGGAAGTTTGACTTGGATCTCTCACAATACCTAATCTTTCAAAACCTTATACCACATGCCAAAACAACAAAAAACAATTTTCAAAACTTTTATCAATCCTCTAATATACCTCTTAGATAATCATCTCTAAGGCAGAGCTAATTGGAGAATCCTTTATCATCTAGGTGCTGAGCCCTCATCACATGGATCTCATGGCCGATCTGATAAGGGAATCGGAATTTCAATTCTATTCCGATTAGTGCATCTACTATTCTTGTGGCTTACGAGTATCTTTTGGCATTTTACCCATTCACTTCCATTTTAGTAGTATGTGTGACTGAATGGATCAATATACTCCCATTTCTCACCATAGTTTCAGTGCCAAAATACCTATATGCAGAGTTTCAGGGAATTCTGCTTTGCAGAGAATTCTAATCCTCATCTCTTTCCCTTGTCTTAGCCCGCCTGACAAGATGCTAAGTGTTACTCAAAACATAAGGAAGAGGTGAGGACTAATATATTGTAACTAGTAGTAGTTTTTTTCAAGGTAAATTCAGTGTCACTATGGATTACTTGGTCATAGCACTTTCATATATAATATAATCTTTCTTCAGAGAAAGCAAACTAAATACCACAGGCTACATATAATATAAAATGTGTGTCCACTAATCTTTATTTCTATACATAGATAAGATAGTTGTCTGTAGTCACTAGTCAGAGTAAATACACATTTAAACTACAAGACTGATAAATGACTTTACTTGTTCATGTTGCATCTGATCTCACCTGTTGCTTGAGGTTTAAAACCTGACATCATGGCAGCAATCCCCGAATTCCAGAAATGGAAATCTTGAATTACTTGAACTATGTGAGGTAGGTATTGGGTTACATGTGCAGAAGCAGAACCTAACATGAGCAATGATCATGGATTATTTTAATCAAGACTCCTGATCTTTTTGTTGAAAAGTGTAATAGTCGGTGCATGTGTCTTCTAGTCCTAATAATGGGAAGCACCGATGCATGGGCCTTGGATGTTTTCCCTCCCTAGTCCCAACAAGCATCCCTTAATATCGCTCAACCTCATAAAAAAAAAATGTATGAGGCCAACATAGTAACATTTGTTACATTTTGGTGCACACATTTGTCAAAAGTAGTCCTTGGACTGTGCATAAAAGGCTAGCACACATTTTGGTGCATACATTTTGGCTAACCATCAAAATAATCTTATATCTCATATCATATTGATCCTTAAACATATTAATTCACACATACTACGTTTATATTAATGTAAGTAACGAATTACATTTTTGGAGACTTTTATAGGATTTTCTTTAATTCAGAGACTAGTGTGATAGCATCCACTAACTTTGTGGACAAAAGTAACTGTTATCTCTAAAAATAAACCCTTCGATTTGCTGAACTCCTTGAAACTTTTTGTAATCTTTGTTTACCTTATAACACTTTTTTAGTCTTGAGCATGCATAATAAAAGGCTTAATGCTGTCATAAGTGAGCAATTTAATTTAAAAAAACTGATTGAATTATTGTTGATCAGAATGAAAGGCCTCCTCTGCCAGCTAGTTGTCAACCAGCACTAGCACATCTGATAAAGCGTTGCTGGTCAGCAAACCCCTCAAAAAGGCCAGATTTCAGTGATATTGTGTCTACTTTGGAGAAGTACGATGAGTGTGTGAAAGAGGGCCTGCCACTGAGTCATAATCATTCAGGGCTAGTCAGCAGAAATGTAATTATTGAACGCCTAAAAGGTTGTGTATCAATGAGCTCCTCCATACCTGTACATGCTTGATTCCTCCCCTACTTAATCTTCCATATGATGCTCTTATTACTTTATAGAGTCCATCATATAGTTTATAGTTATACACGCTTCATGTTCTCTCAACTGTGTATTACTATGTATTTGTGTTTCAGGAAAATGTCGAGTTTGCCTTCTTCTTTTTTTCTTTTTATATGGCCCCTTCCTTTCTGTGGCAGTAAGAAATCAAGAACTGTATCACTGATGAACGTGCCATACACAGTATAATATGGCGAGTTTTGGATCAGTATAGTAATAGTATGTATGGAAATACGGTGGATCACGTTGAAAAACCATGATAGCTTTAAAGTTGTTCTCTATGAGGTGGAAATTTTCAAATCATCATATCATATTAAAATTTTGTATCAATCCCTCTCTTTAAAATAGGTCCCTCTAATACCCTTATGAATTAAATTCATGTGGGTCCTATTATACATTTGATAATCCCACTTCGAGAATAATATTACTCACATAAAATTTTAACTAGATAGAAAAAAATGTGTTGCAAGGATTATGAAAGAGTGTATGGTTAATACTCTTGATATATTGTGGCTCTATGCAAAAATTGAGTCAAGGACCATGTAATTAGCAAGATAATTTTGTTTAAAGTTACTAAAGACTAAAGAGTAATATTAATATATACCAAAGAGATTTATTTTATTAATTGATTGAACAAGGTGTGTGTGTTATTGGGAATTTTCTAATAATTATATTTAATTCTTATGGAAAAAAATAGTATTATATCTTCCTACAAATTTCTCTAAAAATTTATTAAAATATTAAAAGAAAAATATATTTAATATTTTAGAAATATAAATGACATTCAATAATAACCATATAAAGCAAATAATTAAGAAAATTAGTGGAAAGATTTAGAACTATTCATCCTTAAATTCTTCTCTCATTAATCATTACTATTGCAACATGCCAATTACTTTTCTCATGTTTTTCATAAGGCCCATTGTGCATGAAAGCACGATTCACAGTATTTAAAAGAAGAAAAAAAAAATACATCGTGAGAAGTAAAGAAAGAGTTTTAAGAAATAGATAAAAGACAACATTATTAATTAGTACGGCATAATCGTGGAGGAACAATTAGATCCTAATAGTGAAGAAAGGATTGGTTTCATTGTTATTTATTACTTCCACTGAATTCAAATATGATAAAAATATAATTAATCTATCTTGATTAAGAATATTAATTAACCTCATTCAATTTTTTAATCTCATTTTTAAAACGAATTTTATTTCCTAAAGAAAAAAGCTATTTGGTACGAAAATAGACACGAATGGTGATTTCTGTTTTAAAAAAAAAAGTATTTTATATATTTTTCTGTTTTTAATCAATATTTATCTTTAAAAAAATGTTATTTGAGATTTGAATTTCATTCAGTTCGTGACATACTTTTTCATACTAAACAGAGGTTATGTTTCCTAAAATATCCCTTTTACGCTAATTGATGAAAGACTTTATTTATTTGGGAATATGTTTCAAATGCAAACAGTCTCTTCATTTTGAAAGTCATGATTGGTATTACAACTTAAAAAAAACTAAATTATATAAAGCATATCTTAAAACTAATTTCATTAATTATGATGAAATTAGTTAAAATTTATTTATATTTTGAATTATCATGCATGAGTTTAGATTTATTTATATTTATATCCGCATAAAGTAACATTCATCATACCTAATGTTAGAAAACTATTAATTTCAGAAAAAATCAGTTACAATATTTTCTCTCAGTCCTCTTATCCTTATTATTTTGACACACTCGATCTTTCTATATATTGTAATAATTTTGGCTATGGCCTATGGGCGATGCCGCATGTATAACTAACAGCAAACAGTAATATGAAGTAGCTCACCAACTACCAACAACCAACAACAATCTGAGGGCAAAGTATCATCAGCAACTACTACTATATTCCACCTACCTCGAACCCTGACATTAGTCTTAAAACTTCACTTTGTTGGAACCTTACTAGCTATGATACCCATACCCTTGTCCTTGATTTTAAACGTTTCCTCCTTAAATTAGTGAAAACACCCTGCTAGCCAAAGTGTAACTAATTTGCATATTATTAACTGGAAGTTCCTTTGTGAGTCAAATTCCTTTTGCAGCACAGTTACACTGGTCAATGATTAAATGAAAGAATTTTTAGTTTAAGTCTAGATCAATAAATACATATACAGAAAATGTATATTTGGCATTAGAGAGGGACGGGATCAAGTTTTCACATCAAACAAAGTTGTAAAACTGGAATTTGATTATATTATTCTACAATTTCATGAGATGAGAGAATATACCTTCTATCGGGCATTGAATAGATTAATAAATAATCAAAAGAAAAGTCCGATTTCAATTACATTAATTAGTCATTTTTATGATTAATAACTTTCATAGTTGACATATTTTATAATTTGTATTTATACTTAATAAACTAGACTTGAAAAAAAAAGTATTAATGTAAAATTTAATGTTATTAATGTAGTATTTATATAAATATATAAATAAATATATTTTGTTGTTTACAATATTAATTATATTTGAATATTTTTTTCACAAGTTAATAATTGAAGTGTTTGATTTGACTTGACTCAATAAGTTTACACCTCAATTATGTACTTATTCAAATGAGTGTTAATAAAATTGATTTTGATTAAAATTAATTTGAAGAGATATAATTTATAATTTAATATTTTAATTATAAAAGTAAATTAGGAGTTAAACATAGTATAATTTTTTTACCAAAGGCGAAAACTATTTTAATTTGTTTTAACTCAAAATTAGTTAAGTTTAAACCTATAATTAATTATATATTATTTTCTAACGTGAAAGCAAAGCATGTGAAAATTTATTTAAAAATTTTGAACTTAAAATCATTTTCAATATGAAATTAAACACACACTAAATATATAATTTGAATACTTAGAACAACATTAGAGAGTTGTAATTCACAACAACAAAAAAAACATTAGAGAGTTGTAATTTTTTTATTTGGCTTAAATTTATTTTTTATTTTTGTTCCTACAAATTTTTAATTTTTTTAGTCCTTACAAAATATTTATTTTATTTTTTATTCTTAAAACATTTTAGATAATACTTTAAATAATTAAAAAAATATTTTGAAAAATGTATTACCTAAAGAATTTTAAAGATGAAAAATAAAATGAAATATTTTATAAGGACTAAAATGAAAGAAAAAAATAGAGAGACAAAAAATAAATAAGACAAAATAATTGTTTAAACCAATTGGCATTGAAGTTGTCCAATAGACATATAAACCTGCACATTCCAAGGATTGAGGCAGCCGATATGAAATTGAGTATTTTCTCAATAATAAACCGCTTTTAAAATTTCTGCATGTGTAGGGAAGGATACAATAAAATATAATTTTCAGCCAAATAAAATCTAAATTTTTATTGTTGATGCTCTATGAATTACTTACGATACACACAATCATGGAGGAGAAGACACACAATCAGCAAAAGATTAATGCAGAGCAAAACATACACGTACCTAACTCCACTGCTTGTCGTCCTTTTCTTGTTATCATCTTGCCCTTAGCTATTATGCCCACAAATTCCTCCAATCAAATAATTCTAAGTCTCAAACTTGCGGCTTGCAATCATTACAAATAGGAAATAACCTAATCAATCTAATTTTAATTTATTTAATTGATCGAAAATTATATTTTTAGAATTTATTATAAAAATAAAATAAGTTTGGTTTATGTTAAAATTAAATACAATGAGTTCAGTTGATTTTATATTAGTGTATTTTATTATTCTTATAAATAAGTTCAATAAGTTAAAAGTCAACTCCAATGTAATTTAAATAGGTTCGTTATTTGTTCACAATCAAAATTAAATATTTGATTCCAAATATACTCTAAAACTTCGGTCTGTTTTGTTTCTTCAAAAAACTTCAGTCTATTTTAACACTCTATTGATCGTTGTTATGTAAGTTAAGCTTTGCTTTTTGAGATAATAATTAGATGAATTAAAGTAGATATAATATCATAATAATAAGAAAAAAGTAGGAAAATAAGAGAAAACAATCCATCTATATGCTCCACCTAGTTAGTTAATTCTTTCTATACCAGTACTGCTTTACTGTTTTCATTTTCTTTGTGTTGAATCGGTAAAAGAATATTATATATATCATGGATCATGACTCTACTCGAGGGTTGGAATTAAGATAAGAAAGCTGCTGATACGTAACGAAATTAGTCGAGGGCTAGATTGAGAAGAAAATTGACCGATGAAGATCGTGATGAACATGTATGGCCTTTTAAGACTAAGTAAAGGGATTTGATCCAGAAAATAAAATACATAAAACTAAGTCAAAGACGTTTGGATTAGAAATAACTGATTTTAGAGTCGTTATCACACGCATTACTGTTATTGAAAGGAAAAAAGCAAGTAGGTGGGAATTATCATAAGAAAGCCCAGGTATTATTTCTAAACGAAAAAGAATAATGTTAATAAAATATCGCATTTTTTAATACATTTTTATCATTAAATTACATTTCAGATTTGTTTAATTATTGAATAAAAGAGAAACAATGGTTAAATTATAAGAAAAATATATTAAAATTGAGTCGATAATTATCTTTTGGTGGACGAAAGAATGAGTTTTTGTCTTCTTCAATGAATCAATGACGCAAGAGTGCAAAATCTTGACTTCAGACTAAGTCCTACCATCAATATTTTTTTTCTATTGGCTTTCACACAGAGGTCTTGAACACGGTCAACTCAATCTTAACTACCAAGTAAGCACAATAACAAAGATATGCAGCACACTCTCATTATACAATGGTTTCCTTCATGTATTAATTGTGTGGCTTGTTTGTTTATTTCCAAATTCTTCGTGTGTTGAGTTACAAGACATCATTAATAAGATTTATTAAAAAAGCATTATCCAGAAATGAAAAATTCGTTGGATGAGTTTTTTCTTTAACTAGTTCAGAGAGAAAAAGGTTAACTCAATTTTTGCTCTAAAATTTTTTAATTTGACCCTATTAACAAAGCAGTAGTGGATACTTGCGAAAGATGAAAACTCAGTTTTTTTAAGAGAAAAATAATATTAGAAAAAAATTATATTTTTTCGTAAGAGTACTCATACTTTTTACAGTTTATTTTAATTTTAAAAAAATATTTTCATTTTTTAAACTAAACACATCCTTAAAAAAGTTGTTAAAAGTTGAATGAAAATTCTCAAAAATAAAATAGTGCAGTATTTTAGTATTTAAAGGAATAATCAAATTATTGGTTAATATATATAACACTTAAACTATAGAGCTAATTAACCACACCGAACCCTTTTTTTTTATATACATCCACGTTTATATCATTATTTTTCTCTGTTCCTATTTATTTACTAATATTTTAGTCGAGGAGGTATTTCAGGAACTTCCACTAATATTACTTGATGCCATATATTAAACTTAAGTGCCTCTAAAACCGATGAAATACTGGAAGGCGGAAGCCTTGGATGGCACGAGTGCCGTGATGACTGATGAGGGGATTTATGCATGTGCTAGCTAGAAAATTACAATATAGTAGTACAAATTATAAATGTATAAAAGTGGAAAATAAGATACGTTTGGTTTGTATTTTTATTTTTTATTTTTATTTTTTGTTTTGATTTTTTGAAAATTGTTTTTATTGTTAAAAGATTATAATTCTAAAAATATATTTGGTTTGACTTTTTGTTATCTCCTTTCAAGAAATATAAACACCGAAAATGTATTTTTATATTTGATTAAAATTACATTCATTGTCACTGCATTTTCATTTTATTCAAAATGAAATTCCTGATTTCAACTGAAAATATTGAAAACAAAATTTTATTGTTTCCAGTTCTTGATTCATTTGAGAAAATATTTTCATTAAAAATGTTTTCAAAAATTCAACCAAACGCATTTTCATTACTATTTTCTATTTTCAGTAAAAATAAAAACAGAAAACAGTCAAACCAAACATTCATGAATTTTCTCGTGATATTATTTCATAAAACAATCTTAAATAAAATACATTTGCTTGCAAATGTAGAGCATAGAATTTGTGTTAAGGGATCAGACTGGACAGAAGTTGTTTCCTCTTTGGTGTAATCTTTGTCTTTTCAAGTTGAAGAAAGGAGTAGGGAGGAGAGACATGATTTCTGTTATTTTAACATCAAATTTTGAATATCATACATCATATTTTAAATATTTTTTTATTTGACTTAATATTTTTATACGAAGATGTATTAAATGAAACTGATATTTTCTTACGATAGTATGATAAATAAATTTTAATCAAATTTTAGTATAAATAATTGGGATTTTAGTATAAATTTGTAGGACATGTTTGGATTTATGTTAGAAGTGATTTTTAGAATTTTTTATTAGAAATATATAACTTTTTTCGTAGAAAAACTCTTAAAAGTATTTTTAAGTCTTGTATTCAAATAAATTCTAATTTATGTTAGTTGATTTACATTTGTTTGACAAAATTAGATACTTCAATAAGAATCATGAATTCAAATCTCACTACTAATCAAAATTAACAAACTAAGGTTTATGAATAAAGAAATTAAGTTTACTTCAACTTTAAGTCTCACAGAAATTAAGTTGTTAATTAATGCATGAATCGTCCTTTCATCGTTGTTAAGAGGTGTTTGATTTATAGGCATCCATCTAATTTTAGCATTTAATATATGAATGCGATCGAGATAATAAAAAAATAGACATTTTTAATGAATGCGATCGAGATAATAAATGTTTAAATAGTTTGGATAAGATATTTACATTTAATATATGAATGCGATCGAGATAATAAAAAAATCATAAATGTCGAGATATAGACATTTTTATTGTTTGAAGTCATTGGTACATTTTAAAATTTACGAGTTTTCACATGAAAGTCAATGTATTTTTTTAGAAATTACTTTTCAAAAGAATATTTCAAATAAAAAATTATCGAAAAAACTGAAAATAATATTTTCAAGAATAAAATAATTTAAATAAGCATTAGTACGTTATTTTATAACCTATTAATATTAATCTTCATTAGTTTGTTTTCTATATCAATGAATATTATAAAGCTTATGAATTTTATATTGTCATTAATTTATGAATCATTAAAAATAAAAATATAATAATAAACATTATAGATAAAGAATTATTTTTGTTTTGCTAATGTTATTAGCTATAAACAATACTTACTAGTATTATTAGTTATTAATTATTTTCATAAACTAGAAATTTCATTAATCTGATCACTTAATTATTGTATATCCACAATAATAAGGAAATGTTGTTTTTAAAATTTTAAAGTTTTATATCAAGCAATATTGTTAACTAAATAAAAATATCACACACGTCATTTGGAACATCAGGTTATGCGCGAAAATATTACATACATGAATATCTTGTACTTAGATAACATTTATAAATATTTAAAATATTTATGTATCTAATATTATGGTGATTATTGGTGGGGCGTGAGAGTTAAAATATTTTGAATACCTAACAACTAATCCATTCACTAGGACGATACAAAACATATGGAGCCAAAGGCAAGACTATTTGCGCCTACAAATACAAGTAATGTAATACAAAATGCTCACTATCATTAAAGTAATGGATTTTGTTTACTCATTACGACTTAATGTGTGTTTATTTTATAATTACATGTCTTAATGTGAAACAAAACGAAGAATTTTGCTAAAAAAAATTGGGAAGTAATAAAAAAACTTGGGAATATTAGTAGATGAGGTGGAAGTGAGGTGGATCTTTTAATTTAAAATTAAAAAGAGTGTTATGGAATGAAAATGGCTCTACACCTAGGACTTAGGAAAACATCATTTTTGTTCTGCCTCCTTCGCTTGTATCTAAGACCCTACTTCTTCTCCACACATACTCACCTACCCTCCTTCGCTTAATCCCTACTGTTCGACTTTATTTACATATAAAAACATGTTTTTTTAACACACAATCTTCTTCTTCTTTTTTATTGATTGAAATGAATTAGAAATTATAAAAACACGTAGTTCGCACTTTATATTAATGAACTCCATTTATGATTTGATATTTTTCAATAAATTGTAATAAACAAATGTGTTACTACTAATATCTTTTTTTAGAGGGTTACTGGTAATATCTTAGAAAACATGTTAGAGGTATAAATGAATCAAACTGACTACTATAAATTTAAGTTTAACTTGTGAAAAAAAAAATTAGTGAGTTAAGCTTAACTCATTTTTTTAAATGATATTAATTAAAAGTTGGACTTGTATTGTTTAAGAAAACAAAAAATTGAACTTGACTTGCATAGTTTATTTATAATTTAATATTTAATCAAATATATTAGTTCTAAATAATAATCTATAAAAATTAAATATAGTATTGTGAAATTTATGTAATTTTGATATATATTATATATAGATGCATATTAATGCCGTCATTTTTTTACTACCTCTTTCACTGATATATTTGAAATTCTATAAATAAATATTATAATATATATATAATATTTTAAAATAGAATATTTAATTTCTGCATTTAATAAATAAGATTTTTTTGTAAAAAAATTTCATAAAAATATTTAAAATTATACTACATAGAAGTTGTTTATTCAGCTTATATCATAATCCTAACAAAGGTAATCGGTCAACCAATAAACACAAACTGACAAAAAAAAATTGCAATTGAAATCTAAAATACTTTTTTTTAAAATATTGTTTCTAGATTATTACATTTTATATTTTTATACAATTTAAGAAATCTAAAATATTTTATTATTATTTTTGAAATAAAAAATACTTTTACTAACATATATAAAAAATAAACTCAAATTTAAAACTTAAGTTACATACCAATACAAAGTAATAATAATAAATTATTCCAAATCAATACTTAAAGCATAATATGTTTGGTACACAAGAATAAAAGCCCACTAGAAATAAATGAAAATAATCTATAGACATCCAATGCTAAATGATAAATTGAAAAAGAAAAATAGAAAAATATAAATATAATAAATAATATACAATAAAAAACAAGACAACAACAATGAAAACATATACAAGTAAATATTTAAATATAAAATGCTATGAAAATTGTCAACTAATTGAAGGTTTAAAATAAATATCTTTTGAATTTTCATAATTTAAAGTATTTTTGTTTTTAGTTGTTGCAATATTTTTTTAATCTTTATAAATTATGTTTATTTTATTTTTATTTTTTAAAGTACCTTAAATGGTGCTGTGAACAATGAAAAATCATTATCTTAATGGTTATAAAAATAAAAAATAAAACACATAATTCGCAAAAACTAAAAATAAAAAAATAATTTTAAGAGCAAAAAGTAAAAAAATATATATATATATATATATAAATTAAAAAAATATTTAAACCTTAATTAAATGAACCCTTGATTTTCATGAAGGTACACAGGCCAAAAAGTCATTCAGACTAAATAAAATATGAATGAAAATGACTAACTTTTGTGGAAGAAAGGATAAAACTCTGGACTTTAATTTTATTCCAGTTTAATTTTTTATCATCTAATTATATATTATTAAAAGTTAAACCACTATTTTTCTCTCTCCCACCTAAACCAAAAGAAAAAATATATATTTGAACACCTCTTACCTCCTATGCTACTCTACTAATAGTGAGAAAATTATATGGATGATATGAAAAGAGAGATAAAAAGAATGTTGGTAGGATTTTTAAAAAGAAGAGATGTTCATTCATCATGCTTCAAACCAAAATACTACATGGTGTCCCAAGCTATTTATTGCTCTCATTTAACAGGTTTTGTACGAGTGGGAAATTATCTCATGAAAATGAGTTTTTAAAAATCTTTTGACAAAACAAAATTTATTAGTAAGAAAATTAAATTTTGAATTATTTTATGTATAAAATGTTTTAATTAATTTCAGAAAAAAAAACCCTGTCTATCATCATTTTGGCCAAAATATATACATGTAAGAAATATTCATGAGAAGTTTAATAAATGAAAATCTTTCCTTTTTATTTTTTTTCCAAAATTAAATACACACTTACCAGTCAATTGATTTGTTGTTTACGCACTTGACCAGGCTTGTTTTTCCATGACATTCTCGTGTATTCGGTTGTAAGTTTCCTCAGAAAGAGAGATAATGAACAAAACCACCAAAAAGTAGAAAATTTCCTCGAAGACATGAAATGGTCAAATTCAAATTCTACACATCAATTAGGAGAGAAAAATATATACTACGAAATTAGCCATTCTTGACTTACAAATGTACCAATTAGCACCCAGTACAAACATCACTGCAGTGAAATTCAAAACCGAAATTGAATAACAAATATACTAGAATGAGGGAAACAACAGCAGTTCTTCCTCCCATATTCACACTTGAGCTCAACTAGGTCAAGTTCAGTACCTAAATTTGAGGAGTAAATAGTAATTCTCTTCACAACTATTCAATTAAAAAATTGTGTTCATGAAACCTATGAAACACCAGCGACCGCTTCGCCAGAAATTGAAAATAGAAAAATTGAAACAAGGAGATTGATAATTTGATATGTATGACTTGATTGAGAGATCATATATTACAAAACGAAACAGCCATTTCTTTTTAAATATTGCAGGGTAGTAGTAGTGATTAATGTACAAAAGCCAAAATTAAAAAGGAAAAAAACAAAGTAAGAGAGGTGGTGTAAATCTCAAAATCTAAACCTACCTTTCCTCTTCTTTTTTTCTCTTCATTATCTAATTATCTTCTTTCATTGGAAATTCATCCATTCATTGACTCACTGTCCCCACGCGCCCCAAATCCTTTCACCAACGAAACTCATGAACCTTCTCACCGACCCTTTCTCTTCAACCACAACCCCTTCACAACTTTCACCGCCACTAATATTATTAGTGTGAATCTCCACCACCGGTTCCGACTCGGCCGAGTCGCGACTCGGCGAGCTCTCTAACTCGGAGCGTTTCAACTCGCTCGAATGCGCGTGCTCGTGCGTGTGATTAGTACTAGTAGTAGTGCTACACCCTTTCTTGTTGTTCCTCTTCTCTTTCTTTCCTTTACCGTTCTTCTTACTCTTGTTTCCCTTTTGCGCAAGCGAATCCTCGTACGCGTCGATGATCTCGTGTATGAGCTGGCGATTCGGAGATTCGTCCCACCTGACCCAGTAACCCGTGTAGCAGCAGAAGCAGCTGCAGCTGAACGAAGGGGAATGGTCGGTTTCGGCGGCGGTTTTCCTTCGCGAGTAGCCGGAGAAGGTGGAGGAGGAGCAGGAGATGAGGTAGGAGAGGACTTCTCTGTCCTCCGGTGAGAGCGCCGCCGCGAGGGTGAGGATGGCCGCCGGGAGTAAGGAGAGTTGGTCGGAGATGAGTGGTGGCGACGGGTGAACCGTCCCTTTATGGTAGAGCTTCTTCATTAGGGAGAAAATGGTGATAGATAGAGAGAGAAAGAGTTGTGGTGCGTTGGTTACTCTTCTTTTCTTTCTTTCTTATCTAACGCCGAACAGAAAGAGAGAGAAAATGGGAGAGAGGCTTGGACTTTGAAGTTTGAAAGGGTTAGAAGTTCAAAATCAGGGTTTTCTTTTTCTCTTTTTTTTTAAGGAAAAATTTCACAAATCTATTTAAAAGCTAATACAAAATTCAAAAATTAATTTATTAAATAATAAGTTTATTTTTAATAAAACTAGTTAAAAATTTTGTTTATTAAATTATAAATATTTAATAAAATTAATCGTTCAAATAATTGGAAAGTATAGAATATTAAAAAATAATAATATCATAATTTATTTAATAAGTTAACAAAAAAAAGTATATCAAAAATAAAAATATACAAAATTAGAAGTCATAAGTTACTTCAAATATTATTTTAAAAAATACTAAAAACTAAAAAAATTATTAAAAAAATATTTATTAAATGGTTAAATGAATTTTTTTAGTTAGTAAAAAAGTTAAAAATTAATTAAAATATCTTATAAAACATGATTGAAATGTTTGATAAAATTAACTGTTAAAGAAACTTAAAAAATATAAAATAAGATAAATGACATATTTATAAATAATAATAAAAAAATTAAATAAATGTTTTAAAAATAAAAAAGAATAAAATGTAAAAATTAGAAATTAACATTTTAAAAAATAATACTTAAAATATCATTTAAAAAAAATTAAAAGTTACTAAAAAATATTTTTAAAAAATTATTATTTACATAATAATCAAACAAATTTTTTAATTAATTAAAAGAATATAAACTAACTAAAATATCTTATTAAACATGAGAATCAATAATACTCAATATAGTGAAAAAAAGTAAAATAACAACAATAAATAATACTTAATATAGTGAAAAAAAATAAAACAAAAGTAAAATATAAAAATATTGCTTCATCACATTTTATTATTTTTCGAACTAACCCACAGAGCTAGGTACTGGAGGGGTTGGTGACGTAGAGTTTGGGTTAGGGCAATGTTCTGGTGCGATGAGTGACACTGTGTAGGCTTGTTAATAGGGCAGTCTTGTCATGCGAGTATGTCTCTCATTTGTCATTGTCCTCTCATCTGCTTATTGCAGTGCTGTTACTGTTATATCTTACTTTGTGTAAGGAAATAAAGAAAAATAACAATCATTCAAAAAATATTCTCATTTTTTATTTTTAAAAAATACTGTAATTTATATTAGACGTGTTCATAAACTAATAAAAAATTTAAAACTAAATAATTTGAAAATCAAAGAAACCAAAAATAAAAATAAAATTAAATTTAAAACTGAACTTATATTTATATATTTATTTTATTAATAATTTATAACATTACTTATGATTATATTTTTATCTCTTATATCTTTATAAAATTATTGTGTAATTTACCTTTATTTATTAAAATATATTTAATTAATAACTTTTTTAGTAAAAGTACATTAGATTATAAATATATTTTTGACTGAAAATTATAAATATATTTACCAAGTTCTGTAAATTTATTTTAAATAGTATATAGTTAAAGAATTATACCATTGTTAATTATATAATCACTTACAGATTATATATTTGATATTTTAAATTACTTATTATGTTTATTATATATCTTGTCATTTGATAAATATTTTTCAAAGAAAAATTAAAAAATAAAGCTAAAAATTTATTCAATCCAAATTACTTTAAATTGGATTGTATTTAAATTTTAAAGTAAATCAATTCATTTATAAATAAATAAAATTAAGTGACTTGATTAAATAATTTTTCTTTTCAAAAGTAATTTAACTTGATGCATGAACACTCTAAATTTTTGTTGAAAGATGTATCTAAATGTGATGTTTGATAGTGTCTTTAAGTAAGATTATCTTTACAGAATGTTTAATAAGAGGAAAAAAATTATACTAGTGAATCATGATTCCTGAATATCGTTATTAGCATAATGCTTTATCGTGAGCAGAGTTTATTTATCTTGTCCATATTTAGTTTTTAGAAACGTAAAATTTATATTTCTTTAATTTCAGCTTAATTTAGTAGGAAGTAATATACAATATATAATTTTACCATAACTTTTTATTTAGATTGTGAATTTTTAACCTTGCGTGAAGGTGAATCTTGCTTTAGTTCAAACTTTCATTTCAAATTTAAGTCGCTTTTTCAATTTTCTTCTCGTGATTAGCATTTTTTGTATTGAACTAAAAGATTATTGAAGTTTTCATGCCAAGATCCAAAATCCACATACAGTGTTGGCAACGTTGGGCTTGAAACTTGATTTGTTTTTAATTAAAGGAGAAAAAGTTGCCAAAAGGTGTGACTCAGTTTATTGTTAAATTAAATAATGAGTGTTGTTTTCACGTATTTTAAAATTATAGGTTACATTGATTTTGGTATACATAAATAGAGTTTCAAATCAATTAGATTAATATAAAATTTTATAAATAAATCCATATTATATAATTTTCAAAAGGTTAATTATTATTTATTCTTTAGTGTAAAAAGATTTTAATTTTCTTCAACGAGAGTATTTTGGAGATTTTTCTTTATCTTTTATTTATTTTAATCTATCATTTTCAATATTTTAGTTATAAATATAATTTTCATATTTTTACTTTTTTTATTAATAATAATATTATATCATAATCTATTTTTTTAATTATAAATATAAAATATAATATGTTAACAATATTTATTTATTATTAATTATACTATAATTCTTATGTTTAGAAGTATTGATATATTGTAAATTTAATTATATAAAACAAATATTTACTCTGTGAAAGCACGTACTAAAATACTAATTGTGTAAAAAAAAAAAAAACTGTACAAGGACGTGAAAAGATGAGGGCACGATACATAAAGGAAATGAATGAGCTAGGTTTCAATTCTTCCTTACAGTCAAATACTTACTAACTAAGAAAGCTTAAAAACCCTTTCAAAAAAAGAAAGCTTAATAACCAAAAATATCTTATAAACTTTGACCACACCAGATCTTAAAAAAATTAAGGCATTTGGTTTGTTTTTATATTTTTATTGATAATTATGAATTGTTATTTTTTTATTTTCGTAAGTTCACGAAGGAAATAATACAAACCAAGACAGTGTAACTAAGGCGACCATGGATGTGCTAAAGAAACATATTTTTTTTCCTTCCCTTTAGTTCCTCCTTTTTTTTTTTGAAAAATAAATTTTAGACTTGATTGCATTATTTTACCCCCGAATTTTATCTCCTCTTCCGTTTCTTTTTTTTTTCATATTTTTCCCGAAACAACACACATTTTGTTCTCAAGTAAAAAAATTGTTACAATAAAGACATTTTGTGGTAGTTTTTTCTTTAAACCACCTCATTTAAGACAATTTTTCATTAATTGTGAGTTTTTTACATGGGGTAAAATTCGTGATATTTCGTAAATTAGAGGCAAAATTGGCGGAAAAAAAATTGGTGCAAAAATTTGAGACATTATAAAGCTTTTTGGGCAAAAAGTACAATTAAGCTTAAAATTTATATATTCTGCTCATCTCATTCTAATATGTCAAACCTTGCTGGAATTTGTACTCAGGTTTAGAGCTGCAGAACCAGAGCGCAATGTGTACACCAACCATGAATTTAATATCGTTACCATTTATCTTGTAAAGCTCTAAAGGATTTTTCTATAGTGTTATTTCAACTAGAACTTTGAGACAGAGGGGATAGTAAATTACTACAACGTGCTATTGTTTGCTAATTACCAGATTTAAACACTTAACCAACTAGTTTACGAGCTAAAGTGATTTTACAAATGATATATAGATGAAGTGAAACCAAGTTTGCAACCCTCAAATTAAGGCTTGGAGGGTTCATTGGTTCAAGATGGGAAAGTAAACACGAGTTTGACAGTTGTTACAATTTATATAGCTCTGAATTTTTTAACAGTGATGATTCAAGTAGCACTTTTGGAATAAGAATAATAGGAGAGAGGGGTGGGGAACATTATTGATTACTACAACGTGCTCCTTCACTAGAACTAAACTCTTAACCAACAAGTTTTATCAATGAGATAGTGAGCAAGAGGCTTTGTATGCTTAAAACATGATAGCCATAAGATGCATTTCATCTGTCTTCTTTAAAGATTTTAGATGTTGGCTATTTGTTGGGTACTTTATCATCATTATCCCAAAAGAACGATCCCTATTTATTGACTTCATATTTGGCGTTTTGCCAAAAGAAAAAATAGCAAGTAAAAGAATTAGGTAGGTAGCGAAAAGCCACTAGCAAGAGAGAGAGGAAAATTGGTTTCATATGTTTTGCATAATTGGTTATAGATAATATTACTTTACACAGTGCAAATCATGGCTTAAAAGTCTGTTATAGATAGTGCTCAAAAGGCAATAGCTTTTTAGTAAAATAAAAGTTCCCCCTAGAAAGAAGCAGAAAATGGTGCATAGCTACAGTAGCAACATGCAAATAAATGAAATAAGAGGGGAAATCAATTGGCCACCGTATGTTGTGAGATCATTCTATGCTTTTCTATGTGTAACTGTTATTGGAGCTCAGAAAGTATATAGGGGTCAGAAAATAGCATTACTGACTATTTTGTTATTTACCACTTCGGCATCACAATTTTCTGATGAAGTGCATTATTCACCTATTCGTCCATCGTCAGATATCAGAAAGTTCCAGGCTTTTCAGTTGCCCACATTTAAGCTATTCTTCAGCTCAAAGATTATTTGACCCCCTTTATTATGAATTTATGATCCATGATCATCATTGCTCTAAATTTCATAAATTAACTTAAAATCATATATCTTTAGCTTAAAGCAAATTACTCCATTCACCCTGAGCGAGAAAGAGCAGAAGTATAATGTTTTTATGAGAAATAGGAAAAAGAGAAAAACTAATGGTAACATGTATGAAATGTCAAAGAAATTTGTTAAGTATTGACAAGAATCGAATGCAAAGCCCAATCAGAAGGTTTCCCCATTAGATCTACCATAAATATGCAATGCAAGATATACTAATCACTTGGCACTCTCTCCTCACTTCCATCTTTCAGCCACTGAGTTAAAAATTAGAATAGTTATCTCACAAACCAAGTCAAATTACATTCAATAAAAGAAAAATATTGCAAGAGTATAAGCGCGTGCCTTGATCCATGACTCTACATATAGTGACTCCTCATTGCTTATAGACTATAGAGTGGCAAAGATTAGGATAAGGCTGCAATTAAAATACTGCATGCTAGTATCATTATGAACTCAAGGGTCAATGAATGAATTATTTAATTGTTGAATGAAAACTGAAAAACATTTTGTTACGAACCATCTTTGGCCCTCTTGTTAGGCCCATTGTTAGTGTTGATATTTCTGTATTTGTCTTATAATAATAATAGATGCATATCATTTAGGTAGGTTCTAGAATATAGTTTGTTATATTTGTTTGAGTGTGTTGGGCATAAATATATTGTATTCCTCTGTCAAAAGTATCAATGAACAATAAGAAATGTTATCTTTATCTCTTTAGTTGTAGAATTAGGAGTAATGATAAAATAAATATTTCCTAACACATTTCCTGCTTTCACTCTTTGTTTTCACAAAGAAATATAAAAATGTCACATGAACTTGGTTGTTTTCACCGTTTTTTATACAAATCTTTGAAGGTAAGAAATAAAATGAAAACAAGATGATAATTATTTAGGAAAATAGGAAATAAAAAAGCAAAATATTGTTAAGGTTTGTACCAGCAGGCAGAAGTTATTTCCTTATTTATTGTGACATGCACATTGTGAACAACTTTAACATAAAAGAGATGAAGAGGTAAGTTACAGTTGCAAGTCTTTAGTTATTTCCTTGTTTAATTAAATCTCACAAGCCTCAAGTCTTCAGTTCGAAACCTGCAACATCCAAAAAAAAGTTACGGTTGCAAGTGAGGGGAAGGAACAGAACAAAGCTTCGAGCCAATCTACTCCTCTCCAATTGATGATGTATTCTTCTCAATTAACTCTTAACCCATCCCAACTTTTAAATCACACCACCAGGCCCACAAAACAAAAATACAATATTTTTATTTTTTATTAGTAAATATAATATTTTTATAATTATCAAGACAAACTTGTCAGTTAAAAAACGCAAAAAACTAAACCAGTCATATAATTTACAATTTTAATAAAAATATTTTTTAAAATTTAATTCAATTTTTAATTGCTTGATTATTGATCATAAATAGATAAAAATAAAAACTATACATTAATGTAATATAATTAAATACTATTTTCACTTATTTATATCTTTTAGTTTGATTATTATAACTAATAACTTAAATGAGAAATACTTAATTTTCATTTTTTCTGCATGCTTAATTTAAAAACATCTTTATACAAATATTTATTATTTTATAATTTTGGTCTATAAATCATCGAGTATGTTTGGTCTATAACTGAAAGTACAATAAATATATCCATAAAATACATTTTTTTTTATAATTTAAGACTACATATTTTTTAATAACAGTCATTCTATTTTTTTAATAACATATTTTTTTTATAATAGGACTCAATTTGTTTGATTTTATTAAAAAAAAAAACTATTCTCACATGTCATATATTATATTAAATTCTTTTTTAATAAGTTTACACACATAAATTAAAAAACATATCCAATGAAATATTATAACTGTGTATCATATGTTATATATAGTTTTTGTTTGCATTAAATGTAAAAAATACATTCTTGTGAAATTTTTAGAAACTTTAATAAAATAGAATAAGAGTGTATATCTTCATAAAAATAAATTATCTCACATGTATCATATATTATATATAATATGTAAATTTTGTTTAAATAAATAAATAAATATATATATATATATATTTAAAAAATATTTCTAGTGAATTAAGTATATTCTATGACAATATTAAAAGAGAAATTACTCTCCCGGTATATACATTGAAAACATTGTGATAATTAATTTTTAACCCCATTCTTAAGCAAAATGAAGAATTCTATTTTAACTATTTGTGTAGTTGATCACATTGTTTGGTTGGATACCTTTTTTGGTCGAGTCATATCTTTATGTTATGTAGGGTGATTAATTTTTGTTTCATCCTATAGCTCCAAAGTAACATGTATGCTTTGGTGAATTGGTGTTGCATAAATATAATTAGACATATAAATTAATTTATAAAAATTAGTGTGTCAGGCAATGATTCCTCTACAACAATGATTCTTTCATACAACTAAAAAATATGTTATACTCCAACTGTTTTAGAAGAGGAGAAAAAAATTAAAAGAAATATGGATAATAACACACTTAAGAAAGATGGAGGAGAAAAAAGTTGAAAGAAATATGTATAGTGACGTACTTCAGTAAAATGAAAAGAAAAGGAAAACTAAAAAGAGAGAATAATTGACTTCTTAAAATAACATTTGAAGTTTTATATTTTTTACTTTATTTTGTTGAAACTTGAAAGTTGAAGGAGAGAAAAGATAAGTAAGAATCTATTCTTCCCTTTGATTGTGAAAAAAAGAGGAGTATGAGATTTGGAAAAAATATTATCTTCTGAGAGTGGAAGAAAATAATATGATCCTTTTTATATTTCAGTTACTATTAATTTTGAATCTTTTGCCTTAAAAGAGGCTCCCTTTGCCAAACTTATATATCAATATTCACAACAGCAGGCAAAATTAAAAGAAAGTTGTTTTATTGGAAAAAATAAAAAAAAACAATCAAAATCTATAACCACTTAACAACAACATCACAACAGCAGGCAAAACCAAGTTCTTAGCCAAGAGGAAAAAATAATCACTTAACAACAGCAAGCAAAATCAAGTTGTTAGCCTAGAGAAAAAAAGGTTTAAAAAATATTTTTTCCTTCAAAACAAAACCCCAACAACAATGTCACAACAGCGAGCAAAAAAATTCAATGGAGAAAATTTTAAAAAAATAAAGATAAAAGAAGAAGGACAATCAAATGTAGAACTGAAATAATAAAAAATTCAAAAACAAAAATCTGAATCACAACATCACAATAGCTAGCAAAATCAAGTTTTTAGCCAAGAGGAAAAAAATAAAAAATATATCTATCTATACATCAAACGACAATTACCGGAACCAAGCCAAGAGAAAAAAATAAGCAGTTAAAAACAGCGTCACAACAGCAAGCGAAATCAAGTTCTTAGCCTCTAATTAGGCATTTAAATTAATTTATAAAAATGAGTGTGGTAGACAAAATACTCCAACAATGATTCTTTCTCACAATAACATCACAATAAAAAAATGATATACTCCAACTGTTTTAGGATAGGAGGAGAAAATGGAAAGAAATATGAATAATAATATACTTTAAAAAAATGGAGGAAAAAATGAAAAGAAAATGAAAACTAAAAAGAGAGAATAAAATCAAGTTCTTAGCTAAGAGAGAGAAAAAAAATTCAAAAACAAAATCTATTCCTAAAAACAAAATCTGAATCACAACGGCAAGCACAATCAAGTTGTTAACCAGGGGGAAAAAGATTAAAAAAGATACATAGAGGATTACCTTATCTTTGGAGAAGAAATTGAATGACGCAATCTTACCTCGCTCTTATAGTAAGATTATCAAATCAAACGTTTAAAAGAATAAAAATAAAAATAAAAAACTCAGTTTTGATGTATGCATTTTGATCACAATAAAACTCAGGTATCAAGCAAAATCAAGTTCTTAACCGAGAGAGGAGAAAAGATTAAAAAATATATAATATCTTTACGTCAAACAACAGCTATCTACATGCTATTTGTACGTAAATATTTTAATGAAAGTGTTTTTATAGTCAAGGATCTATTTAGCGCAATAAATGCTGACAGATCACAGAACCATACTGTGTACATTCAATTGAACAAATATATGCATATCATTTGTGCTAATGTGTGTGATTTCTTTCTCCTGCCTTACTTGATTTTGAGAAGAGAGATTTAACAACATATAATGAAAGCAAATACATGCTGAAGAATTTAAAAGTGAAAAACTAAAACTTCTTGTCATACATATTACAAATTACCATAGTCATGTTCAACATTAAGCATGTATATGTACACAACAATGGGACCAAAAGAGAAAAACTACATATCCCCAAAGGGCTAAAGCCTAAAAAGTTGGACTATGATTAAATCAACTAAGTTTGTTAGCTCCATGTGGCCCAGTTAGCTTCACTTCCAACACGTTGCATCACTTGGATCTTTGACTGAGTCGACATTGAAGTTAGCCTCGCACATAAATCCCTCACTGCCAATCCTAGGTATTGCTTTCATATGGATGTTCAAAGCTCATGACATCATGCTCACTATCAAACATAGAGGAGGATCGACGGAGAGAGAGAGGTCACGGTGGATTAAGGGTGGAGGAGATGTTCCGGTCGGAGATGACGGTGGTGCGATAATTCTGTTTGGTGGTGGTCGGAGGTTGGTCACGATAGGAAGTTGATTGTTATGGCGGTGCGGTGGTTTTCCCCAAATCCCTCCCAAGCAAATAGAAACACGCAAATAAAAATAAATAGCGAAATAAAACATACACAAAATACATAAGAAAAGTCGATTAAAATTACAACTTGATTTATTATCAAGTCAGTGTCAATAATATAGTATGTTTATTTTACACTTAGACTTTTTAACAGACTATTTTTTTATATAAATTTATATAGATGGTTAATCTTATTCTTATTATTTATTTTAAAAAATTCAAGCACGTGATTCCACTTTTACTAGTTTTTCTCCCAAAACCAAAATAGGTCAGTGTGAGCAAAGTGTTGACCGAGTTCAAGACACGCGTCGCAAAGTGATTTGACTACGGTTGCGGAGTGGATCTACTGCATCGTAGATGATTATGGTATATAATAATATTATTGTATTTAAATGTGTTGTTTTTCTCTCTTGATGCAGTGGTAGAAGCTGAACCCGTTTCGCTTTCAATCGAAGGGAAGAACAAACATTCAATTCATGGCAGCTGCAAAGCTTCAAGCTTTATGGAATCACCCAGCTGGGCCTAAAACCAGTGAGTTGATTTTGTCCAATCCCTTCGTGTTTATGTTCTGTATTTGTTATTTTCTCACGCTTCCGATTTTCATTGCTCCGTGTGATGATGTTGATATATATATATATATATCAGTGACAGGGTTTGGCTTAGGTTACGAATTTTGATTTAGTGATTTGATAAAAGGCCATGTGCAAGGCTTTATCTACAACCTATGTTTTTTTTTTTTTGAAAAAAAAAACCTAATTTGACCTTGGATTGCATCTTGAGAAAAGGGTTTTTCGGGTGTGAAGGATTACGAAACTGATGGTTAGATATTTGGGAATGTTGGAAACTTTGGGCTTCGTCTACTAATTTAATTTATGAACATAAGGAGAAGGTTGGGTAGATAAAATTGAAAATGAGATGAGTGACTGACAAAAAAATTAATGTTAATATTTTGTCATCTGTGTAAAGTGGAAGACACTAGTAAACTAACTTGTGCATGCTAATGCGATGCTGCTTTGAAGGATATGATCATTTAAATATCACATTTTTTTGAAGAATAATATTTGCTGGATTTTGTATGAAAAAACTGGAAATGTGCTCCATGTTTTTAGTGTATTGGAAGCATGATGTTGTTGTTGTATTATGATTTATAACATGATTTAAAGAATGTAGTGGAACTTGAATTTGTCTATTTGTAAAGGAAAGTTAAAGGTAATTTAGTTTCGGAGTTGCAGTTAGAAAGATAACAATTGTTGAATGAAGTCCAGTCATTTATATACATAGATTTGCTTGTGTTGTACTTTGTAAACATCACTTGCTTAAAGTACCAATACCTAGAAGATTATATTTTACAAGTGTACGGCATTATTTTCCCACTGATTCAAATTGTGTTCTCTTTTTTATGTTTCTAGTGACCAATGTTATTATTAGGTGTTAAAATTGTCATTGGCAACCTATATGTTAACCGGTTATTTTATGCAGTTCACTTCTGGGCACCTACCTTTAAGTGGGGCATCAGCATTGCCAACATTGCTGATTTCTCAAAACCACCCGAGAAACTTTCCTATCCTCAGCAAATAGGTATGCATGTACATAAACAACTGCATTTACTGTTATCTATCATAGACTACTCTCCCTTCCTCCCCCCCTCCCTCCCTCTCTCTGTCTCTCATGCACGCACTCGCATGTGCTTTTGCTTATATTTGATCCTTATATGGGTTCCTCAAAAGGTATAAACAACACTTAGTATTCTAGTTGCGGGCAGTTTTAGTGTATATCATTGTGTATTGGGTTTTATTTATATCCATACATTGCTGATTACTTTTTGGTTTTTATGCAGCGGTCACAGCTACTGGAATTATCTGGTCTCGTTACAGCACTGTAATCACCCCAGTAAGTTTGATTTTCTAAAGACAGATTTCTTTTAACTAGTTCACTTAGGCATGATTATTTATGGACCTCCAAAGCAAGCAAAATTTCGTTATTACCTTCATCACAGTACATGATGTGTACATAGTTCTGGTCTGTAGTTGCATAATTCTCTTGTATTGCAAATGACCTTATCACAATTATTTTCCATGTCACAGAAAAATTGGAACCTGTTTAGTGTAAACATTGCAATGGCAGGGACAGGCTTATACCAACTCTCACGCAAATTGCGGTAAGGGATATTTATTTATTTTAGTTTCTGATGGTTTCTACTTCATGACCTTGTGTTCTTGGGTTCGAGTCACAAACAGATTCTTCCTCATGCGAGAGTAAGGTTGCATACATCTCACTCATCCTAGGCCCCAAAATATTGGATCCATTTATCAGAAAATCAAATTTAGATATTTTTTAACAAAGTTTAAAGAAGGCAATAGGATTGAAGAAAAACAATTGCAATTTTATTTTAAACTCTGCAATGTGATAACCTTCACTGTATTTTAGTTTAAAGAAGGCAATAGGGATTGAAGAAAAAAAATTGTTGTTGGCACTAGAACCTATTCTCCATGAACCTAAAACTTGTGTTACTTTCCAGGCATGATTATTCCTCTGAGGCGGAGGCGGAGGTGGCTGTCACAAAAGAATGATATTAAATATTTTAAAAGTCCAAGTTATTGTGTAGTTGGAGGCAGATGCCCAGGCTGTAATTTCCGTTATATAATTGTATTCTTACTTGGTAGTTCATTTGTACTTTCCCAAGTCTCAAACTGTTAAAGCATTCTCACTTGTGTGTTTGATTGTGGCAAAATAAGGGAATCAAGATAAGCGGGCAACTGAATATATCTGGCCCCTTATGGGGCGTCTTTGATATTTCTTACCATGATTATAAATCATAGGTCTTGAAGCAATCACACTTGGAGGGCATTTGGCACCAGAAAAGTTTTTGGTTTCTCGGGAATTAGAGGTTAAAAAATTTAATTTCTCATGTTTGGTATTAATTTTTAAAAAATAACATTCTTGGAAAAGAATGTCTCCTAGGAATGTTTTTTAATCAATTTCTTACGAAAATTTTCTCGAGTAATTTTTCTCTTGCTATAACAAAATTATCATCTTTCTCTTTATTAAATTATTTAATGTGATAAAAAATAATATAAGTTTGTAATTTTTAGAAAAATTATTTTAAGATTCCAATTATTAATCAAATAAATTTTATTCATTCTTAAGGATTCATGATCTTTAGGAATTATGCTATGAAAAAATTTGTCTTACCAAACGAACCCTTGTAGTCAATCTGCCACTTAAACTGGTTAGCATTTTTATGCACCACGGTATGTACTTCTGTAGATGGCTTAAATATTGCCTAGATTTCAAATCGGAGGGTGAAATTCAGCTCCTGTTAAACTTGTAATTTTCTACTTTTAAAAGGGGGTTTTTGAAGTATTTTTAAAGAGAAGTGTTGAATTGAATATTTCTGTTTAGTTGCTAAGTGTTAATGTGACTAATGAAGTCATCAAGTATGATATCATCAAATAATATTAAATGTCATGTTATACATGTTGCAGCCTAGAAAGTGTCATTTTATTAGTCCATCAGCAAAATTGCAACATTTTATAATTTTTTGTAAATTAAATATTAAAATAAAAAATAATACAGAGCCTAAAAATTATTTTACAGGGGTTAAAAGTAACAATTAAAAAGTAATTTGAGGCTTGGTTTGGGAGAGAAGAAATGAAGTGGAAAGATGGATAAATTTTTAAAAATTAGTGCAAGTTTTACACTTCTATCACACTATTTTAATGCAAATATTTATTCTCTATTTTATTTTATTTTTTTCATTTTCTTTTCACTCTACTAAACTAACCCCAAGTATCATCATTAATCCACCATCACCATTAAGTACAGTGGATCTGATAATCTTCGAAATTATCTACCAAAAATAAAAGATGAAATAAACTCAGACCATACATGATGAGGGAACCATGGTAGTAATTATAATTCAAAAGGCCAAATGATTCATTTCTAGTCAGTAGGAAAGCATCAGAAGCACATTTTCATCAGGAATGTTATTTATTTTATTTATTTTGAAAAAGAAAATAAAAACAATTTAGCTCCAAACTATTGTAGTTTCAAAGTCCAGAATATCCTATTTCAATAAATATCTGGAAAAAATCTGTCCAGTGATTGGGGAAAAAGGTACACTATCCGTTCCTCCAATGCATATTACATTCAGCCCTGCAAGGACACTCAATAAAAAAAAAATCCATGTTATAGGCATATTCCGTTACAATAATTCAACCTAAAATAACCAGTGGTTGAACACAAAGCCAGGGGAAAATTCCTTTCCTTCAACAAGGTATATAGACTGAATCATTTATGTTCTCACTATCTGGAGAATCATGAGACCCCTGCTGTTCATGTATCAGTACCACTTAGTTAACTTGCATTACTGGCCATCTCTTGTTTGATTAGTTTTTGAATCAGAATCATGTTCATCATCATGTGATGTCAAGCCCAAACTTAAGTCCAATGTGCTTTCATTCAGATCTTGGCGCACCACTTGATTTTTGTACTGAGACTGAAATATAAGGCCAAAGTCACAATTTACATATTATTAAAAAGAAATGGGATCAAGTCCTTCACTAGTCACTGCTATGGACTTTAAATTTAGTAACAGACACAATAAATTTGAGAAATGTAAGCCCAATCCATAAATTTTCAAATTGCCTAATTTGAAGCATAAAAATTGTCCAAAGTTAAAAATGAAAGATGAGAACTATCATTGTCTGATTTTAACCTCAGAAATAGCTCCCTTTCATCAATTTATGAGAGTGTAGAATAGATTGTGGGCTGCAGTTATTACTTTCTAGACGATACACTTTGGAAAAATGGAAGAAAATGTTAAGAAACATGAAGTAAACAAAAGAGACATGCAAAGGTTTACCTGACTTTCTTCCATTGGGACATCATTTATGTCAGGTTTTTCATCCAAAGTCTCATTCTTGTGAGTTGCTTCTGCTGCACCTGAATCAGCATCAATTGGTTTAGATTCCTCGTCAACCTTCTCAGTACCCTCACTTTCTGCACCCTCATTTTTCTGCTCCTCTAGTAGAGCAACCTGCATCATCAGACAACCCAGATTACCACACCTTCCCAAACCTCATTACCATTTGACAGAATAAATCAGTATCAATTTATTATCATCACTAAAAGCATGAATACAAAAATTGATTCATAAATGGTTTAAGTGTACCACAGATGACTTCAAGTACACCATGGATCAAAAGCTCTGGTTAGTCCAGCTTAGTTATTACTGTTGAATATCATTAGTTCTGTGACAATTTTTAACAACTCACAAATACAATACTGTGCATTTGAAAGCAAAATAATTGGTGATTCTTTTGCTGAGGATGCGTTCATACTTCACAAGGAACATGACACACCAATGAATGTTGCACATACCATTTTCAACATTAGCATAGAGCATCCAATGCAACACTATAAGTCTAGAGCAATACAACACAGAATTATGTCCCACAACCATTAAAGGGAGGAAACAGCTAAATCTTCAGCCAAACTGCAGCTAACAGCATCAATACAACCAATCTGAAATCTTACCAGTGATGCATGGCAAACACATACTTTAGATTTTAACAAAAGTACAGATGCATCCAATATAATTAAAGAAGAATGAACCCCTGTTTTAGAACTCAAATGATTTTTGGAACATCAACCAGGCCCTCAAAAGACTATAACATCTTTTTGGTTTGACATCAAAATTAGTCCAGAAGTGACTGTTTACTTGGACCAACAACTTGATGGGACTGGTTTGACACCAACAATTTGTTCCCAAACACATGTGTATTCAACTAAAAACCATCTACCAACAGGGAAGTTGAATTAGCCCCTGCCCTAAAACAGAAATACAGAAGTTGAAGACAGAGATCAGGATCTAAGCATGTAACAAAATAACAAATGATTGAAAACCAATTTGGCTGTGTGAATAGTTCTAACAAATGGATCCTCTTTTTGCATTAGGCTCTATTTAAGGCCACAACTCACCAAGAAGGTATATATCCCTCCTTTCCATCTCCACCAATCCTGGTCTCCAACATTTTGGTTATCATTTTATTTTTCTTTTTTCTTAGAACTTTAGTTCAGATATTTGAGTGATTGAATAATGTCACTTTCTGCATTAGAGTTGTTCTTTTCATCCATCAAATAAATTGCAGACTTGCAATTATGAAATACTCACACATACATGCACAGGAAACAACCAACAAACCCCTCAAGCTTAATTTAAATTAAATCTCTATCAATTAGATTCAGTCTCCCAATTTGCAAATCTTAACCAGAAAAAACAGGAAGCTACAGTTAAGAATCTCTCATGATCATTTATTATCTTCTATAAATAAAAATAATTTAAAAAAAAATGAATTGACATCAGGACACAACTTTCAACCCGTGTTCCAAACAAAGGGACAAAAAGAATCAAGCAAAAACGAATAAGACACAAATTATCAGGACATTGTAGTCACTACAAGCAATCCATTTATACAATGCAAAGAACGCATATTACACGGGTTCCTCGGGAGTGAAATTCCCATTCCATAATTTCAAATTGAATGAGTTTTCAATAAAACCCTAAAATAATAATAGGAGAAGAAGAAAAGCGTAATTTGAATACCGGAACATATTTGAATTTCCTTCGAGGCGGTTCCTCGGGAGGCTCCGGAGGCGAGTCCTTGGCGTTAGCGTTGTTAGTAGTGGCGGTGTTCTGGCTGTGGGTGAGAGGGGTCCACTTGTAGAGGAGAAGATGAGAGGCATGGGAAGCGTGGTTGTGATGATTATTGGCGTTGGAATTAGAGGAAGCAGAAGAAGGGGACACGTGGATCCATTTCTTCTTCCACTTCCGGACCGGTCCAGTGAACACCGTGGCCGGTCCGTAGCGGGTCGAGGACCGCCCAAGCCGGGCCCCAACTCCCTCCATCTATATCTATCACAGATCTCCGATCTGCCTCCGCCAACACCAACAACACCCACACCCGGTTCTTTTTTTTTTTAAAAAAAAAATTATTTATTTCGGATTTTTGGTTTGGAATTCTCTCCCTCTACAAAACCCTTTCCTTTCCTACATTCTCTAAAGACAAACAGGTGTCTTTCTTTTTATCATTCGACTTCCGTGTACCCGTCAAAGATCCAGTGCATCACTTTTTTGTGTTGTGGCCAATCACGACCGTTCATAACGTGTATCATGGCCCGATGGCACTGAGGCGGGTCCGATCCGAATTTAACTATCCGTATTCTCTATATTTAATTTTAAATGAATCTTTTTTATTATTATTAGTAAGAGTATAATGACACTTTCATCCATATACAACTTAATTAGACATATAAATAAAACATATTGTTTTCCATGATTCCATCTAAACTTTTTAAAAGTTAAAAAAATAAAAATAGGGATTGAAATTTTGCCTTACTCACTAGATAATACAGCGGAAACCTTATGATAAGGTACTTCAGGGATTTTATTTTTTTTTTGTTCTGTACTTAAACAAATTAAAATCATGCCATTCATAATGAACTGATATATACAATTAGGAATCAGATAATAACAAGTGGGACTAATATAAGAAGTAACTCTCCTTGCAAGAGAATGAACAAGAAGGTTGTTTCATTTAGAATATTTTATTTGTTTATTTAAATTTCCAATCCTGCATCCTTACTCTTCACATTTTTATTTGCAAGACTAACAGTATCCCAGTGCTCAAGTCCAACCAATTATGGGTTTTATGGTTTAAAATTTATATATTTTATTCAAAATGAAATATTGGAATATTTTCGCCCTCTTGGTAAGATTATAAACAAAGCATTGGCTTTCAACTGTGTTGCTTTATATTTTTGTTCAAAAGACACTTAAAATAATCAAACAAAAATATGGAGAGAAAAAAGTGTTTCAAAGAAAATAGTACAATGGATGATGTTTAAGTGCTTATTCTACCTACCAACAAATTGATCAATCCAAGCTTGGTGATTGGCTTTCAGGATCTCGCTGGGAAAAGAGGCTTCTGATGAATGAGAACATGGCAGGTTTTGTGGATACAAGATCTGTAGCTTCAAAAGTGACACTAGCTCAAGCTAATAAACGTATGCATTATTTTCATGTATTCATTTCGAATATTTAAGGCAATGCTGATCCGTGTATGATCTGTAATCTATGGATGCCATTCATCTATTGACAATCATTGCTTGGGGCATGTTGTTTGTTTATTAATGCTAGACAGTGCTAGACTATCAATTGGAAACATTTATAGTAGTGGGTAAAGGTGAATAGTTCATGATGTAACAGAAATAAAAGTTAGTTGCCTATGTAAGAGAATTATTTCATATAAAATATTAAATAGCAGTAGGGGGAGTTGTGGTCATTGTGGAGGCATGAGGGGATTTAGTTATAAGTGGAATGGTAGGCAGAGACAAGGACTCTCAAGTCAAAATGTCCTCATGGAGTGCTTAAGGGAAAGAATTCTCTGAAGCTACTTATCTTGGATACACCCTATACTCATTATTCACTAATTGTTGCAGGCAGATAATCCTTATTGGCTGATTATTGCACTTATTTTTTTATACTCTTATTCATCAGGCACTGACAAACACTCTTTGATACCTAAAAGTGCATTTGGATAGAAAATTTTAACTAAAGAAAGTAACTTATTAGAGAATTTGAATTTTTTTAATCTAAAATGTATTGTTTAAATTTTTCATGTGAAATTTAAATTTTTGAAATTTTAAAACAGAATTTTAAACAACTAAAAATATAAAATTTTAATTTTCTTCTAAAACGTGAAAAATTGAAATTTTCTTCTTCTATAGACACTCGCACCGCACCGAAACCTCTTGCTCGCAACCTCACATTCGCACTCTTGCTTTCACACTCGCAACCCCTTGCACTTACTCGCACTCACAACCTCACTTTCTCTCTTAGATTTGTCTCTCTCACGTGCTTGTCTACGTCATCATGAGAGAAACCGTCGAGGCACGTGACTTGGTTTGTTATGGCAGCGTTGATGAGAGTTTTGAGATCGTCAGTGTATAGAGTTTTCATGTTAGGATAGAGTTCAATGTTGTGATGTACTTCTCTAAGCTTATCGAGGGTTTCGTCAATGGTTTCGAGGCAATCGTAGAACACGATTGTCTCGCGTTTCATTAGGTCGTGTTTGATTAAGAGTTTCTTTATAGTGAAGTAGTTGTGCTCCACCGCGCGAAAGGTGATGCTTAGGGAGAGTTGAATGACATCGCGATGGTTGATGACTTTGTGAGTGACATTGGACTCAGAGACTATGACGGAGAAGCAAAATTTGAAATAGAATGTGGAACCTAATTTAAAATTTTGAAAATGAAAAATTTGATTTCTTTATCCAACCACAAAATTTTGAAAATAAAAAAATTTCAATTAAAATATTTGAACCGTCTAAAAGATTTACCTGAAACTGAAACTAAAACATCATTTTAACATCCTCAAAGGAAGTTTGCATCTTATACACATTATCTAACATATTTTTATTATAAGAATATAAAATTCTTCACCTATGTAAAAATCTAAAAATAACTTAAATCCCGTGTGTTGCACGGGTTCAAACATATGACAACATTATGGTATCAAATCACACACTAATGTCCACACAAAAGAGAACCCAATACAACCAGCATTGTCACCGACAGGCTAATTTCAATTCAATGCTGAGCAGAGAACATTATGCCCAGAGCCTCACAAAACCATGAAATCTTAAATGATGCATCTATACAATTATGCAATAGCAACATTATTAAGCAGCTAGCAGTAACAAGGAATTGTTCTTGGAAACTCTCTATATCACCCCTTGATTGGTATTATTATCTCCCACTCCTTCATCATTCTTTCCTTCTAGACCGTTATCTTGATGGTCCACATCATAAGTTGCATGTACAGCCACAAAAAAATAGTACACAAACATAACAGCAGTGCAAATTAAGAACCTCCAATAAGCCTCAGAACTCAAGGATCCCATGAGAAAGAGGTTCGTGGCAACGGACAATGAGGGCAGCCACGGAACCAAGGGAACCCCCCACACCTTAGGAGCCCTCTGCTTAGGAAGAAAACTCATTCCCAAAGTGCCCAAAAACCAAACACAAGCAGCAACAGTGTAACCGATCCAACCCAGCTTCCCTGAGTGCCAAAGTGCAGCACCAACAACAGAAGAACCAATAATAACAAACAAGCACACAAGAACTCTGACCAAGTCACTCTTGGCAGTACTCTCCCTCACATAATATCTCCTCACAAGCAACGCAACGGCCATGAGCATGAAAATGAAAAGGGTGCTGATAGAAAAAACACTAGACAAAACATCCAAGCTTGAGAAAAGAGCGATGACAGAGCTACTAATAGTGGTCAAGAGAGTGGCATTCACAGGGGTTCCGGTTTTCGGGTGAACCAATGCGAAAAAGGGTGGGATCATGTGCGACCTTGCAATCTGAGTAGTGTACCTAGCTTGCCCCATTGACCCAACAAGCAAGCTAGTAGTCATTCCCTTCAAGGCACAAAGGCTCACAAGGTACTTAGCCCAACTCATTCCAATTTGAACAAAAGCTACAGAATAAGCTGCATCAACGTCAATCTGGGTGTAATTAACCATAGTCACAAGGGATAATGCCATCAAGCAGTAAATAACAGTAATCATCGACAATGATCCAACTAAGCCAATAGGGATATCCCTCGAAGGGTTCTTTGTTTCTTCCGCCATGGTGGCAACCATGTCGAAACCGGAGTAGGACCAATACACTACTGCGGCGGCGTTGAAGACGCCGTCGACGCCGTAAGGGAGAAACGGCGTCAAGTTGGAGGCTTTTCCGTGGACGAAGCCGACTACGATGATGAAGGCGATGATGAAGACGGTGATGACGGAAGTGAGCCAGGTTAAGAGGGAGGTTCTGCGAGTGCCGCTGACGGCGATGCCATTGGCGATGAGGAGAACAGCGACGGCGAGAGGATCGAGCATGTCGAACCCGGGTTTGAAGGAGGGGACGTGGATTCGGAAGAAGTCGGGGTCGGATTTGACCATGCTGGCGAAGTACGAGGACCAGGAGCGCCCGAGGCCGGCAGCACCGACGAGGGCTTCGAGGAGAATGTTGCCGGCCGCCACGAAGGCGAGGAAGTCACCGAGCTCGATGCGGAGGAAGGAGAAGGAGCCGCCGGCGACGGGGATGTCGACGGCGAACTCGGTGTAGCAGAGGGCGGAGAGGAGGGCCGAGAAGCCGGAGGCGGCGTAGGATAGGACGATGGCAGGGCCGGCGTGGAGGCGGGCCTCCTGCCCGGTGACCACGAAGATGCCGGAACCCACCACGGACCCGAAGGCCAGCCAGGTCAGATCCCACCACGTGAGGCAGCGATTCATGCGGTGCTCGCTGGTGCGTGGGAGCACCAGGAGCTCGTGCGCGTCGCTCGACCGGTTCAGGAGCCGGTCCTTGAGGCGCGGACACGTGGCGGCCAGGGCTGCGCGGTAGGATTTCCCGTTCTCGAATGACTTCTCGGGGAAGAAGTCGCACTTGCTCCACCGCCAGTAGCTTCGGTGGTGCTCCGATGAGGACGAGGACGACGCCGGTTCCATCGTCACCGTCGAATAATGTCCGTTGGTGTGAACAGTGGCTGACTTTCACCAGATTCCAACTCTCTGTTCTTATTGGGTAGGTCATGGGCAGATATTTTTCCATTTTATAAGGGATCTCACTGTAGCCGATATTCCACACGAGGTTCACGATTTAACAATTTTATTATAAGTGGAAAGACGCTCAAGGAGTAGATCTCATGCAGAGTTCAAAACTTTCCATCTGAATTACCTCCAACTTAGGATGTTAGAGTCTTATCCCATCACTTCCATTTTTTTAATTAATAATACAATCAGTTTTGATTAAAATTTTAAATTCAATCTAATCCATCCAATTCAAAATGATTGGTATTGGATTGATTTTTTTTTTATTTTAGTCTTATTTTTATTTATCTTTAAATAAATAATAACATATATAATAAACACAGTAAAAAATAATTTAAGATATTAAATACTTTTTTATAAGTCAATAAACAACTAATATTAGTATAACTCTTCAAATATATACTATTAAAAGTAAATTTACATAATTTAATAATTATACTTATGTACTTTTAATCAAATAGTAACTAAAAATTATCTTTAATCAAATAGATTTTTCACAAGTAAGTATAAATTATGTGATAATTTTATAAATATATAAAAAATAAAAATGTAAACACGAATAGTAGCATGAAATTATTTATAAAATTGTATATGTATATATAACTTGGGTTTGGATTGAATTTCAAAATAAATTTGATTCAATCCAACAAAAAATTTTGGTCTTTTCAAATTTTGATCCATTCGGATTTTGGTTTTTTTGATCGATTTTTTTTTATTTGGATTGGATTGGATTGATTTATGAACAATTATACTTCAACTTTTGCTCTTTCTTTTTCTTTTCTCCAAATTTACTATACCAAACAAGTTTTAAAAAATGTATTTAACATTGAATTCAGTTTAAATTCATTTTGTTTTTTAATTTTTAATCTAATGTCTTCTTGGAATCAGTATATGTTATTCTAGAAAGACATTTTCTGAAAGGAAAAGAGGTTCAAATAAATGTAATCTTTTAAGGAAAAAGGATATAACGGGTAATTAAGATGTTAAAAGGGGATATGGGATTTACTTAGCAAAATTAGGGGGTGTAAATAGCAAGTTTGGTTATTAAAAAGCCCAATTTAATATCGTTTGTCTTAATAAATTATCATTTAGTCAATTAGGTTTACATTCTTCAAATACCTTATTCTTAACTCCTTTTGTTTCTCATATCTTTGTCGATTCCAAAATCACCTTAAGAAATGCTTGCTTTTGTTCCCATTACTATGCTCTCTCATTTGTTTTCTTTAGATTCCACTTTCCATCGGTTAATGTTATTATCTTATATTTCACTCAATGTTTGTCACGACCTTAAGATTCAATCTTGTTTCTCCTATTTGATTTTACTTGGAACAAGCAAAACCTAAAAGGTTGACTTGTTGGAGACAACTTATCTTTGATCCATTACTTTGATGAATGAGATGCCATTGAATACAAATTATACCAGATGGTGAACGTCTTGTATGTGGATGTGTGTGTGTGTGTCTTCAGATTTAATCATGTATATGTTTACCTATTTAGGTTTTTTTATATTTTGATTTAGGGTTAGCCATCATTTTTGTTGCTTTTCTCTTGATTTTGATCATTGTAGCTTAGGGTGTTTAGATCCAATCCAATAAAAAAATGACCCAGAAAATTGGAAATCAAAACTTTTTTTAGATTTGTTTGAATCATTTTTTTTTGTCTAACCTATTGGTTTGGTTTGATTTGCAAATGATGTCTCCAGAACCAATCTAAACCAAGTCAAAACTATAATAATAAAGACTATGGTTGCTCGTAAAAAAATTGGTCCTCATATTGTTTGCACAAATATTTTCTCAAGGTGTATGGGTCCTTTCTTGAATTTCTCTATGTTATTTCTATTTGATTTGTTTAATTTTCCTATCAATTATGATTTTATATTATAATTTTCCTCTTTTATGTTAATATTTAACTATTTGATTATTAGTTTTTTTAAGATGTGTTTGAATTCACATGACTAAGACAAATTTTGGCATGCAACCATGATATTAACAATTAATTTGGTCTTACACTAAGCACACTTAATTGCTTTCTATATGTGATGAAACTTTACTCATCCTTGTACTTTTTGTTGATTTTTTGTTGTAGTTATTATTCTTAATATTTTATTTTTGTCTTGCCTTTTCAGTTTAGTCTTTTGGTAATAGTCAAGTATGTTCTAATAATCTTTTAATAAATATGGGATTACTACTTGTTATGTTGTATTTGACTATTTGCTACAATTGAATTGATTAAGTTGTGAGATTCTATTTGCTACTTGTTATTATTATTTTGCTTTACAACTCTTGTATTTCTCTTGTGTGGATTTATATTTTGTTTATAATTATGATCACGTTGTGGAATTTAATTTTTGGAGTTAAAGATACAACTAGTTGGAAGAGGTAATGGAAAAAGGTAAAAGGTAAAAAATTATTGAAGGAACATAATTCCATGAGATAAAGGCATGACAATTATTTTGCCAAAACAAAAGGGGTGATTAAGGAGTTTTGCCTTGTCTTAAGATCACATCCCTTTTAATGTAAATAATGCAACAATATCCTCAATCACTATTACTAAAAATTGTCATGTTAAAGAAGGTAATTAAGAAGAGAATTAGGAGGGAAAATGGTCATGTGGGATAAAAGAGAGGGGCACATAAGGCTTTAATGAGTCAATAAAAGCCATTAGATTAAATTAAATTGGATGAATAAGATTTGATATCAAAAATTAATTTGACACCTTGTTGTCAAAGTTTAATTCAAGCTAATGTATTTTATTAACTCATTAAAAACTCATGTGCTCCCTTTATTTGATGCCTCACATGGCCTTCTCTCTCATAATTATCCTCTCAATTACCTCAATTTTTGTGACAATTTTTTGGTAACAATGATGGAGGATATTATTCTATTGTTTGCCTTAGAAGGATGTGATTTTAAGGCAAGGCAAAACTCATGCATCACCCATTTTGTTTTGGAAAAACCATTGTCCTGCCTTTTTCATGGGATTTTGTCTTCATAACCATTGAACCTTGTCCCCCTTTCTTCGGATTTTTCATATAACTCTTTCCCATTACTCCTTTCATCCACTATAAATCCCCCAACTCCACTGCTCTGAACCGTCAAAATTTGACACATCACCAATTCAATGTGCGTTGTCATTCATAAGCACGACTTCACACAAGGATATTAAGATATATCTGGTCAGACAAGGAAAAAGTAAAAGGCAAAAAGTGATTGAAGGAGGTTTTTAGGGCTCGGTGATTGGAAGACATAATTCCATGAGATAAAGGCAAGAAAATTGTTTTGCCAAAACAAAATGAGTTATTCACAAGTTTCACCTTACCTTTAAATCACATTCTTTTAAGGTAAACAATATGAAAATATCTTCCATCACTATTACTAAAGAAAATATCATGTTAGAAGAGGTAATTGATAAAAGAATAGGGAGGGAGAGAGTCATGTGAGGGATCAAAGAAGGGGACATGGGTTTTTAATGAGTTAATAAAAGTCATTACATTAAATTAAAATGGATGGATAAGATTTGATGTTAAAGTTTAATTTGACACCTTGGTGTTAAAGCTTAATTTTATACTGTTAACACAATCAAGCTTTTTAAATTTTCTATTGTGAAAAAAAATACTTATCATCATTGTTATTGTTACCACCATTATTACTACATTGTTATTGTGGCCATCACCATTGCTACTATTTTTATTGTCACCACCATAAGTGTCAACATTACCATTATTATTGTCGCTTTTGCCACAACTATTATTGTCACTTTTATCACTAACAATGTTTTGACTTTGACTATCATTATCATCATTATCGTTACAAACACTTTCATTATCATTGTTATTGTCATCACAATTGCTTGAAAGGAGACAAAGGATGTGAGAAAGACGATAAATGATGAAACTTGGAAATTGAAAGAAGACACTAGAGAAGAAAAAAGGATAAAAAAAAAGTTTGAAAATAAAAGAGATAGAAATTGAGATATTAATAAATTAGTATTAAAATATTTATTTTATTTTAATATGTAATTAATAACTTAAAAATTTAAGGTAAATTATACGGAGGAAAAATATATTTAAGTTAATATATTAATTTAATTAATATTTATTTATTTATTCTTCTCCTTTCGTACTCATCATATTGAACGGCCATGATCCTTCCTCAGAGTAGAGAGCACAGTGACTGACAATAAATACAGTCATCAGCCCCCTGTGTTCACCCATAAATTGTCTTCTAGGGTTAGGCTTACGGCGTCGAGCTCGCAACCAAAATTTGTGCTTCGGTAATCATCCAAATTATCTTTCACCCTTTTTTGATTTTGATGTTGATATGGCGAGGCTACATGTAGGCATGTACAAAGGGAAGGGTGTGAACTAAAATCCAGTATCCTTGATCTTGAATGTGCCATAGCTGTAGCTAATTCAAAGGTCATTCCTTGATGATCACTTTGCCTTCGTGTCATTCTGAAATCAAAATGCAGCTGATGATGATATCAGTCACCAAATACCATCTTTCGGGACTGAATGGCTTCTTTTGCCTTGCTGTTATTATTCTGCAATTCTGAGGCTGTTTATTATTAGATTATGATATAAGTATTTGGTGTTGTGAAAATGACTTTTGATTTTGTGATTGAAGAAGTCCTGAATTTTTTTGGGGGAAAACTCTTGTTTGTGTGTTGATAATTATCCCAATTGAAAATGTTGGTTATTTGATTTGGATATTGTTTTGGTGAGGCTACATGTACCAAGGGAAGGGTTGGAGCGAAAAAGCTGTACCCTTGATCTTGAGTGTGCCATAGCGGCTGTAGCTACATCAATTCTATTACAGAAGCTAACTGGCCGGTTGTTGTGATATCCTTTTTGGGTTTCTGTCAACAAATCTGCTTACCGAGCTTCTTACATTCACCCTCTTCCTCCTAAAGTTCATTTCTTTTTTGTTTTGTTTGACCCTTTTGGGTTTGTGCTGAGAAGGGGAGAAGAGGAAAATAAGCCTATGATTTCGCTTTTTTTGAAGACCCTTCTCTTACATTGAACACTTACAATGGTCACTTTCCAGGCAATCTGCTTTGATTTTTCAGCAGCTTGCGTCTATGGGTGCCTACATACACACACATTCTTCTTATTTTTCTTCTTTGCCTTTGCTAAATTGAAATTCCTGTATGTGAATAATATATTGAATGTTCTAAGCTTAACTTTCTTGATTGCTAGTGTGCGTCCAACTTTTTTCATTTGTCTTTCCAAATTACAGTATAGCCACCTGCCAATGATGATAACAATTACCATAACCATCTTTCGGGACTGAATGGCATTGTCATGCCTTGCTGTTATTATTCTGCAATTCTGAGGCCGTGGCTATATTAGTTTAATTTTATTTTCGTTCTCCCTCATGTATGGTTTTATTAGTTTAATCACTTTTGTTCACTCTTGTATTAAGCCTGCTTCAATTAGACTTGCTAAATAATCTTAGTTTGTTGTTTGCAGATTCAAAAGGGCTTGCAGATTTCTCGTGACTTGCTATCATTTTTATTTTTGTTTTCCATGGCTAATATTATGTTTTTAGATACTTGCCAAGATGGTACTGATCAAACAGAAAGAGGAGGTTTGGAAATTGGAAGGAAAAGAAAGGGTAGATATTTATTTTTAAACAAGAGAATTACATATAAATTTAACTTAATTTGTCCCCCTCTTCTAAAAATCATCCCTCATACCCACCAAGTCTCTTAGAAGTGTTCTAAAACAGCAGGTCTTCGAGCTCTGTAGTATGAAATGACTAATTGCCTGATTGTATTTGTATCAGAAATGTAATTTTGTTCTTTCACAACGAATTTTTCCTGATTGAAATATTGCATGAATAATTGAGTTTTTGCCTGTGCGGTAAAGATAACTTTGTTGCACTCAATACAAACAATCCCTAAAAGAACGATACTGAAATGGCGGTTAGCCTATAGTTCCTAGAATCTCTGAAGGAGAGAAATAAACTGCCTATGGACAAAATTTAAGACAATAGTCTTGTATAATTTAATTCATGCTTGTACATCAGTGATTTTACATGTAAAACACATTTTTTTTCTACATGTCTTAAGAACCCGCATACCTTTACCTTTTACCTTGCATTGACTGATTCAGTGAAGAGGACTTTGAACTTCATCCCTGAAGTTTGTGCATCGGCAAAGGTATTATGTTGAATATAAGAAAGTAATTTTGATAAGATTATGATATTCGAATCCATATAAGAGATATTTGAGAATATTAATTTAAAATAAAGGCATTGACTAATAAAGTTGCCCAATAAAAATTCACGATAGAAAATTTTAAAAGGTTGCAAGAAAACTGAGATATTCAATTCAATGAGTGTCCGTCCAGAGTATTATATGAAGGAATCTCTTAACTTAAATAATTGTCTCAAAGCTTTAAATATAATATTACTTATGCATCTTCAGTATATTTACTTAACATTTACAATTGTAGTGATTGTGATATTCAATTAGTTTGTTTTAGCTTATTTTCTAAGTAAGTATTTTTTTTTTCAAAATAAAATAAATAGTTTTATAGTTTTTTATGTGTTTGTCTAAATTATTTTTATCTAAAATAAATTATTTTGTTTTTTTTAAGAAACAAATCCTATTTGTTCCTTAAAAAAATACTTATTTTAAAGATGTTTTTTTTTAAAGTTTAAATAAATTTATCCATTATATTTTATGCTATTGACTTAGGTAGATTTTTATATTGAGAGTGTTTTAATTTCTTTCTTGTATCAAATAGTTCCGAATTTTCTTAAAGTTTATTTTCTTCATTTTTTTAAGTTTTCTATCCAAAATTTATATTGTGCAATTCTATTTCTCAGTATCTTTATTTTAAACTAAGATTCTCAAACATCCTTGTATTAAATTAATTCATATATTATAATGTTGTCGAACTTATTTTCTTAAATTTAAGATAATACCACTATTTTAATTTAAGCTCCAAATAGATCTTTGTAATCCTCTCTTTCACATAATCGATCCATCCATATGCTCTCTTTACCTATCTCTATTGAGGGATATCCATTATTTATCAAATTTCATTGTTGTAATGAGCTCGAGCTTTTGTTGATGTTTGATCAGAGAAAATGATGAAGACACCTCAGATCTAATGATATCAAAGAATTTTACTCCGATCCGTGTTAAGATGTGATGATGTTGTAGAGATGTAAACTTATTATCATGAAGAATTAAAGGATCTTGAATTATCAGACTTTTTTTTTCCGGTCTTAATTGGAGTAGCAAGGTTTTCGTCTTGAAGCAAAGGTATCTTTGGCAATTGCTGGAAAAGAAATGTTGCATTTAATGATATTAGACTCTGAGAACAGTAAAGAACGACTTTTGAATGAAGCAAACTTGTGATTGTGTTGCTTCTACCGGTGTTCATTCTTGAATTTGACGATCATATAAACTAATTAAACTGATTTGGATTAGTTTAATTTATATTTTTCCACTTCAAATTTGAACAAAATAAATTGATGTATGCATCTAGCTAGAGACTAGGATAGTGAAGTGGTCCACTCACTATACAGTTATTTCAAGCAAGACTATCTCGATCGTTTTCTGGAAGTGCTAGAGTTGAAAAAAATTATATTGTAACTTAGCTTTTGGTGAATAATTTATCCACTTGCTATAGTTTATTCCTGAAGATGTGCCACTGCGTGGCGCAATACAATTCATTTTGGGGGACCACTGGCACTAGGCACAGGAAGTTGGAGGCAGACCAATAAATGTCTTTGCAATTATCTTTGAGCTGCTCTGTCAATGCCATTCGGACTAGTGTGCTGAACATTGGATTTGAAGGCTGTATATTCAGATCCTTTTCCATTTGCCAAGAAATCGATTCTTTATCTTATTGTACAATGATTTTTCTTTTAACATTATCTTCCCGAATAAATAAAAGAAATGCTAGCATAACAATGAACCCTGCTTACCAGTTACCACATCTATGATCTACCTATAAGACAAAAATATGCCAGAGCTGTGCATCAGAGAAATTGTTCTCAATTAAGCACTTTTTGAGGCTAAGGCACTTCACAGTTCACACCACCACTCATCAACTTCCAACCATCAAGAAAAGCACTTGTATAGTTGTATACAAATAGAATAAATATGACTTCAATTATGCACCAAGGCTATCAGAATTAAACACAGCAGTCAAATGACCAGTTCTGAAGCCAGTATTAGTGGCATAAACATCCCTGCACTTGTGTGCTTTCACAGGTCTCACTTCAAATCCAATGGACCTTTTAGGAAACAAAGACTCATCAGAAGACAAAGGCAATGATACCCTTTTAGTTGCAACTGCATTGGTTGTTCGTTTGTAAGCACCGAACCACTTGGCTTGCATGTACACATTTCTCCTCCATGGTGGTATGTGCAGTTTCATTCTTTTCATGGAGCCCTTGATAGCAGTGCACATCAGCCTCACAACCTGCTTCATCTCTTCCACTTTACCCACAAATATCAATGGGAACACATCTAGCAAGGAAGAATATTGATCTGTGGGACGAGCTATTTCGAACTCGCCAGCAAGGGAAATTTCAACTATGTAGCGTTTTCCCTTAAAATTGACATCAATGTACTCATAATCACCAGCTGTTAATCTTCCATTTTTCTCCCACTTGGATTTGCAAAGACCTGTACAGAGAGGGTATAATTTATCAAACAAAGTCCCATAACTTGTTGATCTTTTCAATAGTATTATTTTGCTACAATATAAATATATATAACCATTCTTATTCTTATTGGTATATGCGGCTAATCGATTGGCAACTTGACATGTATGCTATTTTAAAAATAATTGAACATAAAAAATAAAAATACTGTTCATCCTGATTGGGGCACATGGGTATGATGAATAAAACTTGCCCCTCTCGAACGATCTAGATGTAGACATAATATAATAGATTAATCAATTGATCCAAGGGAATAAACCAAAGGAAAGGGAATCATTCTTTTTCTTAGCCAACCATTTTCAAATGTACCAAATTAAAGTGATGGTGAGTTGAATCAAAATTAAGCTCATTTAGCTTGGAGCAAGACAAGAAACAAGAGCTAAACGTTAATAAGGTGGGACAAAACTTAGAAGTTGTTATTAAGTATGTTTGGTACTGTTCTCAAATAAAAATTAGAATTTGATCTTAATAATTGTTTTTTAATAAAATTCCAATTCTGATGCTAAAAACAAATAAGAAACTGTATGCAATCTTTGTGTGAATGGTATACCAAATCAATTAGTAGCATGCAATTGCAATACTAACCAGCATCAAAACCTTTCTCCCTTAACAGAGAGATCAACCTGCGTTTGTAATTGTTCCCAACAAGTCCAAATGCAACTTCAACCTCTCTCCTAATTTTTTCTTTGGCGTCCCTTTCATCCTCATCAGTCTCATCTTCTTTCCCATACAAGAAACTCTGCAGCATTTCCCTCTTCTCCGAATCAGACCACTCAGTTTTTTCTAACTCTTCTTCATGAACACCACCACCTTCTTCTTCTTCTTCTTCTTTTTCCCCGGTGGTTGTTGTCTCGTTCTTCTCCATAAAGGACTTCACGAGATCCGACAAATCGGTCAAACTCTCCGGCGAGTGCTCGCTCCCGCTGCTCTCGCAGAGCCTCACGCGTGCCACGTCAGCGTCAAACGCCGCTGCCACTCTCTGAAACCTCACTGGAATCCTTGCCATATCTATAAGAGTATTATTATGCAATATGCACCACACCACTTTCAAAAATTTAATTAATTTCTTAATGAACATGTAAATAAATATATATAGGTAAAGTAGAGCAATGGTGGGGTGGTGAAGTATAATTATTACATGTGACGTTGAAATGTTGCTATGGTGTGTACATGAAAGGAGTGAGAGAAAATAGAGTAAGAGTTAAGACAATTGGGAAATGGCGTCATTATTTATACATGAATGTTGAAAGTTGAACACAGTGTACTATGATTGACTTGTTGAACAGGGAACGGTTGAGGATTTTTTTTTATTTTTACTAGAAATTATGAATGTAGGCCAATTATTGGACTCGTTTGATGAACCTGGTCAGAAAAAGCGTCCGGGTTCGGTATTAAATGTTGTTACAAAGAATGAAATCATCAACATTGGCATTTTACTACGAGTATTACATAAGATTTAGCGCAGTCAAAACTTATCAAGTTTGTTTTTAGAGAAAAATAAATAAATATATAAAGAGTTACTAATTTACATAAAAAAGGGGAAAAAAAACAAACAAACTTAGATGTTGAATATCTCACTTTCTACTCACCTCATCGTCATCGTTATTGGAAAAGAAAGTTTGCATGCTTTTGGTTCTCTGAGCTTTCTTTATTTTATAGTAATTTCCGTTACTTCTAACTTAATTATTTACGTACATTAAAACGTATATAATGGTGACATAAAATTCGAAATGGAACTTATCTTCTAGATTTCTAATATAGTACATATTTAAATCTTATGCCTATTTATTCTTCTCTTTTTTTCGATATATAACATATATGCCTCTTTATTCTTGGTGGACATCATATATAAAAATTTAATATTTATTAAGAGAAAAATAAATGCAAAATTTAAATTGATATAACATTTTAACTTAAAATTTGATATACAAAAATCTGTTTTTGAATTAATAGTGCAAGGAAAACTAAACATTTGATACAAAGGATTCTCCAATCGTTGCCAATGTATGATGATTATATATGTAGAGATATCATTAATTAATTTATTTTATCTATGTACTGATACTTCTCATAGAAATTAATATTCGTACGTAATTTATATGTATTGAAAAGTTAATGAATGTAACATGAATAAAATAATATTTGATTGCAAAGTAGTTCAGATAATTAAATATTTTCTCAAAATTAAAAAGAATCGATATATTTTACGTGTAAAAAAAAAAAATACTATTTGTTCATTCTCATTTCTTTTGAATTGGGGAAATTTATGGGTTTTTTTGGGTATAGGGGAACTTCATTGTTTTAATGACAACAATAATTCACACACAACAATAATTCACATGTTGATGGGCAATTTCCAATCAGTACTTTTAGGTTGTGTTGTTACCCGTTAAGCTACAGGAGAAAGAAAACAGCACATATGGTTTGATTAATAATGGCTAACACATAAAATAATATAAAATTTATCAAAATATTATTTTTAATATTAATTATCTTAATATAATTTATTTTTTTAATATATTTTATGAGAATTCAAAATATAAAATATATAAAAATAAGTTAGTTAGTCAATAATATAAATTCAAAATACATGATAGGATAATGTGAATTCGAAATACATAACATGATGAGTTTATTGTAATTAGTATATAATATGAATTCAAAATATATGACATGATATTGTTATTGTAACTAATAGGTAATGGATGAACTAAAAATAAGAGAGAAGTGGGGATATTGTCATTAGCATTGTTCCATAATTTTTTTTTTCAAATCAAACTTGAAACATAAATATTTGTCCTATGGAGTGTTATACATTTTAGCAAATCAAATGGATCCCTTATTATGGTTATGTTAGACAAAATTAGTTGAAAATTAAAAAATTAACTTATTAAATTATAAGTATTTGATAAAATTAATTGTTGATGTAGCTTAAAAAATGTAAAATGAAATATTTAAAAAAGATAATAAGAAAATTGAATAAATATTTTAAGAATAAAAAGAGAACAAAATATAAAACATTACTTCAAGTACCATTTCAAAAAACTTTAAAGTCTATTTAAAAAATTTATTTATCAAACAGTAAAACAAAAAATCGACTAAACAAAATTTAAAATTAAGTGAAATGTCATGATGTGAAACATAACCTTTATATTTCATAAGTTTTATTTATTTATGTTGCAAACTCTTCGATAATTGTAAAATGCCTAAAAGTCAGTTTTTGAAAAGTAGCTTATTGTGAACTTGGTAAAAGCTTGAGACAATAGCGAGAGTGGCAGGTTTCCATCCTTGTCAATGTTCTCCGTTCTACAAAAGTTTAATGTTAATAGTAACCATCATTTTATATGTTTGTAAAAATAATTATGGCAAAAATTAATAAATTTATTAATATATAGTAATTCGTGAATAACCTTTTTTAGTCATTGAATAATAGTGTACAATTGTATAGATTATTACTGTGTAACCTTTTTTTTATCTTTCAAAAATAGGTGTATAAATATCACTTTTCAATGATAAAATATTATTAATATATATATATATATATATATATATATATATATATATATATATATATATATATATATATATAAACAAAAAAAAATTAGAAGCGATCCACAAGAACGCTGACCTAATGGACGGACAGTTTAAGTCTAGCCCACCAAAGGAAATTAAATGTGGGCCCTTCATCGTTACTCTGAGGCCTCAACAACATATATATTTTTTGGCATTGTCATCGTGAATATTTTCTTGCCATTGTCACATTTTTCTATTTTATATATGTCTGATCTTATGTTGCGATGTGGAAATTGGGCGCTGTTGTGCATGCAGATGCAACATGCAAAGTGAGAGTGATTTTTTTAGAGCATAGCAAGTCGTTGGGGGGCAAGGTGAGGAATGTTCTCTTGTTTTGTTGTGCTTAGAAGAGACCAGGTTCAATGAACCTCAAATAAGCGTCTATATTCATTGAATCAAACTCAGATTTAATTACCACGTCAAGAAGTCTGGGATGATTTTACGTTGTACTGTATTGGACATGATTAAGATAAGGTAATATAAAATTTTATTGTTTTATTAGGTTTGTTGCAAATAATGTGCTGTATATATATGAGTGAGGGCGTGGAAAGTTTGGGTAAATGAAATGATTGCTTAAGAGTAAGATTTTCGATCATATGAGCATGGATGCAGCCAGGATTGAATGATAGGGCATCAATTATAAAAAAATAATTAAAGAGCAAATTACATTGAGCTCTCTCATATTTAGGATTTTTTGCACACACATTCCCTTCTTTCAAATGCATTTTTTGCTCCCCTAGAGCATAGTTACTAAAGTTGTTAAGTTGGATGCAAAATGTCAAAACAATCCTCACGACTTAGTCTGATCGGAACATAAACATACCTGCACGTTAGTTACAGGATAAAGTTCGTTTTGTTAGAAGTGGAATAGTAGATTTTGTAGTGTTGTGATGAAGCACAAATTCTGATATCAGTAATTCGAACTTATGCTTATATTCGACAACCTATAAAATCATGACAGCATCAATAATAATACACAGAAATATTCCACAAACTTATCTCTTAATTGACCTCGAATCAAAGTAATTGAGTGTCTTTCATCCCTCTGCTCATATCATAGTCCCAATGTAAGACGCCACACCCAAGCACCACCACCCTCTGCCACCCTCTACCATCGAATACGAAACCTCCACCGCCAACATCTCACCTCAACTGCCACGAACTGTGGCCTTTCAAGTTTCATCAGCTCTGATATATATATCTATCACTTTAATTTCATTATAGAAAGAAGAAAAAATAAAATAAAAAAGAAACCAACAGTATACAAAGTTATACCCCAACTCATTATTAATGAGAAATTAGCAATGAAAATTGAGTTTGTGACTTTCTACTCCTCACATTTTGATTGTACCAATTAAGTCGTGTTTTGCAAGTCAAATGGATTTTTTTTCAAATTATGTTTTTGATTCTTCATAATAACAAGATTTTCTCATTTGATTAATCATTTTTTTATACTGTTATCAGATTCTTCCTAATCCTAATCCTGTAATTAGTTTTCTCCTTTTATTGTCAAGTTCCCTTCAAATGACACACGGAGTGAGATACCTGAAAAAGAACTCCGATACTCAAATCAATATTTATTTGAATTGTGGATTATGGATGGACATGCTACCTACATCTTCCTGCTGCTCCGTTGGTCTTATAACGAAGATAGTTAACAAGTTGATAACTATACATGAAAATACACATATAGTTACTACTAAAGAGATTGTGGTAGTGGATTAGCTAATGTTGACTATTCGTGGGTCCCATAATACACATAATTTTTCTTCTGTTAATTTTTCCATTAAATGTATTTTTTTTGGTTTATTTTCTAGTTCCTTTAAATATTAAGACTTTTACATGTGATATATTTTTAAACAACATAATTTTTTCATTTGATCTCGCCAAGTATTAGGAATTTCTTTTTTACTCTCGTTTTTTCAACAAACAAAACAATATGGGGAAGAAATTTCGAAGGAACATAATTAAAAAAATAGGAGTATGAATAGAAAAATCATAATATTTTAATAGACCGAAATATTTAATTTATTATTTTTTATATCAAAGGGAATAGAATTTTAATAAATACATTTATATACAAATTAGCGAGGCTTTTTTTTTTCTTCTTCTTCTTTTACCCGCGAAAGCATATGCGACCTAGCCCTTATGCTTTTGTTGGGCTAAATGAGCTATGTCATGAAGTCGGGCTATTTTTCTCACTAGTCCCATTATCATTATTGGCAGCTTATCTGTAAAAACTTACCAATTGAATGCTGGCTTTTGCTTCACGCACCCTACTTTTTGCTTCTTCCACCCCCAAACTTTTTAATATCCTCGAGCTACTCTTCCTTTATTGTAACTTCTTTATGGTGAGTTCGTTTATTTAAGTTTTTTTTTTTCCTGCACTTGTATTTACCGATTGACTAATCTGTAAGTTAATGGGATCGTTAGAATTTTTCTTAATCTTTTGAATTTGTTGTTCCAAAAAAATGTAATGGATTGAGTAATCCGGAATCCATGTTGTTTTTTTGGATTACTCAATAGAATAGAGAACAGCGCTATGATGTTTCTAGAATAACAAATCCGAAAGCTGTCTAACAGTATTCTGAATTGAGTAATCTGAAATTCATAGATTTTGAATTACTTAGTCTAGAATAAAGTTAAACAATTATCATATTTGTTGTTTCTAAACTTTGTTAGCCAGTAACATTATGGAAAACTGATTCTGAAAAACTAATTCATTTTTTTCCATTGAAACTTCGACCAGTTTTTAGTAACCCATCAAATTTTTACTATCTTTTACACAACAAAAACTAAAAACTTATGAAAACAACAAAAATCTCCAAATTTCCCTCCTTCAAATCTTAATTTATATTTTCATATTATATAAGATCCTTCAAAATTTATTAAATTTCCACTGAATTTTTAGCTTCTAAGTTTTAAAAATTAATTCATTTTCAAAATTCATCATAAACTCCAATTATTTCATATTTTAAATTAATCTCATAAAAAAGACAATATTTTTATAATTAAAAATAAAACAATTATTTTGTTAAATCAAACCGCTGCAAAGGTATGTTTATAAGTTTGGAGCATTTAAGCTGTTCATAAAATAGTTTGCTTATTAAAAAAAAAACAGTTCATAAAATAATAAAGTCATTCAGTAAATAATGATAATAATCTATACTAATAAATATACACATTTCACTAAACCATTTTATCCTTTGTTTAAATTTTTATTATTTCTCTTCTAATAAATACTTGCTACTTTCATCTTGTTAGGTTTCTTTTTTACTTCTATTTTTTTTTCTTTTTAGTTAAAATAAGTAAAGAGATAGGGATACCTCTCTCTCCACTAATGATAATAATAATAATAAAGTCATTTACTTTACGTGTTCTCTTTAGGATAATTATTTCATACGATTGGTATTACATGTTTTCATCCCAAGTTGCCAATTCCTGGAACCTCTCACTTAGAGGACACAAATGAACCCCATAGCCATAACTGCTATTCTATTGCCTTTTTTTTTTGAATTTTTGGGATCGTTGTTGGTTGCATACTTGCACGATATTTCATTTTATCACGGACTCTCCTTTTCTTTTACAGAAAGGTTTTCAGTGCGGCTGGGGGAAAAACCTTGTACAAAGAGTTATTTATTTTAACATTCTTTTACTTTATTTTTTGTTAGCATTTTACACCAAAAATATTAAAACAAGTAATATAATTAAAAAATGTCCGGGAATTTTACAGAATTCAAAACTAAAATGCCTAAACTAATTAAAGTGTCATAGTGTTACTTCCGCATTATCTAACATACTTCTCTTAATACTTATTTTATTAATCAAAATTTATTAAAATTATAAATAATATTCATTAAATAAAGAATAACACCTACACAAATTTATAATTTTCAACAAATTTTGGTGAACAACAAAATTTTATTAATAAGAATGTATTAATTACTACTATCCCTAAATATAAAATGTAAGATTGTTTTAATTATTTGATATCTTTTAAAAAAAAAGTTAAGTAACATTAAATTTATTAATAATTTATATTATTTTTTCTAAATTATCCTTACAAATTGTGGAGACTTATAATTCTTCTCTTTTCACTTACTTACTTTTTTTTATTTAATTAATTAAGGTGTGTTAGTTTTTTTATCCAATTCAAACAAGAGAGATAATATATTTATCCTTTTAATATATAACATTTATTATAAAATACTAAAAAAATTTGAGTAAAAAAATAATTAATACAAAATTCAACTTGAAAAATGTTTTATAAAAAATAACAAACAAAACTAAAAATGTTATATTTAGGGACGAACCCAGGAACATTTTTGTTATGAGAAAGTAAAGTAAAGAAGGCAATGAATGTGGTAGGGGTAAAGTGGTCTATCTATGGTGAAAATGATCAAGACCGTTCACTTTATTGTGGTGAAGGGCATAGAAATAGAAAGAGGTAGACTAGAGTAAGAGTACCTTCCATTTCCATATACAATTGACAATTGGTTGTAGTGAGTGTGGGAGGAGAGTCACAACTACCAGTCCTTGCTTTGCATCGTGTGAGTTTGGGAGAGGAAGGAAGCTACTCGGAAAGTTATTCCTTCCTCAGCAAAAAAAAAACCATTCCTTTATAACCATAAAGCGCCTTCTTTAATTTTCTTCACCACCACTCCATTACTCTCTCCACGCACCCCCTACTACCTTTGTTTTGAGTTTGAGGAATATAAGAAAAATGAAAATGGGTAAAGGAATTGTTTTTATTGTTGCTCTGGTGGCCATTTGCCTTGGTGGGAAATGGGTGGAAGCGCAGGTGCATCATGTTGTCGGAGCAGACCGTGGTTGGGATCAAACCTCCGACCTCGTTTCTTGGTCTGCAAGCAGAGTCTTCAGGGTTGGAGACCAAATTTGTAAGTCTCTAATTCTTTCTCTCTTTTTGTTCTATTTTCCCACTCTATCTACCCTTCTTTATTCATTCTTAGTTTGAGTACTTTATTGGTTGTGATGAAAATTATGATTTTTTTTATTCGTGGATGAAAATTAAGAATGATAAATGTTTTTTTTTTTTTTTTTACCTTTTTTATTGCATGATTTGGGGCTTGTCGTTGATTATATTATTTATGTTATTCTTGCAAAATAGCGAATAAATAAGGAGTAAATAACAAGTCAGCTTTCATAGATTGGCTTTCCCCGTCTGTTCTATGCTTCCATTTAACCGGCGGAGCCCAGGCACTGCGGTTGTTAGATTGCGTATCTTCTAGGTTTGCTTTCATATATTTACTATTTTTTCTTTTCACAATGGTGATATTTATTGAGATTAAAACTTATTACTTCATACACATTACTCAAATTTCCCAATAGATCTTAGTGGTTTCATATGTGTACTATTAATCAGTGGAAGCATAAGCTTGCATCCTTTTTGGAATTGTTTTTTAGGATTTTTTTTTCAGAGTTTTCGATTTCTTTTTTGTCAACAAATAAAACCTAAGCACCCACTTAAATAAAGAAAATAAAATGACTTAAAAATGCATGGCATTATTATTTAAACAGTGTTATTTGTAGGTAGCATTTATTTTAATTTGACGCAATACTTTGTTGCATTATAAATTTATGTTAGGGTTATAACATGCAAGGATGAAATGAGGAATCAAGCAATGACCTCAAAGATAAAAATGTAATATAAAAAGAATTATATAAATAATATATGTCTTTCTACAACTCTTTATAATTTATTTTTCTGCCTTTTTCTTTTCATCTTATTATTATATATTTTTTCCTCTTATCTTTTTTATTTGTCTCTTTATTTTGTAAGAATTTGTATAAAAATTATGTAAATGAATATAACTCCCCTTATAAAAACAAGTTTTTTAGGTATCATCATCATGATGCATTTAATTTCTTGTCTTTATGCGGTGCTTAAATATTAATAAACAATAATTCTGTGGGCCTGTGCACGTGCCAAAACGAGCAGGGCTCACTTACTCTGTGGCTCAGGGATTAGTCGCTGAGCTGAAAAGCAGAGAGGAATATGAGGCATGTAATGTGAGCAACCCCATCAACGTGTACACAGAGGGTTTGCATACTATCCCTCTTGAGAGTGAAGGAATGAGGTATTTTGTGAGCAGCGAGCCAGAGAATTGCAAAAATGGTCTCAAGCTACACGTTGAGGTTCTGCCCAAGGCTGATGAACGTATCACAGAGCCTTCCACTTCTACCCTAACAGATGAGGCTGTGGCGCCCACTACTCCTTCTGGTTCACCACGTTATGCTCACAACACTATGTTAAAGCTCACGGTTATATTGTTTCTCATCATAGGTCTTGCTTACTGACACCTGTCCCAACCCTATATATGTATTTAAGACACTATTTTGGGATTTGGGACCCTGCTATGTGCCATTTTTTTTAATGTGGGTATATGTCTAGTTTAAGAAGGATTTTTTTTTTGTCTTGTTTTATGAATTTAACTGTTATGTTTTTAAGAGTAAGAATTTTAATTCCTGAAATTACAGTGACTACCTATTGCGCTATCAGTAACTATTTTATTTTCCTGCAGCATTTCGAAATGTCATCACGATTGATAAAATTCCTCTAGCTACAGTTTACAAAATTTATGAAGGGCGGTGTCGTACCTAATAATTTGCACATAACACGAAAAATAACGAAGAACGTACATAAGTATTGTTGCTCTTGTACAATTTGCATCTACCATGTCATTAATTGGTACAGGCTGTTTATTCAATACACTGGTGTAATACATCACCTCCGTATCATATATCCACTTGCATTTGTAAACAGATGAAAACTGATTTTCAACGAGTTTTAAAAGCAAAAGTCGTACACTTAATGGGCATTAGCTTAATAGTATAAATCTCGAAGATGGTGCCCATAATGTGAAAAATATAGATGGTATATGAACTTATTTTCTTTTTAGTGCTGCATTTCCGTCAGAACCAATCATTGGGGTCTACATTGTCACTTATCTCTCAGGATAACATAACTGGCTCCAGTTGTAGTCTTCTGTATCTTAGAGATTCGCTTAAGGATCTCAGCAAATGCTTGCTTATCCTGCATGTAGCAAAGAACCACAGATGCAGTTTAGCCATCAACCCAAATGGATTACACGAAAATTGCAAGTATATAAAATATACAAGTACAAGTTAGAGAAGACTATTAAACCTTCACCAAAAGGGGAAAAACTTTTAAAAATTTCAGGAAAAGAATATAAAATGGCCGGAAGCAAGCTGGGTGGTGGGAACAGTTCCCATGTTGGCGCAAGGGAGAGGTGTTTTTACCTCCCTTTAATGCCGCCACCTATTCTTTTTTGCTTCTGAGCAAAGTAGCAAACCATGTTGGGTTTTTACAAGCTAACAGTTAGTTATGGTAATATTGTAGAAACTACCATTCGATTTGTGGTTTATCTTCAAACGCTGTTTATCTCAATATTCTGTGGCCTCAAGCTAAGAAAAGGTACCAGATAAGCATTCTTATCCTTACGTAATACATAGTTCATGCATCCAACATCTATCCAAAAGAACAAGGCAGTAATTCACTATAAGATTATTAGTTAGATTGCATCATTTTAATCCAACATTGACAGAGTCACAAATTCATTTTAAGCGTATTAAAATGAGCTCCATAAAAATTCAATGTATATCAATTTCCAAAAACTGGAGCCAATTTAGGAATTAGATTGGGGCCTGGGGAGTATTGAGCAGTGAAAAGCAGACTTGGATCATAAAGATAATGAAACATATTGTGACCATGGCATACACTAATTGGTTATAAGAATAATTAAGCAAACATATTGAGTTTAATTGAGGATAAAGCAAAAGTAACACTTACCTCTGAACATCTTAGTCTTGCCTTAAATTTAGCTACAAGATCCTGAGTGGTCACCGGAGTCTTCTGCCTTAAAACAGCCCTAATTTCTTCCTCACTCACCGGTCCAGAAGCTGTTGTTGTTGTGGAAGACCCGCCCTTTGATGACAATGGAGGTGTACCTTTTGGAGGTGCACTACTTTTAGATGCAGATCCATTTACATCTTTGGCGGACAATTTTGGTTCCTGATTTAATAAGATAACAAAGAATTTCAATGATATTTATAGGAAAACCTTTTGGATTAGCATCTAAAATCAAGTTCTTTTTGTAACAGAAAAAGTTCTTTGATAAAAGAGTCTTTTAAAAATCTCTCATCTTATAAACAAACAATAAAAGCCATAATGTGTTTGAATCCATCAAAGGAAAAATTGCTTCCAAGTTAAATTAAGAGCATTTTTGTCCAAATCTTCTCAAAAAAGTTTTCCAATTCAGTAGTATCGACTTTCGCAATAAAATAGCTTTCTTAAATAAACCTAAAAACCAAGGTAATTGCTCAGTGCTAAATTTATCGAAGTTAACCAAGCAGCCAACATTTTTATGAAAAGGAAAAGTAAAGCAATAATTTTAATAGTCAAGCAATCTCACAAAAATCAGTGACTTAAATTTTCTGCTTTCACCTTCTTTGGAGTTGCGGTATTAGATGGCTTTGTTTCTTCATTTAATTTTCTCTTCCCCTTTGAAGACTTTGAAGAAGGTGTTCCACGAGCAGGTCCTGTTGCTGTTGGCTTTGAAGGGCTATTGTCAATGGGTTCTTCCTTAAGGGCATCCTTTTGCTTTGTAGCAATGACAGGAGGGACACCAACATCATCATCCACCTAGGCAAACAAAAATGACTCATAAATCCATGAAAAATGCTCAAGTCCAGTTCAAACCATATGCAAGGTTTTCCAGAATTCCAATGAAATCAAAACAAATTAACCACTTCCCCTATCTGAAGTCACAAATGCAAAAGGCTCACCACAAAAGGGATTTCTGTTTGCACTAAGCTATGTTTAACTTTTTCATCTTATCAGGGGCACAAGGAACAATTAACAATTATAGTACATCTAAAAAAAATTAAAGAAAATGGCGAAGTGAAAAAATAAAAGGAAAAAAAATCCATACATCATCGTCATCGTCATCATCATCCTCTGCATCAGATTCATTCAGACCACTAGCTTTTCCAAGCAGCTTCTTCAGCTCTTTCCCAGATTTACTCAGACCTTCTCCCTCTTCATTATCTTCATCTTCCTCCTCCTCATCCTGCAATTGCAATTATAGGAATGATTTATGAGGGAATGCTGTCCACTCCAATTTATACCATATGCAGAACATAATATAATACATTGTAAGTAACCAAAATGACAATATCAGAACATGGCTGAAAGGATATAGCATATAGCATACTCCCATGTAAAAAGGAAACCAAGGCAGTCATGAGAATGAGGAAAGTAAATCCCTTAATAAAATGTAGCTTAATCAAGTACTGAAGTTCTAATGCTGGAATCAATAAACAGGCCTCTCTGTTAAGGTTATTTCAGAAAGAAAATTCTCTTTAAATTTATTTCTTATGTTTTCCAACCAAGAAAACGACTTCCAGATTTTGTGCTTATTTCAGTGAGGATATAGCATATGGAGAGCTACAAGGAAAGGGGGGGGGGGGGGGGGGAATGCTGTAGCTGTCGTATCACAATAATTTGACATCCATACCAAATATATAACATTAATTTATAGAAGCTAGGACACAGAAGTGGCAATATAATGACCAAACAGAGCACCATTAGATATCCAACTTCTAGGTCACAACTCTCAAATATTTGTGGAGTTGAAACTAACCTGCTTGATTTCAGGAGGAGCAGGAACTTCAGGAGCCAAATCCTCCCTTTCCTCAGGATCATTGCCAACAGCTTCATCATCATCAGTGAAAATCTCTTCATGCTCCCAATCATCGCCTGTAACAGATGTATAATTCAGAACATTATATAATTCATGGCTTCAGCCTTCATGTTTAGGGTTTACCATGCATGATTGGCTCTAAGAAATATTACATGGGAAAAGATGCACAGCTGCTGCAACATGCAAATTGATGCTTTAGCCAAGTCTAATGTGTCTATCAGTCTATTATTTACTGGTTTGCAGACGGTCAAGTCAGTTAACTTTCAAACAAGATGTTCTCATGAGTTAATTTTCACAATTTTTTAATTTCTTTGTCAGCTTTTTTAATAGTATTGATAAAAAAGTCATAATACTAGAAAATAAATAAACTTTATTAGACACATTGAAGATGCACCTACCCTATAATATATTTTTACAATTCAAAACTTCTGATAAATCACACATGCACATCAAACTTATGGCCACCAGTATTGACAAGTTATATGAATTCTATAATCCTAGCTAGTAGCTACATCCAAGTTCAAAATAAATACTTAAAAACCTGAATTATATGAAGCCTATATTTTGATTCATGGAAGCATTTAGTTTAATTATTTATTTACTCTCTAAGCAATAACGTAATATCCTCCGGTGAGTATGCAGATACACAAGTCACAACAATGAAGTAATCAATTAGATACTGGAAAAGATGGACATTGTAAGAACTCCTATAGAACTGAATCATATTTAGAAGAGACAGAATTTTTTCCTCTCATCTCCAACATTATATGATGCATATCCCACCTCAGCAGTTGCACAAGTGTTATTTCTATTCTGATTGATTATGGCATGCAATTGCATAGTAGATAGGTCAACACTTCATAAAACTAATCAGAAATAAAATGACAACCTTTGCCACCATTTTCATCAGAAACATAATGAACAAAGAAGGCAAGATACTCACCCTTCTCAACATCGTCGTCATCTAGATCATGGTCCCCTCCCCTTGGACCTTCTTCATCATCTTCACCAGCTCTTTTATTAAGTCCAAGTCTACTCTTCCTTTCTGATTCCTCCTCTTCATCCTCCTCTCCCTTATCAGACACATGACCTTCATCATCCTCATCAGTTTTTTTATGGCTTCTCCCTCCACCCGTGTTGCTTTCGTTGTCATCAAATTTCCCATGTTCACCAAATGCAGCTGGGCCATTATTTGCTGCTTTCATCATCCATCTTTGATATCCATCTGCAGTTTTCTTTCTATTCTTCATCTTCTCTTCTGCTTCCTCCAATGTCAATTGCTTATATTGAGCAACCTTGTTAAAGTTGTACCTAAAAAACAAACATGCCATACAACACATCTGCCTACTGTCTTTCGACCGGTAATAAAAATAGGACATTACATGATAAAAGAAAAACAAGCAAATTTCATAGGAGCACTCTTCTCACAGTCAAACACAATCCTTAACACAACAAGCATACCAAGAACCAGCAGGAATGGCAACAAACTCCTTCCTTTCCTTCATTAGCAGGTAATATGTAGCCGATTGTGAACCTTCTAGATGACCCTGGAACTGGGACTGACCTGTTTCATCCTCCAAGAGCCAAGGCTTGTTCTTGTACTTCTCCTATGTAATGCAACAAGAAATTATGCATTAAGAAAAACATGATCTATTACAATTACCTAGAAACTATTCACTTCCTTTTTTACTAACGTAGATCCATCTCCCTAATAACCATCTACTAGGCAATTCAAGCTCTGGACTTCGACTTTACCGTGACATGATGCATCGTGTATTCATTAGCACAATGTAATATACTTTTTTTTTTATTGGCAAATGTTAATTGTTAGTTTGTTAGTTTTTGTTAGCAGGAGGGGTTCAAACCCGCAACCTTTCCCTCCTTCTTAACCACCCAACCAACCAACCTTATATCTCCTAATGTAATATACTTGATATGCTGTTTTATTAATAATAAAGTAATATATCAAGTGTTACAAGTTTCCAATTTTTCAGTGAGCATTTCATTTGAGAAATACGGTGCTTTAAAGCACTCATTCTAACTAAATACGATGAGGGAAACTATAACCACAAAGGAATAGATTTCAATACCCGCAAAGTATCAGTAATTTGGCGTCCGTGTAGTCCATCCTTCTGCAGAGACCACTTGTTCTCAGCACTTTTCTTCTTCGAAAAATCAGGCAAACCGTTTATGAACCTTCCAATGAAGTAATTCTTATCATTGGGGGAACTTGCACGAACATTATATTCCTATGAAGAAACCGAATATATCATGTTCAATTAGCTTGGCAACGCCGAATAGAGTAAAATTAGAATAATACGCAAAAGTGAGAGGGGGAGAAAGAGAAACCGAACTCGAATCAAACGAGTGAGGGTGGCGCCACAATCAACGCATTTGGCGCGTTTGGCCGCCATGGTTTTGCCGCAGCCCAAGCACAGAGTCATGTGCTTGCAATTGCTTCCGTAGAGATCCGTCGTTGATCCGCATCCGCTACAACTCGACTTCAATTGCAGGTCGGTCGACATTTTCTCTGCGTCTCAACGTTCACCGATTCCGAGATACACACAAATTATATCTAGGGTTCCATATTTCAGATTTCTGTTAAGAAAATTTGTGCTCACTGCTCAGCATCTGATGGCAAAATTCCAACGCAAAGCACACGCACGCTGCATAAAACGAATCTTCAGTTTCGTTTCTTTTTTCTTTTTTCCACTTTCAGCTGTTACTCGTTTTTTTCTACTGAACCAATTCTGTTCAAGCCGCTGTTACCCAATTTAACTGTATTTAAGTTGGAGATCATCAGTTTATGGTCAGATTATTTTAGATGAGTTAAAACTTACTTGAAATAACTAAATATTTTATAAATATCTGTTTTATAATTTTTTACGTTGCAATTCACATGTGTTTAATTTAGTTTATTTTGAAAAATAATAGTTTGATTTTATCAATTTTTAAGAGATTCTTGAAAAATTAAACAATTAGTTCTAAACGTTTGTTTTTAAATGTTGAGGAGACGCGTATGCTTTTATTGATACATTTCTAAATGTGTTTAAAACATGAGGTTAATTATGTTTTTAGTATATGAAATGTGGTAAATAAGTTTTTTTTCTTTCTTCAAACTGAAAATAAATGATTTTAGTATTTCATATTTGAAAATTATGATTTTAGTCTTTAACCTGTCGTGGCAACCGATGTTAACGAAAATGGTAAAATGTGGTGATGTAATGCTATTAATATTTGGCATGTATTCATTTTTAAGTGTTACATCGTCATTTTAGTTAGTATCTTTGACTCTAAGAATAAAAACAGTTTTTTGAATTGAGAGACTGATGTATTTTTTTGGTCAAAGGGATAAAAAAATATATAACAAAAATATATTCCTATTGTGTAAAGTACACAATGGAAAAAGATGTTTTCATTTTGTATATTTTTGTATTCCTTTTACTTAAAGAAAACATGTTTCTTCCTATAAAAAAAGGATATTTTGGAAATAATTTATTTAAAAGCACGTGGGGGTGTAAATAGCAAAAGCGAAGGGAGATAACAACTCCCATGAAAAATATCTCTGTCTGCAAGGTAGCTGTATTTACTCTTTTTTTGTTTTTATTTTATTTTATTTTTCTCCTAATAGTTTCAGCAATTTTTCTTTGTTTTTTTTTACAGAAGTTTTAGCGCAAAATTGCTGCTTGCAACAATCATTACAAAATAGCAAAAGTGGAGGTAAAAACAGCAACTCTTATGAGAAAATAACTACAAAAGTAACAAAAGCATTACAAATAAGCATCACAATTGCCTTAAAAAAAAAACATCACAACTAAAGTGATTTGATATAGAGACGTGAGAATCATTATCCTGAAGAAATAAGAAGGCCCAATAAACAAGCCTAACACACTTGAGGTATTATCTGTTTAACCCTTACACACATCATCTCCTATAAATATTTATTTAAGTGTCGAAATCCTTGTAAATACACAACTAGAATTTGGCTTATGTAGACTTTCGAATATTCCACCCCAGATATTTGAACTAGTAGTATTGAACAATAATAAAAAATCTAGTTATCCACAAAATATAATAAGAAATGCTAAAATTGCTATTCACATGGGTATTAGTTTAGGGACAAACATATTTTTAGGACATGAGATTCTGGTGAGCTCCTGTAAGGTGCGCGGATACTTCGAGTGGGAGGTAGTTGTGGCTATCCAGTATCTAACCCCTTCATTCATTCCTTCTCAACAACCATCCCATAATTCCTAATTATGATCGAACAAAATAAATACTTTAAAACTAAATAAAAGAAGAAACTCTTTAAAACAATTATTCAACTCAATCTAATTTTTAAAGAAAGAAATTACTAAATATTCCTTTATAAATAATTTTTTTACATACATGAGAATAGAATAAAAGATGAATTCTACAGCTAAATAGATTATCTCTTTATTATAATGATTTAATTAGTTTTTAAAAATATAAATATATACAAATTTTTAGTTAGTTTTTTTTTTATAAAAAAATACTATAATGTTTATTTTAAGACGGAAGTAGGTATTCCCGTAATTTAAAAACACACTCTTGTAACTTGCTGATGCGCACCACTCTCTCTTTGTTCTTTCTCGGTTCAGTGTCTCTCTTTGACGGTGGTGCTGTCAGCATTGACCTCAGCTTGAGCAGTAAAACATCATCAGCACTACTACGGTACCATGGCTGTGCTGCAATCTTTCGTTTCGGTCCACCCAGATTCTCACTTCCCCATACAGAACCTCCCTTACGGAGTCTTCAAGCCCCAATCCGCTTCGCCTCCTCGTCCCGGCGTCGCCATCGGCGACTTCGTCCTCGACCTCTCCGAAATATCTTCCGCTGGTCTCTTCGACGGTCCTCTCCTCAAAAACTCCGATGCTTTTCTCCAGGTAACTTCCTCAACTTGACAACTTCAATCTGCGTTTCACTTGTTCTACCAACTAAGGCTACGTTTGGATACAACTACAAGTTGGAAAAAGTACATATGCCAATTCTATTGAATAAGGATGAAATTATTGCTCTGGGAGTAAGAGTACTTTTGAGCTCTCAACTCAAATCCAAACATGCATTAACCAATCTGGGTAACATCAAAGTTTTTTTTTCTCGAATAAACGAAGAACGAAGAGGGTACCTTAATTTTAGCCTAAGATGTCTTAATTTATGGACTTGTCATAATCTTTTCGTTTCCTGAAAAACTTGAAGGAAGGGAAGAATGTAGAGTACCTTAATATTAGGATGAACACTTTTACTCTCTCTCTCTCTCTCTCTTGCAGTCATGCATCTTTTTGTGTAACATGTAACATTTTATTTTTGTTTTTAATTAATATAAGGTTTTACGATATTGGGTCGTGGTGGGTATGGGAAATGGGGAAACTCTGGTGGTCTAACTGTATTATCTCTGTACTTTTACAGCCTAATCTAAATAAGTTTGTATCACTTGGAAGACCAGCCTGGAAGGAAGCTCGTGCTACTCTTCAAAAGCTTTTATCAGGTACATCTAACCTTACTTTGTTTCATGTTTAATTGTTCAAGGGCATGTTTGATTCACCTCTCGCTTTTTTGTTTTAAAAACTGTTTTTTTTTAAAATGATTCTACAACACTCAATTAATTTTTCATCCAAATTCTATTAAGTTTTGAAAATTGTTTCCAGAACAAGTGTTTTAAAAACTAAGAAAAACAGAAATGAGAGATATTTTCTCATTATCTGGACAAACAAATTTTAGAAAATAGAAAACTATTTTAGAAAACAGTATACAAACAAGGCCTATTTGTTCACTTTTTTACATTGCACTGCTTATGAGGGTGTACGTGCATGTTAAAGTTTGTGTGAGCTGCAATGGCTGGTTTTTATGTCAGTTGGGTTGTTTTTCAATGCAGCAACTGAGCCAACCTTGAGGGACAATGCGGTTTTGAGGCAGAAAGCACTTGTGCCTATGGTATTCTACATTGACATTACTCGTTTATTATTTTAAAATGTTTGTGTTGTGTTTGTCACTTCTCTAATGATTTTGGTGTTTGGATTTTCAGAGTAGTGTGGAGTTGCTTCTCCCTGTTGCTGTTGGGGACTACACCGATTTCTTTACGTCTCTGCATCACACTAAAAACTGTGGGATCATATTTCGTGGGCCGCAGACTCCTGTTCTAGATAACTGGTGTGTTGATTTAAAAGGCTTTACAAATAAACTTGAGCAATTTTTTCTGTAACTAAAAGGTTAAACTTGTATTGCAGGTATCGCCTGCCTGTTGCCTACCATGGACGGGCATCTTCTGTTGTTATTTCCGGAACAGATATTGTCCGGCCAAGGTGATTAGTTTTGATGCTAACTGTAAACTTTTCTGGTTGAGTTTGTGCTTGCTTGCTTAAGCAGCTTTTGAATCTTCTGTTTTTTTATAAGTCTTATGGTTATGAACATATAAAGATATGTTGCATCAAAGTTTGGCTGCTTAACATAGGATGCTTTGCAAATTGTAATGCATGCCTATGGCTCTAGCATATGGAGTGAACTGTGGAAGGGATATGGCTTCCAGTGTCAATCTTCATGTGTTGTATATTTCATGAAAATAGAAACATTCTTATCACAGCGCCAGGCTCTGGCTCCTTTTATAGACATTATGCATTTAATTGCTCTGCATTCTATCTCACTATGACATGCCACTTTTTGTGCTTTCCAGAGGTCAAGCTCATCCAGTTGGCAGCTCTACCCCCTACTTTGGCCCTTCATTAAAGCTAGACTTTGAGTTGGAAATGGTTAGCTTGTTGTTTATGCATATCTTCTCTGGCCATTTTACTCACTAAAATGCATATGTAAGGTTTTATTTAAAAATATAAAACTTGAGGTTAAACATTGTTTCATTTTCTTCTTTGTATATAGTTATCATGGTACTGCATTATTTTTCATTTGTTTCATTTTAGATTAAATTATTAAAATCATAGTTTATTTGCAGGCTACTATTGTTGGACCTGGAAATGAATTGGGAAAACCTGTGGATATTAACAATGCTAAAGATCACATCTTTGGACTTGTTCTGATGAATGACTGGAGTGGTAGTTTCCAATTCAATCTCTCTCTCTCTCTCTCTCTCTTGTTATGTTATGGTGCTCAACAAGTGATGCTTTATTTGAATTGTATTTGGCAGCTCGAGATATTCAGGCATGGGAATATATTCCTCTTGGTCCATTTCTTGGCAAGAGTTTTGGTAAGATGTTTCAAATAATTACTTAATATCTTTTAAGTCCTATGGAAAAAAGCTGGGCATTTGGACTTGTGCAGTATATCCAACGTGGATGATTGCATGTACCATTTGCTCTAGATATAAACTATCACTTTACAGTTGTTATTTACTTATTTTAGAGTTAACCATCCTTTAGGGTGCTAACTAAAATTATACAGGCACAACAATATCACCTTGGATTGTGACCTTGGAAGCATTAGAACCTTTTGCCAGTGAAGCCCCAAAACAGGTAACTGGTTTCTTTCTTTCAAGATTGGCATTGTAGGAACTTTATAATTTGGTTGTTCATGTCTGCAGTTCAAAATAACCATGGCATGTTATTTAATCTATCCATAAAATGCAGGATCCTTCTCCACTTCCATACTTGACTGAGAAAGAACCCAAAATCTATGATATTTCCCTAGAGGTATTTTAGAGCACCTTTATATGCATGTACTTAGTATTACTTCCTCTTGTATCTCAGATTAATGGTATTTCTTGATGGTTCTTCTGTACTACTATATTTGAAGTAGGTATTTATTTTGGTCTTTATGGTTAGAACTTTGGGAGAACCACACCACAAAAGCTAGCAAAAAAGCTAGCAGTTGTAGTTGGAGTGCCCAAAACCTTATAAACCCCACACTAGAATTCCATACTTTAAGTGTGGGACTCAAGTCCTATACCTTGCAATTGGATCCTAACAAAATACAGTTTAAGTTTTTGGATTGTTATGTTAATCATAAAATTGCTTTTTGCTGCAAGGCTCACATAAAACCTGCTGGGCATGAAGATTCGGGTGTGGTGTCACGGACTAATCTAAAGCACTTGTAAGGAATTTCTCTTCAACTAATATTGATAGCTCAGTTTATTTAATTAGTTCTCTCTCTCTCTCTCTCTCTCTCTCTCAGTTTATTTAATATTAGCTTGGAAGGCAATTGTGATGGCATTGTTTATTTAAAAGAAGTGAATGGCATGGAAGTTGTTAGTATTATTTTGTGCCTAGTTTGACTTGTGCTTGGTTATATATTCTCCCTGGTACACTGAACAAGTGGGAGCTCTCACATCTTTCCATTCTATCTGATAATTGCTTGCCCTTGCCTATGAGAAAAAGTTATACTTTGAAACAGTTATACATAATACAAAAAATCCCACTTATTCTACCTCTCTGTAGATATTGGACATTGACCCAACAACTTGCTCACCATACAATCAACGGTTGCAACCTTAGGCCAGGCGATCTCCTTGGAACTGGGACAGTTAGTGGTCCTGTAAGATTCCATATTTTGCGCAGTCTAACTTTTTGATTCCTGTTTGTTCGTTCTCTTTGAGGGAATTCTCCCTTTTCAACTGATCAACTAATTTCAGTTAAAATATGTGCTTTTCACTGTAGGAGCCAGAGTCCCGTGCATGCTTGCTAGAATTAACATGGAATGGACAAAACACAGTGTCAGTGAATGAGTTAAATCGGAAATTTCTTGAAGATGGAGACGAAGTCATCTTAACTGGATATTGCAAGGTAACAATCAATTAAGATCTTCAATGCCTCTTTTGCAAAAGTGTTGTAATTTTTTCAACTTTTCATGAGAAATTTCTTAGTTGTATCTAATTTTTAACTGTTCAAATTAAATGAATTTCAAACCTAGGACTATGTTAGTTTTGTTAGTTGTTAATATTAGCTAGTGAGAAAGTCAGTGAGTTAGTTGTTGATATCTGTTAGCTTGGTTTTTAAGAATGTTATTTAGAAATGAAGTTCTTGAACAGTTGTATTTTTATCAGTTTTATAATTGAAGAGTCTGTGGGTGAGTATTGGAAAATTGATTTTGGTTAAGATTGAGCTTGGAATGAAATGATATTCTTGGAAACTTTTATAAAACTATTACCTCTAAATTAGACTGCTGAAATTGTTTTCAAATGATGTGCTATACTTGTTTTGTTTATAGCTGAGGCATGGTAGTCACTTTTTTTTCTTGATCATCACATTGAAACTTTTATATTCATGAAACAGTTCTTGATCTTTCTTATTTATTAGTTGTAAAACTGGAAGTATTATGATAAGATCTAAATGCCTTACTTTGCAGGGAAATGGTTACTCTGTTGGGTTTGGTACTTGCTCAGGCAAGATTGTACCCGCAGCTCCATGAGGCTAGTATCATTCCATAGTCTTTTCCAGTTGTGGTGGGAGGAGTTGTATCAAGAGCCTGCTTGTTTAATTTACTCGGCGCATAATATGACTTTAATAAAGCTGGTTTTTTATGAGTATTATACTTTTTCTTTTTTTATGCTGTAGTGTGGATCCAACATTGGAATAAACCAATACTTATAAAAAAAATATTATCAAATTCTACAAAATTATCCTGCTGCACGTGGTATAGTCGTATATACAAGGCGATCTTCGTGCCATATCAGTTGTACGCTGTAGGAGTGACAATGGACTAGTCATCTGGATTTGCTATTTGCTAATGTCCAATCGAGACACAAGTTTACTGAATATACGCCGCGTGACATGTTTACGGGATTTGGGTGTTCTTTGAATGGAATTGAAGTCTACTTCAATAACTCGAATAATAAAAATTCACGTTAAAAGTTTCAGTTAACACAAAAATGAGGTACATTATTTGTCCTATTCAAATCTTTTTTAACAGGATAATTACTAAATAGAAATAAAGTCCCGCTAAGTTATCAGTATCTCAAAATCTCATGTTGGTATTCATCGACGAAAAGTTATCACAGGATTTGAATTTAAACCTGAAAGAAAGAGTAGTGGGAGCAAAGGAAGGTTGGAGAAAAGCAAGTGGGGTCCCGCGTCAACCAAAAAAGGTTACCTATCATCTATCTCATCTCCAACATCACACAACTGTCACTGTGTCTGTGTGCAATGTGTGACTATCAAAACACCCTTTTCCCATGAAACCCTCTTCCAAACAAGCCTTTTCATCTTCCACCTACCACAATGACCACACTCCACAACAACAACCAACCAATTCCCCATCCAGCGCCGCCGTTTTCATCCAATCCGCCTACCGCGCCCACCGCATCCGCGCCCTCTACAGGAAAATCGCCGCCGTCGACGCCGAAGCCGATCGGCTGCAGCGCCTGATCCAGCGGCAGGACACGGTGGACGCCGTGCGCGCCAACCACCTCGAGAAGCTGCGAATGAACGAGGCGCTCATGGCACTGCTGCTGAGGCTGGATTCCGTGCCCGGAATCGATCCAACGCTCAGGGACGCCCGGAGGAAAGTCAGCCGTAGGATCGTGGGCCTCCAGGAAATACTGGACTCTATTTCGGAAGCCCAAATCGATGAGTCCACTTGGTGGCCCATGAAGAATTGGGACGAAGTCTTGGCCGACATGGAAGAAAGCATTTGTCGGGAGAGCGGCGGCGATGAAATGGAACGGTTTTGCGCTCAGAATCTCGGCTTTCGCTGCCTACAAAGGTTTCTTCGTGAACCCTGATTCACCACTCCCCCTTTTATGTATGTATGATTCTACGTACACATACACGCCTTTCTTATGTGTTTTTCTAATTGTACAATATAATCTCTATAGTTGCTTACCTTCAAAACTTTCTGCTTTAGCTATTGACTATAGTAAGTACAAGGCAGTGAAATAAACATGGTCTAAAGGAATTAAGATAATGTCAAGAGACAAGAAAGTTGGTTCGTTTATTTGATAAGAATCTCGTGGATGGGTATTTTGTAAGTATTTATGTATGAGTGGTAAAGTTTATTCCGATCCTAAAGAATTGGGACTTAATTTACCTTAACTTATTTTGAAGACAAAAGGAACAAAGATAATTAAAGCAGTTTAATTTCAACTGAATAGAATGAACTGATTTTACGAGTTCCGATTCCACTATCATTTGAGAACTTCGTAGATGGATAATAATAAGTAAATATCATGTAAGCTTTCTTTCAGCACTGAAGTCTCTCTTTGGTCTCAATAGGCTCCCATAAGGCAGAGACCCCAGACTCAATTTTTCTAAATTTATTTTGAATAAAAAAAGAAAAAAACTAATATAATTAAAGTAGTTGAATTTAAACTTACTAAAATGAACTGATGATGGCAAATTCATAACAAGTGCAATATGCATGGGTTATTGGACTAGCTTATATATAGTTACAACATAGTGGTTGAGCCAAAACGAGTAATTAAGATAATGATGGATAGTGTGATAATTTGGTGGGGGAGGTGGTAGTTGACGCAGCTGCACTTGCACTTGGACATACACCAATTTGGTGGACAGGCGTTTTTCATTTGGTTTACAATGCAGTCTTTGCAGCCCCTTCCATCTGTGGGTGGACAACTCATGATAGGTGAAGCCACCATCATCATTATCAGCAACAGGGCCTGTGCTTGGAATTGCAATGATACTACTATGCGCTTCTTAGTCTCCATGTGCATCAGAATGCTTTGCTTTTGCCTGCAAAGGTGCTGTGCTCTTCACAAGTTGTAGAAAAGAGTAGTGTATGCTGACAGATATGTGGTAGCAACTAGCAATGCATGGCACTTCCACTATATAAAATTTTGGCAAACATTCGTGGGAAACCCAGAATTCTAAGATCCACATAAGGACATCGGTAGTGTGTAAGCATTAAATTTCTTGGCAGGCCTTGCAATTAAACACAACGTACATTTACTCTTGTATGACTCTGGCAGCTCATGGCTCTCTCGGTTTGCACAACCATCTATCCCATCGCAATTTTTTAAGCAAATAAGGGTAAGGAATGGAGAATAAATATTTTTGTGTTGATTTTTTTTTTGTTATTTTATTGTGAAAAATATTTTATAATTATCTTTTTATAAATTGGTTACTTTATTAATATTTGTGAATATTTATATGTCATGTAAAAATTTAATATAACAGGATGCAATATTCCTGCTAGATAGTATTTTTCTTTTTTTTGGATTTGGTACTCGTGTTGCTGAAATGATAATGTCATGATATGAGACAATGACATGAAAGTAAAATTGATCAAGCCTATGCAATAATGATGAGCCTTGTTTACGTAATGCGAGCAATTTTGACGTGATTTGTAGTGGTTCGGTTAAACCCATAATTAAATGGATTGTATTGTATAAGTTTGTATTTGTCTTTTCATTAGTGAAAAATGACGAAAGTTTAAGGTGTAAAACATGGTTGGTAATGGTGGCTTACGTAATTATGCGTGAATCTAGCTAGGACCGCTGCCTGTGGTTTAGAGGGATTTTTCTCAATTTATGCAGTGAAGGCTATTTGGCATGAAACAGGAGGATCAAAATATCCCAATCTTGAGAATGAAAGAGAATTTGGAATTGAAATATATGAGTCTTAGGTGTCAATTACAAATTTGAAACAAATGAAAAAGAAAGGAATGAAACCAAAGCAACAATGTTCATTTATGTGATCCTTGGAGTGAATAAAGACCGTAAACATCCATGAGAAACTGGGTCAAAGCGGTCAACTCTCTGGTTGCCTTCTCATAAACGCGACACCGCGCTAGCGCGGGCAGAAAGAAGGCCATCGCTGTGTAGAGCACAAACAGCAACGTTAGCATCCACGACAGCACCCTGGGCACCTGCCACTGTTTTTTCCCTCTGAGACTCTTCTTGATTCCAACCTCCATGGCCACACACACCCCGTGAATGAGAAAGAAACACGTGGCGTCCCACGAGGGCTCCCATACCTCCCACGTGCGCTTTTCCCGCTTGATGTAGTAAAACACGAGCTCGTGCATCATCCCGGACACGGCAAAGGAAGCGAGAATTGCAGGAAGTGGGGCCCACTTTCTCCCAAGGACTCGTGCAGAGAGATTCTTCACGGGATCGTACACGGTGGGGTGAAGAACACGGTTGACCATGATGTTCCACCTTCTCCCCCAGAAATCTTGTAACGAAGTGCATAGGTATGGCTCCTTGAACTGTGGTTCCAGCTGAACCCCGATGAGTTTTCTCGTTGCTGCGGAGACCGTGGCGAAAATGAACTCTAACCCTATGTACATGTGGAGGCCGTACAAGAAAAATACAAACTTTGGGTGAAAATACTCTTTTTTCCCGTAGAGAGGAATTAAAGCAGCCAATATAATAACCATTGAGGTTGAAGCATAACTGAAGGGAGATTTGTGTTTCTTTTGGGGGATTTGGTGTTTTGGGTCATGTTCGAATTTGATGGGGAGGCATGCGATGGGGACGAAGTGAGGCAAAGAGAGGGGAGGGTTGGAGGATAAGGGACCCTTTCCAAAGGCAAAGAGGATGAGTTTGAAGGTTGAAAGCCAACCAAGGAAGAAAGCAGATGGGCCTCCGAGGTGAACGGAGATGAGCCTTAGAGGGAGGAGAAGGAGGATCCCTATGGCTGGGAATAGGGCTATGAGTCTTGATGTGCCTTCTGGGATTAGCTTCCCAATTCTGTGGCAGTAACACATTGTTGCTGAAGCTATGCTCCATACCATGATGAAATTCTTTATCTCCCCCTCCATCTCCATTCTTCCTCCACCACAATTTTTACCGTATCAGTACTGTTAGTGTACCCTTGTGGGTTGGAAGTTGGAATAAGAGTGCAAATTCCAATGCCAGTATATAGATATTTTATTGGCAAACTCAAGGACAAAAGGCCCACCATCTTTCTTATTTATTTTCCCATAAGGTCAAGGAGGTGGTGCATATGCAAAAGTAAGTAAGCATGTGTTTGCTTGTAATTTGTAAATCTGGCAGTAGGTTGGCTCAGTTGGGTTAGCTCCAACAAAATAAAATAATTAAAATGAAATGTTAAATACGAGGGAAAATTTGATCTCGTGCATCACGTGGAAGACGAATATTCTTGTAAGATTTTCTTCAACATCTCTCCGTCTTTTTAACTCTATGGAAAAGTTACACCTTCATTTTGTTGCACTAGAAGAAGGTTTTGGTCCAGACAGTTTCGAAAGTGCCGAATGAAAGTCCATTTTCACTGAATACACCCCTTTTTCTATGTGTTGCCCTAAGAATTTGGTCCTAGTCAGGGAAAGATCGAAGTGGAATGGCAAGAATTTTTTCGACTTGCTGATTTGGAAACATAGTTCTAATCATCTCTTCCTTCCAAGATATGGTTTGTGGATCTATCAACTCAAACACCATCAAGTTTCCATCATCACTTATTTTGATTTTAGAACTCTAGCCATAAGAGTTGTGTGTTAACACTTAACAACCTCCATCATTACTTTGCTAACAGAGCCTTGATGAAAGCAATCACCATTCTAAACCCAATGCCTCCTTTTCGTTTTTTTTACTTTAGCCAATTTTTTCCCAACTGAACCAATGGATCTTTCTTTCCTCCACATTCCCACTACAAAAGAATTTTGCTGTAAGGGACTCAATTTGGTTGTAGAGGATTTTGATCCCCTCATCACCTGTTTGAAGAATCCAATCAATAATTTCTTTCCCAAACAAAGCAAAAAAATATCTTTTAATGAGAAATGTTTAAAAAATTAAGTTAATTTGAAAAGGGTGCAACTATTTCCTCATATAAGATCATAAAATTATATTTTTTTAAAAATTGTTCATGTGTGTGGCTGTGCTCAGCCAAAGTTAACAATTCCCACCAAATTTTTGAAACACCATATTTATTACTTACATTCCCCTGAGAAGAAACAAGGAGCATAGTTGTGCACCAACAGGCAAAACTCAATTTTATTGATAAAACTATCTATCAACTGAATACCAATTTCATCTCCCAAATCCTCTCATTGTTCAAATTACCGGCTTCAGACAGGATTAGAAATAATTAAATAATGAAAAAGAAGCAGGTAAACACTGAAGGAGATTTCAGCACAAAATAACAATGATTTAAGATTGAACATGTCACTTAAGGACAAGTCCGTTGACTCCTACTGCCATTCCTTTCGGATATCAAAAGTGTAGTTAATCTCTAAGTAGCACTTGTTGTCATCATCAACAAACTGAAAAAAGAGAAATAAAATCAGAAGTCAATTAGGTTACATTAATCCATATGCAAAGACTTTCATTACAACAGAAGTTTCTACAAGAATTAAATGAGTGTCTCATAAATTTAAACTTTAAATGAGTGGTTGAAGGTATGCACATGAAGTCTGGCATCAAATTTATTAGAACATTTATTGGTGGGCTGATAGATCCAAACTAAGCATCAATTCAGCTTCACTAGGTGTCCAAAATAGTGTGATAATAGTATCAATAAGGAAGCAGTAAGGTCTAGTTTATAATTAACTCATTTTTTTAACCATATACAGTAACGCAGTAACTCTCTAGTGAAAGAAAGTAGTTGATTCATTGATAAAGTTGCTTGAAAAATGCAATGGGATAGTAAATGCACAGAAGTTACCAGTTTCTTTTTTCTTTTTTTTACCTTTGTCTTAGGTCAGTGTGAAACAGTATGCAGTGAGAAATAATCTCTTCATGATATTAACATTACCTTACTTCTTGCTGAATATTGTCCTCTAGCAAACATCCCAGATGGTGTGGTCTCTTCAGGCATCTCATGTGTGTAAGGCTCTGCTTGGGGGCTGAAGGTTCCGATCATTTCTTTACTGCTGTCAACTGTAATGTAACAAACAAAGCTTAATAATGTGATAAACTCATGGACAAAATATCTGTTTCACAAAATTTGACCGAGTCATATATATTATATAGCACTTACCTTTGACACCAGTTTTCCACACAGTGTTGGTGTATTTGAGACCTGAAACTATGTTATTCTCAACCTGGAAAGTGAACATTAGCCTATAACGACTACCCTCTTTCAAAGTAAACCATAAGCCCTTGGGATTTCCTCCCTCTGGTATTGCAAGAACAATGTCAGGTCTATCAGCAGACTTAATTGCAAGGCTAAGGATCTTCACATTTGGCTCCAGAGTTTCTGAATTATTCACAATATACATAATAAATTAGGTGATGAAAAGTTACATAGGGAAAGAATTTCATGAGAGCAAGTTACAAGACGGAACAATGGAAAAATGTAATGATTTGAATATTCTCAGTTCAAATTTTACCACTTACATGTATAAACCATTAAAAGAACCTAACAGTAGTAGGATTTTAACAAATTTACAATTACCAAATAATGATAAAGTGTTAAAATGGTAACAGTATCAATGTTAAACAACTGAAGAAGAAATGAGATGTTCAAGTTTCCAAAAGACGGTACAGATTTGTTTTTGTATTTCTTTTCTCAAATCGATGACCAATATAGTTAATTCAAGTTTGGCAGAATGATATTTCTTCTTTCTTACGACTATGATTCAAAAGGTTCGAATAATTTCATTATATAATAAGATAACATGAACAGACAGAAATTGAATAAATGGAAGCCAATTCTACACGCAATTACCTCCAACAGAATTTATGTCAACACTTCCAAGAAGCTGCTCCTTCCACCTCCTCAAGCTCTCATCATCCTAAACACACACACACACTAATGAGAGAGTGGTTGAAAAATTCATATATGTTTCCGAAGAGAAAACAAAGAAAAGAACCTTATCCTTCTCGAGTTGTTCCTTTAAAGTGCACTGAGGACCTAATTCAATCTTCCTCTCCTCCTCATCATCTTCATCCTCGGTAGCAGCAATGGAACTCTCACTCCTGTATCTGCTGAAGGTCCCTCCTCCTTCATGTCCACTTTCATGATCCGTACCAGCTTTTGCCGCGTGCACCCGATGAGAGGCATCATCATCCCCTGCACCATCATTGTCTTTCACTTTCTCATCAAAACCCATGTCTTTCGCAATGCCCAGAGACATCAACAACCCATCAACGCAGAGAAAAAGACAAACACACACACCCACTTGGTAGAATCTTCCACACAACGAGAATGGCAAAAGAAAAAGGCTAACTTGGGCTCGGAAAACAAAAAAGAGAGTCTAGGAGGAAAGAAAGAAGTCGGTCAAAGAATCCCACAAAGGCAAAAACTACATGGAATAGAAAAATGAGAGGTAACTCTCGCAGCAAGAAAAGACGCCAAGAACGCAAAGAAGAGAGAGGGGGGGTGTTTGTTTTTTTTTTTTATTTGGGAAAATAACAGAGAAGGAAACGGTCATGTGGTGATCCGAAAGAGAGGAACTTTCAACGAGAAAATATGATATGAGAGAGTGAGAGGGGTGGGAAGATCGTAAATGTCACTCTCTTATAGCACTTGCCTCCACGAAGTCCATGATTCGAGGAAACCTTCTCTTCATCTTTAACGTGTACAAAAATATACTATTGGATAATAATAATCTAGAGACTACAATTTGCAGGGCCAAGGGAATAAAAAATAGAATTGAATAAAAATTACGATGCACAAAACTTGTTTACATACAATAACAGGTGGTACTAAATTTGTTTATCTTAAACAAGATCTCAGTTTCCATTTTTGTAAATAAAAAAAAATTAAATTAAAATGAGAGACTCTATAATAAATGACTAACTAAATTTCTGATAAAAAAAATAATTATCAACAAAACTAATAATTATAACATAATAATAAAAAAATTACATGAAAAATGTCAAAATAGTGAAGAATTTAGAATTGTCAAAATGGGTTAGTCAATGAAGTTGAGCTAAACTTGTTATACATGGTAAGGGTAAGGCTAAACTAGTTTGATAAATTATAAGGTTTGGAAATTTTAACCCCATGTTAGACTTGGACCATTGTAGTTTGACTCCATGAAGACTCTGTGTAGACTTATCCTAAGAAAATTAGAAGAAAAAAACCCCAAAATTTTGTTTTTATTATGCTTGATTTCTCATTTTAGAAACATAAATTAAAATTATACTTTTTTTATTGACCATTATAATTGACATTTGCTTCATCTTTTCTACTTGGTAATTGCATTTTCCATTTTAATTGTGTGGACAAAATTATCTTTAATGATTGAGTCTCAAAACTTCCTTACCCCAAATATCTCAACCTATAATCCCTAACACCTCCCTTCAACCTTCAAAAGCCCTTGCACCCCCACGCGATTGTGAGTGACCCCCTTCTCTTAGTCGAAAAATCCTACACGATAGTTGCTTCAACGTTGTCACCCACCCTCAGTCACACGATATCGGGAAAGGTAAGTGATGATCATTTTTTGGTTAAAAATGCTCTAGCCTGCTTTTGTGTTGGGTTCTGGTGTGAGTGTTTGACTTTTGCGGAATGAATGTTCTGAAATTGTGTTGGATTTTTGTCTCGTCAAAAATATGTTTTGAAACACCTATTTTGAAATACATGTTCTTGAGGGTTATCCTAGTCTGAAATAGGTGTTTTGGAACAAATTTTAAAATCTATTATGTAATTCTCATTTCGTAACACACTTGTAAATTTGTTTTAGAACACTTTTGATTTTTTTGCTTTTGGAATATGGCGTCGACTAAGTCAACAATTGAAGGCATTTATTGTAGTCCGATGGTTTGACCAGTTTTAACAAGCAACAACTTAAATGGAAAAATTTATCAACAGCGTCAGCTAAAACTGACACTAATTCAAACATTTTCTGAAATTAATGTGAGTGCGTTGCTCTAGCTGACGCTAAAGAGTCTATAGCAGTGGTCAAACTACTGTTTCTAACTAGCAACAAAATAGCGTCCATATGCTTAAAATTTATATGCCAAATACACTGGGAATGCATGTTTCTGTTTTACTAACAAATATGTTACTAAATGCTATTTAATTATCCATAGTTGCATCAACGTCAAGAAGTACATTAACATATTGTTCAATCTTGTTTGTCCTTGATGGATCAAAAGTATAAAAGGATTTAAATCCTTTCATATTTTTCTCTTATGTTACCAGAAAAAAGACACTAGTTTAATGGATTTTATACATATATTAGTTAATTGTTAGTGTCGTTCTATTCCTGTAACATCAAAGAAGGAATATAAGAGATCCAAATCTTGTCTAGAAGGCTACCTTGTTAAAACCAAACTGTTACTTTTTGCCACTAAAATTAATAAATTGACCATGGCATGATCCAAAAGACAGGTTTCTATAAAGCTAGTTTCATGAAGAATAAGAAAGCAGTTAGGGAAGACACAGCCAGCACAAGGTATAAAATTCTTTTAGCCTTATTCCCGAATTCTGACACCATAAATGAGGCTATCTTCTCCACGAATTCTCTAAGGCCTATTTTCATTTTCTGCATAAGATACACGAAAAGGGTAAGGCGATTTACACCAATATTCTAGTTTAAAAACTTGATGTTGCTTACCAGTCCGAAGGGTCTCAAGTGGAGCAGTGGTTCCATAAACGTCTCAATATTCCTGAATTAGACATAAATATGACACTATATATGAACTATGAGAAATATTTATTAGTAAATTCAGTATTGACAACTTTTCTCAATCTTTCTGAGTTTACGATCCAAGATTAAACAAACCTTATTACTGCCCTTCCGTGGTAAGTGTGGCTTATGTGTAAGCTGAAACCCTTCCAAAGGGGAAGGTGTATCTTGTCCCATTCTGCAATGTACAAATTGTAAGGACAGCTTCTTATTACACAAGTAGTTCATAGAAGCTAAGCATAACTAATTTCCTTGTTATGATCATGGCATGGAGGCTGCTTACCGAATTTCCACTGAAGACCAGCATTTACGCCTTCATGGGGAGTCGGTTTAAATATAATTTGAATGTTGTTTCCCAGTATACTTGTCAGATAAGAAAAGAATTCCAACACTTGCTGCAATGCAAGACAATATGAATTAGATATTTCATATTTCACATCTACATTTAAGGTCTTCTCTCCCTTGACTTTGGCCTTGTTTTGATGGCAAACTATAATAGTGGTTTTGGATAAGCATTTATAGATATTTAAAATGGTTTTAAGCATTATTTTAGTGTGTGTTTTATTCATGAATAAATAATGTACGCATTCATATTCATAATATAAAAATTTAACAATAATTTATTTAATTATAAATTAAATTTATATATGATAAATTTATTAATTTTTATAACAACTAATTTAAAATACATTTTGATTTATTAAAATTGATTAAGAAATATAAAATAAAGAAAGAAAAACATTATTTATAATGTGAATAAATTTTAATCAATAAGATGACATGTATTTAAAAGAGTGTGTTTTTAACATATATCATGACTTCATGAGTAGAAAATATCTTAAACAATTACTTAAATTGCTTGAATATTCTTATCCAAACAATGAACTTAATCCTAAGAAACGGAAAATTAAGCCTACCTAAACAGGGAGGAAAAGATACCGTTCTTCCTTGGAAGGTTTCGAAGAATGAGAGGAAATTGCTCACACGTCGGCGTTCATCTGCAGATAATTCGTGTATTTTTTTGTTCTTGAAGGCAGAGTACAGTTTCATTACTGAGTCAAGGCCATGATGACCATCTTCTCCTTCTGATTCTGAGTTATTACCATCAAAGGCAATCAGGGATAGGCCTCTCTGCTTCTCATAATACAAGCTCCTATGCATCGAGGATTGGTATGAAAATAAAGATAGGGTATTGCTACGTGCACGAACTTTTCTTGTTATGTTTCTAGGAATGGAAATATTACAAGAATTATAGGTAGTAGAAAAGGACAGTGGAAAAAATGAGGTAATTCTTTTGCATTTTATGGGACCAGTGATAGAAAAGGATGCCATAGAAGATGGAACAATCTCAAGTTTTCAACATGAGGGGAAAAAAAAAGCAGTTCAATTCCGCATCTTCTGATGAAAAGAGATAGAAAACTATATTGTTTATAGAAGATGGAAAAACATGCTTAAAACCAAAGGCAAGGTTTAACATTTGATGATATGAAATGGGGTAAAGTAATTGATCCATGCTTCAACCGCAAAGCTAGGTATCACGAAGTCTTGTGCTATTATCCACGATTTCAATCGTGTATTAAGAGGTGATAGGAATAAATATTAGCTATACAGGATTAAACTCGTTTTAGTTTTATATTAATTTATAATTATATAATATCTCATTCATATTTCAAAATAAATATAATATATTTTTTAAATATACTAAAATATAAATTATTTAAATTTTTTTATTGTTAAATTTTGATAAAATTTGACAAAATAATTAAATTATAAATTCATGTTTTACTTTAAGTTATATCCATTAGATTATCAAATAACTTGGTTAGAAAAAAATGTGATCTTACTCTTTTTCAATTAAATTGTTGTATTTGTTCCATAATTCTCTCAAATAAAATTATCCACACACATAAACGATCATAAAGAATAGTAATAAACATAAGAATTTAGTGTAATTTGATACCTCTTGTCTGCCTATATCCATGTAACCCTCTCAACCCTATTTTATTATCACAAAAATAATTATAAAATTATAACTCACTCTAAATTATGTATTACTCTACAAAGTCGACTATCCCACTTAATATTTATAAGAAATGATAACACTCTTCTGACACATCCTCTTTTTAATATGTGTCTTATACATTAATTCTCTTCTATATTTATAGTAAATTGTCACTAATTATAATAAATCAATTTTTTTGAAAGTTTAAACAAAAATAACTTTCAATGCATTTATTCAAATAATCTTCATCTAGTAAAATGTAATTTTTTACTTTGTATTTAAACCACTAAATTTTAATGGTAAAAATTTAATTCTCATTATTATACATGTATCTTATCTTTTTACTTTGGAATTTTACAGTATTATACCTATATAGAACCTTGAATGTTTATGCTAACATTACAGGCGTAAGGATAATTGCAAGACGTTCTGTGCTTTCTTATTTAGTTGAAGTACGTGGCTTGAGGAGTTTGTGCCAAGTAGCTCTCCAAAAGAAAAGTTTAGGTATCTTCATTTTCGAAATAACCTTTTCCTTGGCAAAATTGGATTGTCTGATCCATGTCTAATAGTTTACAGTCAGCCTAATTTTTAACGAGAATACTATAGGTATAGCAAGAACCATCCCAAAGCGAAACACCCTCCGTGTTTTGAGGTGACAAAATATGTGGATATTTGAACACTAATGCTATGTTTGATACAGAAGAGAAAAATATTTGAAATAAACTCTTTCTGAACACATTTAAAGATATGTGAAAATATTTGAAAAATAAAATGGAAAGTAAAGATATTTTGTTGAAGAAAATTAAATATAAAGAAATGAAAAAGAAAACAGAAGATGGCTATAAATAAGTCAGTGAGTCCCACTAATTTTAAAAGTTATTTCCCTTCTCAATCACTTGCACTAAATACCAACCCAACACTAATACCTGTCTGTTGTAAATTGTTTGTCTCCGTAAAAATAAACACAGCATAAATATATATTTACATAATACTTATTTTTACCTACTTATTTCTTTTCTAATTATTTGTCTTCTATTTCTATCGATTTTTTTTTCTTCTCACAATGATACAGAGTATAGATTGTAGATCCAAATCATGTTAAGGCCTTTTTAACCCAACTCGCGTAGGTTTATCTTTGGTGAAGTTCAAACCAATTCAGTTATGTCAACTGAAAAATAAAAATTCTAGCCGAACTTCATCAATTATTTCTGAGTTGAATAAAAGTATTACTTTTGGGCCAGGCCTAATAGAGATCGAAGCTCAAGGGAGTTACTTGGTTCCATTTCAATTGTTTTGGGCCCCTAACAAGTGGTTGGTCTTTTTTTTTTATTCCAAAATTATACTTCTTATGAAATTATGATTTCGTTATTCAACTATTTTCACACTCCCTTCAACATAACAGAACCTTGATGTTGTTGTATAATATACAATGAAAAATGAAAAATTGATTTTATTGTATTTTTTTTTTGTCACCACAGACATAACAATATAATCAGGATTTCAATGTTTTCTTTTGCACCCCTTTAATACAACGAGATCACAATTTTATTATGTTATTTTTCTAGAACCACAACAAAATCATAATTTTGTTGTTTTTTTCTTAACCCAAAAAATAGGTAACATAATCACAATTCTGTTGTATTAGAATACACAATGGAATCGAGATTTCGTTGTAGATACATTTATAACAAAATCATGATTTTGTTAAGCATGAATTTGCAACAACAAAAAATATCTTAGAGGAGTTGGGAAGAGAGGGAGAAGGGTTGAGTGTGGTTGGGAAATAAAGGAGGAGGGTTGGGAAGAAGAGGCAGAGAGAAGAGGTTGGAGAGTAGAGGGGGTGGGGGAGACGGAAGAGCAAGAGGTGGGAAAATTCAAATCGGGGGCATACTAGATTTTTTCCCTCTAAGTAAGGTCCAAGAATGATTAGAATAGGGACCAATACAAACACCCGAAGCTCAAACTAGGTTGGCCCAAATCCAGGAGGATAGCGTGTTTTATCTTTGTTGAAGGTTTAAACTAGGGAAGCTCCATGCGTTTTGGTGAATCATATTTTCGGCCAAAAGTTCCTATAATAGGTGATTAAAGGTTCAAAGTTTTATTTTGTGGAAAAGTACCGTCTTCATTTCAATAAGAGAAATATTTGGGTGTGTGTGACATGGTTTAGCTACCTACTTTATTTCTAACCTTTTACAATCAATATTTGAAAACACACAAAAAAAAATCAAATTTATCTTTTAACAAAGTTAATATCAAAACTAGATTCGAGATATTTAAAATTTATAAATCTACTTTCAAAATGTATCAATAATTACAAATAGGATAAAATATGTTTTCATCCATAAACTTTTTTAAATTTTTTATTTTCGTTTCTAAACTTTTCGGCGATTGGTCATAGTCCTTAAATTTTTCTTTTGCTCATTATTTTAGCATTTGGCCCGGTCAAGTCGACCCATTGACCCAAGAACTAGGTCCTCAATTGATCCAAGTCACTTATTGGACCGATTCTACATATGATCTGATGCGACTCAATCTAACTTGACGTGACCCAATCTCTAATCGGCCACTTGATGACCCAGTTGACTCAATGAGTCATATTTTTTTTCTTACCGTTGAACAACGTCACTCATATTAGAAAAATAAAATTATATCTTACACTTGTACTTTTTATAGATTTGCTTATATTTTTTACCAATCATAATCACATCTTGAAATTTGAGATGATAAAGGTGTTATCATTTTCAATTTTCTTTTGACTAATTTGTGTATTAGATTATGTTTGTCATTGTACAACAATTATATATATTTTAAATTCTAACTTAAGTTTGTTTATATATACCGAATTCTAAAAAAATATGTTGCATGCTCAAAATTTTAATCAAGTTTATAACTTTGCTTCTAAATATGTTAAATTTTATTAAATTTTAAATCTTAAATATACAAATTGACATGTAATTAAACCTATTTTTTTTAATATAGATCGGATCATACTAATCAACTGATGTTAAATTTTATGTTCTTCAACCGAGTCGATAACCGGTCTAAGTCTAATAACACTAGTTTAAATGATTATTAATTGGAGCATTATAATTTTTTTTGCAATTTTTAGAAATTATTATGTTAAATTTTATGAAAAATGTTAAAACAGTTTTTTGGGGATTTTCTTTTTCAAAAATCCCAATAACTGTCGTAAACTTCTTCTTTTTTAACTTAAAAAAAAAATATCTTTGAATTAAATAATAGAGGGAAGTGTTAATTTATAAGAAATGAATATAGTGTTGTAAACAGTAAACGTAATACAAGAAATCAAGAATTAATGGTGCATCCTAAGAACTAGAAGCATATCTATGCACTGAATGACGATCTATCAATCGCGTGATCAATTGAAACGGATCGTTCTAGAATAATTAGAAGTCTCGGGTTCAAATTTTAAATATGCAACACTGCATTAAATACAATCGACTCAAGGAGAAACAAAAGATATTTTTGGTCTATTAAAAAACTGAATGAAAAAAAATATGAAAACACGTCTAGCTATTATCCGTCTCCCATGTAATTAGTAAAATTATCTACTGGAAATGTAGGATATACAAATGAAATAAATGCCAAAGGCTCAAAGAAGGATTGGTATTGACCATGAAATATCAAAATCACACGAGCTGTTTTTTCTCCTTCGATAATGGATGGCTAATGTTTCCATGTAGCTTATGTTAGGTTTTTCTATATATATAACCATATATTTTTGTGTGTAGTATCTTTCTCTTCAACTACTATTGAGTTGAGAGCTCAGGGATTTTTAAGTACATACTCCCAGCGTGTTTGTGTCAATCTTGTTGTATTTTATGCACGTTTCACCAAAAGAAATAATTTACAGTATAGTTTTTTTTTCATAATTGAACATATACTTTATGTGGTCTTATTAGTATGTATTGGATGTGAGTCCAAACACACTTCAAAGTATGATTAATCCTCGACTTCACGTTGTCGTGTTTCTAAGAAAATTAAAAAATACACACAGATAAAATAAACACAAACAAGCATATGGGTATTTGCTATTAAATGTCAAAATCACAGTTCAAAATACGATTGATCCAAATTTGCGGATTTTTAAGAAAATTCGATATTTCACCAATAAATTTCCACTCTAACTTGTAATCGTTGAGTGTTACCAAATCTTGAGCAGCATGCTGAAGCAGGGATTGGGGGAAGCTGGTTGTTGAGCACTTCATGGAATGCACGGTACACAGAACAGCAGGATATATACATTATATACTCAAACTATTGCTGTTGGAACTTTACCATCCACCGTACTCGAAGATATTGTTCATATGTTGCTGAGTGTTAGGGGATCATCAATTTCATATATTATCCCATTATTTTAGAAACCGTAAAAGCATTATTTTAGATTAGGTTATGTCCATAAAAATTAAAGCATGAGAGATTTCCCATTATATTTTGAACCTTTTACTCATGCTATGTTCGAACTATCCCCTTCTCTTTTTTTGGTATAGACAAATAAGTATTTTTCATTGCAGATAATTCTACTCAAAGCTTCATGGGTAGGATCATCGGCAAAGCTCTCCCTCTAGACAGGAGTATTAAGTTGGAACTGATAACTTTTGATTAAACTTAAACACTCTCGTGTCAGTTTGGAACTATCCCATTTGTTTCTATTGATTGGTTACCCAGAAATTTTTGTCAGAAGATTTATGATATATTCGTTTTGTTAACGCAAAAAATTGATTTGCAAGCTCCCGGAACAGACACACAATTATTTGCTTATAGATTATATCTAGTGCAACTTTCTTTCTTCCCCCGACGCGTATTTCCTCCCTCTCTTAACTAATAAACTAACCAACTTTTTTGTCTGTTTTTTGTTGTTTGTATGCATTCCAATAATATGTGATGGCAGCTGGCAATGCAATGCTGCTAAATGAAAAAAAACGTAATATACGCGGTTGGGAAGGAACCTGCGATCTAGATTGTTAAAGATTCAACCAACTATTTGGTTAAGGGTTGGGGAGTCAAGAGTCATAAGTCCAATATCTAATAGAAATTTAGATATAAAATCCATTACAATCATTCACGACAGTTAAAGTTATTAGAACATCACACTATCCCTGTCCCAACTTTCAAAAAGGGACCTAGTATATATGTTGCTAATTTGGGACACAAAACGATGAAGCAAATACATTATCGAAAAATAATAAAAGAAAGTTCCAAAAAGAAAGATCAGAGTGAAAACGATGTTGGCCAAGTTGTCGTTTTCCAAAATGAATCATGTCTCCCAAAAGCAACTTCGACAATGAGTCCCCCGGCTTGACTTTTCAAACTGAACGTCACAGTATTAATTCTACTGACTATTTCTTTTGTGAATCAATATCTCTAACACCACTCCAATAACACTGTTTTATCTTCATTGTATTATCTATCATATATACTCGCAAGTTTTCTTGATTAAAAGCATAACCTTTCACCTGTTTCAAGCGAGGATATGGCCATTCAAACAAACTTTCTTTTCTTCATCATTAAGAATGGGGTAAATAGTCATTTTTGTCTTTTAATGTGTAATTCAATGACAAATATGTCCCAGAAAAATAAAAATACAAAATTTAATCCTCAAAAATGTAAAAAGTGTGACAAATATATCCGACTGTTAATTTTTGTCCATCAGTATTAATAAAATAACTTACATGACATAAAGAGACAAATTTGTTAGTTAAATGCTTGTCAAAGTGATCATCTCTATTTTTTTTTTTTTGTAATTGAAGAAAAGTAAGAAGAATTCACCAAAATAATAAAAATTCACTTCCATTGGTAATATTTTATGCATGTCTCAACCATTGAAGAAGCTTAAAAATTATATAACTAAAACAGACACTTATCGGTGTGATGTAGTTCTCTCAAAATTTTGTTACAATAATTATAAATTTTTCAAAATTATAATAATTAGTCGCAATCTATTATTAACGTTCGGATATATTTATCATTTTTTTCGGGAACTAAATTTTGCATTTTCATCTTTGAGGCATTTGTGTTGACGAAATGTCAAAAAAATATTATATGACAAATATGTCTCTATGCTGGCAATTAGAAATGATCACATTGACAATCATTTTAGTGACAAATTCGTCCCTCTGTGTCACGTCAACTATTTTATTAATGATGATAGATGTAAGTTAACGGTCGGATGTATTTTTATCGTACTTTTTACATTTTTTTGGATTAAGTTTTGCATTTTTATCTTTCAGGGATACATTTGTCAGCAAGTTACACATTCAGAGATAAAAATGAGTATTTACCTTTAATTATTGTTTAAAAATAATGGAGTTGATTGAATCTACTCAAACAAAAGGAAGCATACTCCAATGGATCCACATGATCAACAAATAAAGACGTTATTTTCTCTTTAATAACATAAACGTGAAGTTTATTTAAAATGAGTTATTAGGATTTAAAGGATTTCAAACATACCAATACTATATAAAAGTATATAATACCACTTAGGGCACATCTCTAATTAATATAGAGTTGTTACCATAATCTATATAATATGTCATATATATATATCTTGCTTCCCTTCCCCTCTTCTTTTGGATTGTGTATACGAGAAAAAATTATACAAATACTAATAAAAAATGTAAAAAAAAATTGGTTTTTATGTTGATGTTTATTCAATTTTTTTTTGTAATGGATTATATTTTAAAATTTACTATTAATTAAAAAAATATTTATTAAAAGTTAGATGTTTAAATAATTATATAAAAAAATTGACCTCATTTAATACAAGCGTGGATCTATTCCTGATATGTAGCCACTAAAAACTTTAGGGAATCTCTAATAGAGATCCTATATTGATAAGAATAATATTAAACTGCTCAAGTATTATCTTTGTCATTTAAAAGCAACTTTTATCGAGTGCAAAGAAAACACCGGCATTACATAGAGTAATCGGTGTTTTTTACTTTTTACCTAGATTTTAAATTGTGCATTGTACAGGTTTGTTAAAATTACAAAATTTGATATTTTATTCAGTATTTTTTAAAATATATGTACATACATAAAAATATTAATTTTTACTGTTTAACAGTATTTTAAATATAATTGAACATATGATTACTTTTTAATTGAATAGATATTGTATTAAAAAATATTAAATTTATTATGATATGTTATTTTTCAAAGTAATAATATGTATAAAATATCTATATGAAATGTATAATGTTATAAATCATTTTAGTTTAATTGTGTATTTATAAAATCATTAATTTAATTATTATTGTTTTTATTGTTGCTATTATTTGTGAAATATATTTAATAATTAAATTAAAAATAAGGTCTATATATAAAAATATATATATGATAATTTATTTATTGATTTCTATGATTCATTATTAATTAAAAAATATATTATGAGTTATCTTAAATGTAACTGTATATTTATATCATTGTTACTTTTAATTACTATTTTTATGAAATATGTTTTAAAGTAATCAATTTTTAAAAATAAACATGAGTGACCATATGCTATTTAGGCTGAAATAGAATTATTTGGTCCATTATAGTATCTCTATTAGATCAAATTAAAGTAGTCATTTTTTATAATTTAATATACTAATTTGATTAACTTGATAGCAGATAGCAAGCTATGAGACATGTCATATCAAATAAACATTTAATTTTTTATGTCAATGAAAATTAACACTGCTAGTTACCAAAAACCAAAATAGATTGAGTGGACAAATTGGTCTAACAGAAACACTTTAATGGATTAAAGTAAAAAAAAAAATTGAACTTAAAATTTAAATAAAAAATCAAAATTCCATAATAAAAAAATGACTATTTAATATCAAAATAGTATAATAAAAAAGTACTGATGTGTCCAACTGAATTCTTCATTAAATACAACTTGATTCATTAAATTTAATTATATCCTATCAATAATTATTATAAAGTTGAAATTTTAATCATTTACTAACATTTCAGGTTAATAACGAATGATAAGAACTCATATCTCATAATAAAGTGATTTAAGATAAGATTAGAATTCTTATCGATCTTTAAACATGAAATAAATTATGTTAAAAAAAATATTTATTTTTTATACATTCAAAATTTCCAACAAAGATTTATTATTATTTTCGACCGAAAAACTTCATACTAACATCATGCTGAAAAAAATCTACTAACATTTCAAGTCTCTTTTATTATATATATTGATATATATATTGATGGGATTAACTTAACTTTATATATTAAAATATTTTACTGTTTTCTGCAAACATTATAAACTTATTGGCTAATAAGCCAACGTGGAAACACTTTATGTAAAACAATTTTGTTTAGACATACGAGTTATAATATGATAGTGATGTTTATATGTTTTCAATTTTCATACCATGAGCTATAAGGTTTAAATGTCAAGTATGTAAATGTTTATTAGTTGAATTGTATGACCTTTCATTTGACTAGTTTAAATTAAAATGTTTAAGATTAAACAAGACTTAGAGCAAAGCAAAGAGTCGTAACTTAAATAATTTGCCATCATATTTACTACTTTCATGTTTTTATATTTAAAGTCCTCAGTCATTTTACATTCACCACATTATAATGACCAACATAACCAGGAGCACCATATTTTGGCCGCACATCATAATTCATAATGACCAAAGTAAAAAAAGAGGATCACCATAAGTTTTCACGTTTGATTTTCTTCTCAAACGTATCATCCTTACTATTTTCCACTTTCTGCATGTTCTTCTTTGCCTTTGTTTCTTTTGCATCTAAAATCGTGGACTTCATATCCATTGCTACAAGCATATCTCCTTCATTTTTATCATCTCCAGCAGCCGAATCATTGCTCTTTTCATGAGAGAACTCTTATCCCATATCAAAACTTTGAGAAAAGAGACAAGAAATATACTATCGTATTGTAGCCACAAATCATAAAAATCAAAGTAAGAAACAGGAATGTACCATAAAAAAAAAAATCAAAGTATAAAAGAAGAATATCATAAAAAAAGAAGAAGCTATAATTGATTGAATATAAGATACAATAAAAGTATGTGAATGCTCTATTCTAGAGCTAACAACTATTTTCAAGAGGCCACTAACAACTAACTAATTTTTTTAACAAACTAACAATTCTTAACAGGTTTGATATATAAGAACTCTGTAAATAGCTATTTCCATTTTTTTCTGATTCAATATTCTACTTAATTTTCAATATGGAGAACATGTTACTGTCTCTGTATTTCAGTTTCCTCTTCCTTCTTATGTAAACATTAGATTTGGGAAATTTGACTTTCGAAAAGTAAGTATATAACGCAGCCGTGTGATCCATACATGGATCATGAATGTGATCTATCGTTCAATAACTCTATACTTAGCAGTAATTGTTTTTAATCATTTCTTGGCTTAACCATTTTAAAATATAATTTTGTATCATATCCATGTATTACAGAAGTTTACTTTATTGCCTACAACAACACTAGACTTGATGACATCGATGGGTATTAATTTGGTTAAAAGTAAGCCATCGTTAAGTATTAATGGCGGAACAGTTTTTACTTTATTTTTTTTAAAAATAAATTTTTTTTTCTCTCTTGTGTTTTTATTTCACAAAAATAGCCATTTTTTCACTAAAAAAAACCATGTATTGTACGGGTTCGAATGCTAATTAAATCATAAACCTGTTAGTTTTCTATTCTAATAATGCATGATCAGATATTTTTTCATAGAGTGATGCTGTATCAACGTGTATTTGGCCAATTTTCTTGCTCCGTGATTACAAAGGGGCAGAGGATTTCGAATTGGAAATCGACAAGTCGCTGTCTCAAACCAAACTAGGATTGACCGCAGCGCCAATTTCTGATTCGATGCCACGATGGAGATGTGACTGGGCAATTCCCATCCTTACATTAAGTAAAAAGTTTTATAAATTAATTAACAAAAAACTTATTTTAACTCATAAAAAATATTTTATTTTATTTTATTCCTCTAAAAGTATTTCTAGATAAGTTTAGCTATAGATGGCGTGCCGTTGTAGTGCATTAGTAACCAAATTATTAATAAATAAAGCGCAAGGTCACAAAATAGTTAGGCTTAAAAAAGAATAGAATATACGAGCATGATGCAGCAAGGGAATCTTGAGAGAGTAGGCTAGGCCCCACATGAGGTTGGCGATTATTGGTCCACATCATCAACGTTGGAATGATTCAGTCACCGAGCATTGCATGTTATGTTATCTGAGCCAAGACAGCAAAGCAAGAACATGAAAGCCATTCAAAGGTGTAATCCTAGTTAGCATTCACGTGGCATGTTCCTATTGGCCCAAGGTTAAGGTTATTGGCTACAAATCAAATCCATCATCAGTTTACGTTTCAGAATGTGTGCCGTCCATTTTTGGAGTGGGGACTCTCCACCGCCCCCTCCACTTTTCACCTAAACTTTGTCGCTTTACAGCCAATCCCTTCTTGCTTTGCTTTCTTGTGATAATAAGAACTCCTCAAGAAATGAATTCAGTACATCAACTTGTGTTATTATTAATTTTAAAAGTTAATTAATTCAACTCAGATTAGTTTATTTTCAATATTAGTGTCTTTTTAATATAATACAACAACGGTAGAATGTCGGAATGATGATTCATGTTTGAGTCATCATTTAAAACATTGCAAGAAATTTTGCCTACTCTCGACCAAATTGGTTGGTTAACCCAATAGCCCAATATACATACGATTCCTAGAAGTATTTTTATTTTTAGCAATTGTAATACAAACATCTTCCACAACGATTGATCTATTGTTTTCAGAGAGTAAGGCATCATGTTACTAAATAAAATTATATCGATAACAACGATCAAATTTAAGTAACTGAAAATAACAGCGCATAGAGAAAACGGGAGATGCGGGGGGAGGGGGAAGGTACGGAATTGATAAATTAGTGACACAAATTTGGCAGAAGCTAGGAAACAATTCTGCTTACGTTCAGAATTAGAATTAATATTATCTTGATACTATATATGAACATTATTATGAAGATCCACGATAATGTTTTATAATTTCATGATCAACATGATAGTGTCATTGCGCAAGAGAGCAATAAGAGGTGTATGGGTTAGAAAGAAATATAAATAAAGGACAAAAGTTAATTTTGTATTGTGAAAGATCGAATCACCTCACGCAATGCATCTCTTTGTAAAACTACAAAATAACATTACGTACATATGCCCACATTTACTAATGGTATATATTTTTTTTATTTTGTTATACAACTACAAAATCTATATATAATATAAGTAACTCAATTAACAATACAAGCTAAGCTGAGTTAATAAAAAAAGACTTAGGTTTAATTTCTAAATAATACATTTAAAAAAACAAGGAGATTTATATATAATTAAATTTCAAATTAAAAATTAATCTATGATGAAAATAAAAACTAGTGTATTTTAAATTAATTTTTATGCAATAATTTATGGGTAAAATGTTATCACAGAGTATTTTAAAACGTATATCTCATCCAAACGTATTGAAATATATGTTTGAACTTTGAAGAATACTGGACACACAAGTATTTTTCGTGTGGCAGAGGAAGAATGGTATGACGTGGAAAGCATAGCCATGTGGGGCCATGTGTGAAATTTTCATCTTTTGGAAAAGGAGGGTTTCCCAATGCAAATGGCCCGATTCAGGGAACCAAAAGTTGTCCACGCAATTAATTTCTTTCTTGCTATATTTTCTGATGTGGGCCCACCATTTTCATTTTGGGTTTTGGAGGTTAATGATGCCCATTGATGACGGGCCCCACATCCAGCACCGGCCTATTTCCTTTGTTGCCTTTCCATTTGCCATTTTTCCAAATTCCCAAATGGCCATTTAAAATTTTGCTTCATGCATAGCAAAAAGCTAATTATCTCACAAAACCTTAAATTTTGGCAAACAGCTTAACTTGACCATAACAGGGAAAAGGCATACTTATCTTTTCTTTAACATGTTACGGGCAACAAGCTTCCTCCACTTCATAATAATACCATGCCAGAGTTGCTATGTGCCCACTAATTTAATTACATTGAATTAGGAGAAAATATTACTTCAATCAGTACAACATCCATTAACCAAGGCCCCATTTTGTAGGTGCATAACAATGCTAATTATCTACAGAAGTGAAGTAATTAAATTCTCTCATGAGTGAGATGAGGCTCGTATGTGTTGTTATTGTCTTTGAAAATTATTGTATCTTTTGTTCATTTGTTTTCCATTATTTATGATTGCTCCAGTTTTGGGTGCCTAGCTGGCTAGCTTTTCGATCAAGGGAAAAGTTGGGTCGATTCTAAAGGGTAGAGGCGTAGAGCACATTTTTTAAGGTGCTACTATATTATTCTACAAAATGTTGAGAAATTATATCCACACATATTTTTTGTAGTTAAAAGAAAAAAAAAGATAAATGTAAAATAAAATAAGTGATATAATAAAAAATATAAATTAGAACAAAAGTACTGTAAAACATAAAGTTAAAGTAATATAAAACTCCGAAACATATAGAACCCCACTCGTACGAAGTACAAACGGGGTCCGTTAGTAGTCATCCTGTAAATTATTGTAATTTGAGTAAATATAATTTTAAAAAAATATAAAAGATACTAATTTGATTATTTAATAATAAATATATTGATAGAAAATACTATTTGATTTAAAATATTTAATGTGAAAATGTTTTTATTATCTGAACTGTCATAAAAAAATTTATTCAGCCCATTTAAAATTTTCATATTAAAATAATTTAAAAGGGTAATTTGGTTTCAAAAATACTAGCTAAAAGGATTTATATATATTATATTTAGTATAAAATAATAACATGAAAAATAGATTGGTTTCACTTCATTTCTATACTATACACGTACCCCAAATAATTGTATCGGTAAGGTATCATCTATATGTACATATTTTTTTATGTTATTATGCAGAGATAAAGAATCAAAAGGAAAAACATTGACAACTGGGCATACTGGTGTCTTTTATTTTCTGTCAGTGACATGAGCCGTCTCTGTTTGAGAAAGATTCTTCCAAGTGATCACAACACACACAAACTATTTCTCTCTTTGGAATTGCTTCTACTATTCATGACTCTGCACCTCTATATAAACCTCTCTCTCACCTTTCATCACACCACACTCATCACAACCACTCTTAATTTCTCTCTGCCTTGCTCATTTACACACCTCTCCAACCTTTCACTTTCAGCTTTATTTGAATCCCTCTCTCTCCTTTCCAAATGGCCAGCGTTGAGGTAATTCAAACACACAGTTAAAATTCGTTGTTTATAATTTTGCCTTTCTTTGTACATTTCTTTATTAGTCCACGTGTGTAGTAGTAGTAGTAGTTTATATGGTTCCTACATGCACACGGTGAAACTCAACACTTTAGTAACTGATCGAATATAACCGTTTCTTCATTTTCTTACTTTGCTTTTTATTCATTATTGATCAAAGAATCAGTTTGTTTTTTATTACGTGCGATCTAGCAAGTTATATTTACGTTGCATTTGCGATCGTACTAGCTAGTCTTATCCGCACTTTGATTTTAATTTCTTTTTTGGTTTTCCCGATCTATACTATCTTTGTTTTTGTTGCTGCGGTGTTTGATAACCATCATTATATACGAACCATAAATCATATATTATTGCGGTCAACCACTTAAAGTACACGAAATTTGAGGGGATCAACGAGTTTCATAGCTTTCTTGATCATTGGTCAATTGAATATGGATCACGAACCATTTTCCAGTTGATCAATATCTGAAATATTCATCGGTTTGTGGAATTGGATTACGATTAGCAGTTCTATGTGGACCTCGTTTTTTGTTCTTGTTTATATAATCACAGTTGCATCATCAGAAGCAAAAATGATTGATCAATTTATTACGTAAGCTTTTTTTCTTGTTTTTTTTCCCTCGCTAAATAGACTATCGTTAATTTCTTTAAACTCAAGAACTAACATACCCCAACTAGTTGTTGAAGCTAATTAACACCCCGTAACCACGTTGAACTTCATCAAGCTTATAACTGAAATGAAAAGGAAAATAATTAATTTGATCTATCGCCATTCACCAAGATGACACTTTAATTCATAGGTCCTATTACTTTCGTATTAGACAATTAACATTAATCTTATAAGTAATGAGTTTTGTACTACACTTCATTTTTCTTAACATATCTCATAAACACTGTTATTTCTCGTTATTTTTTATTCATTATCACATCATATCAATTATGGTAATTGTACTTTACTTTTCTTTCTTTTTATCTTTTTTTAAAATGTCAAATAGGTTTTCATTGGATGTTCAAAAATTATTTTACTTATCTTATAACAGATTGTGCTAGTGTTGATTATGTGATGTTTCACTTGTGTGTCTCTCCCGTCAAGTTATTTGCTTCTCATGTTTACAAATCCAGCTTTCTTAAGCTTGGCACGAGACTTTGTTAAATGAAATTAGAAATCTCCCAGGTTGCACATCAAACACCAACAACAGTTCCAGAAAATGAAACAACCGAGGTAATCAAGACCCAGGAAACAACCCCGGAACCAGTACCAGCCACTGAGGCTCCTGCAACAGAACAAGCAGCAGCTGAGGTTCCTGCTCAAGAAGAACAACAAGCAACTGAGGTTCCTGCCCCAGAATCAACCACCGAAGCACCAAAGGAAGAAACCACCGAAGCACCAACAACAGAAACAGTAGAAACAACAACTACAGAAGAAGCCAAGCCAGAGGAGCCTAAAGAAGTTGCAGTTGAGACCGAGGAGGTGGTGACAAAGGAGACAGAGGAAGAGAAGCCAGCAGCAGAAGAGAAATCAGAGGAGAAAACTGAAGAAGTGAAAGAAGAAGCAGAAGAGCCTAAAGAAACTACTGAAACAGAAACAGAATCAGCACCAGCAGCAACCACAGAGGAAGAGAACAAACCAGCTGAGACAGTGGAAGCCCCAGTAGAGGTTCCTGTTGAGAAAACTGAAGCTTAGACTTATGGACAGTGTGAGTGAGAAAAACAAGTTTAAAAATGGTCCTAGTTGTGGGGATCATTAGGTCTACCATTTTGCATGTCATGTTGAAAAGCTTTTTTTTTTATTTATTTCTTTAGTTTACTTTATTATTAATATATTATTATTATATGATGGTTAAGTCTTTGGTTGTATTATGGAGGGTATACCTACGTGTGAGCACAACACTTGGCTCCACATCAGCGTGCTTACCACGTGGTGACATGAGAAATTCTAGGAGTTGTGTATTGAAGTGAGCAAGCTGCTGCTGGTGCTGGAGTTTAGGGATGAGGGTTTATTTTATTGGCAGGGTTACATGAGTTTGTGATGATGTGTTATTGTGTTTCTTTAGGTTTGAATAAATGATATTTACTTTATAACTTGCTTAATTTCTTCCTCATTAAACTTCTAAAGTCTAATATTGCAAACTAATTATATCTGAATTTATATATCTTTTATCAATTCGTGTTATATATATATATATATATAAAAATTAGACCAAATTATTATATTATGTTCGTCAAGTTTTCTAATTATATATATAATCACAAAAGTAAATGTATCCAGCGATGGATTTATAGCCATGGAAGTAAGGGCAATTACCCCACTAAAATTTTATCTTTTCTTATTCTGATTGCTATTTGTTATATCTAATATTATTATATATATTCATATTCATTTTATTTTACTGGACAACTTCATTTTTGAAAGTTACCTTTAAATCTTTCTTTTATAATAATGCACTTCATTTTTGTACTAAAAAATTACTTCTATTATTCTATGCTTATTAGAGATATTATAATTTAGTGTATTTTAATGTTTTTTTATAGTTTTTGTGTGTTTTTATTTTAGTTTTGGATTCTTTTAATCTTGTATTTAACATTTTGTGTTTGTATATCCATTATCAATCCAACCCTTTATGCCTTTTACATTTTATATTAAAATATGGAAAAGGTCCATTCAACGCCAGTAAAATGAATTTTCAAACACATTCATAATTGTTCATGCATTTGTTTTCATTATTATTTTATATTTAGTACAAAATTGTAAAATTAGTACATAACACTTAAATATTTGAATTATAATCTTTATTGGATATATCTTCAAACTTAATAAATAATAAAGTAATATAACAATTAGACCACAAAAAAACTAATAATTAAAAACATTAAGAAGATATTATTACGAAACTCCATGACCTATTCATCACTTTTGTTGCTCAATATTTTTTTTATTTTTTTATGCTATGAATATCATCAAGAATTTGATGCGAAACCATGATAAAAATATTAAATTTGCAAAGAGCTGTGATAAAAATATTTAAGGATATTATATTATATTATTAACCTTGTCAATTTATATGTATATTATCACCCCGACAACTTAAATTCTCTGGATCCGTCCTGAATATATCTATTTAAAATTATATGATACATATTCTTAAAAAATGTATTATCATTTGAGTATAAAACTTGACGGTAGAGATATCAAGAACTTATGCAAGCTTTTACCATATAAATGTTCTATGGCAATGGCTTAGGATTTTTAAAACTGCAAAATTATGCCTTATAATATTTTTTTAATAGAAAGAATATCATTTTCTTAATCAGAAAACAATTGTTAGAAGAAACAATTCTATCTAAGCGCTCAAACTAATGATAATCATTAACACAATTTGAGCAAATTACACCCATCACTCCTATATATATTTTGGGCTTATTACACTCACCATCATCTTTGTTGGATTCTTACACAAGCCTTCCTAATTTTAGTAACTTTGTTACACAAGCATATCCTACGCTGTAATCGTATTACTTCCGTTAAGCCCAAATCGTCATGTGCAATGAAAAAGTTGGACACAATTGTCCCCGTCTTCTTCACAATTGCAAATCTGGAGAAAACCTAATAGATCTGAACGGCAAATGCAGAAAGAGTTATCGCGACAGCCTCGATTTCGGACCATTAATGCAGTTTTACTTCCCCTCCAATAAAGTCGCAAGGTTGGATTAGGAACACATCTTTTTTTTTTTTTTTTAATATGCTGGATGAAGTTGTGTCATTTGTGTGTGTGTTTATTGCTGAAGTTGAAGAACTGTGATGATTATTTCGAGCTTTTAGATGCGTCTACCATTGAAGGTGGAGTCCGTGGGGTGAGTGTGGTGGAGAGAGGACAGAACTATTTCGTTATTTTTCTTTTATTTTTAATTGTTTGAAAAATAAATTTGGGGGGTAAAGATATTTTTTAAACCAATTGATTTGATTTGCTTGTTATTGGTTTGTGAACGCCATAATTCTGTTAACATTTATATTATTTAGTGTTATATATTTTTGTGAGTATAACTTGAGTCTCGGTTATATATATATATAGGAAACTTATATCATATATATTATTTTTTTAAATGACTTTGTAAAGATATATTTAATTTAAAATAGATGAAATTTTAAGGATTTTTATTATAGAAATTTTATGGTATATATTGTTATCAATAATTTTTTAATGTAATTTTATTTAAAATATGAAAATAAAATATATAAATTTTAATGAAATAATATTTTAATAAAAATTATAAAAATCAAATCCAACTAAACTAATGTGCAGAATATTAATTTGATTTTATTTTAAATGAAAATCAAACAAAATCCAACTACATATATTTTTTAAACCTCTCAGACATTTCTACTTCTTAGCTCTTATTTAGCTGTGGCCACAAAGTCGAAAGCCGTGTGTACTAAACATTGATTGAGTGTTAAAGTAACTGTTTTGGTTAAGTTGCCTTTTGGAAGCGATCAAATTATTTATATATGATGGATGAAGATATTTCCCAGTGAGACGACCGTTGCACGAAACAAGACTATGAAGACATTTTCTATCATCTTTTCTTTTATTTTATTAACTCTTCGTTAAACCCATTAACATAGTTTTTTTTTTTTTTTTGCAAATAGTAATTGGATAACAAGAGAAAGAATATCTAAACTTCTTTTACGAGATAGTTAAACTATTTTTTTTTACATGATAGTTAAACTATTTTAAATTCATGTTTTTAAAAATAACAAGGGATAATAATTGTTTTAAATTAAGTGAGGTATTTTTTTTAATTAAAGTTGAATAATTGTTTATTAATAAAGTATGAATATACAACTGACTATAATGATAAAATGAAAGAGTTTAAATGTTATGCACGTATAATATAGAAAGATTATTATACTGTTAATTAATAAAAAAATTGTGAGATATGATTTTTAATATAATTATTCTAAAAATCAACGCATAACAATTTTTTTATTGGATGAAAATATAAAAACTCGTTATACTAGCAGTGCATTTACTATTCACTCGTACTTTAATTGCTAAAAAATGATAATGCCTTAAACAACTCTATTTTTTTATGATTGAAAAAAACAACTGTATTTAAGAGAATACGAGTGGAGTGAAAGTTTATATTATATTATAAAAAATCAAATAAAATATTAGAGTAGTACTTGTTTTTGCTCCTAAACAAAAGACATTTAAGTATTTTTTTTTTTTTGTGAATAAGACATTTAAGTAGTATCTGTTTTCTTTTTTTAAGCCAATCTATTTTCTATTTTGAAGACACGGGTAATTATACAGCTTTTTATTGGAGCACTAATTGACCAACGGAAATTTGTGAAAAACATTTACTTCATATGCATTTTCATACAGAAAAACATTGTCACTTGTTTCATACACATTCAGCCAAGAGAGAAAATGCTTGAAAATCTCTGTACTTTGGTGGAAGAATAACACAAATAGTAAGTATACATCTTTCATATGGTCATTTAAGATATGCTTTTTCCAACCTAGAGCATCTCTCCCATTCGGTTCATACCCTATCGAAAGATTATGTCGATTGAAGTCTCCTTTCACATTTCTTCATCTTAACTACCACACTCCTCTTATAGATGAAAATTACAGTGTTTTTTCTTCCTCTAATTTTGGATCTTCAATGGTGGAATTGTATTTATCTGATATTTTTAGTACCACCAACAATACAGCAAGATCAATCAAGGGAATGAAGGGATATATTTTAGGGGAATGCTAACAACACATTTAAAAAAAATATATATCAATATTGTTTCCGCCGTCATGAAAAAAAAAAGAGAGAGAAAATAAAAAAGTTAAAGTTAGATGATAGAGAGATAAAGAAAATATAATGATAAAGAATCAAAACTCCTCTTTAATACAATTCTTTTAACATATTTTATTATTATTTAAAAATTATTGAAAACTACAAAAAAAATCATGATAAAGACCAATTAAATGATAAGTATGACCCCAATAAAAAAAAACAAATAACAAAAAGTTGTTAAATTTTAGTGGCATCAAGTTTGAATAGTACAAAATGTGGCTCCATTTACTGTTTGTTTAGGCAGATCATTAAAAGACCTGATTAGAAACTAAGCATAAACAAAATCATTCAGTATGAAACACTGAAAACTCCATTAATAATTAAAGAAAAAATAGTTAAATTTGTTCCTAAAAGCGTGATATGATGATAAATTGATCTCTAAAAAATGAAAAATACAAATTTAATCATTGAATGTGTAAAAAATGTGACAAATTAATCTTATTATTAAATTTGTGAGACTATTTTATTATTAAATTATAATATTTAATGATCAATTTAACAATAAATTATATTTTTCAACGTTTAATTTGACATTAAATTACAAATTTAGGATCAATTTATCATTAAATTATTCGTACAATAATTTGTTGCTATTTTTACACATTTACTAAATTTAAATTTTTCATCATTCAAGGACCAATTTATTAATACCTCCCACTTTAAAAGCAAATTTGACTATTTACACATAATTAAATTCGTTAAGTATGAAGAAATTTTATTTTTCTTCCTTAAGAAAATTGTAACCATTGGAAGTTACTACTGTATGTGTCTCATTGATACATTCAGATAGATCCATGAGGTAAAATTCCTCTTGGTCCCGGAGGATTCAGGAATTCAGAAGAATTTCAATAACTAACAATTGCCTACTGCATCCAGCTTCTAAATTGAACGTCACACATTACATAAACGAATTGATGGTTAGGCACTAGACATCAAAACGTTACGTTAATACACTATCGGTAATTTCGTATAAAAAGTTGACATGAATTTAGAAATAAAATACACTATCAGAAAGCTAAGTGCATCTTCATAACAAATTCTCCCATGCAAATCACTGCACCCTCTCTATGTCAGATGACCAAAATTCACGAAAAATCGTATTGAACATATTGTGAAAGCATACATACAAGCACTAAATAAGCGTTAGTGAAATTCACTTGAGCAACAAAAGATTAACATCCTAAAACAACAAGTACCCGAAGGACAAGGCCAGTACTAGAAAGCACTTCTTCAACTTAGTTTCATCCAAAGGACAAAAAGCCTAGTGCCAAATCTTTCGTTAAGTTAATTTGTCAACATTTCAAGTTTCAGCACTCAATCTGGAAATTCCACCTACCAATAAACCAAAACAACATGTCAAGTTAACTGCAAAAGTTTAATTACAATTTGCTCTGGTACAACCGGATCAACAAACGTACATACATAATCAGGGAGGCAATCCAAGCTTCAACACTTCTTTACAACAAAACCATGTAGGCCATTTTTTTTTCTATTGCAGAAAGCAGGTGTGTTACGGGATCTTAGTAATTAGAGACTGTTAATAAGAGAGGAAAGAAGCATTTGTATATTTGGTATCTGTTTTTCAGTCATTGTTTTCTTCATCTTCAACATTCTGAACTCCAGCCCTTTCTTCACCTTCATCGCTAAGAAAACAGAATGTCCAAAAAACTATACACGGAAAAAGTCTTATCTAAACAGGCAAAAGGGTGTCTCTGTTCCAGCTCCTGATCAACAATTTAACTCATCCTGTGAACCAGCACCACGAATTTCATCATCAGAGTCAGATAACTCAGGAAGCAACCAGTAAGAGTATGTTTGTTTCAGAATTCGTGGCACACATCCCAAAGTAAAATACCTAGCTATATTAATTTAAGTGTACATTACAGACATTGTGTAACGAAAGCAACATTTTCTTACTTTTCCTCAACCTCCCTTTGGCTCGAATCAACTTCTAAACAAACACGCCGAGCCAGTTTCAGCCACCCCCATGTACCACCGCTTCTTCGTTGAATTCCTCATAGTGTCAATTTGAAACCCTGGGACAGGAAGTCATCCCTGGAAAAATTTGAATTCCGTAGAAGTAAGCTTAATCAGACTAAGGCGTTGAAAGATCAATTTGGCACAGCAATTTTCAAGAAATTAATCAATGTTTAATTTCCATGCATTGTCAGTGTAAAAGCTTATACATGATCAATCATGGAAAGTGTAACCTAGGGACGTTTGTTTCACGGAATAATATTGTATAATTATATGATTAGGAATATTTAAAAATGTGTTTGATTATATTTTAAATTTCAAAATAATTTAAATAAAAATGAAAGTTAGATGTGTATTAGAAAACAACTTTCCATATTCCCGTGGGAATATCACATTCTCATCCCTCTTCAGGGGAATAAAAAAAGAAAGTTATGACATTCTCACAGATGAACAATATGTGGGAATAACTTTAAACAAACATGGGAATGTTATACTCCATGAGTATATTTTCCGAAATAGACTTTAAATCCGTGAAACAAACTTACCATTACCATACACGTTAGTCTGTAATTAAATGTTAATGTAAAATCTTCACCGATGCATATACTATTCAGCAGAGTATAGATAAATTTGAAGCAATTATGTAGAGGGCAGAGTATAGAAACGAGTTGAATATCATTGAAATGATCGAAGATCGATTATTCCTCATGGTTTGTTTGTTTTGTGAAGGAAGGACACAGAATGAAATGAGGCATGTGAATAAGTAAGTACCTGCGACGTTGGCAGCCTAAAGTCGGCGACTTGCGACAAATTTGACGAGGTAAGAAATAGGGTGTGACGAGAGTTCCCAAACAAATCATGGCTTCGTTCAAATTAGGCAAACCCTGAATTCTAACAAGGGTAACCTCTTTCTTTCCCAGGTCATACCAACACAGCCTCTTCCGGTCGTGTTCCAACAGAACCTTATTCCCATCGCTCGAGTATCCCAAGGGCCTCAAGCACTTGAACGATCTCAACTCACGCGACTCCTCCAGCGTGAACAGCTTGCACCAGCTGTCACCACGGTTATACTCTCTCATCACCCAAACATCCATTTTTGAATTGTGAAAATTCACAGTCATGCAGAGGGAATCGCCTAATAGTGCCACGTCGATCTCGAACCCTCCGCCGACTCCTCCGGTGTCGGGAAGGGGGAGCTCGGTGAAGATCTCGTGGGTTAGATCGAAGGCGACGATGAGATCGGGCTGGTCGGGTTCGAGTTTGCGCGTGACGACCCAGTGGAGGGAGTTACCGACGAAGACGCCCATGGTGCGCGCGCAGCAGAGAGCGTAGGGCATGCTGGGGAGTGTCTTCCACGCGTTGGCGCGGAGCGTGTAGAGCTTGACCTGGGAGTCGAAGGAGCGGTCCTGCAAGTCGACGAAGTAAGAGATGCGGACGAGCTTGTAGTCGGGACTTGTATGGTCGAAGCCGAAGCCGTAGACGCGGGCGGCGAAGAGAGTGGTGTCGGGGTGGAGGCGGCGGCGGGGGAGGGGCAAAGAGGGAAGAATACGGTGCTGGCGGAGGGAGGGGTTCCAAAAGGCGATGTCGTCGGCGACGTTGGATATACAGAGGAGTCCGTTGCAGGAACCGAGAAGAGTGATGTTGTTGCTGTAACACATAAGAGGGTGGTTAAGAAAAAGGGGAGGGTCTAGGGTTGGGAAATTTGTCTGGTATAGATCAGAGTCGAGGCGGAGGATGAGGGTGGTGTTGGAGGTTAAGCTCAGGGATCTGCTGAGATGGACCGAGTTGAAGTGCTGGCTGTCGATTAGTGACTTCCATGACTTTGAGGTTGACCGGAATCGGAGTAGGGATTTCGCCGGTAACCGGGAGAGGATGTCGGTTACCACTTCTCGCGGAAGATGATCCGACATCAGAACAAGAAGAGCTTTCTCTCTCGCTGCTCTGCCACACGATCACTTTGGCTTTGCTCATACACTCATATCCAATTTCACTCGTCGTGTTACATGGGTTATGTAAAATCATATAACTACTATCAAACTTCAAAAATTTTAGTTATTACAAAGAGTCTTGTCCATGAATTTCCTCACTTTGGCCTTTTCTTCCCGGAGAATCTTCTCTATGTTACGTGTGCTAACTCTAACTCAACTCACCAATTAATTGGCCTTTGGGACATTGGACAGCGTATCTTTAAGTTAAAGTGTGGTGCTAAATTCTTTATAACTCTAATTATAATTTATATGATTAAAAAGTAAAAAAAAAAAAAAAAAAAAAAAAAAAAAAAAAAAGAAGAAGAAGAGAGAAATTCTTTAATGAAAGTACGGTTTATAAACAAGTTAGGTTAATCTAATTAAGAAACAAATAATGAAAGTAAATGTGATGTGCATTCTGTTTATGGAAGTGGGTCCTGAAATCCTAAATCAGATGTTGACTTCCTAGCTTAGTTCTTACGTTGGGGACCGGAAGTGCGTATCTACTGGACAACCAGCATTAAATATGGATGGCACAATAAGCAATAGCAACCACGGATTCTCCAGCCATGACTTTTGTGCGGCTGTGCGACACAAGGAGATGAATAAGAAATGGAAGAGATATTATTATAATAAATAAAATATTAAAGATGTTTGGCATAGCAATAAATAGGAGGAGAGGAAAAAAAAATGAGTATAACATGAAAATAAAGAGGAAGAATGTTTCTACTAAAAATCCAAAAATATTATTGAATCTTGAGAAAGTTGTAATTTCCATTTGGCAAAATTGTAAAATTGGTTCCCCACTTTATCTCAAATTACGGATTTGGTCCCCCTATAATTTAATTCCTAAATTTGGTCTCAGTTTTATAAATTCCTGCAAAATTGATTCTGAAAGCTCGATTTGGACGTTGACCGTTAACCTCAAACGTTGTTTGCCACGTGTCAATGACACGTGTCAACATCTGAGTGGTTCCCTGTAAAGACTTCATTTTTTGTAGGTAAAATTGCATTTTTGGTCCCCTAGTTTTACTTCAATTTCGATTTTAGTCCTCCTATAGTTTAATTCACATATTTGGTCCCACAATTTTATAAATCCCTTTATAAATTGTTCCTATAAAATTGGTCTTTTGAATGATTTAGCCACTGGTGCTAGAGACATTGTAGGTCTTGATAAATCTCACACTTCTTTTTCATCGCAAGTTTTTCACTCACTTGGAACCCAGAGAAAAATCACTCTTTGTCTCTCTCCCACTTCCGGGTTGTTCAACTTGGGAAAGTGACGCATGAATGAGTCTGAAATTTTCATATCTCTTACTTTAACAGGTTCTGTAATAATCCCCTATTTTTTTTTCTTTTTTTGCTTCCCCATACGGTATTATGTGTATACGACTGCTTAAGTGACCTATGTATGACAATGGTATTTTTGTTTGAAATTTGAAATACAACTTCTCCAGTAATGAAATTTGGCTGAATTTATAAAGGGATTTATAAAACTGGGGGACCAAATGTGCGAATTAAATTATAAGAGGACCAAAATCGAAATTGGAGTAAAAGTGGGGGACCAAAAATACAATTTTACCTACAAAAAAATGAAACCTTTACAGGGAACCACTCAGACGTTGACACGTGGCATTGACACGTGACAGTCAACGTCTGAGGTTAACGGTCAACGTCCAAATCAAACTTCTATGACCAATTTTGCAGGGATTTATAAAACTGGGAGACAAATTTGTGAATTAAATTACAAGGGGACCAAATCCGAAATTAGAGATAAACGGGAGGACCAAAAGTAAAATTTTACCTTTCCATTTTTATTATGTTTTCTTGCTATCTATTCCCAAATGTGCGAATTAAATTATAAGAGGACCAAAATCGAAATTGGAGTAAAAGTGAGGGACCAAAAATACAATTTTACCTAAAAAAAATGAAACCTTTACAGGGAATCACTCAGACGTTGACACGTGGCATTGACACGTGACAGTCAACGTCTGAGGTTAACGGTCAACGTCCAAATCAAACTTCTATGACCAATTTTGCAGGATTTATAAAACTGGGAGACCAAATTTGTGAATTAAATTACAAGGGGACCAAATCCAAAATTAGAGATAAACGGGAGGACCAAAAATAAAATTTTACCTTTCCATTTTTATTATGTTTTCTTGCTATCTATTCTCAAGGTGATATTTCAATAAAAAAAAAATGTAAGACCTTACTACTATTGTATAGCATACATGTTAGTTTTATTTTTATTTAGATTTATTTTGAATATTAAAACTATTCTAAAAAATATTATCAAATTTTAACTAAACATATTTTTTAATATATCCAAAAATAATAATAAAAGAAAAATATATTCAGGAATAACATTCATGATTATATTATTCTTATCAATGTGATTTATGAAAGGTAATATTATTTCGTGAAACAAATCGTCCTTTGAATTTTTTAATGGTCACGTGACAAACGTAATTTTTTTAAAACGAAACATAACTTGAAACTATCTAACAAATGAAATAGGTTAAGATGCATCCACTGACTTTTATTTTACATAAAGCATTCAAACATTATGCAGTACATAAAATTTATTAATCTTTAACAAATACAATTATTATTATTATTATTATTAAAACTAAAGCCTGAATACTAATAAAAGTTGTTCAAATTTGCAAGAAAAAAACTCATATTTCTTAAGAACATAATTTGATTCTCACTGAAAAAAAAACTAAATCCTAAATCCCTTTGGGGCTAACAATTTTTTTTTGGGGCCTCAACTCTGTGAAACAAAGTTGAAATATTTTCCAATCTGAATGTGATGTTCTCACTCTAGCAGAAAGAGTCTGGTGGGTGGAGACATAGTTAATGTTGCTTTGTTGGAAAACTAATTTAAAAATTGAAAATGTTGAACAACCACAAAGATTTGAATGAATGTTCCATTGTGGACTGTTGTTTCCTGCATTTTTCAAGTTACTTTCTACACTTTTTTTGAAATGTTTTTTTCTTTTATCTTTTGGATAGATCATTCCAAAAAGTTTAAAAAAAAATGCATTCCCGAAATGTAATTTTATATTTTAAAAAATCGAGTTTAATAACAATTATATCAATGACTTGTTGGTTTTTAACCAGTTTTTTTTTTTTTTTTTATAAAAAAAGAGGCTTTTATCTATTTTAAAGACAAACGAGATCCACGCTAGGAATTTCTTCAAATAATATGCCGACATGAGGCGGATAAGTAGTAAAATACTTGATCTTGCATAGTTTCACTCATTTTCACAATTTTTTTTTATAGAAAGTATTTGCATTCAAGCCTAGAATCACTTTTAAAGCATTTCTAACGATAATAATATAAGCAAATTAATTTATGACACCTCAATTTTAAATAATTTAATTATTTTTTTTTTTCAAATGGATATACTTGTTACTTGATTAAAAAGTTTATATCTAGTGACATAAATACCTACTTTATATAAAACTTAAACATATCACTAGATATAAATACCTACTTTATATCTAGTGATTATAAAGCAAATTTTTATCCAGTGAGGCAGTTGCCCAGTCACAAATGAACTAAGAAACAATTTTTTCAAACTTAAACATATCACAATTTTAAAGGAATTTATTGTTAATCCAATATGTCTATTCCCTCTATTGTCATTTTTATTAATTGAATTTTATAATTTTCAAGGATATTAATTTAATTATTAAATATGAAAAACATTTTAAATGAAAATATCCAAATAAGAATAATAAATAGATATATAAAAATGACAATATATAGTCACATTTTAATATACTGTCCAAAACTTTGTAGTTTCGATTCCTGTTTTCTAATAGGCGGCTTTTGACCTTTTCCGAGTCTGCAAGTAGCTTGCGTCATTTGGATGGTGATCATATCGTGTATGAATTTGATTTCGAATTATCTTAAGTTTGTACTTTGTAGAATTAATTTTTTTTCCAAAGAAAATTTAAAAGGAGGTGATATGTTTGAGTTTTTTCTTTCTTTCTTAGAAGCAGTTTATAATAAAATTGATCTTCAAATTTTCAACTCAACATTAAAAGCATAATTCATTACATATACTCAATATTGAGTATGGGGAATAAATTAATTTTAGTTTAAACCAACAAAATATGCTGATAAAATAAATTAAAGTCACATGTTTTTTTTTTTATTTCATTCCTACCTAGGTACGAATCTTTGATTAAAAATGAAATCATATAAGGTCCTTTTTTGTCAAAAAGAAATAAATAAGTTTATTAGTTTATATATTGAGCATGATTGTGGATATGCAATCGTATCTCACACTGTGTTCACTCTTGTGCCTCTCATCCCAACATGGCTATACATCTGCCACCTGTCACTGCCACGTCCTTCGATTGGGCTGTAGTCCAGTCACACATCATGCATTTTTATCCATTTATTTTGGTCCAAGGAATCATGCATATAGAAACATGGATTATTATTGGGCCTCCCGTATTAAATAATGCATATTTTGACAAAAATAAATAAACAAATACTAATAACAACCAGCAATTCACATATAATAAAAAAAAATAGGATAGGTTAGATATAACAAATGTCTTATTTTATTTTAATTTACTGAATAAAAACTAATATCACTTACCTTGCATAATTATCCATAGCTCAAGTTGAGACTGTTAGAATAAAGACATGTAAAAGTTACAATAATTTAATTATGTATATATATATATATATATATATATATATATATATATATATATATATATATATATATATTATGAAATATTTCTACATAAAAATTTAATCGGAGTTCATCCTATCACCACATTACATTACGTCATGTATAAGATGGCATGGTAAAATCAAATTCTGTTAAATATCTATCAATAAAAAAAAAATTATTGACAATATGCATAAATTAAGTTCTAATTTATCATGCATTATCCATAAGGTCTAAGCATTCCTATTATGTTTATGTTTATTGCAACTTGCAAGTGTATATATAAAAAGATCTTATCCATTTTCAGTGCAACTAAATAACCATAATTAAGAAAATTAAGTGTGACCCTACAAATATTAACGATTTATTAGTTTGTCTCCTTTATATATATTAACAATATTGTGTCCTCTAAAAAAATAATATTGTGATTTTTAAGCCATCATTTTATCCTTTAAAAAAAGAGGCATCATTTTAATTTAAATTATCATATATGGTAAAATTATTAATTTCTATAACAATTAATTATTAGAAAAATTATAGGTAAAATGTTTAAAAATTATTTTATAGTAGATTAAAATTAAATTGAAAAATCATTTTAACTTCATGGGACAATTATTGAATGTATTGATGTGCACGAAGTTAATTTAACATATATTTTGAATGCTAATATTCAACGGCAATCATATAGATTGAAGATTTGTAATAAACGCGATCAGTGTACATGGTTGGGGCCCGACGGAAACACGTAGATTGACCAATACCATTCAACAAGTAGCTTAGTTGTTGACAACCACTAAAATAAAATGCATAAATGGTGTCATAATTATCCAACATAAACCAAGCAGAAAACTTCAATTTATTGAAGACGAACTGAATATGGATGTTGTATATTGGAACAAGTGATATGAAACCATAAATATAAGGTTCAAAAATATTTATTTTAATTATTAAATTAGATTATATTTACATTTAACTTTTATAATGTTATTTTTTAAAAGATATCAAATGTCATTTTTAATTATTTTTCTTAGAAATAATATATTTCACTATTTAGATAATTAATTTCAGATAAAATTTAAAGAAATACAATATATATGATATATATATTCTCATAGATTTGTATATCTTTATATCACAAAAAATTGAGACAAAAAACTCACCATGAATTGTTTATATAAGTAATTAATTTTTATTTTTATTTTTTAAAAAAGCAACTAAAAAAATGATTCAACAAAAATCCTTTACGAATAGACAACTATCAAGTATCAACACATACTCAAGTTTTCCGGCAGATCGCAAGCCAAATAATCAATGTAGTTTTTATTTTCAAACAATTTCCATTATATCCCGCTTAAATTAAAAATTGATCGCGTGAAAGCCATGAGTTAAAAATGATTTCCAATTTTGCGAAGAAAAACATTGCATTGCCATCTACGGAGTCTCTACTTGGAAGGAAACTCCATTATTTCGTTGTATTCTTTACATGCCAAAACTAATCAGTACATATATACAAAGTAAATTCACAATAATCTTGTATTCTTGTTAGGAATCACCCTGCATAGAATTTACCGTTTTATGTGTGCTTTTCCCCCGCTGCATCGTATCAAAATAATTTATGTTTTTGACAATCATAATAGCTGCCAAACTTATCAATATAAATATGTAATAATCATCAATCAACATAGATTAATTTAATGGTTTAATTGCATATTTAGTCTCATATTTATCTCAACTCATGAATTTAATCTTCATGTAATTTAATTCATCAATTGAGTTTTCATCTTTTTTCAATCCTATTATTTTAATACATATTCCTACTTGACGGTTAAATACTTATGTTAACCGTCGTCACGTATCGTGTTTTTATTGAATGTTAATTAAATGTACAAAATTAAAGTATGATACGTGACGGTCAACATAAATAATTAACCGTAAAGGCTTAAATTTTGAATTAGGGACTAAAAATACTGAATTGAAAAAATGGGAAATTCTATTTTTGTAAATTAAATTAAAGATACCAAATTTGTGAACTGAGATAAATAAAAAAATAGATTTACAATTGAGCCTAATTTAATAAATAAGAATCAAACTCTTATCTCATAAAGACATCATATTAAATCCCATTGTTGATATAAAAATCTTATGAATAAATGATATGTAAATAATTTTATAAGTATTTAATAAATCTGAAAATATATCATAATTTTAATAAATTCATCTAATTTTTTTAATAAATAAATAAATAAAAATGATCAATGGACCACGCATGTTAAAGCCAAGAAGAAGACCCTACCTTTTTTTCATTATACGTCCCAATTCAGGATCCCACGCCAACAACTTCCACATGGTTAAGAAATTAATATTTGGCATAAATAAAGTCTTGACTTCAAAACTCGAACACCTCACATAATAAGAGCCACGTCAGCCAAAAGCATCCTAATCAGAACTAGGTTGTAGTAGAGAGTAACCGTAATTCTAACACTAATCTCATTCATTCTCATCCTAATAATAAAAAAAGGAAGCAAATTTGCCCACTAATTCTGAAAAGTTCAATAATAAAAGCCCTCACGCATAACTTGATCTCTTCCACAAAAACCTTCTCCCGCAAACTCATTCTGGGCGGCGATAGTTTTATCGTTCTCTATCTCCAAGATGGTCGGAGAACACGGTACGATGTCACTTGCCTCCGATGATCAGAAAACACCACTTCTTCCCGTGCACGAGCCAATGGAAGGAACACGCACCAGCGTCTCCTTCAGCATCAAAACAATTCTAACACTGGAAAACTTGTACGTGATTCTGGGACCTATGCTGTCTCTTTTCATATGCCTCTTCGTGAAGCTCGACGCGCCACCCACAAGCCAGAAAATGCTTGGTGTGATTGCGTGGGTCTTCGCTTGGTGGGTCACGCAGGCCGTGCCACTTCCCGTGACTTCCATGTGTCCTCTGTTTTTGTTCCCAATTTTCGGGATAGCTTCAGCTGATAGTGTGGCGCACTCTTACATGGATGACGTCATCACCCTCGTTTTGGGAAGCTTCATTCTCGCCCTCGCCGTCGAACGCTACAACGTTCACCGGAGATTGGCCTTGAATGTGAGTCACCTCCTCTTTGTCTCTACTTTTGTTTCCTCAAAAACCAGACTTTTCCTTTCCTAACTTTAATTTTTTATTTATTTTTTATTTTATAATTACTATAGAGTTTTTATGTACAATTTGTTATTAAATAGTGGTGTGTAACATTTTTCAGTGTTTATTCTAATAATTATTCAGATTTGATTTCGGTGTCTTGCAATTGTTTTGGGGAATGAATTTCATGACCACATAAACTCAATTATTTGCTTTCGGAAATAATTGAAGTTAGACTTTCTCTCTCAATCCAAGAGGAAGAAGACACTTTTGTAATGAATAGTTCTATATTTTGCTTTTTTTTTTTATCAGACTATTTTGCTAATAATTATACAGTAAAATAATTTAATATTTTTATTTAATTATAAATTACTGTTAGTATAATTTTTAAAACTATTATTATTATTATTATTATTATTATATTTTTTAAAGTAAATATTATAAAATTTAATAAACTTATGAAATGTAATAATTTATAATTAGATGATAATATAAAATAATTTTATACCATAAAATTATTTATATTGTGGGTTTATGTTTTTTTTTCTTCATATTTATAATTATTAAATAGTATAAATATTGATAAGGAATTATAAGAATTTAGGTTGTGTTTTTATAATGAATGAAAGAAATAATATATAAAAGATTGTGTATTTTATTTTTCTCTTTTAAATCAAATACATTCTTAATATTTTTATTTGTGTTTAGCTAAAAAAAAATGTTATTATTAAAAGAAAAATGTAATATTATTAGATGGTGGGAAACGAGGCAATGTTTCCTATCTCTTGTTTTATTGAAGAAAAAAACAGCGTCACCGTACTAAGCATGACATGATTTGTGAACGTGGCATGGGGCCCACAGGTAACACTGCTGTTTTGTGGCGACCCGGTTAATCCAGCGCTGTTACTGCTGGGGCTGTGCGCGACGATATTCTTCGTGAGCATGTGGCTGCACAACGTGGCGACGGCGGTGATGATGATGCCGGTGGCGACGGGGATCGTGCAACGGCTACCGCCGGTGCACGAGCAGTCGGAGGCGGTGAACAAGTTCTGCCGCGCGGTGATTCTGACGGTGGTCTACGCCACGCCCATCGGAGGAATAAGCACACTAACGGGAACGGGTGTGAACTTGATAATAATCGGAATGTGGAAGAGCCTCTTCCCTGAGGCAAAACCAATAAGCTTCAACACGTGGTTCTTCTATGGTTTCCCTGTTGCTGTTCTCATCCTCATTTGTTTTTGGTGCATCATTTGCCTCCTCTATGTGCCAAAAGGTTCGGGTCGGGCTTTGTCTGCTTACTTGGATAGATCTCACTTGAAGAGAGACCTCGAAGCTCTTGGTAACTTTCTTACTTCAACCGTATTCAATTTTTTTTTTCTTTCGTTTAACCTTAACACAAATACAATGAAACCACGCGCAAAAAAAGCCTTCCCAGGCTTCCGCCTTGTCTGTTTCTTTGTCCTATTGTCTTTTGTCTTACTTACATTTACATTTTGCATCTTAGTTATATATCTGTTTTTCAGAAAGAAAAAAAAAAGGTTTATGCTTATCTGGCACGTAGGACACTTGTCAACCTCAATCTAGCCATTTACTTTAATTTTTTTAATAATAAAAGATGTGACCTTTAATGTCTTTGTCCAACAGAATTATTATTACTCATATGTTTTATGAGGTGGAGAAGACACCACAAATCACTTAATAAATAAAAAAGGACACGACATATCATCTTCAGTTATTCATGAGCAAAATAGGAAGGTCGGACTGTTAAGACTTAAAGACTTAATGCATTTTTTTAATAAAATTAAATTTATTAATTTCTTGAGCATAATTTTCAAGAAAAATAGGTACTAGTAATATAATATAACCGTCCAAAACTTTTTTTAAAAAAGAGATCCAGAACTTAATGGGTCTCTATTTTATCTATTAATTTTGTATGAAGTGATTAATTAATTTTTTTAATATAAATCATGAAAGCTAGATTGAAAGTGAAAAAGAAAAAGATACGGGCACACCAAAAACAAGTAAAATTTAGCACGTTTGGTTTTTTCAACTTCAATATGTTTTGCATAGTAGTCCAAAAGGAGTGATCTTCCGGCCTCGCGTGAAACGAGTCGGAAGGATATTTTTGCATATTTGGAATGACGCATCCCATGGAAGTTGCTCATTGCATCTTAACAATGTCCTCACATGTGACATGTCCTCCATATTTTATTTATAAATAATAATTAAACTAGAGTTTTAATAATAAATAAAAAATCTCGTCCTTCAAAAACTTAAGGCAGTTGCAAACTTGCAATACTTTATCGATGTTTGCAGGTCCCATGGCTTTTGCGGAGAAGATGGTCTTGTCTGTGTTTGGGGTATGTATACCAAACTAACTACACGTTTAAAATTCTTCGGATGAGCTTAATGTGTTTTCTATTAAGGCATTAATTAAAGTGAAATGGTAAATGCAGTTGCTGATCATACTTTGGATGACAAGAAGAATAACAGATGACATTCCTGGATGGGGATCTTTATTCCATGGCCTAGTTGGAGATGGAAGTGTTAGTGTAAGCACTGTATCTGCTATAGATTTTTTGTTTTCAGTTACACATGACTTCATTACACCAAAAATTGGAGTCTCAAATTAATGAAACAGAACCAAAATGAAGCCTTCTATACAATATTGTAGGTTATGGTGGCTGTTTTATTGTTCATAATCCCAAACATGAAGCAAGAGGGGGAGAAGCTAATGAGTTGGAATGACTGCAAAAAGTTACCTTGGAACCTCATTTTGCTTCTGGGAGCTGGTTTTGCCATAGCTGATGGAGTACAATCTAGTGGCCTAGCAGATGTTTTGTCAAGAGCCTTGGATTTCTTGGAAGATGCTCCATACTTGGCAATTGTTCCTGCTGTTAGTCTAATATGTAGCATTATCACTGAGTTCATCACCTCCAATGATGCTACTGCCACCCTTCTTGTCCCACTTCTGTATCACATAGCCAGAACTATGCATGTGCACCCTCTTCTTCTTATGGTCCCTGGAGGAATAGCAACTGAGTTTGCCTTCTGGCTTCCAACTTCAACACCATCAAATGTAGTTGGCTTTGCCACTGGACACATAGAAATTAAAGACATGCTCAAAGTTGGTGTGCCACTCAAGGTTGCTGGGATTGTTGTGCTGTCTCTTCTCATGCCATCACTAGGTGACTTACCTGCCATCTCTGTTTTGCTAGACAAATGCTTTGAGAAAATCAATTGGGTCGAAAAAGAATTCTGACTTCCAAATTTTGCTATTGCAGGAACTATTGTTTTTGGAGCGGGCACTGGTACTCAATAAGTGATATTGCCGAAGGAAAACTCTTGTTGGTTAGGAAATTGATTGATTTCTTCTCCAAATTGCAGAATCTTGTTTGTCTAGGAGATGAATGAAATTTTTAATATGCAGGGCCTTATGCTATGTTTAGGTAATGAGGATATATCAACAGGGCAAAGGAGAAGGAGAGAAAGATCTCCATCCTTTTCTTTCTTGCTTTTATTTTGTATTTCTTTGTTGATTTGTTCATAATTTTTTTACAGGGTTATATTATAAAGTATAGAATGAATTTCCAGCAGTTGAACTTTATATCAGTAATGGATGAATGGAATTGATTTTCGTATTGTGTAAAATGTTTTCTTTTTATCCGGAGGTGTTGGAGTTCCTAATAATCTGCTTGCATTTTGGACGAGTAATTCTACCATGCACCTTAGAAGATAAGGTGCAGCCGTGCTCCATTACATTTCAATCATTAAAATTTATTTATTTTTCAACCTTCTAAATTTTGTTTTGTACATTTTAACCCTCAAGATAAAAAAGCTTATCCCTAACCAGCTAAATTATTATGTCCGGCGATATGATTCCAAGCAACAAAGTGCTGGGTAGAAATATTTCAGATCATTTGATAGGTCCTGTGGCTGAGCTTATTTTGGGTCTAAGCTAAATTTTCTTAAAAATAAACTGAGTAATGATTATTATTGAAGTCTATTTAGTTAAAAGAGCATATTTTAAGTCATTTAAAAAGCTTTTTAAGCTTTATAGGCAAAACTATTTAAATAAATATTTGTGTTGTCGTTATTATTATTACTATTATTTTTAAGCTTATAAGTCTGTTGAAAATAAATTCATATCTTATTTTAAAGATTTATTATAAAAATGTTATTAAATAAATGATCATAAATCATGTGTGTTTATTTTTCATAGACTATAATAGACTTTTATCATGAGTGGAATCTTGATATGTCTAAATGGTCTTGGACTCCTTTAAAAAAAAATGATCTTGTACTATCACTTGTTCATGGTCTTGACTAATTATCATATAATACGGATTTAAGTTGTTTAATATAAAAATAATAATAATAATCAATCGTGAAAAATAACCAGATTATTTAAAAGTAGTTATAAAATTATAATAATTTTATAGATATAGTTATTAAATAATTTATTTTTTATATAAAAAAATTTATATTTAACTTATTTTTTTAAAAAACTGGTTATCTATATAGAGCAGATAAATGAGTAAAACGATTGAAAACTACACTACATTTTCTGTGTCCTTTTTTACTTGATTGACCTCCATAAACACGCGCGTGAGACAAACTGAAATGAATGAAGGGAAGTGAAAATGCTTGGTGGTTGATCACTCATCCATGTTCCCCTTGTTTCTCTTCCCCCTCTTCGGCATAGCTTCAGCTGACACTGTGGCACACTCTTACATGGACGACGTCATCACCTCCTTTTGGGAACCTTTATTCTTGCTCTTGCCGTCCAACGCTACAATGTCCACCGGAGACTGGAACTGCAACTCTTGATTGTTTGCAGGTCCCATGAATTTTGCTACAAAATTCATTTTATGATTGTTTTTTAGTTTTAATCAACTAAAAAAATTGGCATATATATATGCTACAAAACAAGTTAAATTTTTTCAATTCTTTTATGATTGTTTGCAGGTCCCTTGAATTTTGCTGAGAAAATGGTATTGTCCATGTTTGGGGCATGTTTGTCTATATAGTTTTAAGTTTTTATATCTACTCATGGAGGGACTGATTGTGTTTTCAATTAGACAATTAAGACATTAATTGAATCAAAATGGTAAATGCAGTTGCTGATCATACTTTGGATGACAAGAAGGATTGCAGATGACATTCCTGGATGGGGGGTTTTATTCCCAAGACCTTGTTGGTGATGGAAGTGTCAGTGTAAGTATTTTGTTTACTTTAGAGGGTTTCTTTAGTTACATATGACTCGATACACCAAAAATTGGAGTCTCCAATTTTTGAAACAAAACTAAAATGAAGCCTTATGTAGTACAATGTAGGTTATGGTGGGTATTTTATTGTTCATAATCCCAAACATGAAGCAAGATGGGGAAAAGCTAATGAGTTGGAATGACTGCAAAATGTTACCTTGGAACCTCATTTTGTTTCTAGGAGCTGGATTTGCCATAGCTGATGGAATACAATCTAGAGGTCTATCAGAAGTGCTGTCAAGGGTCGTCGATTTTTTGCAAGATACCCCACACTTGGCCACCGTTACTGTTGTTAGTCTAATATGTAGCATTGTTACTGAGTTCATCACCTCTAATGCTGCTACTGCCACCCTTCTTGTCCCACTTCTTTATCACATAGCAGGAACTATGCATGTGCACCCTCTTATTCTTATAATCCCTGGAGGAATAGCAACCGAGTTTGCTTTCTGGCTTCCAACTTCAACACCATCAAATGTAGTTGGCTTTGCCACTGGACACAGAGAAATTAAAGACATGTTCAAAGTTGGCGTACCACTCAAAGTTGTTGGGATTGTTGTGCTGTCTCTTCTCATGCCATCACTGGGTGAATTGCCTACAATCTCTGTTCTAGTAAACAAATGCTTTGAGAAAATCATTTGGTTGAAAGGAATTCTATCGTTTTAAGTTTTGCTGTTGCAGGAACTATTGTTTTTGGAACAAACAATGATACTCACAATAAGGGACATCATTGACGAAGGAAAACTCTTGGTTGCTAGGAAATTGATTTTTTCTCCAATTAATTTTTGTATTTTAGCACGAATGCGCTGATTTCTGTCCTAAATCTATTTATGCATTATCTTAATTCTTAATTAATATTTATTTAAAAGAAGATTATGGCCCTCTTAAAAAAAAGAATTGTAGTGATCCCGGCCCTTTATTTAAATTTCGTGTGTTTCGTGTCGTGTTTTTTACTTAATAATTTTTAGGAGGGTTTGGTAGTTATCCTATATATGTACGAGTTATAAAGAGTAACACTTAGAAATAGAAAATAGGTGTATTTGGTAAAACTATGCAGGTATAAATATTTTTTTAATAATTGAATTTATGATTTTCTCATTGTGGTGTATATTTATGAAATAATAGCTTATATAGGTAATTGAAGATGTGACTAAAAATTTACTAAATAAATTTTAGTATATTGGATTTTGAATTGATTATAAACTTATGTTTTAAAGTTAATTGTTATTAAATTTGTAACAAATTCACCCACTCACCTTAATATTTGTAGGATTTAATTAGAGATTGCCGTGCAGCTATGTTTTTTATATTATAAATTGTTACCAGCTTTGATTCCTTAACACACTATTTAACGTTTTAAAAAAGCGGGGACAGGAACGCGTGTTTCAGCCGCAATATCTAGGAAGCAGAAGGGCAAACATGCGCTAGCCCAAACGAGAATATTCAGGACAAGCCCGTTAACCGCGTTTTTCCAATGCTATAAATAGCAGCAACAACCAGCCCCATCCCTTGCGACACAAATTTAGGATCCAGCGTTTGATTCAAAATGAGACACCACTGTCTCCTTCTCCTCTCCCTCGTCTTGGTCTCCTACGCTGCCCGGCGGTCGGAATCTGCGCTGGGCGGCTGGAGCCCCATCAAGGACGTGAACGACAGCCACGTGGCGGAGATCGCGAACTACGCGGTGAGCGAGTACGACAAGCGTTCTGGGGCAAAGCTGACGCTGGTCAAGGTATCAAAGGGCGAGACTCAGGTCGTGGTCGGCACCAACTACCGCCTGGTCCTCAAGGTTAAGAATGGATCCACCACGACCAGTTACCAAGCCACCGTGCTGGAGAAGCCTTGGCTCCATTTCAGGAATCTCACTTCCTTCAAACCCCTTCGTTCTTAGATCCATACTTTCTCTCTCTCTCTTTCTCTGTTATCAACTACACATTCTCATGTGTGTCTTGTCCTGCTTTTCTCAATAAAATTGGGGTTATGTGCTAATCAAGCTAGTATTGTAATAGTTGTTGTATGTTTGATTATGGATTCGTCTATTCTCGCTCTCGGGTTTTTCTGGATATCTTGTTTCTCATTTCTGCTTTCAAGGTTTTCATATGAATTTCTGTGGGCGATTCGAATTACTACAATTTTAGTGTCTAAGTGTATTTAGTTTCACATATCAACTTGAAACATTAATTAACATTTTTTTTATCCGTGTATGTTTGGTTGTTTGTTTTTTCTAAGAATGTTAACAATGGATTTGAACGCACACATTTCTCTCCTCCATTCAATCCTTTAACTTTCAACTCTCTCAGTCTTCCTTCAACCCTTAAACTTTCAACCAAACTTTATAACCCTTGAAATATCAATTAATGTAATTTTATTTAAATTTTACTCCCTCTACTTTTAAATACAAAAAAAACATTATTCTTGATCTCAAATGCTATTATATTTAAAATATCTTTCGATTAATTAAGATTTTAGATTCAATGATTTTTTTAACTCATTTAAGATAAATCACCAATTTAATCCCTATAATTTATATTCGTTATTAATTTCATTTGTATACCACCATAAAAATTACTTATTTAGTTTGTGAAATGTCCTAACAATTTGATTCAATCATTAAAATTATTTTATTTTCCTTAATGGACATAGCTTGCATGACTCACACTTATTCCCGTGACAAAACAAATGTATAATACATACTAACTAAATTCTCATTAAAATTTAAAAGTATAAAACACAAAAAAATCTTTTTTTGGACATTTCTTTTTCTCAAAATGTTATCTAAAATACTTTAAAGATAAAAAATAAAACAAACATTTTATAATGATTAAAACGAAAACAAAAATAATTTGCATGGAACAGGGGAACACAAATCTATTTATGTATTTTTAATATTTCACAGCAAAAACATATATATTTAATTTCACAAGGAAGAATTGATTTTTGATTGAGTTAAAATAATATTAAGTAACTTTTATTGAATATAAAAAATTATATTAAGTTTAATTTTAAACTTATTTTATAATAAAAATATTTAAATATAAGTCATATTAATTTTATACAATTAGTTTCATTTAAAATTAATTTTGTGAACATTTATCTAAGTATAATTTCTCTAGCTACTTTGAAACCATGGAAGAGAAAAGCAGCAAGGTTGTGTAACGGGATCAAACTAAAAGGCCAAGCTCAAGGTTTTAAATGACTCTTGAATAATACTGTGAATAGGGTTGGGTAGTGATTATTCAACAAATTGTGAAAAAATTATGGAAGAAATACACTTAAATATATTTTTGTTTATTGTAATTTAGATTTTTTTTATTGTTGTCCTTACAAAAATAATTTGTTTTTATCCTTATAAAATATAATTGTTTTATTTTTTATTGTTTTAGTCACTGTTCAAAGTATTATCTAAAACACTTTAGAGATAAAAAATAAAATAAACATATTACAATGATTAAAAAAAATTATATTTCTAGGGAAAAAAAATGCGATTGTGAAAGTTTTCAAAATCATGATATTACTGTCACAATGGTAATCGAGGAATATGATTTAAAATTTTGATGATGCTAGTTGTTTGAGAAATTAATTATTAGAGTCTGATCTTTTGGCCTCTTGTTTGTTTGCAGCTTGTTGTTTTGGATATAGATTATGGAACTGTGTAGGGTCGTTTCCATTTAAATCTTTGCGAACAATTTTCTTTGCCGTGTAGTGTAGTGTAGAATTCATGATATATTAATTTAAATTATGCTTGCGTAAATGTCAGAATTTTTAAAATATTCTGTCGAGGGATTGATTTAAAAAAAAATAGAAAGTTTTTGTTTTTAAAAAATAAAGCATTTAGTGTATTTGTATGTTTATAATATAACAAATATTTTTATTGATAATCTGTTTCTAATTTTATTTGCTTAAAATTCAGATGAATAAGGTTCAACACAATTTATAAATGATTAGATTCTTTAAATATTTTGAATAAAAGTCAATTTTTTTTGTTATGCATATGAAAATTGTATTGAGAGAAATAACTTATTTTGATAATTTTTACATTAAAAAAATCAATCTATTAATGTGTTATTTACGCTTCATGTAGATAAATCATGATTAGAAAAAAAATCATGTATATAAAGTCTACTAAAATATATTATTTGCGCTTCATAATTAGAAAAGGAAAGAGAGCTTTTTTTCTTCTTTTTTATATTAAAAGGTAAGATATAGAGATAATATAAAATTCTTATAAATCAATCTATTAATGTATTATATATAGTTTTTTTAATCTTTGATACATTGTATCACATCTAGTTTGCGACAAAAGTATACATTATTTTAGTATTTTAAGTTAAATCAAGTTGAATTCCTTGATTAATAAGTTATTAAAATATGCCACAAAGGAAAATAAATAAATAAATACTTTATCAAAAGTTTGATGGTGAACGTTTTCATAACATTCTTTTATATTATTTTTACACCCATCAAAGAGGAGAGAGAAATTTAAAGATTTTATTTTTTATTTTTCTTACCATAAAATATGAGTTGTGAGGAAGAGGAAAAAAAAAGGTGCCAAAAAATATAGTAAAGTTTGCATTCATCTCTTTAGAGTGGGTAAATATATGTCCTTTATAATTGTCGTTTTGAGCCTTGTCTTCGACTAAAACACTTTCCTTCCTTTAAAATGCCTGTTTGTGACTCTTAAAGTCCTTTAGCATTAAATTGGGTCCATATTTGTGCAAAGTGCAAACCAGTCCTCATATGTTACTGTATTTAGGGTAGTAGGGCTTACATAAAGCGAGTAACTGGCTAAATACCGGAAACTTGTGAATGGCATAAATAAATACCGGAAACTTGTGAATGCTGGAAAGAACCTTATGGGCTTAGTGACATACTGGCCTTGGGCCTCACAAAAAAAAGTGACATATGTCTTCGGTAATGGGTAGTGCATATATGATCTCCAACTTATGTTAATTATGGAACTTAGCATATTATTAAAACTTAATTTCACTTTTAATTATTAATGTTTGTAATTATGTATTTTTAGTCTCTCAAATCTTAAATGTGTCGATTAGATCTTTCAAGTATCCTAATTGTGGGATTTTAGTTTTCTCATTTGTATATATTATCTCATAGATATTAATAAAAATAATGTTGGTCTATAAAACAAATGGACTAAAATCACTTGATTGTAACTTGAAGAATCTAATTGGCTCAATCAAAATCAGAGGAACCAAAAAGTAAAAACGTACAGTTGTGATATTTGCCTATTAGGTACAATTCAAATTTAAACGACTAAAATTGTATAATTCTAGTATTTAAGGGACTAAAAATGTAACTAAGTCTATTTTTTAAAATAATTTTACAATTTACAGCACCCTCAACTTTTTAATAAGAACACTTTAGTAAGAAACTATCATTTAAGCTTAAAATATTATTAATAATTTTAAAATTATCTATACTACTTCGAAGCACAAATCAACTCTAATATAATAAATTTAATAACATTCCTATGAATACTAGTTCTAGCAATGTTACCAATTAACATATTTAATTGATATTTATTAATTTAAAAAAAATCTTTATTTAATTGGAAAATTAAGAAAAAATTGAAAGTGGAGAAGGAAATATGAAATAGTGAAGTGGAGAAAGGTAATCACTCCAAAAAGTTATTTTCATTTTCATGGAAACGTAAGCTACTCACCTTTGCATGTGGAAATGAAAAGCGAGTTAAATGTAAAAAAAATAAAAATGTATCCCTATGAATCAACAATTCTTGAGAATGGGTTTTCAAAACTTGTACCAAAACGAGAGATGTGATGTTCTCAATAATACTTGTCCTATCTCATCAATGTTTGGTGCATTAGTAGAATATGATTTCCTTATTATATTATTTATCTTGTCTTATTGGTGCAATATATTTCTTATTCAAGAAAGAGTTGGGTTAAAAATAAAATAATAAAATAATTTTTTTCCTTTTCTTTACCTATATTCTCTCAAATAATAAAATAAAAAAATAATAAAAATCAGTGAATGATTTTAAAAAAAAATAAAAATTATAAGAATAAAATAAAAATTTAAGAATGTAATTACATGCATAAAATAGGTATACATAGTTACAGATGAATGGACAATAACAGCGACGAACCGTTCTTTCGTTAAAAAAAAAAAAAACAAATTATTAGGTGAGAAATCTGCTGCTCTGTTACAGCAGTGGACTTTTATTTACAATTTAATTAGTTTAAGCTTTTGCTAAATGTGAGTATTTTTAGTTTTGCTGAAGCTGAAGCAGTTAAATAAAATTCGGAGAGATGAATTATGAAAGCAGGGTTGTTTTTTCTGGTGTTAGTGTTAGGTCGAATCTTAATCCTGTAGCTGATCGTTTTGTATCCATGCTTGCTCAGTGTGGATTTTATCCTCTCCTCCATAATTTTCCAACAAAATCTCAAACATAATAAATAAAAATTACATTTTTATTCACAAAAATATCGGGATTCATCTTGTTCTCATTTTGCCCCCTTTTTTCTTCTGCTCTCCCGAATCAGAAACCCTAATCATTGTTTGGGATTTCAGAGGAAAGAAATTTAAACAGAGCACGAAGATGAAGGGTCTCTTCAAGTCCAAGCCTCGCACTCCTGCAGATGTAGTGCGCCAGACCAGAGATCTTCTGCTCTTTGTTGATCGCAGCCCCGAAACCCGCGAAAGCAAACGTGAAGAGAAGGTTCATCTCGTTTCATTATCTTTAGATCTCAAAATTTAAATTTTTATACTTTTTAAATTTTTTTTTCGTGAGTCTGATCTCAACTAAACTCTCTGCTATTGTGCTTGCTCTCTGATTAAATAAAAAAAAGCTCTTTATTTGAATTCCCAATGCTTAATAACATCATTACATCACCGTTGAGCGGAACCTTAGAGTCTTGATTGGTGCATCAGAATAACCACTGTGCTGTTTATGATGTTCTTTATCTTGATAATTGCTACTGTATCTTATGAGAACGTTAGTTTAGTTTAGAACATAATATGATTAATCACTGTAGTAGGTGATGATTTGTTTTAAATATTTCAATTGTTGGTGGTTGATGCTCGTGTTTTAGTATTGCAATTTTTGTTCAGTTGTTCGGTTTTGCGAGTATAATTGAGCTTGACATGCCATCATCAGGCATTATACGAGCAGTAGTAGAATTTGTGTGAGCAAAAATGAACTGCTGGAATTATTTTGTTTGTTTTTTTTTTCTTGGATCTTGGCTTCTTGTGCCAGCGAAGTCACCCCCACCCATTCTTATTTGATGTTTGTGTGGTCTATCTAACAGCAGATGTCCGAGCTATTTAAAAATATCAGGGAGCTAAAGTCAATCCTGTATGGAAATAGTGAATCTGAACCAGTGTCTGAAGCCTGTGCGCAGTTGACTCAGGAGTTCTTTAAGGAGGATACGTTGCGACTGCTTATCAAGTGTCTTCCAAAATTGAATTTGGAGGTAGTAAAGAAATTTATGATAGACCTCCTGATATTTGCACTGTTTGATGCTGTTAGATACCCTTTGTAGGATTGGTATGCTTATTAAGAAATAAGAATCTGGGTGATGTGTGGAATCACATGTTTATTTTGATGCTGTACTGCAATTGTTTACTATTTGGTAACTTGGAGACTATGGGCTTTGCAGGCCAGAAAAGATGCCACTCAAGTTGTTGCAAATTTACAAAGGCAACAGGTTCAGTTTAAGTTGATTGCATCTGATTACCTGGAGAAAAATATGGATCTTATGGATATTTTGATAGTTGGGTAAGAAAACATTGGATGACACTTTTGGTTTCTTGATTCTTGTTCTAGTATGGTGAACTCTTCTGCTTGATCAAATGAACTGAAATAATTTTTTTTTTTACCAACCTTGAGAATTTAATATCTCCATCAATTAGACATGACAATCTCATGTCCCTGATCACTGGATTTGTGATTTTTAAATTTAGTTTTGTCGAATGTATGTCTTGTTTACATCTCGTGATGCCCATGTTATTTCTTATGTTTCATATTGTGGTTCTCATTAAATTACGTTTACCCTTATAGACTCTAATTCGAGTATGCAAATGACTTACAATTGTTGCCTTTCAGCTATGAAAACCAAGATATGGCTTTACACTATGGTGCGATGCTGAGGGAGTGCATAAGACACCAGATTGTTGCAAAGTAAGAAAAAAGAATGTGACAAATTCACCGTGTTTTGTGTGCTATCTAGCTAAAAGCTTATTAACGATTGATGACTGTTAGAAACTGTCAGGGTTGTAATCTCTGTTAGAATAGTATTGCATTTTCTAGTTATATACTGGCACTTTTGGTTCCTATACTTTTCATTTAAGTGCACTTCTAGATTCATGCCAAATGAGGACGGTGATGTGTAGTAAGCTCATAAAGAACTGAACACTGGAATTAGAAAAGGGAAAATGACCTAGGTCTTATAATTTTTTTCCCATCATAACTAATGTGTTGCTGTAATTCTTCATGATTTTGTATCAGATATGTCCTGAACTCACCTCGTATGAAGAAGTTTTTTGACTATATCCAACTTCCAAATTTTGACATTGCTGCAGATGCTGCAGCAACCTTTAAGGTGGGTATTGTGTGAAAGAACTTGTGATCACAGTTTCCTTATTTTGTGCCATGCACTCTTTTGCAAAGAGTCAATGCCATATGGCGTTGTGTTGTTTCAGGAGCTCTTGACAAGACATAAATCTACTGTGGCTGAATTCCTTTCCAAGAATTATGAATGGGTAGGTTCCCCTTCAACCCAAGTATAAAGTAGCATTTTAATTTTAATTTATACACTTGTATGCCACCTTTTTTCTTTTCCTTACTTTCTATTGCTAGATAATATGCATGGGTGACACATTTGGTTGATTAAGGTTCTCATATTAGAGTTTCTAATTTGGTGCTAATATGGGCATGACTTTGATTTTGATTTTAGTTTTGACGGGTAATGCTTTGGGTATAAATTATAATCTGACAAAACAATTTTAGAACCTCTAGTTCTGACTACTATTGTAAATTTTATTCTTTTCATTCATATGGCATGGTCCTAGTAGATCTATATTTTTTGTTTCTCTGCTTTTAAACATTGACTTCTGTAAAGATAAAAATGCGCACTTCTGGAAAATTATTCTGCATGCATGGTGGATGAACATATTTTCTATCAAATAGCCATATTCGTTTTTGTGGTTATTCACTTGTTTAATTTTCTTAAATGATTGCTAACCAGACAAGCATGTTCCTTCACTATATTTAGGGATGTTATTTTTTTAAAAATACTACATTTTTAAGATTTGTTTCATAACTTTTTGCCGCATACATATAATTGTCTGGTTGTCAGTTTATATTAATGTGTTATTTGTACCTGGTTTATTTAAGTAGTTATATGTCAATTACTAATCAACTACTACTTACTTTTTTGTTGCCTGCTTTCAGTTTTTCGCAGAATATAACACTAAGCTGTTGGAATCTTCCAATTATATTACAAGGCGTCAAGCTGTCAAGGTTCTATAAATTTTTTTGGTCTATCCATATAAATTTTACTTTGATCTCAACTATACTTGCTAATTTGTACAAACATTGACCGAAGCAAGCTGGCTGATGTTAGGGAAAATAAATTAGGGAATTAATTTGGGTATGAGAAATCTTCACTTGTTTGTGTATGCAATTATAGTTCATTTGACCTGAGTGTTCCTGAACTTTTTTTTTTTTTTTTTAAATCCCATCTAGTCAACGTTTACATTGCTAGTGGTTTTCCTTTGTTTTTCCCCAGAGAAATTTGGATTTTGCAGTCTGCTGTTTAATTAATGTTAGTTTCATGTTGAATTGATGCATATATGATGGCTGAGTTGATTTCTTTCTCTTTCACAGTTGTTGGGAGATATGTTACTTGATCGTTCAAATTCAGCCGTAATGACAAGATATGTGAGCTCAAGAGACAACTTGAGGATTTTAATGAATCTTCTAAGAGTATGGGTCCTTTACATAAAACTTAAATGACATGTCTTATTACTTACCTTCTTGCCTTGCTTGTGTGCTGCCTGTCTTCCAATCCTTATGTATCCTTGTTATATTATTCCCGTCTTTATTATTTTGCCGTGAAAGTGCATCAGTTCAGTCAAAATATATAGCTCTTCACCCTGCTGCTATTGTTGCAGTTTGTTTACGCATCAATATTAGAATACTAAACACTAATTAATGCTCAAATTGAGTTTCTGATGATAGTATGTCTAAATGAGAGAAAATTAAGAAATTGGAATGTGTTTAAAGTGGCATTTTATGGGTCCAGTGCTGATTTCTTTCTGCAGGAGTCAAGCAAGAGCATACAGATTGAAGCATTTCATGTTTTCAAGGTACTATAACAATTTTATAGCACACATTTGGAAGTGACTGCTCTTAATCAGGCGTTTATTGATGATTTATTGTCATAACAGCTATTTGCTGCTAACCAACATAAGCCAGCTGATATCGTCGGTATATTTGTTGCGAACAAAAGTAAGATGCTGAGACTGTTGGAAGACTTCAAAATTGACAAAGGTAAGTGATGTCATCTCTTGATAGTTTAGTTGCTTTTATAGTATCAATTATCAGTTTCTGATGATCAGCTTTTAATGTGTTGTGATTGTGCAGAGGATGAACAATTTGAAGCTGACAAAGCTCAAGTGATGAGGGAAATTGAAGCTCTTTAAACAAGGAAACAGCGACGCACCTGAACTGCAAATTGTGTTAAGTGGCAAAGTTGCAATGTGTGGCATTTCACTTTAGCGAATTGTGTATTGTAATAGTTCTGTTAGTCTTTTATCACGATGAGACGATCCGTTTCATACAGACTTCGATGCTTCCTTTCTGTAATTTTGTAACCGCCCTTTAAAATTGTAGATAAATAAATTGCTTAAATGAGCCTACATTATTAGTGTCTTTGTAGGTGTTAGTAATAAGGTCTTCCAAGCTGCCGTGTAAATTATTAATTGTGCAAGGTCATGCAATAATCTCACAATCACATTTGTTTAACTACTACTTATGGGTGATGACGTTATGCTGCTTGTTTAGGATATATTCTAGTATTTTGTGGATATGAGTGTAAGGAACACATTAAATTCTCTTTCATAGTTAAAATTTATTAAAAATTATAAAATTAGGAAAAAAATAATTGAATTTATTAAAAATTGTAAAATTAGGAAAAAAATAATTAAATAAGATGTGGAACTTGCAATTTATTGTGATTTTCAACAAATTACAACCAATAAGAATGTGGCTGAGAACTTGCTCTTGGCATTATGAAATTTTTTGGAAGTTGAGAGTGAGAACTGCCCATGGGATGAGATGGTACTCGAAAGACTTCATCATGAACACTAGTTGAGAAGTTTTGGTAGTTTGCAGTCTACACTGGCTTTATTGAGTTGCGTCCATGACTTGTTTCCTTGATGCTGGTCAATTTCAAATAACATGATTTCCAACCTAAGTTCCCAAAAATGGAAAACATAATTGCATTTTTTCTTGGAAGGATGAAGAGCTAGCAGTCAACTTCTTCAAGCCCACAATCCAAAAAGTATTCATGATCCCCTTTTCTCTATTTTGCAACAATATTAAGGGTGGAGCTTTTCTTCATTTGTGGTTGAGACTTGAGAGGAGGCTTTTACGAACCAATAAAAGAGAATCATGCAATAAGGGGGGCCCAATGTGCCAATCATCCCCACTTTCTCAGGTATATGTTTGGTACATATATGAACATGACGACGGAACCTAGAACTTGGAAAACTATATGGCGCGGAACCAAAACAACGCATCAGTATAATCTTGAGCATATTCCATATGCCATTCACACTGCTTCTATTTTTAAAGCTTTAATAATAAAAAATACAGTTTTCTGTTAGCAACAGTAAATAATGATTAAAATCATTTCCAAAATTTAAGGACTGGAATTTGTGAAACAAACTTAAAAGTCTAAATCCAAATCATTTTTTTAACCAAAAACCAATAAAAGTAAATTTCCAAATAAAGATAGTACTTATAAGAAAATCATGATATAAATGCATTTAAAAGAACTTAACTAAAATTTGTTCAGAATTACTTTATGATATAAACACTTGTATAAGTTTTGGGAGAAGTTAAAAAAAAATGTTATATGTCAATAACTTGTTTTTATCTTTTGAAAATTTTCTTACTTGCATGAAAAGAATTCCATTCAATTTTTTTCAATTATAGAATAATTTATATAAAAACTTATTTAATAGTGAATTTAGTTGTTTTCCAAAATGTAGTGTTATATATATATATATATATATAGCACACAGTTGCGGTTTGATGTGCTTGTGTAGTAGTGAGAACTGGATAGACAGAGTGTAGTACGTGAAAAGGAAAGCGCAAGAAGAAAGCACAGCCTCTACTACATCATCCCATTTCAGTACCTTTTCTTTCTGAGTCTCAGTTTCAACAATTGAAGAAGAAAATGGTTGACAATGGTACCTATAAATCTCATTATCTTTCTCTCCTTTAATCTATGATGTGGGATCTCGTACTTAATTATTATTAATTATAAACTTCACTCACTTCACTGACTGAATTTAATCTGTAGAATCGCTCTCAGAATTCCTCGCATCTGCGGTCGACGCGGCTCAGAAAGCTGGCGAGGTAACTTCGTTTTCATTCTACGCCTCTCCATTGATTCGTTTTCGCTTTCTGACTCTCTTGTAATGAATTGTATTCTATTGATTTCCATTTTTCCAGATTATTCGAAAAGGCTTCTACCAGACCAAAAACGTCGAACACAAAGGACAGGTTTCCTTGCATTCTCTCCTTTCCACTAGTGCATGCTTCTACCAGCTTTTGTTTTAGTATTTGTGTTAAATTAAACTTTTAGTGACTAATCAAGTTTTCAAATCGGGATAAACAATGTGCTTGGGCATTCTCGGCATGCCCCTCACTCTCCTTCACCTGGTCCAAGTCATAAGCCTCCACAACAATTCCTTATCTAATATTTGTACTATCTTAGCAATTGTTTCCTAAGATGTATTTTTTTTTATTTCCTTGTATTTCATGATCTGTCTCCTTGTTTAGTTAGAAATTAGAATTATGATATAATATTAGTATAAATAAGGGTTAGTCTAAGTTTTATCATTGCATTGTAATCATATGAAGTTAAAATCAATTTCAGATGATTCAGTCTCTTTTATCTGTCTTTTCATCCTCTGTACCTAAAATCTTATAATTTCAATTAAGGTTTTAAAATTGAGCCACAGTTGCAATTGCGGTTTTGTCAAGATTCTTAATATTGCAAAAAATGCAGCTGATGGGGGCCACAACCACAGTTGCAATGTGATTGTGGAGACCTCAAAAACCTTTGCATTGTGGCTGTAATTGCGAAGTTTGAACCTAGAATCTCATCCATACTACCCCAAACTCCCCACCAGTAGGTCTACCCTAATGGTTCGTACAGTTGCTTTATTTGGGAGACAATCTACTTTTCAGAGATTTATTGTATTTTGTTTTATTGTTTTTCTTCTTTTTGTATTGAAATGACACAACTTCATTTAGTACTTTTTGTCTTTATACTTCAGTGCACTGAGCACATTGCAAACTTTAAAATCTAAGTGCGTGTTTGCTTTCAATTCTTTAACGTGATTAACCTCGTCAAAACATAAGTGACAAATACTTGCTTCTCCGTAATGAGAGTATTGGACGTGGAGAGAGAGTATCGGATCCATGTTACATAATTCGTTCCAAACATACCATAAGTGTATCATGTTTGATTTTGAACGAGGTAGTACGAGCTTTCAAGAGACAAATACTTCAGACAATCCTTATATGATTCTTTCATATCGTTGATTATTATGGACATAATCTGATTCTGTACTCTTAGCAATTTTGTTAATGAATTCATCTGATCTTTAAAGTATGGTAACTATCAAAACTTTTAGGACCTATGAACATGAAATGCCCTTGGTTCCAACACATGAAGAACCAAATAAGTTCTAGCCGATAAGTGCTCAACTCATCTAGACATATCATGCTTATCACAATCCAAGGTGTATTCACATAGTAATAATCTCCAACTAAGGGCCATGCTTCGCCCTGCATCAATTCAATTAATGTCTCCCCCCTCCCTCCAGACTCCAACACACTTCACGTGCTTCATATTTTCTGGGTTTCATAGTATTTTATTTCTGATCACATTCATTATTCGAAGTCCTGCTGGTCCAGCGGTCCCCTACACTCTGTTTTTTGTTTTTGCTGTTATCTCCCTATTTTTTTGTTGTGTCCTGTGCATGTGCTCTGTGATGTGTGTTCTGGCTGTGTGTGCCGAAAGGGTGATAAATGAGTCATGCAAATACAAAGAAAGAGATTGTTATTATGCGAAGCCACTATGCAAAGAGGATGTTATTACATGAAGTTGTCTATTGTCTTTGTCTATTTTGAAAGTTCATTTTGACTGTTATGCATTGAATGATCTCTATTTTGCTTACTTTATTTTACTGTTTTAATGTGATGTACAGGTTGATTTGGTCACAGAAACTGATAAAGCATGTGAAGAACTCATATTTAATAATCTCAAACAGCTTTATCCCACTCACAAGGTCGATTCATATCTCCTTCAAACTGAACAGCCGTACATATAATCATTACTCAAGTTTAAGATGGGTGGCTATTTTCTCTTTTTTGCCAGTATATATTTCCTTAAGTTCATTTAAATTGGTGTTCTTAGTTCATCGGGGAAGAAACCACGGCTGCCTATGGCACCACAGAACTTACAGATGAACCCACGTGGATAGTTGATCCCCTGGATGGAACTACTAACTTTGTGCATGGGTAATCATGAATTCTGATGTTTAAGTTGACAATGGATTAGTTATACACTAATATTTCCATATTGGTTGACTATAATTCTACTATTTGTACTTTGTAGGTTCCCCTTTGTTTGTGTCTCCATTGGTCTCACAATTGGAAAAACTCCTACGATTGGTGTTGTATACAATCCAATAATTAATGAGGTGAGCAATCTTCCCCCATACTGATGCTTTATTAGTGATTGACTACAAAACAATTAAAATTTCCATAAGTTAGAAACATGCAAAGTTTTATACAATGTTAAAATTCTGCATGTATTTTTTTTTTTGTTTGTGGTTTAATTTTCCTCTGTTGCTTAGTATACAAATTAAAATTTGGGATTGCTGTGTGTAGCTTTTTACTGGAATCCGTGGAAAAGGTGCCTTTTTGAATGGGAATCCCATAAAAGGTGTGTCATCTGTTCTTTATTGTTTGAATGATTGTTGTTAATTTAAATGTTATGCTTATGCATTCAAATTTCACAGTATCGTCTCAAACTGAACTAATCAGCTCCCTTCTTGCAACTGAGGTAAGTCCAACCTGTTATAGTTTACTATGTGAAATCTATTTTTCTTTTCATATTTTTTTTTGTATCAATGAAGGGTATTTCCCTCCCTCTTCTTATTGTGCACTTGTGTTGATAACACATGGAACTGAGAAATATACTTTGCTGCAAAATATCAATGTGTGGAATGGCCTTCTAAGTGAGAGTGCTTCTTTCAGTTGATCAAGTTAGCTAAATATAAACCCACTCAGTGAATAGTAATAAACCTTGTTTATGTCCTGCGTTTGGTTGGTCTAACACCCAATTATGACACTATGCATAAGTCATGGCCATTGCTGCTGAACCCATTTAAATCATAATACTCTGAAGTGTCTCTATTTCCACAAAAAATATTATACTAAAAAAATGGATGTATCAAATTATTTGTATGTCTGTAATTTGCCCGTACTGAATTAAATTTTTTTACTAACTCCTCCACGTCTAGATGTGTTTTAAAATGATTTGAAATCATGTTAGGGAAGGCAAATTACATTAGAGCCTTATATTTTGATTCCTGTATGCCACCTAAATCTTCCAAGTTTTAAGCTTATTCCCTATGTATACATATCATAACTATGTAATCGTTTGAGTGTTGTTTGTTGAAAGCAACAAATTCCGGACATTTCATTTTGTTCCGGCAATAACTGTGAGTTGTTGAATAAATAATAAGAATCTAATTTTGGAAGTGAAATTTGTGTTTTGTATGAGTATATTTTAATCTTGGGAAATTGAAAACATCCCAAAATACCAATGTGATCTTTTAGCAGATTGCATCCCCACTGAGTATGCATGTGTTTTTTACCCGCATTATTGTGCTTAATTACTACAAATCCTTTTGGTTAGTAAGGTTATCTTATACTAACTTGAATTGGAAGTCTAAGATTATTGGTCAGATCCACATAAATATTTTGCCTTTTGAATCAAGACAAACTTGAAATTCAATGTTTTTCCCTTCTGAAAGAGCAGGCCGGAACAAAACGTGACCAAGAAACAGTAGATGCCTCTACCAATAGGATTAAAAGCTTGCTTTTCAAGGTAAAGCTGGGACTTTCCATAAAATCTATTGGACTAAGGTGATATTACTGATTCTGCCATAACCACACCTTCTCTATGTCAGGTGAGATCTCTTCGAATGAGTGGCTCCTGCGCTCTGAATCTTTGTGGAATTGCATGTGGAAGGCTGGATGTATTCTTTGAACTTGGCTTTGGTGGTCCTTGGTATGAATGAATATCTCCTTCTACATTAATGTTTGGCAATGTGATAATGTGATTCACAAGGCCTCTTTCCTTTTCCAGGGATGTAGCAGGTGGTGCTGTCATTGTTAGAGAAGCTGGAGGTGTTGTATTTGATCCGTAAGTAACTTTGCTTAGATATCCTTATTCTTCACGAAGGGACTAAGTATTTAGTTCTAGATAGTCTCCGCACAGTTAGGTATATAGTCCATTTGGCTCTTAGCATGATGCATCTTCATCTTGTGGACAGTTATGTAGATATTGTTGGATGGACATGCATTGTGTCATATTTTATTATTTTATGCACCGTTGACAGGACTTACTAGCACTTTAGAAAGCTATAACACAAAGTTGCATAGATATGCTGGAAAGATTTCGTGCTTATGTCAACATCTGATGTTTCACTTACTTCAGGTCCGGTGCAGATTTTGACATAACATCTCAGCGAGTAGCAGCTTCAAACTCTTTCTTAAAAGATGCACTTGTTGATACTCTGCGCCAAATGGTTTGAGAAATTTACTATTAATCAATGGCAAGAACTTATCATATAAGCCATCTTTGTTAGTTCGTTTAGCTTTTGCCCAAATAATTTTTAAGATTCTCAGTTTTTGGTAAAAGTTGCCTGATAAAAATGTTTTAGAATTTTTAACTTCTGTGAATCCAAAGTATTCAATAGTAAATCACTTTAAATCCTTTCAAACGAGTACAATTCCTTTTATATTACATTGCTAAAATATCAGTATATTAAGAATGTTAAAACACGCTCTTTTGACACATTTTTTTCATCATCGGTGATTGGGTAGAGAATGCTCCCATTAAATAAAAGGGTTGAGTACAGTTATTTAGCAAGGCCAACAATTTTTTATCTAATAATAGAATAAGTAATGTTATTTTCACTGAAAAATTTCATAATCTTTTTTAGCAATTCATTTTTTTTCTTCTATCTCTTTTCATCACATTATTTATTTTATGTCACATTTCTCTTTGGTTTCTATCTCTTTTTCTCTCTGTAGAAAGTGTTGCAGAAAAAAATTAGTGAAAATAGCGTTACAATGGCAGAATTTGATGGTAATGTGATTGTTTGAGCATATATACTCTAATTCTGATTAAATGTTTCACGTGTTAACGATGCAACTCGCTTTAAATTAATTCCATTCACATGGGGTATGAGAGGTTTCCCGTAAACTTCCGCCTTAGATTATGCTGCGATTCTTTTGACATTTTCTTATCTAATTTACTGTGATACCGCTATGGCCTAGTGCCTTTGTCTCTTGGCTCGGTGTTAAAAAAGTTTGGCCGAAATACGAGAAGAAATGCAATTAGCAACTCATTGCTAATTAAAATAAGATGGCGTGCACTCCCGCTTGTGGGTTCGGTTTTCAAACTCTCAGAAAAAGGGGAAAACGGTGTATTAAATATAGAAAATGATTGATGCGGAATAGTGTAAAGCCAGGTAATGGTCCAAATGTCCAAGTAGAGGAAGGAATATGACAGAAAGGGAGCATAATGCATCCATCCCTTCGGTTTGATAAATTCAAACGATTCCCAAGAGGTTTGGTCAATAATGCTCACCAAAATATGTCATGTACAGGCTGTATTCTTTATAGCCTTTATGCGATTCACAGCTCCACTGTTGAAGTCCAATATGACCAAAAGAAATTCAATTCGATACAAAAGTTTTTGGAAGAGCTTTACCAAATTGTACATGCAATAAAATCCACTAGGCTGTTGCCCCCAACCGAAAGGAACAAAGAAAAATTGAATACCACTAGGCCATCTAACCCAGAGAGATAACATAACAAGCAAAGATATTTGAAACTGGAAGGTATGGAGAAAGAGTAAGACAAAAGTAAACAATAAATACAAATATGAAGAAAAATCGATACAAGGTATCCTCTGAAAACCATGTCCCAGGAACTCACTGTCTATCCTATGAAAGAATTTTATATCAAAACCAGACTCTAAGCTACTGGGAGTGTCCTAAATACACTCCATATAAGTGAACAAATATACAAACAGAAAGTGTTTAAGTTTTAACAACCAAACTCATATAAGTAGAATTCAGAAGCCAAAAATCCAGTATCTATGAGGCCACTTTCCCTTACACCTGCTGTCCTCTAGAACCATACCCATTTGTTCCATTGACACCATGTGCTGTCTTGTTCTCTGAGTTCCTCCTCTTCAACACAACAATCCATGTGTAGGCCTCCAAAAGCACAGCAATGCCACCCAAAGCTGCAATGATGCCAATGTAAGCATGCTTCCAGTCATTGTAGCGATCCCCTACAGAAGTCTCCAATGCATCAAACCCTTTAAAGACGTTGATGATACTGATGATTATGGTGGAGTATCCAACGGCGTAGTGGTAAATGTTCCAGTAGATTCTGATTTTGTGGTCTTTGTTGGGCCTCAAAAGCAGAGCAAAAACCTGTATTCAACAAAATATATGTGAGTCCCATAACATTCCGAAGAGGCTTAAGAAACAAACAAATCAAGAACATTTCCTAAGTCATATACCTGAAGGGTTCCAAGGCAGAAGAGGGTGATCCCGAGTGCTCTATGGGTGTTATACTTAATACCAACCGAGTCACTTCCGAGTTTGAGACCAGTTCCCCACCCAGCAACACCAACTATGTAGGCAGAGGTTTGGCATGTAACATGAAGGTAAAACCAAGCAGGGTCTGCAGATTTGAACACCTTCAAATACCTTGCTATTATGGCACCAACGGGCATCAAAATCCCCCAGCTCAGTGCATTCAGCACTCCATGGACCTGAACAAATCAACACACACTCTTCAATTGTTCTCCCTAAAAAAGAAGAAAACGAATTTCCAAACATCCCTTATGGTTTGATGCCAAGGAAACCATGCAGGGAGTATAAGGTGGATTGGATGGTTAAGGGGGAAGGGAAAGGTGGTGGGTTCAATCCCCTCTCTAACAAAACCAACATTTGTCGGAAAAAAAAAAAAGCAAGTAGAATAACAGGTACTTACATTTCTTCTTCTCCTAAGTGAATTCCCACTTCCTGCTTGACTGGAGCCAGAAAGAAGATCCAAGCTTTCCTTGGATTGGGTGTTGGAAGAAGTCATAGAATGCATTGCAGGGGTACCAGAAGACACAGGACCATCGTTCCAAAGGTGGACCAAAGTGGTGGTACCACTGGGAAGAGTGAGGGTAGCATAGATGGTGACCTCAGTGCTCTGATGGGTAGCCGTCAATCCTGAGTGATTATAAGAGATGGCTCCCTCTGCCAGTGTGGTTCCGGGATTTGCAATGGAAGAAGTATATGCATTTGGGGCACCGCTAGATGGTATGATAGCCACCAGAGCTTGTGCTCCCGTCATAGCTGAATTGAGGTTGTTGCTGGGATTGATAGCCCATGCAACCCACTTGTCTGTTCCAGAGATTCCTGTGTGTCTGAAGGCTATGTCCAACTTCCCTGTGGCCTGGTCAAAGGTCCAGTGGAGGTACGAGGATAGGTGAGGAAGATCACGGCATGTGGTGAAAACCTTGTTTTCGGTGAAGGCCTGGCCCTTGCATGCTGTCTGTGCCGAGGTTGTCAGAAGGAGAGAGCTCAACACAGATATGGCCAACACAAGCCTCACCACAACCAACTTTCCAACCATCTTCCTGTTGCTACAGTTACAAACAACTACAACAATGAACAACACCTTTTGTTGGTTCTTGATTCTCTTCCTTGATCCTGAAAAGGGTACTTGGCAATTTTGTGAAACTCTCTGTTGGGAGATCTAAATCTTATAGTAAGTAGCTCAATTGATTATTTTGTGGTTTGTTTGTTTCTCTTCTCTTCCTGCTTCTAGCAAAAAACGAGTTTAATGAACTGGAGCAGGTTGTGAGAGAGAAAGAGGGGTGAGGGGGGGTTATTATAAGGGTGGATGGGTTTTGGTAGTTGAGTAGTTGATGTCCAACGATGACTAAAGTCTGAGAGAAGAAAATCAAAAACAAAACAACAAACAGTAAGGGGTTAAATCTTAAATTAGAACAACTAAATATCTAGATGCTCTAATTAATTCATGTAAAAGTATGAATTTATTATACATTATGATATTCATTAGGATGTCACTTACCATAGGTTCAAGGGAGTTAATTAAAGAATTAAAAAAAGTATTTATTATTTAAATTATAAAAAAATGTAAAAAATATAAATATTATAATTTTTTTCTCAATAAAAATATTTCTTGTCCACACTAATTAACATTTACTTGTTTTTTATTCTCTAGTCTCAATTAAAATTAAAAAAGGTATAATTTTTTATTGACATAGAAACACCTCTTAAAAGATCAATTATAAAAGGCGCGTTATGTGTGTCACCACTGGGTCCAGCCTCCCAGTGAGAGGAAGCTTCCATTACGTTTGCCATGAACAAGCAATTTGATTTGTTCCAAAAAGTAAAATTACGAATTGTAAAAGTCGACCAGGTTTTCAAACGACCATCCCTTTCACACCTGTCTCTTTGTGCAACTCAAGGCTTCAAAAACACTTTTGTTTTTTTTCTTTTTTTGCTTTATTTTTTTTTTCAAATACAAAGTTGCAAACCTGATTTTTATGGTTGAAGTGAAGGATCAGAAAGAATATTATTGTTGGCCGGTTTAACCAAACGGTGTGTCTAACAACCTCTTTCTTTCATCCGTTTTGGTTTGCTTGCGTTGTAATGTCGTCAGCCCACACCAACGGGGTTGACCGTATTTTTTACCCCACGACGTAGACATACGGTACGGTAGTGGTATTTAATTATGTATACTCCATTAGATACGAATATTTAGTTAAAAGTTTAAGCATTATGCAATCTTATGTTTCCCATCACAAGTTGGCTTCAAGGTTCATATATATTATTTTTCGATGAAAATGTTAATATAACTTCGAATTCACAAGCATCAATTCATTATGTTGAGGTATACAAAAAAAATTGTGTATTTATATTCTCAAAATCAGATGTTTGAAGTTTCAACTATCGGGTAATGTTAAATGTTATGAATTTAAGACGGACTTTATGATATTTTGCTTGTAAGGTTTGAAATTTTATCGATGTAACGAGTGTTTGATTTAACATTATATTATGTATTTGGACGAGAAAATTCAAAATTCTGATAAATTTTAAATTTTAAGAATTTTAAATATTTCAATTGAAATTCTTTTATTTTTAAAATTTTGTGTTTGGATGAAAAAAATTAAAATTGTGAAGGTGAAAGAAAATGAATGCAAAGAGAATAAAAGATATGTTTGGTGTGCTTTCAAAGAAAATAACATTGATGCGGTATGAAAAGTCACAGGAAAATCAGGACACGGCGGTATACACCATTACATCCGATCACACATTCCTGTCAACGGCGTAAGGCATGACTCAGGTCCTCCGTGTCGGCGAGCACCTCCGCCGTGTGATGGATAGCGACGACTGCTCTCATGACTGGCGGGTGCAATTCTACGTGTATCCTACGCCCACACGCGATGTTCTACGAGGACGGTGTTTCTTGAAGAAGAGGATCATTGGCATGGAGGAAGAATCTCAAGTTCAAGAACAAATTTCGGAAGCTTTTAAGTGAAAATTCTTCTATTAAGAAGAAAATTTCAATTTTTCACATTTTAAAAGGAAATTAAAATTCCACATTTTTAGTTGTTTAAAATTTTGTTTTAAAATTTTAAAAATTTAAATTCTTTCATATAAAAACATTCATATAATGAATTTTAGATTAAAGAAATTTAAATTCTCTAATAAATTATTTTCTTCAATTAAAATTTTCTATCCAAATACATCATTCTTTTCTACCTCCAAATAAAAATAACTCTATAACTTCTGTTTTTTTTTTTTAATGCACGGTATGGGATGTTAGACCTGAAATCAAATATGCAAATATTTGTTATATATAATTCCATAGTACGGAATGAACTAAGCACATTTATGTTAAATTAACTGGAGAAGTTCTTTTAAGCTAACTTTTAAAACAAAACTAAAACTTTATAATTCTTCCAAAACGAATAATCGTAGACTTCCAATTTAAGTTTCTGAATACTTTCTATAAGCCTTAACGGGGCAAAGAGAAGGCTTCTTATCCGGTACATCGTTATCATGTGGCTGGAAATAAATGTAGCTGATGATTGAATAATTAAGGGATCTTAATCGAAGCATATATTGAGTTAACAAACAAATATTTGTTAAGTGTAACAAAATTTCGTAGTCAACGTTAGAAGATTCTCAACTTTTGTTCCTTTTTTTAATTGTTCTATTTTGTTTCCCCATAGTCTTTTATTGTGCAATAGATTATTACACAGGGCATTAGCATTCTCCGCAAGTTTGGGTGGGAGTCAACTTGGAGAATGTGTTTAATTATGAGTAATTTATTTCAACTATTGTGGCTGCCTCATTTGAGTCAGTCAGCAAAATTAGAATTGGCATTCACATGGAAATTGGAAGACGCGTACAAGTCAAGAAACGCAAGCGGAACTAAGCTAATGCAACCAATTCCATACACCCAACTCAGTTTTTGATTATTAGCATTAGTTAGCATTAACATGTGCTTTAGCTAACAAGCAATAAATCAATACCCTTTATTGCAGAGGAAGAGGAATTTTGTCCAGATTAGGTCATGTCCATGTTAGAGGAATAATGGTGCATTTTTTCATGCCTTTCCAATAAACAAACAATAAAAAAAAAAGTTATTTTTTTTCTTAAAAAAATCAACGAGTAAGCTTTTTAGACTGCTTGATTGAGCAAAAGTGTACTTGTTTGAAATGTTTTTATAATGTTATTTTTAGAATCTATAGTATTCAGAAAATCATTTTGGATTTTGATCTAAAATAGAACGAGCAAGGGTTACATTTTTCTAACGCTTATTTTTCATATAAAAAATATTACTTTTAAGGGGAGTATTGAGTTTCCATGAAGTTTAGAAAAATTATTTGTTTTAAAAGCTACCACAACTAGCTAGTATATTTCCTTTGAGAGCCCATGTGTTTGGCGGCTTGATTTTATATGATCTAGATTTTATAAATTTATTTTGATTAAAAATAAGTTTGAAGTAATTTATATTTTTTTAAACAAAAGATTCCATTATATAAAAGAAAACTAGATGTGCCAAAAGCATGTAATAGTTTAAATATTTTGATTAAAAAGTAATATTGGCATATTAAATAATTAAGAGTAAAAAACACATGCACGTGCAAAAGTTAGTAATTCTTTCACTTCTATAGTTACTGAGTTGATAGATTAATTTTAATTTAACAAAAAAAAATGAATTTGAATCCTAAATATGTTTCTCATCGAAAGATGTATGTGATCTTAAACTAAGAACTTATTTCCCTTATACTCAATCTCATTCAAGTCACTTTAAAAAGCTAACAGAAGTGATTTAAAGTGATAAAACACTGTTTGAAATTTGAAGTATACATTCCGCATAGATTTCCACTCCCAGTAGTCTTCCACAATACAGTAACTTCGAGTCAATACTTTTTAAATCTCAGATATTATAAATTGAATCTGTTTGGTTGGTACATAAGTGTTGGGAGTGCTTTAAATTTTCCATAACTTTTTCTTTACACCTACATTCTTTTTTTTATGCCTATCCTTAACTTTTGTTATTTAATTAGTTTTTATTGGGATGTAATTACATAATTATGATATATAGGAATTCTTAAGAACGAAATAGGACATAGAATATAAAAAAGTTAAATTAATTTACTAATCATCTCTAATCTATTTTTTATGTTGGATTTGATTTTTTAATTTTTTGAATTAAACTTAATCTTCTAATTTTTAAAATCGATTCAATTTATCATGACATGACATGTAAATTGGACAAACGATATTAAAAACCTGTATTTTGTAACTACTTAAAATTACTGAAGTGATAATTTTAAGCTGTCACAAAATACACGTTTAAATTATATGATTAAATTTAGACGATAAAACCAATCAAATTAATTTAAACGGTGAGATAAAAAAATAAATGAGAGAATCAGTAAAGTAATCTGAGTTATAAAAAATGAGGTAGTGAATGAAAGAGACAAAAAATGTTTTTGAGCAGGAAAGTTAAAAACGGCACCGCACAGTACAGAGGCGTGTGGAGGAGGAGGAGTAGCGCGTCAAAGGGTTTCCGATTTCATAATGGGACCCACAGAGGGTGCCACGCGTTATACGCTGCCACTTTTTTTCCATTCTGGCGGTCACTCCATACGCCGGTCAAACCACAAGTAAAAAATTCACTGCTGAACCTGAAATATTATTAAGGACGATTGTATTTAAATAATAAATAAAAAGATATATCAAGGAAAGAGAAAAAATGGTGCAATAAAAACTAGAGAAAAAATAATATTGAAAAATACAATATGTTTGAATATTATATATTAAGTTTGGAAATAAAATTTATATTTTAACATTTATAACCATTTTTAGATTTTCATTGTTAATTTTATTTATGTTCTTTTTATTTATATTCATAAAAATTAAATTATTCTTAACAAATAAATTATTTTTAATTTTAAAAAAGATGGTTCTCGTAATTTAAATCATTAAGGTATTGATCATTAAAAGAGTAAGAATTTAATAACATGAGATTAATTTATAAAAATAATTATAAATATAAAACCAAAATCTACGCAGAATATTAGAGATAATTTTATTGTATTTGAAATCAAACTTTAATTAATATAATATGGTTCTGAAAGCAAATTGTATTTTTTTTCCTTCTAAAATGAATAACAATTGAATTTCTAGTTTCTAATTCTACCAAATTTCACTTCCGCTTAAGACATTTTAATGTTACGTATGCAATAATTCCTAAATTAAGAAAAAGGCAATGAGAAACCCCTTTGTTAGTTCTGCATGTAAGTGTTTTGAGGGCTATGTCCAACGATAACAAACTTTCAAGTCTATTGACTGACTTGTCTCATTTTATACCTTTTTAGAATATTTGTTAGAAAAATAATAAATAACTTTTGAATTAAATTATATATATTGTTTCGACTTGAACTATGTTGAAATAATTAGAGTTATCATATTTAAAGTATTATTCACTTTAATGTTAGACAAGACAATCTAATTTTATCTTAAAAAAGTGAATATTTAACTCAAGAAATAATGATATTTATAAATCAGGTATTCTTAATTTATACTCCTAATTAACATGAAACTTTTTTACATACTTAGAGCAAGTTCTCGAGGTGTTAAGGATAAATAAAAGTTGCTTATGGCATCCTTCTAACTCAGAAAGGTTTTGACCTTAAGTCCATTAGTATTAATAAGATCATTATATTCAAAATATTATTCACTTTGATACTTAATCAACCATCACGATTTTGTTATATATTATGAGAAACTAAATTAATAACTAATAAATATATATGATTTCAACATTAAAAAAAAATACAATTTTCTTAAAATAGCAATGTGTTCTTTATCTGACTTTTGATTCCAATCATTGATGTGTGATTATATGATCTAGACTCACTTAGTTAATTCTTATTCTTACTTCTCTTTGTACATAGTTAATATAACAAACAAAACTTAATTGTATTTTTGGTTACTTAGATATTGTAATTATATAATTTTAGTTCTTTAGATTTCAATTGCGTGAGGTTTTTTATAAAAATAAAGGAACACGTTGAGACAATTTAAAAATAAAGAATCACATTGAGGAAGGTCTTTTATAAAAATAAAGGACTTGATTAAAACTTTTAGAAATAAAAAAATAATTAAACATTTTCAATAAATAAAAGAATCAAATTAATAATTAAGTCACTTATTTTTTTTTTCACTTTCGTTATTTTAGTAAGTACGGGTACGGCGATTTTACGACGTATTCCAAATTTTTGCCCTGTGATTGACATTTTCCTTACTTGTTAAACAGAAGTTGGAAAACATAGGGAATATTTGCTATGATTAAGTACAAGTCTAGTTGATGAATGGGGAAAGGGAATTTGGTAATCATTAACGAACTCATGCTTGGGGGGAGATGGCGCTCCTTCTACCAATTTGTTGTAGTCCTGGTTATTCTTTATTCATGCATCATTTTTATGTAGGACTCTGTTCTTTCTGTGAATGCTTTTCGGTACCTCTGCTACCTTATTATTAATACACATAATTTATTTGCTGATTAAAATAAAGAAATTCAAAAATATGAAACGAGTAATTTAGACTTTGGAGTACTTGGTCAGCCAAAAAAAGAAATTTGAAGTACTTTAATTAATTATCACTAATTTTGAAACCTTTTGTTGAGTTACTGACTTTTTCCGGACAACTCTAGCACAAGTACTGAAAAGGTGAAACGAGTAATTTGGAGTATATTGATTAATTAACACTAAACCATGGAATTACAATATTTTATAGTTAAAAAACATGTGTTTAACTAGTCAATTTGTACCACGCGATTCTTGTTTAATGTAGCTATTGTTTTTGCTTGCTTTCTATCTACTTTGCCTGTGTTCACACCCCCTTTTTTTCTCATTAGGTAACAGCTGAAGTCGGTTATAATAACACCAGTTTATTAAATGGAAAATCCCACAATACCCTTCTTTGTTTCTTCACCTGTGAAGACATGTCATAGATGATGTGTGTCACTGCCTATCTGAAAAAAATCAGAGTCACACATAAATAAGTATTATTTATCCTTTCAGAATTCAGACTACAGATGATGAACCCAGTACAAGCTGACCAGGTTATATTGTAACACATAAATTAGTTAGAATCCTTTTATTTTGATGAACCAAAGGCTTAGCATAAAAAAATAGCCTTTAATTTGCCTCAGCTCTCAGCTTAGTCTCTACACCTTAGTTTTTAATTTAAAGGAAATGTTGAAAAATAGATTCTCTTTAATATTTCTTTCCCTGTCATTTTTATCAGTTATCACCTTCGGAACTTATACAGTTATACTTGTTTCTCAGCACCCTCCATTATCTTCCAGTTCTAGAGTAGAAGCCCTCCAACGTTAATTATGTGTCAACCTATATCTATGTTTCCATGTGCAACATGTACAGGCTAAATATAATAGCAAGAAAAACACTCGTTAAACTTCACGAGTGTTCAGCAATTTTAATTATTTATCTATTAAAAAATGTTAATTATTATTTATTTCCCTTCATGTTCATTTTTAATATTTCTACCAAGTAAAATGATAAAATATTAATAAAGTAAGAGAATAATAAAGTTTAATATATTCATACTTTTTAAAAGTTAAAAATGCTTATAATTAATTATTTTAATTCTTGTATAAAGGCTAAATGATATGGTGACTATTTCAAGATTGGTTGGTGAATACCTTACCACTTCAAACATGTGTGTCCGTAAAAGAATAATAAAGTTTAATATATTCACACTTCTTAAAAATTAAAAATGCTTACAATTAATTAGTTTAATTATTGTATAAAGGTTAATATGTGTGTGTAACAGAATAAAAAAGTTTAATATATTCATACTTTTAAATATTAAAATGTGTGTGTATGTGAAGCTGTGAAAGTTTTCCATTTTCACTTGATTATATACCATCCATAATACACGTAAATATGGATCCCATATGACTCATGTAATATGTCACGATACGTAACTTTATGTGAACGTAATTATAAGACTAATTTGTGACAGAAACTTTTATAATACTATTAAAAGCTTTCAAAAGCAGTACGTGCATGCTGATCGTACCGTCGACGGAAAAAAAAAGTGCACATTCAAATTATTAATTCAACATGTGATAGAGTCAAAATAAATTTCTGTAAACTAAAAAAAAAGTCAAAATAAATTTTGTCATCCAAGTTAATTGGAAACCAAATATATATTGAGTAGGTGAATTAATAATCCTTTAAAAGAAAAGTGAATTAATAATCCTTTAAAAGAAAAGTCTTACTTCTCATTTTTATATCGATCGTTTAGCATGCATTGATCAACTGTATGTTCTTCATCACATGTAAATTCACTAATTTGACATGTTATATATATGTGAAGGAAAGAAAAATATTAGTGACAACTTCGTTGTTATTTATAATTTTCTTTTTATTTTTTCAAAAGAAGTAGCATTTTAGGTTTTCAATATAAAATATTAAACTTTTTATTCTAATTTTACTCAACAAAAAAATAATAATGGTTTTGAGTATTATTGCATCAATTTTTCAGCAACCAATATATAATTTAGTAAAACTATTAAGCTCATTAAGTTAGTTTTTCTTTCTTTTTGTTAATTTTTTTAAAAAAAAGCTTGAAGGTCAGTGTATTTTATATTTTAAAATGGAGCAAGTGAAATATACTCGTACTATTTTTGACCCAAAACTAATTGAAAACTGAAAAGTTAATTGAAAGTTGAAAAATTAACTTATTAAATTATAAGTATTTAATAAAATTAACTATTGAAATAATTAAAAATCATAAAGTGATTGAAAAATAATAAAATCACGATTTATTCAAAAGGATGTATAGAAAATTTGATAAATATATTAAGAATAAAAAAATATAAAAAATTGTAAGTTATAAACTAACCTTTTAAAAAATTTTATTTCAAGTAATGATTAAAAAATGATAGAAATTAAAAAATTATTTTCTAAACAATCAAGTGAGTGTTTTTTAATTAGTAAAAAAAATTATGAATATAATTTTAATTCTTTCGTTTACCATCTTACAATTTTTTTTTAAAAAATATGTGAATTCAATTCAGGGCTGAGAACGTAATGGTCAGACTTTTAAAGTTTCAAAGCCGTGCATTTTGATCGTACAGGTACAGATAAAGAAAAATAATTGAAGAAATTAAGGAGCCTTATTAATTAATAACATGTCTGAAGTCTTGCTTTAAAAAAACATGTTTGAAGTCACTTGGGGAAGTCATCTTGGAAATCTATTTTGAAGTCAAACAAACGAGGTGGTAATTGGTAAAAATTTACCGTAATGATGTGTAGATCTATTTTGAATTGATGATATAAAAGATTGTAATAACATGCCTTTAATTTTAACATTTTTTATATTATTATTACTGTATGTTTATATTACTAAATAATCTATACAAGTTCGTTCGCTGTTTAACTAAATTAGTGTTCACATAAAAGTCATTCAATATAAAAATGGGTTGCAAATACTAAATAGTATATTAAACGTATATGGTTACTAATTGTTGTATTAACAAATGCCATTAATGTAATTTTAATGAAATACGAAAAGAAAATTATGCGTATTTACATACAACTCTTTTTTTTTTTACTGCCAGAGACATACAACTCCGATTTAATTAAGTTTTACTTTCCGTGGTTTAGTTGAATGTATATCGGATTTACCTTTCCTTCATGGGCATGCATCCGATGAAATTGGGTATGTTGGATTTACCAAGACTTAAGCAACTCAACAAAAATAAAGAGGTAGGAATGTTTTGTACTTTTTTTCAAATGTTACTTGTTAGTTTGTAAAAGATATTTGAACACATAATTTATTTTTCTTTCAACTATTAAATCAATCTTATAACTCCTATGAATATTTTGCACATTATACTCTATAGAGCTACATAATACATGCACGTTCTTATGTGTTTATAGCTTAATTATATTTCCGTCATTGTATTATTCAAGGAGTACCGTATTTCATTAATAATGTGTGAACAAGCTTAATCGTATTTGTTATGCCCTAAACCCTTTTTGAATTCTTTTAACAACTAAATAAAAAGAGACGTTTAAAATAGTTAGAAGAACCACACCAGGACCTACGTAAGCATGCTTGGTGGGGAAGGTATAAAAAGCTTCGAAATAGTTGCATTAATTTGAATATTAAGCCCTGAATTCGTCACCGATTGGCTCATATATGAAGACTTTTATTTTATATGACAAACTTTTTATTCGTTCCCAGCCCAGCCCTATTTTTTCCCCCATTGAGTGGCTTGTTGCTTGGGAGATTGACATGTGTTATGACCTATATTGAAAAATATTTAGCGTAAGAAAATTGCAAGAAATAATATATAAATAAATAAATAAATCACAGGTGATTTTAATGCTAGAAGCTTGATTAGAAGTTACGAGTAGTAAATTTGGCGGAGTCGTTGGTTGGAGATATCTCAGTCAAGTCACAGCTGTTCAAGGTAATTGTCCATTAACGTTTTTTTCTTTATAATATTTAAATTAAAATAATATTACTTAATAAGGTCATTACGTGCGTGTAATGGTAGGTGAGCTGCAATTCTTTTAAAAAATAACCTTGACCCCCTCAAGTTTCAAACAACATCATTTGTTGATGGGCATGGTCTTGGACCAAGCTTCGTGTAACATCTCCATCAATATCCATTTTTAACTTTTAAACTCAATCTTTGAAGTTTAGAATCCCGGATAAATGCTTTTAACTTGAAGCATTCTTCTTCTTTTTTCCCACAAAAATATATATATTTATGGTTTATTTACTAGTTATCTCTCACATCTGTACAAAACAATATATAATTACTAGAGAGGAAAAAGGAAACATGGTTCGGGCTTTGGGCTAGGCTGACCAGTTAAGCAGTGCATGCCTGTTGTGACAAATGGTTTGATCTTATAAACTCAGGTTGAATTTATATAGATCTTAATTTCTATTTGAAGTTGAAGGTTTCACAGGACAAAATAGTGTGGAAAGAAAGAGAAATGATTAAAATAAAGACTGTGGGATACCGGGCCATGCACAAGAGCCTTGTGTACAAAATTACAGATTTTGTTTATTTCTCAATTCAAATAAGTTATATCTTGTGAGTTAGACTGAAAATAATATGATATAATTTGTTTTCTTTAATGAAAATTCAATGTTAAAAAGACATTTTATTTATTAACAGAGAAATGAGTGGGCAGAAATCCAACATTAAATATATAGATTAATACTATTTGGTACATTAAATATATATGTTTGTATTATAAATACATACATTAAATGCATGTCTATAATATTAATTGTATAATACTTTATAAAAAACATTAATTGTATAATATTATTTAGAGTAAAAAATTACAGTCATCTCTCTTGAGATTTATTCTCATTACACATGCATTTTCTCCTCTCTTTTTTTCCATCCTACACAAAATCCATCCCTTCTTGGTATGATTCCATTTTGCAGAAACCACCAATAGAACATCAAAATTTCATCCATAGCCAATTTAGTTAAATGAATTTTCAACGATGAATCTCCACTAAACCACTCAATAATTTTAGCATCACATCCGCAAAAATGAAAGCACTAAACCGAGTTAAATCAACAAAGATTCCAATAGCAAGAAAATGATGAACAAAATTAACAGTAAACATGATAAAATCGCATGAGATGTGAGAGAAAGAATATGAGAAAGTATCCGGGTAGAGGGAGAAATAATATGAGAAATGTTGGAAAGAGACTGAAAAGTTGTTTTTTTACCATTGTGGGAGGGTATAATTGTAAATCAATTAAAAAATTAACAGAAATGAACACCGTTAAATGAGGACGTACCAAAGAAATGTTTAGAAAAGAAAGAAATACATGTGTTATTAGTATAGAAATTGAACACAACATTAGAGAAAATTTATAACACTCACATCTCCTATCTCCTATCAACCCGGTGAGTTAAATCCTCTTTATATAAATTTTATTTAGATGAATGTAAAAAGTTATAATTAAGAAATAAAAAAAATTGATATTAATTTTATTGTTTTATCCTTCTAATTTTTACTGTTCTACTCCTGTAATTCTAAACACATATAAGTCATTGAAACAAACACACATTGATCCAATTATGAGTAATTTGGATTTTTGTTTATCACAAAATTATGTATTTTATAAATATTTATAATATTTTTCTTTTATAAAAATATAATATATTATTTTTTTTGTTCCCACTATACAACTTTTCTGCATCTGGCCCTAGTCACCATCTATTTATCTGTTCTTGTTCATTTTTACTTCAAAATACATCGTTTAATTAATAAGCAAAAAATTGACAAAATTAAGGGGAGTATCAATAAACTGTGAATTAGCATACAATAGAGCTGCCTTTCCAAGAGTATGAACAACTTGATTGACTTATCTAAGAATCAAACTCATGGATAAATTGTTTACAAAACTAAGTTTCTGTTTACAAGCATTTGAAATGAAGCCCAGCTGATATCATGTTTGTGCTATTGTGAACGCTGTCAAAGATCACGTTGTGTAGCCTCAAGTCAATGACCCAGTTGATATCTGCTAGAAGGGATGAAGCTTGAGCTTCAGCAATGGGAATGGGACCAGCATGGAATGACGTTCTTGCAGCAACAAAATCGCCATCTGCATTTCAAAGACATGCTCCTAAACTTATTTAGTCATCATGTATTTGCCCTCTGAATTTTGCCATGGTTTGGCAAGGGATCTTCCTTTCCTTAAACTTAATACTATATACAAGCTAATTTATGTAACTATATAAACTCTAATAACAAAATCTCGATCCACAATTTTGACGTCAATAAAATCTTGCAACCCACTAGGATAAGGAATATATACTATATTTCTTATTTTCTTTCAAGATAAAATAGGAGGCGGATAAATGGGCAAAGAGAACGAATTTGATGTCACAAAATTTGACACATGAATTAACGTAGCAAAAGAGGAAGGGAAACGAAGCCATTTATGCCGACAAAACTGAGAAATTCGAAATTAGTGTATAAGATAGGCTCATTTTGGACCACCCCCAATTCCGGTGAGAAACTCATAGACCTTTTTCTAGGCATTTATATCTTACACTCTGACTATTACATGAAACACCTTTTATATTTTGAAAAGTTTATTCCGAAATATAAATTTATATTCTAGAATTAACTTTTCAAAATATAACAAGAGGTATAATATAGTGCAGGATACAATAGCCATTTTTCTATTACGTATGGTTCGTTGCTCTCTTTTTATTTTGATCCAGTGACAGTTCATTTCTAAACAATAATAAAGTACTATTAGGACTATGAAGTACCATGAGGCCCAGCCTTGGCCCTATAAAATATTAACCTTTAATAGATTCGATATAAGTGATGCTGGGATCCATGACAACATTTCCTAAAAATGATGATATATGGATACTTATATTTTTTAAATACCTGACAAATTATCATTTTTTTTTATCAAATCATATACTTTTATCGGTTTTTCACTAGGTTCATATTGGATATCCATACATAATTTTTCATTTGCCAATACGTTAGAATTAAAGTTGGGGCAGAGCATAGCATTCAATGGTGCCTAATCCTAAGAAAAACATTATGTGTCTATCTAACTCTACATACAAAATAAAAACTAACTTAATTAGTATTAATGACAATCTTAAGTATTTATTATTATAAATTATTTTAAAATGTTTAATTATATTACATATGTAAATTTAATTAAAATACACAAACAATGTAAAAAAGATCACATTGTCATAGATTGTCAATTACTTTATACATATACTCAATAAAAAGTGTGCATGAATATTATATTAATTTAAAATATAGGAAAATCATCTCATAATTAAATTTGATAGATCAATTTTAATTTTTTTTATAACATTATAAATAAATTTATATTTTCAAAATCTCAGTAAGAATATTTTGAGTATAAGTTTTCAAATAGAAAATGTTAATTCAAACTTGTTCAGACAATAAATTTGCTTATCAAATTGAAATTTTAAGGATTAATAGTGTTTTTAATTCTGTTTTTTTTTAAATTGACTTTCATCTCTTTTTAAAACAAATCGTTTTTGTCTCTCCATTTTTCAAAAAATATCCAAGCTTTAATCCTTAAAGTCAACATCTTCCCCTTATACTGAGACTAAAGTTAGTGTATTTTAAAAAATATAGACTAAAACCAAAATTCAAAAAATTTCAAGGACTAAAAATACCATTAACCCACATTTTGAAGTATTGTGAATAATTTAAAATAACTAGTAATAAATATATCTTTATTTCTCTCAAGTTTTCTTTTATATCCTTTTTAATGAAATTTGTAATTAGTTAAGGAAGACTATTAAATATTTTAGAGTTCTTTTTTTTTAGATAATATTTTTGAGTTCTTAAAAGTGTTAGATTTATTAGAAACATATATAGCACTAACATTCCAAAATAAGAGATGAGCTATACTCAATTTTTCCCAGCAGAGTCCATTTGCCAGCCATCAGCCATGACTCATGAGGATTTGCATTTTGGTGGGATAGATCAATTTTAGATACAAGTGACGCTGCTAGATTCTGAATGAATACTCCAAAGGTTTGTGTTCTTATTTTTAAACACACGTTCTATGACTATAATGCATCCTACTTCTACTACTACACTGTGTGATTCCAACGGGCCTTTGAAAAACAATGGATTCCTAAAAATCTCCAATCAATTCTCATAATTTTTTGCTCCCACTATCTTCACGATTAGATTCGTAATTTGAAGAGAAATAAAATCTCTATTTGTTTTATTTCTGTCTCAGGAATTGGGCCCAAACTGTAACTGTTCTTTATGGGTTGCAGATTCTGTTCTGCATTAGTGATGTAGCTGTCATGTTGGACTTTTTGTTATTCTTCTACCCGCAGGAAATTGCTAAGGATTAAGGAACACAAGGTATATATAGGTGTATTTCTTTAATAAGCTTTATTTATGGCCTATAAATAAATTAAAATTTTGATTTAGGATATAGAACCATTTGATGCTGAATAAAGAATTTGTAATTGATGTGATTTTTTTTTATACAAAATGATATAATCTTTTTCTGTAAAAAGAAACTATTGTCCTTTTAATGAACATAACAAAAATAAACAGTTTCATGGGAACAAATGTTTTTTTTTTTCTGACTCATGGGAACAAGGGTAGTATATAAAGAAATAAACGATATGAATTAGTTTAGCAATAATAAAAACCTCGTGGATTAATTTTACATCTAGTTTCCTATTAATATTCCATGTGCAATTTTGGTCGCCCTAACAATGATGTGAACTGAATCTGATAAGTGGGGAGGTTATATGATTTAGAAAATAATAATAATAAAGAGTGGCAGAAACAGAAGTTAAACTCAAAGCTTACAAGGACCAATTTTTTTTTTTAGAGAAACAAACTTATAAATTATAATGACTGAAAATAAAATAAAAATGAATTATAACTTCCTTCATATTTATCTTTAATTCTTGTGGATAAAACACAAATTTACATGAACTAAATTCATATTTAAGTGTTTAATTTAAAATAGTACACGGCACTGCCTATTTTTACTTGTAACCCTTGATAGGTGAAGTGTCGGTGAGATATAAAAACAAGCGCAGAGGAGAACACGGGAGGGATTGGTTTTGAACACGGTTGGTACGACCATATAGAGTGTACGGAAATAATTTCTTTTTACAGAATCGTAAGGTCTATTTTCCTAACTCACTATTGATGTGAAAGTGAACTAGATTGCCAAAATTTAGAATAAAAATCAATAAACTCATCAACAAGTTCAATTTTATACTTATTTTTTAATTATAATTGGATTCGGGAAGGATAAAAGGAAGAGCAAGAACAAATAGAGAGCATGCAACACTGTGAAAACCAAGAGCAGAGCACTATTTTAAAATTCTTCTCAGGTCAATAGCACATGCACAGACCAAGGTAATCTTTAACATTGACCTCCATTTTTTGGTTGCACGGGTGAACCAATGTGCTGTTTAATGAGATGGTTATCTAGGGTAACTTGTTTAGAAGGAATAATAAGATTGTACATTCATTTTTATTATAATCGATTCTCTCAAGGATAACTAGGGAATGGTGATTCTTTGATCAAAGTGTCGACTGTACAAGGATCCGATTTCAAAAGAATGGTCAAAAGAATAGTAAAGAAGGATGAATGATGAAGGAAAATGAAAATTGAAAACAACCTATGCCATTCCCACACTCATTTGTAGGCATAATAATGCAATGCTAGCTAGTAACGTTTTGAATGGTTGGGAGGGATCCATTGAAAAATGAAACTCTAGCTCTTGGATACACTGCCCCCACGTGGATTGTGAGTAAGAGGTTTATGAATAACATTGTAGGGTCATTAATTATATTTTGAGATAAGCACCTAATAATGTGAGGTCAACACATTATTGTCCATTTCAAATGGCACATTCATCCTAACCATCATTAATACGACAAAATTTAAGTTATCTAGTATTACTCTCTATGTTCTTATTTATAAAATTCAAATTTGGATTAATGCTTTTTTTTTATAAGATTGAATTCATAATGTTTTTTCATTAATTATTTTTATATTAAAAATATCTCTCATTAAAAAAATGTATTAATAAATCATTAGAAGAAAAAAATATTAATAATAAGAATAATTTTTAAAAAAATTATTAATTTAAAACAATTTTTTTTATTATTAATTAAATCAATTATTTTGTTTAATTTTGATAAATTAAGTAATTGGATATATATATATAAAAGAACGAAGGAAGTATCATTTTCCTACCTATTTTTTGTTGTCAATAATAAGGGGTTGTTTACCTACTTATTTTAATTAAATTCCAAAAGATTCATTTAAGTAGTGTGACTTTGACATGTTGCATTTTGTTTTGTTCCACAACAACTCATCTCCCCACCAAAGTTAATCAATATTCTTTTAACCAATTTTTGAAAATTAAAAATTTAATTAATAATATTAAATTTATTAACATATAATTTTTGTTCACTTCTTTTTTATATTTAATTAATTAATACATATCTAGTTAAGAGTTTTTTTTTCAAAATTCCTTAGTATAATTTAATTAAGTTCTCATTTGTGTTTTATTGTCTTTAACTTTTTTAATCGATTTTTTATATATAAATTAAGAAAAACATACTATGATGAATCAAATGACATAGGTGAAATTACATTAATTATTACACTATTGAATAATTTTATATAAGACATGAATTTGATCAATCAGATCATTGAATTATAATTATATATCATTTTTAATTATTTGTGTAAAATTTTAAGAAAATGAAAGTTCGAACATCAATAATCATAAATTACGTTGACTTTTACTATACAAATTTATAAGTTTGTTGCTGAAATCAAATCCATAATGAAGTATATAATCCAGTATTTCACAATTGTTCATGTATAATAGAAGATTCGAGATACATATATATATAAGCTCCAAAATCTAGTTGAATGACACAGTGCACAAATGTAGTATAGTACGTGATTAAGACCACTAATACGAATTCCTTTTCTTTGGCACAAGTTTTCTATGTTCTATATTATATAAGCTCAAAAAGTAACTTTGTTAATAATCTTTTGTTTCTTAATGATCTTCTTGTAAACCCCACTCTTTGTGATCTCACTTCTTTGCGTGTTTAACGAACACTTTGCAGTTCTTTAGCTGATGGCATCAGTAGGTGGCTTTCTGATATTTTTTTGGGGTCAAAAACGCGTTATCGTGGACGACATTCGTTAGTTCAACTAATTTAATTATTTAAATATCAATTCCAACATAAAATTATAAGTTTTTTAAAGTGTCAGTTTTAATCATTACGTCTCATTTGTACGTTTTAAATATTTTAATTAGAGCTTAAGAAACTACTGCACCATTTCCTTGTAACAAAGGATTGTATTATAAACAAAAAAACTCCAAAAAAAGGATTGTATTTACAAATAAAAGTGTCATAACTTAATTAAGAAAAAAACTGTCATAATTTTATTTAAGAAGTATTTAATACATTCAAATATTTATGAAAATAAAAATAAGAAAATTATATTTTTAAATGATATATATATATATATATATGTTAATTTTTTAAATCTTTTTTGTTAACATTCTCCATTGATTTATATGAATATGCATTTTTTTTCCTTTTATGCTTGCAGTTAAGAGTGAGAGGCCAATTTTTTTGGATATATAAAAATCATTAAAATAAATAAAAACTCTTATAATAAGGTGTCTTAGCTTATATATAATAATAATGATAATAATAATAATAATATACACACACACCTAATACCCTCAAGACTCAAGGATTAAATTTGATTAACATGAGGAGCGAATTATATATTTTAATAATAAGTAAAAATAAATATAAATGAGAAGTTAACGAGCAAGCATTGGTTAAGGAAATGAAAATGAAAATTAATAAATGAAAATAAAAGCATTTATTTTCTTAAAATATAAAAACATTTAATAAAATGTATTAAATATTATTTTTACAATGTTATTACAACAGTTACCAAAATCACCCTAGTGAATAAACATGGCATGCATATTGCTATACTGACTGCAGTTTGTGTATTTTTTTTTTATCATTCAGAAAATTAAACAGCAAAGAAATAAACTAACATCTAGGAAAGTGACCAAATGTATAAAATGAAAAAAGTTAGGATGCATCCACCATTGATCTAAAATTAATCAAGATTACAAGGTATTTTGATTTGAAATCAAGGTGAATGTATTTTCACTTTATATTACCGCTAAATAAGTCAAATCTCTAATTAATCACAAAATTTTAAAAATAATAATGCGAATGATTATTAAAAATAAATTAAAGATGATTAATAGAAAAAATATCATATATATTAATTAATTAATAATGCAAACTGCAAAATTGCATATTGTTCATGGCTTTGCTGATTTTTCTTTTTTTGAAGAAGGCTTTGCTGATAATCGGCAAAATGTTGGTGTAGATTAGACATTCGACTTTCGCACTGATATGACGTTGAAATTATTATTTCATTTTCGGCAAGTTGTTCATTGATAGGCAATCCATTAGTTATTTTCAGTCATTCTCTCTCTCTCTCTCTCTCTCTCTCTATATATATATATATATATATATAAGAATAAGTTATTTTCATTATAATATAATTGTCTTAATCCATTACAGAAGATAATAAAATTTTCAGAAAAACGAAACCAATACTCTATCTATATCTATATTAAAATACAACTAAGGTAGTGGACAGCTCAGAATGCTGCATCCTTGCATAACAATAAAATTAAATTATTACGTTTAATTTAATTATTGAATGATGCAAAGTATGTAGTACTGAAAATTTTATTATCTTCTGTAATGGATTAAGACAAATAGATATTAAATATTTCTTTACTTAGTACTATACTATTGTTTTTTTGAAGTCTAAAATTAATTTGTTTCAAATTCAAATTCAAGACTTAGTATTAATTAAGTCTTCTTTAAAGGCCATGCAATACTGGCAATAGTTATAGTCCCATAATAAGAGTTTGACTTGCAATAAATAAGTCAGATAATACAGATCACTAGATCCTACGGCGCAGATATAAGTTAAGGTTAAAGTGCACCAGCCCTGCACTCTCATCACATCCACACGTGCCAATCCTTCCTTATTCTTTGACAACTGTATTTTACTCTTTTCGTACAGCTCCCATGTCACCAAACCAGGACATTTCCGTCATTTCATCCAGACACTAAAAAGCTCGCACAAAACGACGACGGTTCTGCCCAACGCCGACGACCCCACATGATATTATCCCAATCTCGTTCCTCAGTACGTTCACCTTCCGACACATTTCTCACCGTCGATTCAAATGGGTCCCACCTTTTCACCACCGACTGTCACACTACAAATCTGAACGTCCTGTGATTATAGCCCGCCCCGCATACCAAATCCCTCCACCACTCACACTCACAGCCAAATAAAAATAATAGTAATACGAAAATAAAAAAAAGAAAAATCAAACAGTTATTCTCCTTCTCCTTATTATTATTATTATTCGTCGTCTTCAACCTGGCGCAGCCTTCACTCACTTTTTTCCACTATGAAACTCTGAACTGAGAAATAAATAACATTACAAAACGCTAAACCCTAATCTTCTGCAATTCGTGTGCGTGGAAAGGTTCGAGAATGGTTTCGCTGGAGGAATCTCGCTCTAATTCGAGCCGTTTCCCCTTGGCGAGGAGTTACCAGTACCACTCCTCGGTTTCGTCCAAAACGCAGCGTCACATCGGAAGGTCCATGCGCACGATACGCTCCAGTTTCTTCCAGGACGACAACAGCAGCAGCTGCTGCTCCTTCACCGAGAAATCCACGTGTCTCTCGGAGAACCTCACCGACTCCGTCGTCGACCTCCGTCTCGGCGAGCTCGCGCTTCGGAACAGCAAATCGGTGAAATCCTCTCCGGCTGAGGAGGACCTCCTCGATTTGTCGCAGGCCTTCAGCGACTTCTCCGCCTGCAGCAGCGACATCTCCGGCGAGCTACAGCGCCTCGCGACGCTGCCGTCGCCGAAGAAGAGCGACGTCTCCGGCGATAATGAGGCGCCGGAGCTGGAGATTGAGCCCTGCATGGGGTTCCTGCAGAGGGAGAACTTCTCCACGGAGATTATCGAGAGCATTTCGCCGGAGGATCTCCAGCCGACGGTGAAAATGTGCATCGACGGCCTCCAGTCGCAGTCGGTAGCGGTGAAGCGCTCCGCGGCGGCGAAACTCCGGCTACTAGCCAAAAACCGCGCCGACAATCGCGTTCTGATCGCGGAGTCGGGCGCCGTCCCCGTCCTCGTTCCGCTTCTCCGGTGCAGCGATCCGTGGACGCAGGAACACGCTGTCACCGCACTGTTAAACCTCTCTCTCCACGAGGACAACAAAATGCTGATAACCAATGCCGGAGCAGTTAAGTCTCTGATTTATGTTCTAAAAACCGGAACTGAAACTTCGAAGCAGAACGCGGCCTGTGCGCTCTTAAGCCTTGCATTGGTGGAAGAGAACAAGGGCTCGATCGGGGCTTCCGGTGCGATACCGCCGCTGGTTTCTTTGCTTCTGAACGGTTCGAGCAGAGGGAAGAAGGACGCGCTGACGACGCTTTATAAGCTGTGTTCTGTTAGGCAGAACAAGGAGAGAGCGGTGAGTGCCGGCGCAGTGAAGCCGCTGGTGGAGCTCGTGGCGGAACAGGGGAACGGCATGGCGGAGAAGGCCATGGTGGTGCTGAACAGCCTGGCGGGGATTCAGGAAGGGAAGGACGCGATTGTGGAAGAAGGCGGAATTGCTGCTCTTGTGGAAGCTATTGAGGATGGGTCTGTGAAAGGGAAGGAATTCGCGGTTTTGACCCTTCTTCAGCTCTGTGTTGATAGTGTCATAAACAGAGGGTTTCTTGTTAGAGAGGGTGGGATTCCTCCTCTCGTTGCTCTTTCTCAGACTGGGAGTGCTCGAGCTAAGCACAAGGTTAGTCATACTCTAATCAAACCTCTATTCGATCATACTAACAAACCTCATATCATTATTTTTTCTAATCGACAAATGTTAATGGTTAGTTTTTGTTAGCAGGATGGATAGAATCCAAGAACCCATGACCTTTTCCTCCTTCTTAATCAACCAAACCTTATATCTCCCCTAATCCTATCATTATGATATACAGATAGCATGATTGTTAACATAAATTTAGGTGAATTTTCACTTGTTTGATTTTAAGTTGACAAATTGATTCTAGGTCAGAGTTGATTTTGAGTTGACGCAACTAGTTTTATTGTATTACATAAAAAATTTAGCTGAGATTTGCTACTAACTTGCTTTTAGAAAAAAAAAACCATACATAAATGGTTTTACTTCAAAATTAATTCTGCAAAATGAATTTTATTCAGAATCATTTTTGCAAATGCTCACCCATGCTATGGATCATGGAAGAAGGAAAAAATTGTTGCTTTGAAAGTAATAATAGTACTTTTGAGTTGTCCCAACTGAAATCTAAGCATACGCTCAGACACATACTAAAATACTAGTTTGATTGAGTCTTTTCTTAAGCATTACTAGGCGTTGCATGTAAGTATGTTTTAATTGTAATTTGGGGATTTATGGTCATGTTCCAGAATGGACCTGGATGTTAACGCTTCAGGCTTGTTTAATTTGCAGGCTGAAACGCTTCTTCGATATTTGAGGGAACCAAGACAAGAGGCAGCATCTACTTCAAGTTCTTAGATAAGTGATTACATTGCTACTTGGGAAGGTGGTAATTATACAATGTAATTGGTTATTGTGTATATAGTGTTTTTGATGGTTTGTACAGTGTGGCTAAGATAGTTGGAATGGGAACCGTGTTTATCGAAGTTAGATGAAGCTAGCGATCTATAGACTGACCCTTTAGATGTATGAATATAGCTAGGTTTGGGAGTTTGCTTTCCCTTGTTTTGATTTGCTGGTGTTTCCTGGAGTTACATGGTTGTCTTTTTAAGGGTTGATTAGGTTCCCTTTTGTTTAGGTGACCCTAGTTTTGTGGAAAGGGTTTCTGATTGTATTATTATATGGTAATTAATTTGCGCTCGTAATGAAAGTACGGAGCTTGTACTTCAATTGGAATGTTTGTGGTCATAATTTCTCTTAAGTCAACACAGAGCTTGAGTTTCGTTTATTTAGATACTGTGTATTTGCACAGGCTAGATCAATTGGAGTGTGGTGTTTTGACAATTCAACTCTTCCTTTGAAAACGTATACACAGTACTTTATTTAATTCCTTATTTCGTGCTACTTTTCCATGAAATATTAGAATATGCTTGCCTTGAGAGTTGAGAAATAAAAATATGGAATATGTTCTTGCTGAAGTCGACATAATCAACATATAACTGAAAATTGTAAAAGTTCTAAAAAAGACAGACGAGTCTGTAGGAAAACTTTTTTTTATATTCAAAGTTCTGAAAAGAGTAAAGCATGACTCAGATAAATTCAGTTAAGATGTTTAGATGGTACTGGAAGATCTTAACCCAGATCGAAAGAAATGTTTGGTAGTGAAAAAACCATGTACATGGGTGAGATTGGGACATGTTTGGGCGGGTGTTTATATGAATGGTGTGGGTCCCTCTGCGGCTCACCCGCTGCATGCTACCATATCAAGTCCCAAGTTACATCTGTATGGCAAATCATAGCCCCACCTCACAGTTTAATTCCACCACAGATTGCATCATTTTTGCCGTACTATTTTTCCTCATCTAGCACCTTGCATCTTTATTTTTATTTTCTTTTCTCCCCCTTTCAAATCTTCTTGTCGCTTATAATAATCACCAATTAGCTGGCAGAACAGGTATGTTTTGTCCTGCCATTTGTTTGGATGGTTGCACTTTCTAATCTTGAGGTTTTGAATTACCCGTGTCGGTGTTCTCTTCTTTCATTCATTTAAAACTATGGGTCTTATATATATTATCATTAGGTTCATTGCTTGCATCATCAAAAGGCGAATCTGTTTGGTGGTGAGATGGTACTGGTTTATCTGAAGCAAAAGTTTGTAACATCTTGGAACGTAGAAGATCTCACAAAGATAGTTGAATTTTCACGTTTTCTATCACTAAGCTGCTACCACCTCTTTGGTATTTTGCAGAACTTCTACTCCAAGTTGCTTTCAAACTATTCAATTTTTACATCTACGCCATCACATGAGAAAATGAAAAATCAAATAAAATAGATTTATTAGACTATCTGTATCTAGATATACTATTCAACAACTTTTAACAATAATTTAATCCCAACCAATCAAACTATTTTGGGGGCAGGAGGGTGTCTATAAGAGTTATACACTTAATGTTACTCATAAATTACTTCTATTTATGATAACATGTATTGACTAAGTTTGCCATTAGTTCTGCTTATATACCAAGGGGGATTTTTTAGAATGATTCATAACAACAACAACTTCCTTTTAGTTGTTTTTTCTTTATAAATTATATTATATGTTTAGTACTTCTGTTTGAAATTAATAATAATAGCTGATTATTTATCATACTCTGATTTAGCAAACTTTTCCCCAAATCTGTTCAAAGAAAGGAATAATACATGGGAATTAAAGTTTTATAATTATAGTTTTCTTCACGAGCTGGAATTTGGGCATTCTATTTGTTTTATAAACATGAATATTTCACAGCCATGACCATGTGATACAAATATCATTTTGCCCCCAAATGTCTATGCTCTTTTGGTAATTTAATGCATAATTTTTTTTTCCTACAATACAATCAACAATCTTAAACCTAAAATATTAATGAATTATTAATGAATTAACATACCTAAACATAAATTTACTTTTCTCATAATCAATTTTTTTTTGGGAAATAGAAACAAATTATATATAATTGGTATTTATTATAATTATAATATTTTCCACAATTCATTCAAATAAGTTATATAAGTTTGTTTGAAGGCTTGAACAAAAGAAGTGACAGTATCATTAAGCCAAGTCTTGTTCTTTCCCTTTGTTATCCTCATTTTTTCTGTTAAATGGGAAAGGTTTGAAGCCTTTCTGAAGCATTTTCTCCACCTCCTCAAACTGAAGGCCTTTGGTTTCAGGCACTAATGCATAGATGGCCACAAGTCCTATAAGGGAGAACCCTGCAAAGAGGAGGAATGTGCCACAAGTGCCTAGAGTTTTTGTCATGCTTAAGAATGACTCACTCACAATGAGATTAGCACACCAGTTGGAAACTGCTGCTATACCCCCACCAATACCTCTGAACCTCAATGGATAAATCTCAGAGTTTAGAACCCAAGGCACAGTTCCCATTCCAGGAGAGTATGCTATGATATACAATCCAAGTATTACAACAGCAAGGATTCCAATTTTGCTTGGACAACCCTTAGAAAACCATACACGATTTTGTGCTTGACACATGCCTCTCATACTCTTGTCTGCTGCCAAGCATGCTCCCGGAAGAACCTATCAGATAAAGACAGAATGAACTCCTGCTTAATCAAGCTGAATATTATTTGGGGAAAGTCCAGGTTTTCACATATTCTTAGCAAAGAATGAAACTCATATGACAATAGAATTTAATTAGAATGTAAAGGATTTTTACATTATCATTCTAAGTGTGTTTGGTTTCACATCCCAGACGTGGTTTTTTCACATTTACTGAGAAGTTTATAGTTGTAGCTTCCACATCTCAGACGTGATTTCTTACTTCTCAATGAGTTTCCAAACACAAATTTAATTATAAATTGTCATGTATGGTAAGATTGTTGTTGACTTTTGTAATAACTGCTTTAAAAGTTATGTTTAGGATGATATCTAATTGGTTGATTGTGTAAAAATCTTTATACTAGCACTATATCAAAAGTAAACTCAAATCTTTAGTAAAACTTACATCACTCTCGCTGCTGGCACAAAAGGCACAGTCCACTTGCAAACAATGCATGCAGTTCCATGAGGAGAAATTTGGGGCCTTTGTGTAAGCCTGGCATGTAGAGTTAGCACCAAAGCTAAGGGTATCCTGGTTACTGATGGCAGGAGCATGATGAGCTGCTTGGTTAAATGTAACACTTAACATTATGAGGCAAACGATTATGCCAATCATGGATATGAGCATCAACTTTCTCCTTCCATATCTATCAATAAAAAGCATGCTCAAGATAGATCCAACAGCATTCAAACCAGAAGTAACCAGAGAAAGGGCAAGAGCTGTGGAGTTGGAAGCAATTCCAGCAAACTGAACTATGGTTGGGCTGTAATACATTACAGTATTGATGCCAACAAGCTGCTGAGCCACTTGGACAGTGATGCCCGCATAGAGTGCTCTTCGAACTACATCATTAGCCAAAACATTCTTCAGTTTCTGTGCTAGACTATGCCCAATCAAACCTTCCTCTGCCCTCTCCGCTTCAACTGATTCTTGCATGGCTCTCATTTCCTCTTCAACTTCACTGGGACGGTAGATTTTTGACAGAATATGCTTTGCCTCCTCTTCCTTGTTCTGAGGAAAATAAATTAAATAGTAGACATGAAATAGACTCCAAAAATGGTTTTTTTACAGGGTAGCAGAGTTGTTTCATGTTCAGTATATCTGCAAATTTTATGATAGTTGCTGAGAGTCTAACATAGAAACATAGGCGGAGTTTTTAACCAAATTGAATGACATCATGTGATTTATATAGCTAACCTTACCTGGTGGATAATATTTTGCTGTTGTTGTGATCGATTGTTTACACAGTATATTTATGAAAAATTAAGATTTTACTCTTGATAATTCACAAATGCAGCCATGAAATGAAAGTCTGATATCTAAAAGTCTTACAGAAAAAATAAGAAACCTAAGGACTTATTTGTGCTTTATGTTAATTATTCGAAGTTAGAAATGAAGTCATGTTCAATGCAATTTAAAGACTCCTATGCAAAGGTAAGAATTTAGTTGCACTTTATACACACCTCGCAACTAAATTTATAGCAACTGAGTCCGCTCAGAAATAATTAACCTTAACATTATGCAATGTGAATGTGAAATATAAGAGCGATTAAGTTTGTTTTTTAGCTGGGATAGAGCATTTAAGCAAATATTTTGTCACGAATAGAACAAGTTTTTTAGGATATTTAAGAATCTGTCTAAAAGAATGCACGGAAAACTCAATTTTCATTGGCATGGCAGGGGAAATATGATGCTTGACAAACAGCATTACCTGTCTATAGAGCCATCTAGGTGACTCAGGGAGGGACAACATTAACACGAACTGTATCACAGCGGGAACTCCTGCCACCCCAAGCATCCAACGCCAGGTTCCAGGCGCCTGAAACAAATCAAATTGATGACAAGAAAACAATCACTTTATTATGTGTTCGTTATATACACCATTCAAGTTAATGAACTTCAAATAATGGAGTTATAAGATTGGCTTAGTGGTTGAAGAGAGGTTGTGGATTCAAATCTCTTCCACTAACATTGACCTTTAAAAGAAATGAACTTCAAATAACATGTCCTTTCAATCATGCATATGTATGCGTACCTTGGTGAATGCCAAATTGACGAGGTAAGACAGAAATTGGCCACCAGTGATGAGAAAAGCATTGATACTGACTAGAGCACCTCTGATCTTAGCTGGGGAAGCTTCAGAGATGTATAGAGGGGCTGTCATAGATGCCATTCCAACTCCCAAACCAACAAACACTCTACCAACAATGATGACCCATGGAGAAGGAGCAAGGGACATAACCAAAGCACCAATAAAGAATACAACATCAGCCACCAAAATAGTTCTCTTTCTCCCTAGCTTGTCATTTATCCACCCTCCCAATGCAGCACCAATTATGGCTCCAGCAACAGCCATACTCACAATGGTTTCCTGCAAAACATTGGATAAAGAAAAAAAAATCAATCCAACCCCACTAATTCCAAATGGAAGATAGCAAAACAAACTTACTTGAAGCCATGTTTTCTTGTCAACTTGGTCAAAATCATCACGGATGTATAACAAGGCCCCAGAAATCACCCCTATATGTGAGTAATTTTGTCAAAAATAAATGTCATCTAATGTAATCACAACAGCATCAACATCTCTAGTAGTAAACACATATTGCATGTTTGGTTTTGCAATGAGTAATCTAAAATCACGTTGGAACATCAGCTAACATGATTTTAGACTAATATTCACAGGTTTGGTCAAAAGTCAAAGCATTATTTCTCAAGTACAAAATTGATTCTGTGTTGAAATAATTTTCCTATGTGTTGGATAAGAAAAATTTAGACTAAATTTGACTATTAACTTCAAAATCAAGGGTGTAACTTGAGCATTTAAACATAAATTGTTTGACTTGACAATCAATTATAACCGAATAAATTTTGTAAAATGAATTTTAGAAATAATCAACGAGAGGAAAAGTGAATTGAACAAGGCTTGTATTTGTGTGACCTGTATCATAACCAAAGAGGAGACCCCCTATGCCAGCAGATAAAGCAAGGCGCATGATGTAAGGTGATTCAGTTGTTCTGCGCCAGCATTCTGTGAACTCGGTCTTGCTTGCGACCCTTTCATCCATCTTGATGCTTGAAAGGTTACAGAAGCATGGAAGTGAAGTGTGTGTAAAAAACTCAAAATAGAAGAACTTGGTTTTCAAGTGACTTAAAAACGTATGTGAAACTTGTCTGAATCCAAGTAAAGATAGTTAATAGTTTTCATGCAGTGGCGAAATCCTGATGTGGGGGTTAAAGTTCTGTCAGGAAGGCAGTTTGACATTATGCAGCAAATGCAGACTCTGTTTAGTAAACGTGTTGGACCCACATGCCCTGTTAATGAATCCTAACTAATGATGATTTCCATAGTTCCCCAAACCCAAAGTACATCTCCAATTCTGCACTCTTTCCCCCAGGTTCCAGTCTTCCGGAAATTCTTATTATTGTAATTTTTGGAAACCAACGTGTATGTATGTGTTTATTGGATTTGTGTTCAATAATATTCATGCTGGATTATAAATTTATTATCTTAATGTCAAACTGTTATCATCTTTTCCTTAACTCCCACGTACATGAATTGATTTTGGAGTTCATTGTGAGCATGCTTGGAATACGTCATGGAATCATATCCGATACCGGAAATGCGTAAAACTAATTAAATGACATAGAAGGACACATCTTTACATTAATGTGCTGCTGAATCAAACAAAAGCTATTTGTGTGTTTGGATTCTAGTTCATTATGCTCTGACGTGATGGGTAACTTGTTTTTAGTGCATTTAGATGTGATAATTTCTTGAGACATAGATCACAAATAGTAATTCAGACACGCACAATATGATTTCTATATATATATATATATATGATCTTTTCCTTAATTCATAGATCTTTGGGATACGGAAAATGTGTCAAACTATTTAAATGACACAAAAGCTATAATGGATTTTCGCCTATTAAGCTCTGGCGAGACAGGTCACTGAAGCAACAATTAGTTGCTTTTAATGCATTTTGATTTGATAATTTCCCGTGACGTGGATCGTAAATAATAATGCAGACACACACTATATGAATTTTATATACGTCTCGAAATTAACACTTTGCTAGTTTGTTTGGTTACTAAGAAATAGAAGGCAGAGGATGGAAATATGAATGGGAGAAATATTGTGTGGTTGGTGGGATAGAAATAGAGTGGAAAAAATTAAAGAAATAAAAATAGTTAGATCCATTACTCATTTTCACTTACCTACGTTTTTTTTTTAATTTATTTATCTTCAATCAAACAACTTCAATTTTCATTTACATTTTTTATTTCTATCCATGATGCTTCTTTTCTTCTTATCGAACGAATCTAAAGGCTTTTGAGTGTATTATGTTTTTGCTGCATCAGATTATTAAGTCTCAATAGGTTTGTTAAGGGTGCCTTTAACAGTTTCATGATAACTTGTGTCATATTCTTTTTGCTGCTTTTTAAAGGGCTGGACAATACTCTTATGTTTTATGGTTTAGTTTTGTTCGAGTTTTGGTTATTATGTGGGAGGGGCTGTTTTGAGGTCTTCTTATGTAGCAGACATTTTGTTGAGTTTCATGCAATTGTGCTGCAACTCTCTTTTATAATACATGTTCTTAGTCTTTAAAAAAAATCATCAACTCCTTGATCTATACTAAACATGATTGCCATTTCGTGTTGAACGGTTGGTCCTCTTTAAAAGGATATTGAATTGGAACTAGGTTTATCTTCCTATCAATTAATTAACATTCCAATTGCCATTACATGACTATAGTCCCCAAGGGACGGTGTAGAAATCTATTAGATGGGGGGCTGATTTTTTTCTTCTTCTTTTGTAATTTTTTGAATGTCTAACATATAATAAATAACAATTTTATTTGCTATCATAATAATAAAAAACATCTAACTGATTTTAATTAATTTTACAGTAGTTATCACTTTAACCATTATCTTAATAACAATAAATATAATTATTTTTTTACAATTTTATACTATTCAATCTTAACCACCATTATTTTATATTAATAAAATTTATTTTACAATAACTATCTTAAATATGCATATGGATATACAAAAGAAATACCAAGGGAGGAGGGGCCAGATGATCCGTGCCTGCCCTCCTCTATATCCGTCATTACTCTACACGAAAATATGTGTAGATAGGAAGGAAAAATTACCAGCTTTTGAACTCTGGCTACTTTTTTTTTTTTTTTTTTGTTCTGAAAAGAACTTTGGCTACTTAAAAAACTCAAAATGAGAAAAAGCTATGGTATTAACATCAATCATAATGTCAGACCGTACCAATACAAGAGAGAATTGTAAATTAGTTATACTTATGGATTAATTGTTTATTTGGTTTGTTAATGTTTGCATTTACCAGTTAGACTTGAGGATATCTGAAGTCCCATAATCTCAATAATTATATATATATATATATATATATTTAATATATATTGAACTAATCATTAATCAATTTGATCATTAACTTATTGTCTCGATGATTAAACAGATTTTCACAATATTGGTCAGTAGGATGGTATAGACTTACTAGTGCAATGATCACACAAAATTAGTCTTTGTAGTCCCCACAATTATTTTGTGTGGTCAAAATGTAATATTACTCAAAAATCGCGCACGATAAAAATTGAAATGCAAAACTGAAGGGTTTGTATCACTTCAACAATCATCTTCTTGAGAATAAAAAAAAATCATCTTCTTTAATTTGATTGTTTGCTAAAATTGAATGGAATCTCTTCACAATCATAATCATCATTTGAAATCTGATATGTACTCCCATTATTTTTTATGCATTCGCACTAATTTGATGCATGAAACGGGTGAATATCCTTATCCTTCCGTCCATGTAGTTAAACGCTAGCGTGTTAATTTAATTACAATAGAGAAACTTTGATGAAAATAATTAGATCGGGACAAAACCAAAAAGTGACACTAACAAGAAAATCAAACACAAACAATAACACAAGTTAGGAGCTTAGTTTTTTCCATCCCTTACCGGCAGTGACACTGCGGCAAATCTCCGCAATTTTGATTCCAACAAACTCAAACTCTGCTCCTTCTTCAGTTCTTTTTCTTCGTTGATGTCTTTCTTTCTTTGAGAATGTGGACTATTGCAAATTCGGGACCTTCTTTAGTTCTTTGCCACAAGAATAAAGAGAAAATACTCGTCCCACTTCGGAAAAGTCAAGGATAATCAATTTAATACTTTGTTTTGGTGGGGAATTTTTCACTTCTAAAATCATTCCCGTTTCTTTCATTTAAGTTGGTTAATGGTTTCACTCAACTCAATCCTTAATCCGATAGTTCTACCTTTTTGCCATTGGCATTTTGACTTGTGACAAAGTCAGGCCAAAGAATTTACTTCTTGAGCAAACATCCAATCCATTTCCTGAAAAGATTATTCTATACCCAATCTACTCATGAGATCCACAATCTACAATATTATACATAAGAGAAATTATAAATAAAAAAATAGTAACCATTGTCAAGAATGGGATTCGAACCCATGCCCTTTCGGACCAGTACCTGAAACTGGCGCCTTAGACCAACTCGGCCATCTTGACATTTATTAAAGACTGGCCTATAACATTAAATAACAAAAATAACTGACTTTAGCCGATCAAAATTAATTTTCATGAATGCTCACTCTAAACAGTAAGCACATTACAAAAGTAATTTTTTCAAAGGATTAATGAAATTGTTTTTTCTTTTTATTTTATTTTTATGTTAGATTTATCTTGAAACACATATATAATATTTCTGCTTTCTATCTTTTTAATTTAAAAATGCACTTAGGAAAAAAAGACTTAATTATATAATTACTCTTTTTTAATTATATTTAAGATTTAATTTGGCGTCCCAATATTAATTTCATCTCTCAATTATTATTTAAAATAAAATAATTATATCATTTTTATTAGATCGATTAATTATTTGTCAGAAATCAATATTTTTTTTACATTGTCAACACAATTAATATAAAACATCATATCTTTTAAACTTTATTTAAATTGAGACTTTTACATTAGTTGACAAGTTGTGGATTTAAAAAACACAGCATTTCACATTAAAGGAAAAAGATATAACTGTTTTATTTTAAATAATTAAAAGACTAAATTAAATATATTAATAATTAAGAGATTAAATTAGATCGAAAAAATACATTACAAGTTGCTATAACTTAAGCAGTATGAGTCTGGTTCCCTGGAGAGTGGAGATTACCCTCCAACTCAAACAGCATAGCATAAAATGCGAAATCTTTGTTCCCAGTTGCAAAACCCTTAAACCCCTTCCACGCCATGAAGTCCCTTCTCAACCCAAAGTTCTCAGCTTTATCTCCCAAAGCTTCTCCTTTTGCTCTGTTCTCACTTCCTTCTTCTCGATTCTCCTTCCGCAGCAACCCGCGTCGAATCCCCAATCGTCTTCTTCGCCTCAACCCATCACCCTGTTCGTCCAATAATTTCTGTTGCACCATTCAAAATCGAAGTTTGCAAACGGAGCCCTCGCCGCCTCCCTCCGGCGAGATTCACGTCATTGTGGGGCCCATGTTCGCCGGAAAAACCACATCGCTCCTTCGTCGGATTCAGTCGGAAACCACCAACGGCAGGTCAACTCTTCTTCTCTCTTTGTCTTTAGCTGTCTTATTAAGAGAACAAAACCCTTTTACGTGAAGTGGTTATTTGTTTGTTTATTTTTGTTTATCTTAATTCCTCTGATTGAGTAATTGGTTGTTGAGTGTAGTTTGTCATGGTTAGATGCATTTACAGTTATAGTGGCATCTTGCTTGCAACTATTGATTCCCAAAGTCATTATTGTCTTGTACTTTGACTTGGAAAGACTTTTTTTGTGCAATGCCATATTCACTGGTCTGATATGGTCAACTTTGAGGTCAAGCCTTGCAGAAGACCCCAACCGAGTAAGGTCTTGGAAGGTCTGTGTATGTCCTATGAAGTATGGACTCTGGACACGGACACTTCGACACCACTAATATCTAAAATATATGATGCGGGAACACTGCATACACACACAAACAGAGAGATTTTAATTAAATGAAATACGAGTAACATATAACAAAATGTCTAAATTGATGGTATATTCATTTTTTTTAAACCAACCTTCTATGTTTTTTCAAGTGTATTAGTTGTGTAAAGGTGGCGGCTTAAGTGTTTTAAGTCAACTAAAAGTAATTTTTGAATCCTGGGTTGGTGAAGGTAATTGGGCTCTTGTGCCAAACGGGATTGGCGATGCATCAAAGAGCTTATTCTCTGATGCTGCAGGAATTCATATTCTGGAAATCTATAAACCTCACCAACAAGCTGATTAGATTTATCAGGTAATTAGAGATATTGCCTCTATTTTAAAGGATTTGGGCTATATTCCTCATTTAAGTATAAATTGATGAAGACATGCTCCTTATGCAATGGAAAACATAGGATATAGACATTCTGCTGCTTAAAATTTTGGTTGATTAAATTAGCATGGTCCTCGACAAATAGGACATGATGCTTTCAGAATATAAACAAAGTTATGGTTTGCAACGAAAGTTTCTGAATTACAGGTTGTAGATTTGAAGTGGAATAGTGAAACATAAGGGATTTTGAGCTACACTAGTATATACATTCTTCAGTGACATAGGAACAATGTGTCTTCAATGCTACATTTGGCAAACTAATAGGTGATAGCCAAGTTGATATTTTTTTTCCCTCCTAGGAATCAGTATGCAAAATTTATGAATAGATCTATAGTCTACATGCCAGTTAGTATGATCTAGTTCTTTATATTATCCAATCATAATCATTTTATATTCTCTTAGAAACATACCTCGCTGACATATGCTTGACTGTTGTAGATTTTCTGTTTCCTATATTTACATGAATGGTGGATCTCATATTGCCATGGTTGCTTTTGTTGCTTACCCCCACCCCATAAAGAAAAGTCCCCTACATACGATTTCTCTAATGGAAATAAGTTTTTTTTTGGTAAGACAATGTGGTGCCCTCTCACATCCTTTGGGTATGAGTCTAATCTCTCCCCAAGCATTGGAATGTTGTCTTGGCCCCGAGCATAAGGTGCTTCAGTGGGTTTTGAATACCTATAATAGTATAATGTATCTTTAACCTGCCTGCTTGGCTCTGAGCATAAGGTGCTTTGGTGGGTTTCGAATTTCTATTCTGCATCTAATGTCTCCTCACCTTGAGCTCAATTTTTCCGATTGAGTCACACCTAGTGGTTGGAAACAAATGGTTCCTTACTTTCATCTTTTGGAAAGCAAGGAAAGTTAATTCTGGATGTGGATACTGATAGAATCATATGTGATGCTTATGTTGCTGTGATGACTCTGGATGTATAGCAAGTTCCTGATTGTGATTTTTGTTTATCTTTCAGGAAACAAACTAAATGGTTTAGCAATAGCATCATTCATAAGGTGCATATTTTAATTTTATGTTTCTTTGATGCAGAAATGTAGCAATAATTAAATCAAGCAAGGATACAAGATATGGATTAGACTCAATTGTTACACACGATGGTGCAGAATTACCATGTTGGGCACTGGAAAACTTATCTTCATTCAAGCAGAAGTTTGGAATTGATGCTTATGAGAAGGTATTATAGTTTGAAGTTCTGTAACATGTATTTATTTATCATTTATACCACAGAAAATTCAATGTATAGTTGTGTACATGGACTGATTTGACTCTAATTGGTTATTATATGATTGGTTTGTGTGATGCGTGACTGTTGATAATTTTATTTTTTCCCCTTCCCCTCCAATGTATACTAGTTTACTACCTGCATTTTGTTGACTCTCAACTGATTGATGATGACAGCTGGATGTGATTGGTATTGATGAAGCTCAATTCTTTGATGACCTTTATGAATTCTGTCTTCAAGCTGCTGATCATGATGGAAAAACAGTAATAGTTGCTGGACTAGATGGTAACTATTTGAGGTAATACTACTTAAGTTTTAAAATTTTCGTTTTGTTTCGTGGGGTTGCAATGAAGCCATAATTTCAGATGTTTAATCATAACACAAGCTTGACTTGTTCCATGTAAATTCTATTTGTTTATACTTGTGTTACTTGGGGTTTTACCAGTAGGTTATGGTTGGATTTTACATTATCGCGTCCACGCTGAAGGTGTTTCTACATTTACTGGCAGGAGGAGCTTTGGTTCCGTCCTTGATATAATTCCCCTTGCTGATTCAGTAACCAAGTTAACTGCCAGATGTGAAATCTGTGGGAAGCGTGCTTGCTTTACCCTGAGGAAGACACAGGATAAGCAGATTGAGCTGATTGGTGGTGTTGATGTCTACATGCCTGTGTGTCGCCAGCACTATGTCAGTGGACAGGTAGCCATGGAAGCCACAAGGCATGTCCTTGAATCTCACAAGGTTGAATGTGCCTCCCATACATAAGCTGCTCCACATTTCTTAGCGGTTACGTACATGCCTAGTGTTTATTCATGGTTGTGCCATATCTTATATTGAAAGAAACGAGTAGGTTATTTTTCAATGTCAATTTAGTTTCAATGTTTGATTCTAAATTGAAAGCTAGTATTGATTTGCTCCATTTTATGGACTTGGATTAAATAGTTCAGAGAAGAGACGAGGGCCAGGGAGTATGTAACGCCCTTCTTCACATTGATGTATGTTTTGTTTAGATTGAGGTTTGGTGTAGCTCGGGACTATATATAAATGTGGATTAAATATTAATCAATCTGAAAAATATGTTTAGTAGGCTATGTAACTTGATGTGAAAATTTTCAAAAAGTTTAATAATTGCAACATTAGTCCAATTCAAATTAATTCATGACACCAGTTGAGAAATCTCTGCCACTTTAGTGTCACTGCTATTCCAGTTTCCAATCCTCATGTGTTCAACATTGTGCTTGTATCGGTGAATGAAAAGGAAATCCGAATTCTAACCCCATATGGAAGAAGGCAATAATACATTTATGTTGGATCTTTTCTTCAGAGAATGAGAATGCGAGGCTAACCACCGTTTAAGTGTAACAATGTTACAGGCAAAAAAAGATTTTGCATGTAATCTATTCCTTTCCCAAAGCAAAAAAAAAAAAAAAATCAAAAGCAAGAAATTGCTGTTTAATTGTAGTCCTTTCAGTGTCTTGTGCGGTTCGGCCAGATTAATTATTTCGGATATCAAAAGAATTGTTGTTTAGCAATACTGTTAAGTTATCATCCGGGTAAAAAAGTTATATTTGATCCTTTAGGATGGATCCTATAGAATAAATTGGTCATTCATCATTTTTTTTGTGATAATGGTATTCATTTTCCAGGGTTTAAAATATTTTGTTTATTTATAAATTTATGATTCTCTTAATTTGAATATAAAATTTTCGTTCTTTCTTTTCCTTCCAAGACTCTGTTAAAGATTTCTCTTCAAGCACTTACATCATGGCAAACTACAGTATATCAAAACATAATACTAACGAAATCAGCAAGCTTAGTAACAAAAAAGATTATCTTCAATTAATAAAATCACATAAAGGGAACGAAAATAAAATAAAACTAGTACAGCCACGACCTCAGAATTGCAGAATAACATCAAGGCATAACAAAGCCATTCAGTCCCGAAAGATGGTTATGGTAATTGCTATCATCATTGGCAGGTGGCTATACTGTGATTCGTACAGACAAATGAAAAAAGTTGGAAGCACACTAGCAATCAAGAAAGTTAGCTTCGAACATTCAATTTTAGAGAAGGCAAATAAAAACATTATTGTGTCTGTAGGCACTCAGAATCAAGAAAGTGACCCTTTTGAGTGTTCAATGGAAGAGAAGGGTCTCTGAAAACAGAGAAATCATAGGCTTATTTTCCTCTTCTCCCCTTCTCAGCACAAAACCTAAAAGGGTCAAACAAAAAAAGAAATGAACTTTAAGAGGAAGAAAATGAATGTAAGAAGCTCGGTAAGCAGATTGGTTGACAGAGACCCAAAAAGGATATCACAACAACCGGCCAGTAAGCTTCTGAAATTGAATTAATTTAGCTACAGCCACTATGGCACATTCAAGATCAAGGGTACAGCTTTTTTTGCTCCAACCCTTCCCTTGGTACATGTAGCATCACCACAACTACACCCAAATCAAATAACTAACATTTTTCAATTGGGATAATTGTCAAAACACACACAAGGGCTTGCCCACAAAAAATTCAAGACTTCTAAATCACTAAATCAAAAGCCATTTTCACAACACCAAAAACTTGTATCTTAATAAAAATAATAAGAACAACAATAATAAGTAGCCTCAGAATTGCAGAATAATAACAGCAAGGCAAAGAATGCCATTCAGTCCCGAAAGATGGTATTTGGTTATTGATATCATCATTGGCCAAATTTTGATCTTAGAATAACAACACAAAGGAAAGGAACGGACTTTGATTCTTCACCTAATTTTCTAATGGAAAGCTTTGAGAACAGAGAGGCGGCACCAAAGTGAAAACTAGGTTTAAAAGAGTGTTTCTCTTGCTATACCCATGATTGCAGTTTGCGTGAATGTTTATAGATGCTGGACTTTGCTGATATGGGCCTATGGGCCTCCTTCTTTGTTGCTTTATTATGTTCAATAAACCCAGTTGACAAAAAAAAAAAGGTAATTGCTATTTCCAATCCCCTATCACCAATACACTTTCCTTTTAATTTTTCTCTCAGCAATTCCCTAAAAAAAATACACTCCCCTTTATTTATCAATGCTTCTTCACCACCAGAATTATACACTCCCACACGACCATACCCCTTCATCACTTTGCAATCTGCAGTGTGTGGTGCCAATTGGAAAATGTGCACATTTAATCAGACCACCACTGATCCTTTTTGATTCTCAAAGTGAAACCTTGCACAAAGAGGGATTCACATTTTACAACAAAAACCACCATCTCTCGTCTAGAGAGAACTGATTGAATCCAACAACACCACAACAGGTTTTAAGCAATAGTTAGTTATTCAAACTTTTACTTATTCGATTCTTCCTTTCGTAAGTGTGTTCTGGGTTGGGTTGTTGAGTCTCTTTATGATGAGGACATATGTATTATCATGACGACCTTTGCTCTTGGATTGAATATATGCCTCGGTGGATTGAAAAGGTTTTTTTTTTCTATGAGTATTAGGACATATCTATTGGGATGAAGCCTATATGCGGGTTTGCTTTATGTTATTATCTTCTCTATATCACATTGATGTGAGAGGGGCACGTCATGGAGGGATGATCGGAAGTACATCTTTTAATTTTTTTTTATTGATAAATATTAGTTATTAATTAATATATTTTTGTTAAATCTTTTCATTATTTCCTTCTTCTTTTACTATGAAACTAATCTTATAATTTCTCATGATATTTCTGTAAAATATCAATTAAAAGGGGAATGTAATAGAAATATAGGATAGTGAAAATAGAAATCCCCATTCAACTATGTGTTGCGGCCCACAAATGAATACATCTAATTCTACCAACCTCCCTATCACACAAACGATGGGAATATTTGGTGAGAATGACTCTCAAATCCACTAATGAGTATCTATAATCTATGATATTAAATTTACGAATCTATCAATAATTTATAAATTTATCTATAATATTAAATTTATGAATAAAAAAATAAGTTTGAATTTCATGTGGTAAAATAAGATTGCTTCCCAAGCTTGGATTACACGTTTCATCATTCGGTATTTCATAATTATTTGATTCGTTTACAAACTAAATCTAAATTATATATTTATGTCTTGTTAATATATATGGAACAAAAAATAATTAAAAAACTATTTTAATCAATTTTTGAAATTAAAATTAAATCATTTATAAGTATCTTTAATAAGTCAATAAATTCATCCTTAATTTTTTAAAACCATTTTAATGTTTTTAATTGTTTATTAAAATTAAATATTTATAAGTATTTTTAGTAAATCAATTCATTCAATCTTAGTTTTTTAAAATTAATTTTAGACTCGATCAATAACGTGAAATCAAATACATACTAATTTGTACTAATCATGTTCTTAAACAACAAATTACTAGCTATGGTCGTATACAACAAAATGGGGTAAGCAAATGGACAGTTAAATGATATAACAGATTGCGAAATCGAAAATAAATCTAGCATATGAGTAAATAATTAAAATTTGTTTTTTAAACTATGTATTTTAAAATCTTTGTAGGTTATTTTTAGACCAAGTATTAGAAAGATTGCTTTCCCCATCCAGTTCACCGAGGTGTTGATCGTTAAGAACCAATTTTTCAACCTCTTGCTACCCGTGTGCTTTCTCCATTCTCCATCCTATATTCATTGGAGCAAAAATGTAGTAAGAAATTGCTAGCTAAACTAAGTATATGAATGCTGATGCTTGATAATGCAATTGCTGGATAGTAACGGAAAAAAGAAATATAATAAGGTTCGTAACATCAACAGGGTGTAAAGTATATTTCTATTTAATAATGTGAAAAGATGTCAATTGGCTCAGTTGGTGAAATTCTTTACAGTGAACACGAGAATTAGGAACCAATCTCAGCTTTATGAAAAAGGAAAAGTAAAAAGAAAGACAAAGAAAGCAGTTCATCTATACTTATCTAGTATACTATCATGTAAAGAAAAAAAAAAGAAACCAAAGTCTAGGAAGATCTATCTTCATCAACCAGCTAGACGCAAAAAAATATATCTGGAGAACTATTCATAATGTTGACGTTGATTAATAATTATCAGTATTCATTCCACCATATATAGTGCAGTCAATTCCTTCCAATGTAAACTTTTGTGTGTGTATGTGACGTTTAAATGCAAGTTAGCTGTTATCAAAACCAACCATAAAGTCTTCATTCATGTCATAATAAAAATGGAATTTCAAATAATAAAATGGAGATAAATCAGCAAAAAAAACTTCAACATGTCACTGCAAACTCACATTTATTCAATGAGAATATGTTGTTAGTGTCAACTGGGAATTGGTACCTCACTCTCTCCTCAAAAGACATGATAAGCATTTACCTGAAATCCATGATATGATTATTTTTTAGTGAAGACAAAGTAAAAATTACTTAATCCACAGACATAATTAGTTTTTCTATATTTATCAATTACATTCATAGATATGCAACTGTTTATGATGTACCTTTGAGTGAACTATTTGTTTTCATCTCAGAAAGTCAGGTAGAGCCTATGAAGCTCTCGTTACCAAGTAATTGAATCCCTTCTGATGGCAATTTAAGGTCCTTTTGATCTGCAGTCTCTATGGGTGGAGAATTTTTTGATCGGGCAAGACGCTTCACACAGTTCAAACGCAAGGATTTTGGTGTGCTACCTAAATTATTTTTAGAACAATCAAATTAACTAATAATAAAGGTGGCAACAACATACTTTTTTCCACTGAATATTTTCTTGGCATTTCTCTTTAATAAAAACTTACAACTCACCAAAATTACCGGCGGATACATCTTGATCTTCCTTAGCTATCAACTCTGCTACCAACTGGTGAGTAACAGCAGGATCATCATCCATTGAATGTGTCAGGTTTCGCGCAAGACCTTTAATATGATTCAGGCGCATCCTCCTTGGTGAATTGGCTGGTTTATAAACTAGAGTTTCCAACGGAATTGATGATCCTATTGGTTGCATTACACCATAAGGAAAAAAAAGAACCATTAATTTGTCTAACTTGAAAAGAAAAAAGGAATATATATGTATATATACATGGTATCAACTCAGGTGAGAAGACTTTGTTAATGTAAAAAATAGGAATTGTAAATATAAACTATTAGATCAGAAATTGAATAGTCAAGATTAAGAATGCACGTAATTTTTTAAGTGATCATGTGAACATGATTCTTGTGTAGTTGGCTGATCTAGATTTATAAGGAGTTGTTCCCGTATTATATATGTGTGTACGTTCTCTCTCTGATTGTCAAGTGTGAATGAACATAACAAAAATTCACCTTCAAGAACTTTGGATCCAAAATTGAATGTTTCTTGTACTTGGTTGAGGCCTTGAGAAAGGACTCCATAGTCTAGAAAGGTAGAAGAAGTGAGACCTTGAAGCTCATCACTGGTACTAGCTTCACCTGCACTTGATTCTAGAGTTTGAAGTTGAGGAAAAGGAGAATATGGAACTTGAGCATTTGCAGCTCTTTGTCTTCGAAGCTGGTAATTTCTGCGGCGCCTTGCAAGATGTCTTTCCCTTTGTTCTTGAGTCATTGATTGTCTCCTCTGCCTGTCTCGGATGCGCCTCCTCTCCCTCTCTTGCTCCCTCTGCATTCTCTTTAACTCTCCTCTCTCTGGAAACTCCTGCATGCTCACTCACCCCACATTTTTTTCTTTTCTCCTTTTGGATAATTAAATAACAATTCTTGGTCCTCAACAAAACATTGATAGCGATGTACTTTCCTAACCAAGAAACATGGAACATGAATTCTGAGTCAAGATGAAACTTATATTATGAAGCACATTTCATATGGATGGAATCCTTGTGTAATAAAATTAGAAATTTATGGAAATCTAGCTAAATCTCAGATGATAATAATGATGTTTAAGCTAAAACTGGTAGTATCACATGAAATAACAAGAGGTTCATTCATGAAAATTGAACAATAAAGTTTCAACTTTCAAGGATCATTTCTTTATTTAAATGGCTAATAGTAATAACATATATAATTTAAAAGGGTGAGTATTTGTGGATTTGGAAAATGAAGATTGGGAAAGAAGGCATTTTTTTACCTGTCACTGCAGATATGAATTAATACTGGGGAGACAGAGCGAAGAAATTTGCGTGTGTAAGATGCATTAAAATGAAATGAAACACGGGATGTAAATGATAAAAAATATATTTTTTTATTTACTTAATTAATTAATTAGCTGTTGTTTTTCTTTTTTGGCTTGAGATTTGCATGTCAAGGTTCGTGGACCTCCCTTACTTCTGCGTCCCATAATAACGGTTCAATGGAGAATTTGCCAAATCAGTGATTGACACTTAACGGTGTGGTCGCTTCTATATACAAGGTCCAACATGCTTGTTCTTAATTTGTAATCAATATGACTGTTATTTGTTTAAATTTAGTAGCAAACCCGAAAAAAAAGAGAGATTATTGAAATTCGTTTTACATGCCAAAGAAACGAATCACGACATCCTTTACGTTTTTGCAATGACAAATTCTTAATTTAACATCGCCTTTTTTTTATGTAATGTATTTTTTTTTTCCAAAAGATTTATTATCTACCTTACAAAATAAAATGGAAATTGTAAAAACCGTGGAAAGGTATTCGGGTAGAGCATATCACACACGACTTATGTCAAGTGGTCCAACTCTGGTTCAATAGGATCTGCAAGTTATTATAAACATTTTCAATATTTACGGATAAAAAAACACCCATGACTTATGATATATTAACCAGCTGTTACCCCCGAATCTGACCATGTTTCCTACATGAGTATCTTCTTACAGAAATTATAAGATATGATTAAAAGATTGATTAGTTAGTTCCAATTAATTAGCTAGACAGTTAAGATTGGTTGATTAAGAGTTAGTTAATTCCCCTTGTATATAAGGTTCATTAATTAGCTTTTCATTAATTAGTTTTCTGACTGTATTTTGCATTGATGTTGTGACAAATGAATTATTTTGTAACGAAAAATCAACTCTAAATTTGGAGTTGAAGTAGAAAAGAAACGTTGTTTGTAATTGCTGACCTTTTCTCAATAAAATCTTACTATTATGTGATATGTACCAAGTTTTGAGCTTTTACTTGACTGTGAGAATTTCTGATTTAGTTTTAGTGGAAAGCATTCCAGTAAAAGCAGGAAGAAGGAGGTGAAGACCGAAGGGTTTGTCTGTTAATTTTATAAATACAAGGGGAAAAAAGAAATAATCTGATAAACCACATTTCAATCACATTTTTTTCTTTCATAAAGTTCCAACTATACATTCGGGTGGAGTTTCATTTGGACCACATGTTGATTCATTTAATCTCATTTATTCATTTTCTCATTTCGATTAATAATAAAATTCACTGATTTATTTCAAACTCTCTTATTGGATCTTTTCTCTTTGGATTCTATCATTTTCAACATATATTAATGACTATTTACATTATTATTGTAACAGTTACATTAATGAATGTCACAACGTGCTCAATAATATTCTACACGCTGTTTTCTGAAATTAAAATAGAGAAGGAAAATAGTAGACCAAACCCTTGTGATCCATGCATGTACTTTAAATATAGTGTTTGGTTGGAGGTAGGGAATTTTATAAATTTATTTTGTTTAGTTCAAAATTTTGAAGGAAAAGAGAGGAAAATAGAGAGCTAAGATCCCTCGGCAATTAATTTTGACTCTCCTCTAAAATCGAAAATTTTGGTAGGGAGAGTAACTTTTACACTAATTAAATTAAATTATCCTTAACTTAATAGTTTTATTTGATTGCTCTAAATATATAATACTATAATACAATATTTATTTCTCCTTCTCTTCTTTTCTCCTTTTAACAAAACAAGCTGTGTCTCTCTTTGGTTAACATCTCGTTCCTCTTCATCTTTAAACCAAACAGTACTTATTAAAGCTTTAGCTTTTAAAATTTTATGTAAAAATAAATAAAGGAAAAGGAAATAAAGTTGTGAATAAAATGAGTAACCACTATACTCTAAAAACTGCAAAACAGGGCATGTCAATAAATATGAGCTAGGTTTCTCTTTCGTTCTTTCTAGTATTGACATGTACAAGAAAGTTTAAAGACTAAGCTGAACCCACAAAAGGTAAAGGATACACGTTGGAAGAAAGCTAAGTCTCTAATTAATCCTATTGAGAAACAGCGGATACCACTAAATAATGACTTAATGTCATAAAAAGGAAAGAAATTAACAAGGAGGAAAATATGCATATACCAATGATGGGAATGGGGAGAGGTGATGGGTTCAAATTCCCCGCTAATAAAAGCTAATATATTACTAACAAATAATATTTGTGGATAAAAAAAAATACATATACCAATGACAATGACAATGAGTCAGTAACATCTCCAAGCAGAAGAGGTACACATAGCTCTACTCTTCCATCCTAGATAAAGAGCGCCATCTCTATGTTGAAGCCTATAATTTTCATTGAATTCATTCAACATATTCCTAACTGCAGCTGTGACTGAGGAACTCAAAGGGCATGGTGCAAAACCAGCCATTGAAAATCTTGACCTCCACTTCCCTAAGAGTTCATGCCTTTCCAGCCTCTCATCCCCCTCACAAGCTACCATGTTGACGATGTCGCGAGCCACGCAGTGTTGTTCTGCATTGATCCTTTGCTTATCATCTCTGGGGAGGGCCACATCTATGGACTCAAACATAGCAGTGTAGTAACTCAAGGTCTCAACAAACCTTTGGAAAAAGGGAGAAGTGTTGGTGTTGGATTCTTGCTCAACAAGGGTCACAACCTTGGGTGACAAGCTTTTGACCAGTCTCAATAGCCTGTCCCTATGGTTCTCTGTGCTCACACTCTCATCTGGCATGTGGTGCAAAACAAAAGGGAAGTTCACAACTAGAGCTTCCCCGGGTTGAATTACAAGGTTTTCTAGTTCAAGCTCACTTCCACACATAGCAGCACTGTGGAACTCAAATGGAACTCCACAAGATTTGGCATAATCTGAGAGGCGTTTTCCTACAATGTGAAGTCCTCCACCCCTTGCATGAAATGATTGTGAATCATCAACTCCGGTTACACGAATGAAAGGTGCTCCACCTGGACGAGATGCAAGAGCCTGAATAAGCAACAGCCACTGAGTGCCCTGTGCAACTTGGAAGTCAATTATGTGAATTCTTGATTCATTCAGCATTGCTTCTCCAATGACAGCATTTGCAGATGTGTAAGCAAACTTCCAATATGGGCAAATCTGGTACAGGATGTGCATGTAAGTCATGAGATCATTGCTTGTTGGTTGTTCACATTTCAAGGCCTTGTAGATTATGCTCCCTGAGGACTCCAACCTTGCTCTTAGACCCTCCAACATGTAGGCACCTAACCTCTGGATCGGATCACCCCCAACTGATACCATCTTTGCCAATACATTGTTCATAAATCCCACTGCTGTTTCAATATCATCATCTGCCACGGCTTGTGCACACCGAATGAGGACTTCTTTCAAGTCTAATTTTGGAATCATTTCCACAATCTGATCCCAATTGTGTTTAGCCGTTGGAGATGATGCTCTGTGGCGGCCACCCTTGTAGGAGCAGTGCCAACTATCAACAATGTCTGAATCAGGCCCCAACAACGAAATCTCGAGTTCTCTAAGCTTGTTCTTCAATTCGTAGCCGTCATCATCATATCTAGAGTGTGCACTTGTTGGTGATCCATAGGTGTTGTCTGATGACTGATGCTGGTCTGAATGAGAAGCTTGTGGAGAAAAAGGACTCCTATTGGATGATACACTAGCATAGGAAGGAGAATCACAACCTATGAGATCATTGATTGCTGGGGATGATTCAAGGGTAAAGTATTGCTCCTTGCTGGTTTCAAAAGAAATAGTGGTTCCCTGGCTGCTGCTATTATCATGGCATGAATTGCTTTGCAATATTTGGTAATGAGTGTAAGGATCAATATCTTGTGCAGGCTGCAGGTATAAATGGATACCAGCTGAAGTTGGGTGCTTCTTAGAAGTTTGCATCTAAAAAGAAATTATTTACTCAGTGATCAGAACAATGAGTGGTCAAACTTTGTAATTGTAAAAATGCTTCCTAGCTGCTCCTGATCAAATGCATACTAAAGTCCTACAACACCGTTTTGCTGTATGGTTAGTCTCCATTTTGATAAGCTGCTAGATGCTTTAGGTGTCAGCAAAAATTGTCGTCAAAAGAGCCAAATTAGCCTGCATAATATAATAAAGTGTTAATGGAGCTTCAAAGTTGATTAAATAAAGCAAGAAATCAATTTTAATAGCTTGCCAAAGCAATATCTGATCAAATGAAGATGTAGTAGAGAAAAGCACAGTCAAACTTAGAAATATGATGCTGATGCAATCTATAATGCAAAGATTTCAGGTCACTGAGGAGGTTTTACGTAAATGTTTCTATGCAGAGAAAAAAAAATGAAGGAAGCAAGGACTTTTTCACTATGGCAGAGAGTAGTTTTAAAATACTCACTTGTCTTTTCATACTCAAATAACAAGTCAAGGATATCCCAGCCTTATGATCATGATGAGTTGGAAGGGTAGCACAATTTCTAGAGGTGCAAAAGAAAGAAATAAAAAACTAGAAAATTATATTTGGTTTCTGTTTTAGAAGTTCTCTACCACAAGGCAAAGGAAGGGAAAGATAATTAGAAAGGGGGAACAGACCATTCAGTTGCTCTAGAATTCACGAGATGCAAACTCAATGTGAGTCAAATTTTGAAAGGGTCAAAAGAATGGGAAAAGATAAGGGCAAACAGATGCGCACTCCAATTAGGATTTCTTTCATGTAGCAACAAGGTGTTGCCGTCAAAATTCTAATATCTTATAGATGTTAATTAGCAACACCTTTTAAAAAAATCATCCACTAGTAAAACTTGTAATAGTTTATGTAATTAGAGATCAGAGAAGAGTTTGGCAGCCAAAAGCACAAAGCAACAAGCAAAAACAAGTTTTATTCCTTATTCCTGAGAAATAACTTTTGAGCATATAGGCTATCACGTAATTCACTTTACAGAATAGAAGGACTCTCAAAATTGAAAGCCATTAACAAAGGAAATGCTACACAAGCATAATTTTTGCTAGAGAGATACAATAAAAATTCATATATTCCAAGAAAAAAAAATGTAAATTCTACAAAGTTTTTGGAGAGAGAAAAAGGTTAAGTAACTGCCAAAAGCCCAAAATAAAGAGAAAGTAGTTTTTAGTTTTTTCTCTTTTTTTTTTTTTTAACAAAGTTGGCAAGAAAAACAGTAAAACCCCAAAACACAAATAACAATGCTCTAAAAGCCAGATGTTAGAACAAAACCAACCCAAACACGGTCCAAGCACACCCACAACCTCCATGTCAAAGAAATGGAACTAAAAAACTTGAGATACAAGAAACATGTCTTCAGACAACAAATCAGACCCGAAAATTTTGACTTTTGAAAACAGAAACCGATGTTTCAGCAGATTCTAACAAAAACCCAGATTAATTCTATAGTCAAACATGGTCCTCAAAGGCTCAAACAAAACCATGAGCAAAGTCCAACAACATGAACAGAAAGAAAAAACAACGTGCTATTTGTTGCCAACAACACAAACCCATCTCATCTCATATCATCAATCTTAGAGAAAGGACAGAACATACCTTTTGTTGTTCAGAATCAGAGGCGGGTCTTAGGTTGATTATATGTTCAGAGTTATTTGTTGTGTGGCAGAGATTCGTTGGAAGGAAGAGAGTGGTTTTGTTTTGCAGAGAGAGGTGTTTAGTTTAGCCTTATGTGGAGTTCAAAAACGATGGATTGGTAATCAGTGAGCGTTGTTGTTTCTGTGATTTTAATGTTACATTACATCATATCATTATAGCTTAGGACATAGTAGTATATATTTATAATAAATAAATAAATGCATGCTAAATAAGAATTGCCCTTATGAATGAAATATAATTACGTGATGACCCTTAACAACGTGGGACCTGCATGTCACAGTGCCACTCGGTTTCAGAGTTAGCAACAGCCACCAGAAAGATCATGGAATGGGAATATCATAACGAAATCAATAGAAGGTTCTTCTCCGACTCCGAGTAAAGTAGGTTCTCCGAGTAATTACTATCATTTATCAGGAAAACCGTACTTTTTTACTCGCAGTCTCACATTCATACAAATACATTAAAAAACAAAGACAAAAACATATGTTCATATATATATTGCTGACTTTTTTTACCTAGCATAGTAATGTTTTAATTTGTAAGCGATTACTATTACTATTACTCTTTCAAAACTCATTAATGATAATTGATTTCATTTAGCGTACGTGTGTGAACTGGACACACGTTTCGGAAGTCAAGGGAAAAAAAAGAGATCGAGTCCAAAATCATGGGAACCATGTTGAAAACGGGAGTGAAGTTAAAGATGGAGTATTTACCAACTAAGATGTAGGAGATAAAAAATAATTTAATTTTGAAATGAAGTTTATGCAAAACATAAATTAATAATCAACTTAATTTTAAGTTTCCATTTTAATGTATATAATTTATCTCAAATATATAATTTACCGAGAAAATTGTACCCTTTTGTTGTAACAAAAAAATGTACTGGGTTGATTTGAATACTTGGTTGAGTTGAATTATCAAGATTCAAGAGTGTAATCCAACATTATACAGTCGATCGTATTAAACTGTGTACTTGGTTAAATTGAATCAGCATCAAGTACACTAAAAAGGGACTTAAAAATAAACTATAAATATTATGAGAATCATAATAAAACTATGTATTTGGATAAATCTAAATAAACTTTTTATATAACTCTTTTAGGCATACCTTATCACCTTAGAGCATCTCTTCTAAAAAAAATCACCTTAGAACATTCACAATGAGAGTTATTGATAGGGAGCTTACCTCAGTCATGCCAAGAGAATCACAGGTAAACACAAACGTTATAGTGACAATGTTTGAATATTATTTTGTTTGTTGTTTTTGTTTGTATTTTTCATAAAGCTCTAGATGAATGTCAATTGTCATTTTCCCTTTATAGGGTAGTGTGTATCAAAGTATTGATATGAATGAAAATATCTAAACTTTTCCTTCGTGAGAGTAGCCCTAAATTAGTTGTTAGTTCTTTTGGTAAATCCATGAACATAACATTTTGGTGCTTTCATCGAGCCGTCATTTTTTTCCATGAGACCCACCAAGCCGACAAACAAAGACCTAGAAGATTCCCTCCAGCCCATCCTCGGGCATTTTTCCAAATTACAAACCCAATTAGACATTAACCATGACCTACAAGACTCACACCATGAGACCCTTACCAAGACCATGGTTGATCTTGCCTCACGCTTTCACTCTACCAATATTCCTATTACCTCCCCTATCCCCACCTAATACTAACCTTTCTTACACCCTCATTTCCTTAACTTCGGACCTCACACTTTCCCTTTTCCACCATCATTTTTATCCAACGTCACATCAGCCCTCTTTTTCACCAACACCACACTATGACGTCTACTGTCATTTCCTCACCCCAGATCTCTCCCTCTCTTACCTCCCCTGTATACATTTCATCCCCCAACCTTGGCCCACCCAGAAAATTGCTTAGAGCCTTTGGATTGGCTTTTCCAAGCTGACTAGTATTTCACCTACTATCAAATTCCTTGGGAAAATCGTCTCCTTATGGCGGCCTTTTTCATGCTCAATGATGCACTAGGTTGGTTTAAGTGGATGTACCACAACAACTAACTCACTGACTGGTTCGTTTTTGCTCGAGCTTTGGAACTCCGTTTTGGCTCATCCACATTTGAGAACCACCAAGCTAAGTTTTTTAAACTTAGATAAACAAGTTCGGTTTCTAATTACCAGACTTTGATTGAAAAACTTTGTAATCTCATAGTTGGTCTTGCCCTCGATATAATCATAAATTGCTTCATTTTCGGTCTTCAGGATGATATTTGGTGAGAAATTATTGTTTTGCAACCCCAATCTGTGTTCTAGGCTTTGGGCATGGCCAAGTTGATTGAATCTAAACTAAAGACCTTTCATCCTTGTTTCTCAGGTAACCCTTACGTGGGTCCTATCCCTCCTCAACTTTTTACCCCTCTAAAAGGCCCACCACCCCTCTGTCTCCCCAGCCCATTTCAAATGCCTCATTTGCCCATTCGTCTGGTAACCCCAGCCCAATACAATGAGAGACGAGTGACGATACTCTACTATCATTGTGATGGGTGTTTTCACCCAAGCCATAAATGTACACAACCCAAGTTTATGCTATTACTCTGTGATGAGAACCTCCCACCGGCCTTGACCCTCAAGGATATCCCGAATTTTGATATTTCTTCGAATCTTATCCCTGACCTGACCACACCACTTGAAAGTTTTCACCTTCTTTTATCCACCCAAGTGATGACTGGAACCTTATCCCCCCAAGCTCTTAAATTTGAAGGCCAACTCAATGGCCTACCCATTTCTTTTCTCATTGACACAGGAAGCTCCCATAACATTATTCAGACCAAAGTAGACACTGATTTACATTTACCTACCGTGCCTTATCCTCTTTTTGGCATCATTGTGGGTAATGGTGACCCACAAAAGTATGGAAACTCATGCAAATAAATCTCGCATGGATAATACCTTTTACATCGATGAGTGGGTTTTCTTACGTCGGCAACCTTATCGCCAACACTCTGTACAAGCCCGTCATTCCCACGGTCTGATTCCACCATCCTATATTACATAACCACCCCCATTAATGGTAGGCCTTGTGCGATGTGGGCCCCATTTCCTCAAACCTTGAGGACAAGGTTTCTCTTGTTCCTGGAGCCATTGATAGGGAGCCTACCTTAGCAAGGCCCAAGAGAATCACAAGCAAGCCCGAACACTATAGTGACTATGTTTAAATACTATTTTGTTTGTTGCTTTTGTTGTCTTTTCCATAAAGCTCTAGATGGATCTCAATTGTATGATCCAGATCTTCTAATCGTTGACCTTTTTCCTTTATAAGAGAGTGTGTATCAAAGTGTTGATATGAATTAAAATATCTAAATTTTTCCTTCCTAGGAGTAGCCATAGATTAGTTATTAGTTCTTTTGGTAGATTCGTGAATGTAATAGTTGTTTAATGAGTTATTTATAAAAAAATATATTATATTAATTAGTGAGAGTTGTATATAAACAATTGCTCATGAATTACTTAATTTTATATTAAATATAAGAAAAAAAGGAAATATTTATGAGCTAAACAATTTATTAATATAAATTTTCACTGAAAAAAAATTAATTGAGGTGTTTAAGTTTAAAGTGAAATGAATTAGGTTATTTATATGGGGATACGATGCAAAATTTCCTCACTTTTCTAAATATTACTATTTTTTAAGAATAGTTTCCTTTTTCTAAATTAAAAATTATAAATATATTGATTTAACTTCTAATCAAGTTCAACTCCAGTTTAATGAAGTTAATTCAACTTGAATTTATTTACAATTTTTGACAAAATCAAATTTTTTTGGTACAAGAATTCAAATCTAATCCAACTTAATTAAAATTAATCAAATTATAATACTCTGCAGTAAAACAAATCAAATTATAATACTTTTTTTACCTTTAATTAAAGCTAATCCAATCCTATAACATTGAATCCCGGGACCAGCCTTACTAATTAAAAGCGTGGATCCGTGATTATTAAAAGGAGGCTTGATCTAAGAGATCTCGCCTACTATCCATCAGCATAAGTTGAGTGCCAGATTGGAAAAACAAATTTGCGAATAGAGATTAATATATCGTTAAAAAAAAAACAATTTGAAAAAAGTGACATCAACCTGATGTCAAGTTTGTGTACATTAATTCATTGATAAGTTTGGAGTGAAGAAGATCAATTTTGACGGCCTAATTTTAACGTTAATTAATTGAAACAATAACTTACTGATCGATAAGAAATGTTCTTTATTTTATTTTTATAAATGATTATAAAAAAATCGTTTTATTTTCAAATACTATTTATATATAATAAATAAAATAAAATATATCTTTATCTTTGTCAGTATAATTATTTAAAAATAATAATAACAACATACTATTTCATAGTCATTTGTAAAGATAAAAAATATAAATATATTTTTTTCAAACCCTCCTTAATTATTATAAAGCTATTGGTTAGTACCATTAATTATTGAACAGAAGTTTTTCCACTCTTTTATATCATTATATGGTTTATATATGACAAACATGTAATCTTGTATTGTTAATTATTACTTAACGAGGTATTTTGTATTTGACTAAAAGAGAGATAATAATAAGTAAATGCTAGCTTGAGATATACAATAAGTACAACAAAGTGACAAACTTAAAGAATTCATCAGTTTGGCTTGGGTTGAGTGGTAAGGTAAGGACTCTCACTCCTTAAATAAGAAATTGGAGGTTTGATCTTCAGTTTTGGACTCTCACTCCTTAAATAAGAGATCTGTCCCTCTGCTCCAACACGGTTAGTAAGACAAAAATTTCAATTAAATTTTGATAAATTTGGTTACCTTGGTCTTGATCCTTTTCTTTTTCAAAATAATTAGGTAACTCATAAATTAGTCAGCTATCTTGTTTAACAAAAAAATAAGTGTTTGGTTAGCTTAAAAGCTTTGATTTAATATGCTAATTGAAATAGTGTGTTTATAAGTTAGTAGTCAATTTTTTTTCTATTAATTTCAAAAAGTGGCATTTTTTTACCATCAAACTAATATCTTCATTTAACTTTCTTTTTTTTATGAAATATACTTTACATAATAATAATAATGAAGGTCGATTGTATTATCTAAAGAGATTGTTTGGTTGAAAAAAGAAGATAATAATTATGTTTTTACATTTTCAAAAACATAAATATCCAGGGAATAGTTTATTTATTTATTTATTTATTAAAAACCTAAAATAACAATAATGAGATGAAAACTGGCTTCATATTTGGCTATAAGTATGTGGCAGCAGCAGAGGCAATAAAGTTAGGAAAGCCCTTGGACCCTTCCTGCTTCCTGTTTGGAATTTGGATACCTTACTCGGCCGACAGTGGTATTCATTTATTACTCGATAGAATTATTATCACGTGCTTTCAATTTATATAAATATGTCAAATTTACGTCACGTTCTTTACATGTTTGTGTTATTGTTTTTCACCTTTCTAATTAAAAACCAGTACACGTTGTATGGTTAAAGTAAATTAAAAATAATTTAAATTATACTTTTCATAAATTTAATAAATAAAATATTATAGTAATGAATTTAAGGAAAAATAAGAAAATATATTTATAATGAAAAATTAATTTATTAATAAGTAAATGTAAAATTTAAAATAATTTATAATAATATTTAAAATATTATTAAACAAGATTTCTTTATATTTAAAATAAATGTTACAAATTAATAAAAATAGTATTAATAGTATAAGAAACATTTTATACTATCAGTCAATAATAGTAACCCTAATTGTAAGCTCGATCTATTGCACTATTGCCTATACATGAATACTTTAGTTGTTTAAGTATTTCATCTATTGATCTATTTAATTTTATTATTTTAATAAAATATATTTATACAACCTATAGAATTTTTTGTATCCAATCTATTTTTAGTATATATTTTATATTTGTTTTTATATACTCATATCTTAATCATATTCTCTAAAACTTAAAGGAGATAATATATATATATATATATATATATATATATATATATATATATATATATATATATATAATATATATATATATATATATATATGATACAAACCCAGCACCCACTCAGACTGGTTGTGCTTGTGCACTAGCCCTTTTAACCAGCCTTGAGTGAACCTAAAATGTTACATTAATTACCATCCACACCACTCTTTTGCATTTGAGAGACATATATGATGAAAGACTCTAATCCAATTCGTAAGAATCTTAGGAGAATCACAATAAGAAATTTAGCTATTGTAGTTAGGGAGTCGAAAACCTATTCTGGAATCTCATAGTTTCAACATATATATGACTCAAGTCTTGCATTACAATTGGATCCCAAGTAACAATTATATTTATTTCCTTCTTTTAATAAAACATTATTTTATATATTGAAATTGTGTTATTGGACTCTTGTTTGAATGGGTTTTGGCTTATGATAAAAAAGTCTCAATTGTTCCTATTTGAGAATTTACAATTATATACTATAATATTATTGATTTATAGTTTAAATTTTTTACTATGAATCATCAATGTCTTCAATTCACTAGATTAAAGACTAATTTTATTCACATGATTGTTAAAATTTTACACACGATAAAAATTAAATACAAATTTTCACATTAAATAAATTATTTTTATTCATTTAAATGCAACAGAATTTTTATTCATTTAAATGCAACAGAATCTTATACTCTAGTTGTCAACCCATTTAATGATACACAAGTTACCTCCCTAGTTTTATCATTCTTATTTCTGTTACAAGTTTGAAGTGTAATGTTAAGATAAATAACGTTACTTAACTATATGCGTGTTATTTTGGAAATTAAATAGATAATTATGAATGTAAATACAGCTTAGTTTGAAAGTACGTTCTTCGAATATTATATGTTGTTTTGGCTAACACGCAATTTTAATCAATAAATATTTTGTGCAGATTCCTTTTTGCCGTATACAATTGAATTGTTTACAGATTTATACAGAGTTTATGAAAAGGGTTATATCACTAATCACTATAATTAAGGGCTTTATATATACAAGTTGCCTCTCAAGAAAATTCGCAGGCAACACGTAGCCTGCTTGCAAGTTGCAATTCTTTTATCAGTAAAAGCAAAAACGACGGTAGAAGAGTGAGAAAGCTGTTTTTATTAACCTAATAATAATAATAATAATAATAATTGTTATTAACTTATTATACTTATCCCCACTCCTTACAGTTACAGGACACAAAGTGCTTAAAGTTTTCTTCAAAATTTCACTCGCTCATTCTATAAAGCTAGATTGAGATGTTTAAAGTGGTGCTGCTTAGGTAACATTTGTACGAGCTAGCAAAGCATGATCAGTTCCTTTTCCATCACTCCACATTTTTGCACTTTTCATTTTCTAGAGAGCCTTTATCTTTTAATAAGACAAAATTACCGACAACCTTTATGATTGATAGAAATACTTATTTAGGATTAAGGATGTCTTTGGAAATCAGTTATGTTTAATTAATGAAGCTTCAATATATTTTTTGGGGCTTTTTGCTTTAAAATATACTATTATTGTATGCTTGAGAATTATGCTTCTAAGAATATTATATTTTGAAATATTATTCCCATATATGTTTGGTTCACATTTAATAATTTAAAAAATATTTAATTAAAAATAAAAAATAAAATAAAAATATGAATTAATGATATGGAGAGAGATAATTATTCTAGAAAATAACTTCTGTTCTAATGAAAATATGGTATACTCACATTTTACTATATATCAAAATAAGAAGATATTTTTTTCAATAATTCTTGCAAAAAAATTTCAAAACTTATACGAAATATAAGAATGTGATATTTTGAAGATCATTTTCTCGAAATTCTTCGTTATACCTTGAAATAAAAATGCTCCCTAAATTTCTTTATTATTTGTGCATTAAAATCCATAAATCCTTTTCAACATAGACTTAATGGATTTTCAAACGAACACTAAGTGTGTGTATGAATACAATACAAATTCAATTTTGGAGCTGAAAACCGTGGTGTCACCGTGAATTTTAAAAAATGAAAGAATTATGTGTTGTCTAACATGGTGGGGTTGGTTATGATTTTTTTTTTCCAATGTGTCAACTTCCAAATACAGACTAAATTAGAATATATAAATGAGAGACAACTCTCATCCTTGAGTTAATTTTTGAGATTGAGTTAGACTTCTCACATTATTTTAGTCGAAAATTGAATTATTTCCTTGAAATTTCCAATTTTCCAAAAGGCTTGAATAAAAATGGGATAGTTTAAATTCATTTTCTTCTTTCAATCCATGAAATGAAAAACATTGTTTACTTTTTGTTTTTCCACATTCTTTCTATCATTTTACTCGTCTGGGCATTCGGATGCGAAGGAATCATCTACTTTTAATTTTGTTCACACCTCCAATCAATCCTTTAAACTGCATCCTTGTTTACCAGGAAAGGATGACTGATGTGTTCACGAGTAATATTTTGAAGGAAAAAAAAAAGAAGAGGATACTTTTTTTTTACTTTTAAATTAAACATCACGTAATGTATATAAAATAATTAAGATATTTAATTAATTATTATTTTACATTTTTCATTTTAAAAATATCAAACTAGGAATAAAAAAGTTATCTTCTTTCCTTTTGTTAATTTCCAAATCCCAACTCACATAACCCCTTAAACCATCCAAGAGACTTACAAAGATAAAGAGATTTACAATTACGACTTGATCGAAGCCCATTCATCCTTTGTTGGCAAATTCTAGCCTCACACCATTTTACTAGTCTTGTTCAGTCAAACAAATCAGGTGTGAACTGCTTTCTGAAGCCAACTCAAGTACTCAACAACTGATGTTACCAACACTTAGTTTTAGTTCTCACCTGTCACACGCACATGCACTTAGGGGAGTTCCACAGAAAAAGAAAGGGAAAAGAAAACAAAACCAATGTGGCCCTTTCACCAATTCAATTGTCTCAAAGACTTCTCTACTTGTATGATCTTTAGCAATACAAATCTATATGCTGGCCAACGATGGTATTTACCTATATGAAAACATCATTCGTTCCAAACAAGACCATGACCATATGACAAGTGAATTTTTTTTTTTTTTAACTTTTGACAAGTGAAATATTGAAGATATTGTAAATTTGTTTTGAATAACATATTGCAAGGCCTTTATCGCTAGTTATAAGACTTTTTTAAAAAAATTATTTGTCTTTTTTTTATAAGATTCTTTTCTAATTCTAGATATATTAATTATGTTTTTTTCTCAATTCCTTACCTAACTATTCTCTCTCCAAATATTGATGAGAAATAAGTAAATGTATAGAGAGACAATAAAAAGATAATTTTAAAATGATAATATAAATAATTGACAAATTTATAGTAAAAATTAATCTTATTAATATACGTTAATTAGTTAAAAAATTAATAATTAGAGACAAGGAGAAATAATTAACCTATTGTACCTGCGGACCCATAAATATTGTGTGGTGGGCTAAATGGTGGTACCAAAGTCAAGCTCTCTTTCCTTTGACCTTTACTCTTTCCTTCAAACAAAAAAAAATCTCTCTCTTGCTCTCCATTCTTTTCTCTATTTTTGTTTGAAAAAAATCAAAACCAAAAGATATTATCAATCCCATGTCACTCCTCCAAAAATGTGTGCTTGAGAGTTGCGTTTGAAAATTATGACATGATAACTGCTAAATAATTATACTTTGATGATAGAAAATAAAGCAAAATTATCTTTAAAAATCATTATTTAGCAGTTATTTGCGCTTAAGTGTTAAAGAATTGATGTTTCGTTAAATCTTGGTTGCAAATATAAGAACTGGAGGTACTAAAAGCAAAAAGTGGAGGAATAACGAAGAAAAGAAGAAACCAGCAACAAGATCCAGCCTAGATGCCTCGCTCAGCGTGCAGCTCGCGCTGAGCGCGACTGAAGACACAGGCGCTAAACGAGGGCGTTAAGCGTGAGACTCAACACCCGCGTTAAGTAGGCAACAATAGGCTAAGCGGGCGTAACAAAAACAACATGTACTAAGCGAGAGGAGCTCGCTAAGCGCGCTAACCAAAAATAGAACACGTTAAGCGAGAGGAACTCGCTAAGCGCACGATCTACATGTGTTAAGCGAGCCTACGAAGGCCCAAAGCCCACTTCAACAATAGCTATAAATAGAGAGCTAGACCAAGGTCCAAGGGGAAATTATATACCTAGTCTCAAAGCATTCTACCTAGAGCCTGAGAACTCTTCCTTAGGGAATTCTCTTCTCTCTTCCACCATTTATTCCCTTTCTTTCTTTCACCCCTTTTCTCTCATCAGTTCTTATACCCCTCAATGGCCATGAGTGGCTAAACCCCTAGTTAGGGCCTGGCAGGCCTAAAAGTCAAGCGATGTATGATGTACTCACTATCATGCATTATTTATCTTTACATTCTGTTAGGGGTTAAGTGCTTGACAGAGGATAACTTCTAAATAAGATTTAAAGAAAATATGCATGCATTAATTTTAGGGATTAGATGCTCAACAAAGGATAACTTTTAATAGAACAAAAAGAAAAGATTTCATAAGAAAATCATTGCTAGACATAGAATGATAATTTTATACCCATGCATTTTTGCAAACATCTAGAATTTAAACTTCATGCATTTTATTTGTTGAATCTTTTCAAAGGTATTTGAAAGATAGATAAATAAAATAGGCTTGTCATCGTGAAGCATCTAAGGCAAGTAAATGAATAGATATGGGTAGAATAAAATCACCTGAATTGATAAAGAAAAATCATAAAAACATACATCCTAGGTAAATAGGACATACTAAGTCCTAACACTTGCATTCCATTGAATTTCCTCTTTAATTATTCTGTTTCTAATTCTTTTGCTTTTTATTACTTATAATTCAATATTATTATTTCCTATTCTTTATTCTACCTCTCTCTCTTATTATTTTTCCCTTATAAATTAAAAAGTATCCAAGATAAGTACAACATAAAATTCCTATGGAATTCAACACTCGGACTTTCAAGACTTTATTACTTTGACATTTGATACATTTGCCAAACGCCTAACATGACACTAGGAAAAATATGTAATACCAAATATGGCGTGAGAGAAGGGGGTAAGAGTGTGGAGTGAAGTAAAACCAAAATTGGAGTATTAGCAAGTCAATCCTAAAGTGCTCTACAATCTTCCTCTTACCAATAAAATGGATTTACACTTCTATTTTGAATTTTTTATCTTATATTTTTTATATATTATTTTTATTTCTTTTTATTTTGAAAAGCCAGGCACTTAATGAAGGCAGGACATTGAAAACAAACCTTTTTTTATAGTTAATCAGCCTTTTCCCAATTTAAAAGTTTTTCCATTTTTATTTTTGCTGATTAATTTTGTTACCCTCGTCAAATTAAGCATTCCCATAAACTATAACTATTAATAAAGAGAAGTCATGCACGATTATAAAGGTCCTCCCTATCCTTCCCTCGAACAGGCCAATTGTACTGTTGTCGTTAAATTGATGTTTGGACACTTTGGCAAAGCAAGTGACGAAAGTTAAGAATGTTACTCCAGTCGGTCCTCAATTGCAGACTTCATTATATAATTACAAATTATCATTTAGTTAGACAAAGAAGCTTGGGGTAAGAATTTGATCCTAAGATAAAACTATCCATACACGGTAGTGAATAGTATCCATTTTATATTGCGATAGAACACTGCAAGAAACAAGGTGCTTTTAAGATCAAAACTCATTAACTTTCTAACTCAAGTCCTTACAAAGGCACTATTTTTTAATATGTAGAGCATATATATTAATCATATAGGCCACAATATAGAATTGTATGCATGGAGAAACAGAATGCAAATAGCAGAGTAGACACTGTGGAACACTCTTTTATCTGTCAATCATCCTCAACACAGGAGAATCTATACCCTTCCCTTCTCTATAAAGGAACTTTTGTTATGTTCACATTATTTTTTAAAATAGAATAAAAAAAGAAATATGTCATGTTCATGATTATAGACAACAAACTTGATTTCATGACTACTGGTAGGTATGTCCTTAAGTGTTTGTTTGGGGTTGAGTATTTACAAACTTGATTTCAGATGATCCAGGTTTTGATTAAAAATAACTTTGAAATGAAATGATTTATATTTGAAAACTTTAATCTTAAGAGTAAGTCTGCAAAACTTAAGCTTAATTGTATTTTTGGTCCTACAATTTGACAAATGAGTGATTAAGGTCCCTAAAGTTTCAGTTGCCCAAATAAGGTCTCCATACTTTTCAAATCAATGAAATTTGGTCATATTGTCAATTTTTTAACATCTAAGGTAGTGTTAACTGTTAATGACATTTGGTGATGAGGCAACATCTGATAACATGGTGGATTGGTGGTTCACTAAAGCATAAGTTCAACCTAACTGTTAATATTTTGTCTAATTATTAACATAGTAAGCTGTGTGAATAGCATTTTTGTGGCGTAACAAAATTCTTGTATGGCAAGACAATCCATTTTGAGGCGTGCCATGTCATTTGAGTCCGTTGCCGCATCACAAAATATATCCACATGAGCTCAAAATGTTAATAACGGGACAAAGTATTAATAGTTGGACTGAATTTAATTGATTTAAAAGTATTGGATGTTGGTTTAAGCAATTTAAACTAGAAGGACCAAAATCACCCGTGTCATAATACATGGATAAAAACACAATTAAGACTAAAACTTAATATTGAATTTTAAACTCAATGCAAAAGCTACATTTTTTCAATTCTAGTCTTATGTGCTTTTAGGATCAAAGTCACATTTAATGAGCAACACGAAAACACATTTTTCAGTAAAATTGCATTTCAGTCATCAAACATGATTGTGAGAGGCTTGGTAACCTACATTCAAAAAAGTCAAAGTATGATCAAGCAAGAAACTAATTCCAGGAGTTTAACATTGATACATACTCTATTAAATTTTTTATATTATCAACCAATTAGAAATCATTCTGGATATTACTTTTAGAGTAATTATTAGAAAAGTTAACGATTTTACCAGAAACCATTCTGTATTTAACACTTTCAGTGCATTCTAGCTAATCAAATTCTCATTCCATTGCTGATAAAAGGCACAAAAACATAGATTCCTAGACACTTAGATTCAAAGAGAACGAAAAATTCAATTAACCACTACATTGTAGCCCTACACCGGAATCCACAAACTTCCATACCAAATTGACCCACAGAGTCTCAAATATGACATTACATTGGCCTTGCCTCCACATAACACAAGATAAATAATAGAAATCCAAAATAAGCATGGTTTATCATTCCTCTAAAAGGCGAATGAAGTAAAGTCGTTACAAATAAAAGCTTAACAAATAACTGAAATGAAATGTGATTATTGAAGTTCAAACACTGGCACAAAAGAGGGTTTTTTTTTTGTTTTTGTTTTTTGATGAGCACAAAAAAAGGAATTATTTTTTGTTGTAGCGAGCTACCTCATCATCGTTGGGGAAGAAACCCATGAGTCTCCCAGCGGAGTTCTGGTAAGCATACATGAACCCACCCATCACACCGATCAAACCCCCTGTCACCATCGAAGGACCCCTAATTCCAGGCTTAATCCCTAACACAAAACACAAATTTCAATTTCCCAATTCGATTCAGAATGACACGTGGCGATGAAAGAGGTGAGGGTACTGACCGGAGAGGTAGCCGACGGTGACGGAAACGCCGGTGATTGTGACGAATCGGAGATAGTCGAGGGTGTTGAAGTTGCCGACGACTTTGGTGAAAGGAGGGTTGCGATCAATGACTGGGTACTCTGGCTTCGTCGATGCAGTGATGTCTGTGTTCATCTTTCCTCCTTCCTTCTAATCGCTGCTACAACACACCGCACTGAATTCTGCTACAAAAAACCTCAACAACACTACACTCTCTGTTGCTGCTGTTCTCACCTTAGATCGTTTATGGCCTCTATTGGGCCTTTCTTCTCCAGTTTTGCACTCCACCTTGGGCTTCATTATTCAATACCACTGTTTGGGGTAATGCTTAGTAGATAAACTAGGCAATTGCTACATACACTCCCCAATGTTTTAAAATAACCATATTACCCTCTATCTCTATTCCAAAACACTCTAGGTTTCCAGATTACTTAGTGCATGTTTGATTGAAGTTAGTGTGTTTTTGGATTAAATTCACAGTGGGAAATAATTAATTAAATTTTCATGTGAAGACAACAATAAATAATTATTTCTACTTTTTTATAATGTCGCGAAAATTTTGTGGAGTAAATTGATTCTTTTGTGTTATCCAAACACACTATTAAAAATGTCGTAAGCACATTTGACTCAAAAACAATTTTTCATCTAAAAATTAAACAAGCATTTAATACTATTCAGAATATTTATTCCGAAATATGATTTTCAACGTACTAATTGTTACACCGTACTAATTGAAATAATATTACTTTTAGTAGTTGTTACATCATACTAATGCACTTTTTTATGCTTGTACTAATGCATATATGTGGTATATTTATATGTTTGTCATAATCTAAATTTGTATTTGCTAGATAACTGTACAATTTTGTACAGACCAAGCTAGAGTACCCTACGCACGCTCCCTATACAATAAAAATGAGGTTCCTTTCTAAATTAATGATCTCATATTTATGGGAGAGAGACTATCATGAATCTAGACAAGAATCAATCCATGCATAGTTATGCCAATATAAACATGAAGATATATATATATTGGGAAATCTAGGATAGCTGCTTTAGTTTGTTTATGTTCTGTCAGGAGAAAATTATTTGTGCACATACAACAAAAAATAGTTGAGGAGAATGGTTTCTTTTTTTTTTTTTTTTGTCAAAAGAGAAATCTTCATAGCATCGTTACATACCTTTCACTTTCAGGCTCTCACTCACTTTTTCCGTCCTTTTCAGTTTCTCTCTTTCTAATAAATAATAATATAGCAGTATTTTATATTGACTTCATGCGTGGTTAACCGAGATTCTTTCACCACAAGAAGCTAGTGGCATCGAGAGATGTTTTTGTTTCAGTGGTGTGATGAGCCTAATAGCTAGCTAGGTTAGTGCCTTGGTGGTGACATTTAATTTGTTTAGTTCTTTGGGTGTTTTTGCCATTGCACCATAAAGTTCCAACCAGATGTCGGATAAAAACATCAGTTGTGTTTGTGAGTGCAAAACTGAACTGTCTAGTGTGCTGCAATTTCTTTAAATCTTCTCGTGGGTCAGCAAAAAGAGGCTGGACCAAAAGCCACGTTCCTCATTGCCAGTTAACGTGCTGACTCACTGACTCACTCAAATTGCAATCATTTCTCGTCTCTCCCTTTGCAAAGATTGCAAATCAATTCAATGACCAAATTGAAATCTTCAATAACTCTCAATTGGGGTCAGGGAGCTGTGGTGAGATTGCAAATGTATTCTTACAATTCACGTTTGAACTTAACTTCTAAAACAAGAGTTTAAATGCTAACTTGTACGGTAAGAGTTGGCTCTTATAGTCTTATATTGCTTGTATGGCTACTAAACATATTGTGATCTCAAGTATTTCTTCCAATATTTTCAATGCTACAGGGATTTTAATTTGGATTTTACTTATCCAGGGATACAGATCAAAAGCTGCAAATACAGCTACTTACTTTCCAAGCACCTTGTAAATATTTAAATTTTGAAGAAAAAAAAATCACCATTGTCCTTTGTTTCGCAACTGTTGTACGTGAAAACTACTCGATGTTATGAAGTACACTGGTCTTCAATCAAATATGGCTGTACCGTACGCATTTAATGCACATGTAAAGGCAACATCATTTGGTTTGATTACTTCAGTTATCATCCCGGATTAAGCTCACCCAAATCCTTGATTTGCAAGACCCATCTAGGAATCATCTTGCCTAAACTCAATCACAGATAAGACTGAGTATACTATGTAACCATAACATTCTGAAACCTGTTAGAGAACAGAAGAATATTTGAGATGTTAAAGTTGAATTTCGAGTACAAATTTGATTTTACATAAATTTTTGGGCGTTTCATGTTAGAGAATATTTCATAATTGAATCTGAATAGATTTATAATTAATTTTAAGATGAAAGAACTTTATTATCTTTTGAGTTGAATAAAAAATATTATACTGAATTTTGTTTATAATTTATTTTTATAATGAAAACATTCAAATATAAATTTTTACATTTCAAAATCAATTTTAAATAAGATTAATGTTATCAACATTTATTCAAATTATTTAAGCATATAACTATTTTGAATATCACATCTAAAATCAAAATCACATTAAAGCATGGAACCAAACATGCTATCAGTGATCTTATCAGACAGTGCAACATGAGCTAGTTGCATATCATGAAACAGCCTCAAGTCGATGCCCCATTAGATTGCTGTCTTGGTTCATCGGTAATCTAGAACGCTTTCTGAGTCGCCTTAACATCATCACTTGAATAATAGCACATGAATAATCTATTCCCATAAATCAGGTCTTTCTCTTCTCGGGCTTCCTGCTGAACACTTCCCCACTTTGTGTGTTATTTTAATGGCACCTTGCACACACGTCTAGACAACTACTCATGAGAAAAATAAAATAAATCGAATAAAAGATGCAAATTAATAAATCAAATTCATCATGCAAATTAAAATTAAATTGTGTAGTTAAATTTTAAATATTTTTATTTTATTTCTTTATAATTACCTATAATTTTATAAAGATTTTTTTATATATAATTTAAGAATAAAATACTGACATCAATTTAAAGTAATAATATTCAACTCATATTTTAAATACATATTATTTGATGTTATTCTTTTCTCTCTATCTCTCTTCTTATTAAATCATAATAATATTACATATTATTGTTATACTTTTATCTCTCTTTTTTCTTTCACTCTCAATGTGTCTATTATTATAACAGCGTCTACAATGCATAATTACTTATATAAATTATTTATCATATTTAATTTTGTATAACTTACAATGTCATATAGATTTAAACATTTTAAATAAAAATTTACTCTAATAGTAAGATTACTAAAATAAGTGTTTAAATTAATTTTGTGAATCTATAATACTTGAAAATATATTATTTATGATATAATATTATTAAAAAGGTACTTGTATAAGCAACTCCACTTCACATGTTTTAATGGGGAAAAAAACTTAAGTAATATTATTTAAAATTAAACAACTCATATCTTAGAGATATTGGGAGGGTCCAAAGATCATTACTTCATCATTTAAAAGATTACCTAACCTAGAAACTAACACAAATTGAACCTTAAATTTCCCAATTTTATCGAAATTAATAATTACACATCATGATCAAAATTAACATCTGATTCAATGAGTTAAAAGATGTCAAAATGAGCTAATTAGATTAAAAAGAAATATTGGGTTCAACCATACAAATTGAATCATTGAATTTTATTTTTTTTACACAATTGAGTTCAATTCTAATCAAACTAATGAAATATAATCTTTATTGTTTCATTCTTGACATATCTTTTTTATAATTGAACCAACTCAAATTAAACTTATACTTCTATAATATATTTTTATACTTCTTTTAGGATTTGAGAAATCCTCCTTCATTTAATAAATATATTCTATTTAATATTTTTAATCCAATAACTATTATTAAATTTTTATATATGATATATTTATGTATTTTGTATGACATATTGTTTTTATTTTTTCATAATTTTTAATTCGGTAAAGATTGTCAACTGGTGACGTGAATAAAACAATCCCCTTTTAATTGAAATGATTTGAGTTTGTTTAAAAAAAAAAAAAAGTTTTCCAAATACAAATCAAATTGAGTTTGGTTCAATAGACAACCCGAAATAAGCTTTTAGGAATTACCCACCAATAGCATTAAGTCTTAGAGAGAGACCAAATTCTAGCCAACAAATGCACAAGGCCAATTCATTTAGTCGAAATTGTATTTCTACACAACAGTTGTTATTTTATCATTAAATATTAGGAGTAATAGACTACAAGGAGTTAATAATCCCAAATGATTATATACTACCTTATTAATGGGATAAATGACCGTTCTGTACAATCAATAAAATAGCAATTTGATAATAAACACATGGAAAATACAAATGCTCAAAAACAAAAAGGATTAGAATGATTAGATCTCACAATCTTGAAGAATGTGATTTTGATTAACCTTAAACTAGAAGAAGAAAAAAAGGTTCGGCTCCTCGTGGAAGTTATGAGAATGCAAAAACAAAGAAAATAAACTAAGAGAAGAGAGAAATAGAAATTAACCCTACCCATCAAGAAATAAAATGATCTCTTGGGAGTTTCTCAACTTTTATCATAAATAGGATTTCTAAATCGAGCCTAAAATTTAAAATAAATATAAGGGTTCAAAAGAATTCTAAAATAAAATAAAACCAAGAGTCCCTAAATGAAGCCTAGCTAAAACAAAATAAAATCTAAAGTAAAATATCCTAATTAGTTTTTTTAGATAGTACACAAGTATTGTGCACTCCAAGTGAAGGTGTGCTGATCTCTAACCTCTTGATTCCTTCTTCTTTGATCCTAATTAGCCTTCATCTTATGCAAGGATTGTGATATCTCTTTCTTATATAGAAAATAAACCAAAAGGCAATGATATAAACTAGAAAGATAAAACTATACAATTTAAGTTGTTATGCATACTATTATTCAATGTCACCATTACATATATTATATTCTCACATCATTATTGTTCTTGTCACCCTCATCATCTATTATCATTTTCACAAACTCCTCATCTTATCACCACACATGTCATCATTGTCTCTACCACTTATACCAATTGTTTTCATCATCTCTATTTTTTTTATTGTTGTCATGATCAGTTGTGAATTAATTCGATTTTTCAAACCCAAAGTAATCTCACGTATGACCAACTGTAATTAAAGTTGTTAAAAATGAAATTAAAACTCAACTTAGAATTATAATTCTACGCTATAATTTTTTACATAGCTCAAACATATAAATTGAGTTTGAAAAAAAAATCTATTTCTGATAAAATAAGAATTCAAATTATAATTCTGAAAGATAATTCAAATTCTAATTCTAAAGCATCAATTTTCGTGATTGTTTTAATCAATACTTATTCATTTAGCTTAAATGTGTCTTTCTCTGTCTCTGTATTCCTATGGGCTATGGTTAGTCACCATAATTACTTATCTAATAAAAAAAATAGTCAACATATCCGGCTTAAATATCTATCCCCGCTCTCTCTTTCTAACTTGTGGATCACTAGTGACTTAGATATGAAACTTAGATCACACTCAAGGTAATAATCAAATATATAATGTATTCAATCAACCTTAAAGAAAACTATTCCTTTCAATATGCATACATCTTAAGAAATGTTTTGTATACTATGATAATAGTCTTTGTTTTTGTGAAATTTCCATACTAAAAGAGTTAAAGTAGTTGTGAATTAATTAAGTATTTAACTGAAATCATAAATAAGAGAATAGTCTTTTATAAAAAAAAAAGTGTAGATAATTTGAAATGGAAAGAGTAAGATTCAATCAAACTGTACCATTGATGGTCACGATCGAGATTCCACTTATGTAGCAGAATGTTTCTATTAGTACGCCATCCTTTCTATTTAGTGTCACTGTTTCCTAATTAAGTAACTCTTAAAAACACCAAATTCAAAGCAAAATTAAATTTGATGGTTTCTAAAAACCTGATTTGATAGTAGTTTTAGATCTCAGGTTTCAGAATGAGCAGTGTGGTTAGCATTTGAGGAAGTTGAGACATATATATCTATCAGTCATGTTATGTATAATCAGGGTCTTATAATGGGTAGAGATTCCCACCATATTGTAGGCATCCCCAACAATGGGGTCAAATGTGGTCATTAGGCATTTTGTTGATTTGAGATATTACTTTTCTATTTTGTTTGAAGTCACCTAACATCTTTTTTTCTGATGAGGCAGCTGGTATGGTACGTCCATTCAAACTCAGCTCCAAATGCTTTTTTCTTTTTCTTTATTGGACATATATAGCGAGGCACAATTTATATATAGCAGTACTCAGTGCCACTGTTTCAGATAAATGGATCTGTGAAATGTAGTCCCTTAACCTGTATAGCCTCATCAACTTCTTATGCTTGTATGTTGCTAATTTGCTCACATCCTTCCACCAACATGTGCTAATTATATTTTAACTAGATGGCCAAATGGAAATTTAATATAATAATATTTATAATGCACGCCTTGTCTAATGTTTATGACTATGTATGTGTTGAGTGTAATTTAATGTCTATTATGTTATCAAGAAAGATTGATACAAATGATAATGACTTATGTCTTTTAATCAAGAGGTTTAATATTTGAATCATGATTGTTCCTTGAATATAAAATAAATTGTCTTAGAAAAAAAATATTCACTTTGTATGCGTTCACAGTTTCTTCATCAAGTGGTTCATGATTCAAATCATGTTAACACTCTATTATGTTTTTTCAAACTCCAAAGATCTAAGGAAAATAATAGAGGGAGGGGGGCGCTTCTGCCGCATAAAAGAAGCATCCAATCCAAACCATTAGTGGCATCTGCAGCTTTCATTTCTGCATGCCATTCACATCCAAACACTTGGGGACAAACAAGTTGCATAGAGATAAAGAGAGAGAGGAAGAATGTTGGTATGTTTGTCCTTGTCATACATAATTGTTCAATCAAAGCATGATGACCTCCCAAGATTATTCCTCCTTCTAAGCCTTGTCTTCTTGCTATTACTAATTACACTGCCCCCAATTCCTCAACTTCCCCCTTCTCCCAACAAAAGGAAAAAGTTAGGGAGCACATTAGAGAGCAGCAACAAAGGAGCAAGTAAATAATCTAAAATTAAATTAAATGAGAGTTTAATGTCTATATATTATCATTTAATCGCAAATCGTCATTCGAATTATTATAAGATAATTATTTTAAAAGTCAATAAACTTATCATACATGCATGGTGAATTGTGATTGAATAACTATAAATTGTAAAAAAAATTACATGCATAACCTTTTTTCTCATTAAATAATGTGATATCCAAACAAAGCCTACCAAAAAGACTCCACCATGCCCAAAGTTGAAGAGGTCTTTTGGGACATGTTGGCAGAGCATCACTAAGACTTATTATTCCTCCAAACACACCCTTCCATGTGCTACTTCCGACATTCCCCTTGGTTTTTTCTCATTGTCCTTTTCTGCTTTAGCAATGCTTTTGCCTCTTCGTACCGAAAAAAAGGAAAGATATGCTTGTGCCTCCTTCCCCCACATACACAGGCTAAAAACTCGGTTAGATTGCCCAATCAACATCTTCTTTTTGGACTTTGCAGCCTATCTGCCGATTCTCATTCCCCCTTTTTTTAATCATTTAGAATTTTATCGTTAGACTAAAAAGTAAAAAAAAATATATAAAAAAAATCATATTTCAATATCAAGTAGAATTTCTTAACCATGCTGCCATCACACTATATAAACACACGTACATCAATCCATGCTTCCTTAGACCTCTCTTATTCATTCCTATAGCTATAGCTACAAACATATCATTCTATTACTGTTACTACTACTACTACCGCTTATCGATCACTCACTTTTCATAATGATGGGTAGGGATAGCCATGACCCCACTTCCTTTCACTCTTCCATTGCCCTTCTACAAGAGAGGTTTAGACAGCTTCAGAGAGTAAAAGAAATGAGGGAGGAGAGGGAGCTTCAGAAGATGCTCAATGAACCTAAACAATTCAGTTCCAACACCAACACCTCTATAAGTAGTAGTACTTATCACAATTCCAACAATTCAATCCTCTCTCACCCTGAATTGATCATGCCATCAAGGTCACCACCCCATGTTTCCCTCTCTCTCTGGCCAACATCTCAGGGCAAGCAAGAGGACTATAGAAGTACTCAAACCCCGGTTTCAATGAACTATGCACATTCACGATCCATGCAAGTTTCGTGGAAGAACGCCAATGATTGTGACTCTGGTGCCGATTCTGGTGTTGACACTTCTCTTCACCTGTGAGAGAATCTGTGTTAATTTGTTTAGTGAAGTTGCTTCAGATGGATCATGTAAAACCTAGTAGTGATTGTGATGTGACACAATGGCCTCTCTAATCTCTATGGTGGCTTAATTGGCACGAGTGTATTATCATCAAAATCAGCTTAGCTATTTGATATATCACTACCTGTTTATTACTAGCTAGTAGTACTAAGAAAATTAAGATTCAATGATAAGGCTTGAAATAGCATGAACATGCATGAGGGCTTTTTGGATATTTTGGTGAGTCACAAGATATCAACGAACCCTGATGATCTGTTTGGTTTTCTTAATTAGTTGGTTTTAGGTTTCTGCCTTAAATTTCTGGTTTTGGTCCATGATATAGTTATAGTGTATTTTTAGTTAGCATCAATCTTTTAAGATTGCCACAAATCTACTTATAATTAATCAACTTTATTTTTTCCTTCAAAAAGGAACATGCAACAGGGTGTGTTTAACTGTGTAAGTAATATTTGTAAATTGTAATATAACGGTAATGCGCCGTACTGCGATTTTGACATGGCCCATATAAGAAATTTTGAAGGTAATAAGATGTCTCAGAAAACAATGAAGGAAGGAGAAGATAGTACTATGGTTAAGCAAAGGTATAACATAAAGTAATAAAAAATGAACAAACAAATCCCTCTGAACAAGTAAACGGTTTTCATGCAACAAGATTTACAAAAAATACAACAACGAAGATGACTTCGAAGTTCAATGAATCCAAATTGTTTTTTTCTGTATGTTTGGATATGAGATAACCTCCCAAAGTCCATGCACCTCACTTGGTAATACATAACCATTTTAATACTACTTAAGTAATCGTATATATGTGTATATATATATATAGGATGAGGTGCATCGATTCAATGCACACTAGTGGGGCTTTATGCTGGGGCTTTTACTGCAAAAAATCATGGATTTTTTTACTGCTAAAAAATAAGATGTAAAAAATCATGGACCTATTTGATACCATTTATATTTAAAAACAATTTGCTCTAATTTGATCAAATGAATTTATCTCCAACGAAAAGAACAAGAGTTAAACATCTTAAATTACGGCAATGCAAATTGTGCTGCATGTTCCTTCATCACATCAACCTTCAAAACAATACCATAAGGGATCATTTACTCTCTGAAAATATCTTCTATTTTTATTTTTTGTTTTCACTTTTAATTACAAAATTGTTACCATATTTTAAATCTACTTTGTTCAAGATTTGTACAGTAAAAAGCAGAATAAAAAAAAGTTCTCACTGTTTCCTATTTAAATATTTATAACAGGAAACAAATTAAAACAGAAAATGTCTAAACAAGTGAAAACAAACAACTTGAAACGTAGTAATGGTTTTATGTCTGTCGGATAGAGTTTGGAACATGTACCGGGACAAATGAAATCCTTTCTGATGTTCAGGGTTGCTTGCACATGAAGGATTCTAATACACCTCTACATTATGTGATGTATTTTCAATTACCATGATCATATTCAATTATTGCATCAACTCCATGACACTTGATCACAGAGCTCAAGCAAACATTAGCAGAAACAATTTGAGCATTATTAACAAAGAAATCCCCCCTGGCACGGTTATGGATCCTAATCATTTGGGTTCTATTCCCCGATGGAACAAGGGTCCCAGTTGGAAAATGAGATAAATCATTAAAATATAGAGGCATTGGAATAGCATGTTTTAGTAAGAACTCTTCCACTTCATCAATAGAAATGGATGAAGCAGATAGTTCTTTATCATCTGGCATCAAGAAAGTTAAGTCCCTATTATTTGGCTGTGATGTTCCATTCAGCATCTGCAAAAGCATCGCGAATCCATAGTAAGATTTTGCTCTCATGTCACCTATTGCTGCTTGTATGTCTGTGCGGTTAAAAGGGTGGTTGAAAGTTTGAGACTGTGATTCTGCTAATCCAAGTAGGAAAAGAATGAGAAACAAACAACACCCTAGTAGGGCCATTTTGGGAGAGAAGAGTGTTTTGCTTTGAAAACTGATAGATAAAGGTAGGGACATTGTGTGAATAAATAAGAAGACAAGGGTGGAAGGGATGAGGGTGTTTGCACCTGCAGGGTAAAAAGCATGAGGATATCATCACAATATTCTTTAACAGAACGTAATGGAGAGTAGGTTGTACACGAGGAACCACTTTCTTTGAAACCATACAAAAACTTGATTGAGGTAGGTTTTTCAAAGTTTATTTTAGTACAATATTATTTGTGCTATCAATGGGGACAACTTAAGCTTTTACTAAGCCTCTAATCCAACCAATCCCAAGATGTAGCAGCACTGTTTTTCCTGGGGGCAAATAAAAAAAAGATGTGATGTGTTATAAGAGAACCATGCCTTTGTTAGCAATCTGATATCAATAAATGAGTGATATCACTTTAAAGTTTAGGAAAAATTATATCTTGATACTTTAGAGTTAAAGAGAGAAAAAAGATGTAAGTTAATAAAACCTGTTAGAAAGAGAGTCATAAAGATTAATGAGACGTTTGGACTGATGGAGTGTTGATATATCAGTAGTCTAAACTAAATTAATTATTTTTTTAAGTAAAAATTAACTTAGCCAAGCCCGAGATTAAATTCATATCAGTGTCCGTGGGGTGCAGTTTGTTTTTACCTGTCCGTAGGACCTGGACCTGGGCCACCAAGTTTTGAGGACAAAAGCAATTGGCCCATTTTATTGGTACTCCCTTTTTTCTATTCTTATATTTGGCCTTTTTTATCTTCTAAAAATTAATTTCTAAAATGTAGAAGAAAAAACGGAAAATGCAAATAGAATTCCGCCCAAACAATTTATCTTATCTATTGGGTAATTTTGAGACATGTCTGGAGTGTCGAGTAGCAAAAGAACAGGGCCCATGTGACGAATTTCAGTGGGCCATGGGTTGGGCCGTGGAAGGAATAATTGGAGAAAGATTAAAAGTGAACTATGAACCAACCCTTTTACCTAACAAATGCAAGGGACCATCCTATTGTGATTTGTGACTTCCACAATTATCAGTTTACCACAATGGAGACTTGCTATTTCAATGCTGCAACCTCCATTGACATTGACCCAAGTAAGATCTCTACAAAAATAATCAGTAACTCTTAGTCATCATAATAGTGTTACAAAATATCTACTAATTTTATTGATGATTACACGCTAAAATTTACTTTTTAATAGGATCTCTTATTTCAATTATAATCTTTTTTATTCACGAAATTTGAATCTAAAACTTTATTTAAGGGTATCAAGTTGGGTTCCTCAAACCAAAAATTTGTTGGTACTCAACTAAAGCTGAGAGTCGTGGTAGTCGCAAGGTCAATTAAGCGATAGCCTTAGGCCTCCTTCAATTTTTTTAATTTTTTTGCATATATTTAATTTGATATCAACTACTATATCGGAAGAGTAGTTAAAATAATGACCATAGGATAAAATGTTAAAAAGCTCGATTAATAAATTTTAACAATCTTAGAGTTTAAAAAATTAAAAGAATAAAATATAAAGTCAAAAACTATAAGAGTGGAACTTGGAGTATAAAATTTGTCTAAGGCCTAAAAAATTCTAGACATGAACCTGCTTTAGCCTAATCATAGATTAATTAATATAAAAAAATCTTCAAAGTTTTATGTTTTTTATTTTCAAATAGCTCATATAGCTAATAGAGTAAAGCTATTCCTTAAAAAAAAAAAAACTCTAATAGTTAATAGACTAAAGCTATTTCTTATTTGTTTGCATGTTCTGTAATAAAACTGGTTCCTTTATGTGAATTCGGGTAGTCCCATCGAATTGTTTTTCTTAGCCATTTGTGCAATTGTGAATAGTGTTGAGTTCTTTGACTACAAACACTTGTATAAGTAGCACTATATTGAGTTAATAGTAAAACGAAAAATTCACATTATCTATGATTTTATTTAATTTTATTTAAATTTGTTCAATGACAGGTGGTGGCTCCCGTGAGTTCCTGCCTTAAATAAAGTTTGAAGCCATTTTTTACTGTAAAAAGATAACGAGAACCATATGCATGTGTCTCTTAAATTCTTAATAATGTTCCACATGAAAAGTGTTATGGAGAAGTTGACCTCCATGGAAGATGACCCTGAGTTAGGTTTGATTTGAATAATTTTTAACAAGTATTTAAAAGAAAAAATTAAAATAAATTGAATTTCTTTTAAATTAAAATCAATTTATATACTTTATTAATTCCTTTAAAAATTATCTCATTCATCTTTTACAAATTTTTAAATATACAATATGATTTTAACTGAAGAAAAAATTAATCTGTTTTACCTCTTTATTTATTTTCCTGTCGGTGGAAAAAGTTCATCCAAATTGAATTATAGTCTATTTTTATGGTTATGCTGTTTACATAGAGAAGTTTGTACTTTTTGTAGTATTTGAAAATGCATGGTTATCATTGTGTTCATCATTTCATTAGTGGCTGGAAGAGTGATTATTGATTGCTTTGGTGTTATTACTTATTTGTACATAATAACAATAATAATAATAATTAAGATGTATGTAGAGGTAACTTAATCCATATAGAACTGCATGGGTGTCTTTTTCGCCTAGACTTTACTGAATACGGTGGCATAAGGTTGTAGTACACCACACCGCTTCATGTCTATAGTAAATGTTAGAAAGCGTTGTAGAATGTGACGTCCATGGGAAAGGGTCAAGGGCTCCATTACTATATTCGACCCTATAGGACTGGCCAAGTCTTTAGGCACATTACCATCAAATTTATTTCAAAATGAATATATTTTTTTAATTGTGTCTTTTTAGTAGGCATGACAATGAGTAGATCTGAATAGAATACTATATTGCACGTCTTCATATACACACTTTTATAAAATCCTTGTGCCTGAAATCATACTTGCGTGGGTAACTTTAATACTAGTGTTTTAGTTAAAATGCACATAATGCACGTACTTATACTCATCACCCGTTTTGTATTAATATGAAAAATTGAAAAACAAATAATATTGATTAAAAATATTACAACAATTGAATTAAAATTGCATTAAAAAACTTTTATAAAGCATAATCATAATACATAAATAATTTTAAAAAAATGATCTATAAGTAAATAAAAAACTTTTTTTTATTATAAATTAAGGAGCATGTATGAGTTCAAATTCCTCTCACTAACAATAACTATCAAATTAGCAACTAACGTTCACTTTAAAAATAGTATATTCCTTGTAGTGATAGATAGCATTTCCTAATTTACCAAAAAAAAATCATTTTTCTTATAGAGATAGCCTATGCTCCTTAACTCATAAAAAAAGATTATGTTTTGTAAATAATTTATGTTTTATGATTATGCTTTATAAAAAAATTATTAAAATTTTAATTTAATTATATTAATATTTTTAATCAATATTATTTGTTTTTCATATTTTCATATTAATAAAAAATGGGTGACAAGTACGGGTATGTGCATTTAGGTACTCCACAGAGAATGACAGAATAAGTTTACTACCAACATGTGGATCTCGAGTACAAATATTTTTTTTAAGTGCACTATGGAAACAAGTATTACAGTATCCATGCAGAGTCTATCCATTGTCTTCCTACTAAAAAGATACTATAAAAAAATATCTTCATATTGAAATGAATACAATAATAAATGAATTTAATGGTTATGATTAGTCAATCTAAATGGTAAAGTTTTTAATACTATAAATCAATAAAAAAAATTACACTATATAACCTTTTAAGCTAATTATTTTTAAAGTTAATAAATTTATTATGATAATTTGAGACTAGATAAGTAACATATTTTTTTTAACACCAAAACATATTAGTTTCTCATAATTAAATAAAGGCATAATTATTTTCTCATAATATTGCAAGTTTAATAGAAAATCTTATCCAATAACATGACTTTTTTAGAGAAATACAATAATATGACCTTAAGAAGCACAATTTTTTTAAAAAAAAAATAGCTAAATAATAAAAAAAAGGTAAAATGAGTGTGTCCCTGTATGTTAGTCTATATAGCAATAGATAATAAAGGAGATTTAATTATCTTCATAAATAAACTCATCTTCTTTGTTAAAGGATAACATGAAAAAAAGAATGTATACACAAAGTGAATCTGACGCAATAATTAATTTTTTGATTTATTAACCTTCACTTTCTCGTAACTTTTCACTTTAATTCCCCACTCTCTTTTTCCTTACCAGAGAAGACACAAATACACCATCTCTACAAACCTAACTACACAAACTACCACTCCTCAAACTTTCCTTTGTCTCCCGACACCCATTCAATTCACCTTACTTAAAGTTTTCTTCTTTTCTGAGCCATTATTATCTTCTTCTTTTTCTATATTATTTCAGTGTTGCTACCTTCTCTATTCTTGCTCCAATTTGGACCTTTTGTTGTATGGGTTTCAGGTTTAGGAGATTTAATTTTACTTCGCAGATGTTTGCTCCTATTGTTCCGTGCTTTACTTGTGATTAGTGCGGCAGGCTGCAGCATCAGGTAATGCTCTTTTTTTATTATGCTATTATTTCCCTTCATTTTTTCTCTATTGTGTGGTTAGTAAGATTATCTGTAAAAAAAATCTAGACAAATTCTTGTCTTAGTTAATTTGGATGGCTATATGTTGCAAATGGATCGAGAAGAGCAGAAATTATGTGTTACAGGATAAGATCGTTGCATTTGTGGGTCTAGGCATTTGTAAGTATTGATTTTCTACCAGTCAGCATGTTCTTGGGGAGTAATATGGAAAGGTGTCAATTGGAGATAAAGATTGATAGGATATTTTCCTTCATTCCATTCTTGATTCCTTCATTATTTATTTTCCCATGTGTACTATCTTCTTTCTTACTTGTTTCTGTTTTCTATGTTTCACTGTCTTCTATTTATAAAAGAAAAACCCTCTCTATAAACAGTACGTGTTAATGTTTCAAAGCCCTCTACATACTAGGCAATTGGCATTTTAGGTTCATCGGTTCTTCGACTTCTATAAACTGTGTGTGGCTTTGTTGTTAACTTCTACTTAACTTTTATGTATAAGTTCAGTGCCTAATGTTATACGCAAGTGTGTGTATTTTATATGTTTTAATTTGTCTTTGCTTTTTCTCTCTCTTTTTTTATGTAGAAATTAAATATCATCTCTTTAGATTATTTTTTTACAAATATAAAGTCCTCATTCTCTCTATTTTTACTGTTTTCTTTCTTTCTTAAAAAATCGTACATTGTGTGTAATGCAAGAAATGACCATTATTGCAACTTGCTCCAATACATTCGCATCAATGGGGTTAATTCAAGCTCACCTATTGTCATTCTTGTTGCACCAGAAAAGGATGATAATGTGATATCTTTTCTCCAATTTGACATGACATAGGGAGTGCATGTGGCTGATGTTTGTTGGTGGACGAGAGAGAAGGACAAACGGAGGAAGAACCGGAAGTATGATTCCTCCGAAGAAAGGAAAATTCAAATATTTATTTCTTTTATGTTTGCATCTCAGATCATTATATATTAATTTCTTTTATATGTTTAATTAAATTTGTAGAGTTATTTGAATTCTCAAGTTTATCAATACATGTTGTATCAAGGTGTTTTTCATTTCTTCCTCACTTTTTAGTAATTAAACTAGTTATCAAATTTTGAGGAACATAAGCGAATTTGGTTGATGCTGCTGGAATGAGACTTAGAATCCGCCCAATGGCTTGAGAAGTTAAATTGGAGATGGTGCTTGGATGACCAATGTTAAGAACGTATTTTGACATGCCAAGTCGCAGTGCACTTGAAGTCATAGGTGTTTGAGAGAACATGCATGATGAGCTAACCCATCAGCTGCATATTTCCTTTCCTTGTAGACATGATGGATGTTATATGTTTGATTGACAAGACATGTATATTAATTTTGATCTATTAATTTGTATTTCACTTAATATATGACATCTGTATTTTTTTTGTTATCTGTTATTCTTAATTTAATAATTTATTAATTTTTCTCAATACCTGTATTTTAAAAATATTAAATTAAAATTAATATAAATGTTACGATATATCAAATTTAGTGCAAAAAAAAAAATGTCTGCATTTGTATGTAGAGAACGAGCAAGGCAAGGGATAAAAAAAAAAACCTAAAATTGAAGGAAGAAAGAGATAATGTAGTTTTTGTTTAGAACAAAAGGAATAGTATGTGGTTATTATGTAGAAAATGGGATAAAGACTGAGCTCAGTTATTCATTTGGTGGTCCCGTGCAGTTCCACTCTAGTAGTTGAAGGGTAAAATTTAAAAATAATGCTTTATACAATAGACATGTAGATATTATGAAACTAATGTATCAAATTTAGCACATTAAAAATATGATAATACGATAGGCCAATAGAAATGTGGACATCCAAATGCGACAAGTGTGACAGCGCATGTGTTTTTGCTGGTGTATAATAATTAGGTTAAAATGAAATAAATTTCCTTATTTTTTTTCAAATTCATGATTTTAATGTTAAGATATTTTATCTTCCACTTTTAAAAAATATTTAAAATTTTAGTTCTCTTATTTTTTTTCAATTAAAACGTTTTATTATCACTTTAAAAAAAATACAATTTTAGTTTCTTAATTAATTTTAAACTTATTGACGGTATCTTTTTTTAATTATTTTTAATAAATTAATCTTGTTAGTAATTAAATAATTTTAAAAAATATTTGTCATGTAAATAATAAACAAACATGTGTAAAATTATTCATCAATGTTTACAAAGTATATACATGAATTTTTAAAATTAGTCATAAAAACTATAATTATAAATTTTTTAAAAGTGGAGGATGAAATATTTGAATTAAAAATGAGAGATTAAAATTATAATTTTTTTAAAAATAAAGAATGAAATATCTTAATTAAAAAATAAGAAGACTAAACATACATATTTGAGAAAATAGGAAAATAAAAAATACATTTTAACCTAATAACTAATAAATACTCGTGGTGGATTGAATTATGAGATTTTTAAATTGTGTTAATTTTTCTATTTTTTGTTAATCAAAATACTGTAACCTTTTCTTTTTTTATCACAGTATTTTTTTATTCCAATACGATTTATTCATGTCTGAGAATCAATTTCGAATTCTAATCATTTTGATTAAGATATAGAAACCTTCATTACTTACGTCAATAATACTATAACCTTTTAAAGATTAAAAATGATAACCAGTGGGATCGAACCCATATATTCAGCGCTATACAAAAAACGTTTGTCATCCAGTATGTTACCCACATCTTACACACTCAACATATTCACCGTTAGATCTTTCACAGATAAATCTAAAGGCCTGGAAAAGCTTGGTACTGTCCCTAAAGAGTTTTGCTTACGCACGCCAAACTTTGACGGATATTTTAGGGTTTGTTTGGTTTTATGTAACAAAACTTGAAATGGATGTTCACACCAATGAATCAGTTAACTGCTTTAGAATGTTTCACAACAGCAAATCAAACACATATTTAGAGTATCTTTAATGTTTGGATGAAATTTATTTTACAAACTGAGTTTATAGAAGCAACTTATCTTTCAAATTGAATTTTAAGATAAAATTATAATAAAATTAAACTCAACTGAAAATCATTAATTTTCTTTTTTTACATGTTTTTTAAGGGGTAAATGATTATTTGGTACTTGAATGTGTAAATTAGTGATAATTTAATTCTTTAAAAAACAAAAATTCTATTTCAGTTCATGTAAAAAAGATAATAATTATTGCAACTAAGATATAATTATTGAATTTTTGACCCATTCATAAATTAAATAAATTAGAATTTTCATTCTTTCAAAAATAAATTATCATCAATTACATATTCATGAACCAAAATAAATAATCATTTTTCCAACTAAAAACTACGCATGCACTTATTCTATAGGCAAATCTCATCTTATCGAACGTTATGATCTAAGGGCATGGGAGAGAGTGGCATCATCAAGTTGATTCTATTCCTATGAGAAGGGGAGAGAGCTGCTAATGCTATCACTCATTTGATGCCGTGAATTCCGAGGGATATCCCACAAAAGCCATGTATAGAGATAATGCATATCATATCATATTTGTCTAGAGTTTCAAGTCAATGATAAGGTATATTTAATATATATTGAAAATTAAATTTTTATTATTAAAGTTTAAGTATTTAAATGTAAAGTAAAAAATTATATAATACTAATGAAGTTTATTTGAATGGATAAATTTAAAGTTATTTTTGTTTTAACTTTTAACAGAATTTATCTATTATAGTGGATTATAATCATAGAAAAGATAATTAGTGGAGAAGATATACATGAAGAGAGAAAAGTATGTAAGAAGAGAGATTATGAAATAAAGTCACTTTGTTGAGAAAAAAATATCTTTGTGTTGTCATTTCTTGTAATTATTGAATAGAGTATTCAAGTTTATAGAGTGATACATAATTTAGGATGAGTTATAATATTTTTGTGATAATGAAATATTTTTGAAACAATTCCATAGACATAGGCAAGAGTTATTGAATCACGTTAAATTCTTGTGTTTCTTATTATTTTTCTTATCTTATAATTTTTGTTGTGTTCTCACGATCATTTATAAACATGAATAATCTTATTTAAGAGAATATTGATTATCCAATAATTTGAACATAAATAAGTCACACTTTTTAAGATGGATCTCTTCTTATCCAAGATGCTAGTTGATATGGCCCTTGCTTTTTCCATATGCATCAAGTAGGTTTTCAAGTTTGAACACAATCGTCAACATTTTTACATCTAAAGAGATGATGTACCTAACAAGAGGGTGATTATCAGTTATATGAATGAGAAAAGTAAATTATCAATGTATAATCATATAGCTATTAAAATTATAAGTTTGTTCACAAGGTTGTTCATATCTTAGTATATATTTTTTATAAATACAAGCTTAAAATATGATCACCTTTGCATAAAAAATAAATATGTTTAGTAAAATCAGTTGAAAAGTTAATTAAAATTAAAAAAATTATCTTATTAAATTATAAATATTTGATAAAATTAATTATTGAAGTAATTAAAAAATATTAAATGACTGAAAAATCATAAAATTATAATTTATTTAAAAAGATAATAAAAGAAATAAATAAATATATCGAATATAAAAGTAAAAGAAAATATAAAAAATTAAAAGTTAAAAAAGTATTACTTCACTAAATAATTGAATAAATTTTTTAATTAATAAAAAAAATTAAAATCTAACTAAAACATCTTACAAAAATACCCAAAAGAAAAGCAACTCTCAGAATTGAGAGAGTAAGGCCATGAAGGCGTGAACATATATGCTCACAGCAGTGCACCATACGCGTCGGTCAGTAATAGCTTTCCATGATAAAAGCTCCTATTTAATCTACTTTTTAATTTTACTTCAAATGGACAGGCATGGTGCGAATTGGGAAATAGCAAATGCAGGGGACAGAACAAGATATGTACTATAAAAATAAAATATAGTCAAATCATATTATAATAAGTCAATCTATAAAAAAGCGAAGGATAATGCAATGTGCCTTTTCTTGGAAGGACTTGAGAACTGAGAATTGAGAATTGAGATAACTCTCTTTCCACATTTAAAGGCAATCTTGCAATTCTTAAGGGTAAATTATGCAAGCCTTATGGACTGTGTTTAGTGGAACCAAGTTGTTGATATGTAGTAGTGGACGGCATTATCTTCATTTATACTTGGCATGGTTTGTTATCCTTTCATGTCATGTGTGAACACTCAATTCTTTATTAATGAGACTAATGACATAGAGATTTTTTTAGCATAGTCACAAATACTCTTACCTGCACATTACCTATCAAAACATCCAAATAATCAATACTCTTGATGACCCTTAATGATTCCTCCACCAGCTTTTCTCTTTGAGTAACTTTTCAACAACCAAATTTCTACACTAGGCCAAACAAGTGAAGCTAACTCTTATTCTGCTTTATCAAGCAAATTTTCTACCGCAGGGAAGGTCACTTTTTTTGTTCTCTTTAGAACCCCATCCATTCCCTAAACACCAGAAAAAAGATATGGTAAAAACTAGGCACCATATCATCTTCTTTCACCGTGTGTTTGGTATGGTCTTGACCAAAAAGAAAAATGGGGCATCATAAACTGAACCACAACAATGTCCTTATATGATCAGAATTAAGGCACTCCTCAATTCGTTTTATCATATCTCAGATCCTTTCTAGGGACGGGAAACTGTTACATTTTCCTAGACACAATAAAGGAGCGCTCAAAACCACATTTTTTTTCCTCTTTGCATTTACCAATCCTTAAATGCTGAACCAGAGGTCAGAGCAGACCCATTTAATGGCCTTGTATTCCTAGATTGAAGTGCCTTTTTTTTGTCTACCTATTATACACTTTCTCTAGTCTGTCCTAGAAAGTAGAAACCTTAAGCTTTCACCACTTGGCACGCTGTGCAGCATTGCATTGCACCTAAGCACCACCATCACTACTTTATAAGGAAAAAAAAAAAAATAACACAACAACTTGTGTTGTGTCTATATAAGTAGTGGGGGGTTAAGGTTAGTGTTCTCATCCATAGTTCTCACTGGTTTTCTCTATAGGTGGATTTGAGGACTTCTTCTATATTAAACTGTGTTTTCTTGTTTCTGAGTGCTGATTTTGGAGGAGAAATGAGTAGCTATTTGGGTGTAGGTGTTAGTCCTGGGAATGTCCCAGTTTACCACAGCACAAATGTGAACGTGTTAGATAGGAGGATCAAGATAACAGAGTTGGTGTTGAGGTGTGTGATCCTTGGTTTAGGGGTTCTTGCAGCTGTTCTTGTGGGGACTGATTCCCAAGTCAAGGAGTTTTTCTCATTTCAGAAGGAAGCTAAATTTACAGACATGAAGTCTTTGGTGTAAGGCTCTTTGCTCTCCAATCTTGACTTTTGATCAAGATTTCAAAAAAAAAAAGTCTCTTTTGGTCTACAATCGCCACATTTGTCTGCAATTTTCCGCAATATCAAGAATTGCTACAAAATCTCAACAGCAACCACAGTTTAAAACCTTGCGTTTTATTGCCAATACTTTGGAGGTTGTAATTTTGATGACTGTTAACTTTTGCAGGTTCCTGGTGGTTGCAAATGGGTTAGCTTCTGGCTACTCCTTAATCCAAGGGTTGCGCTGTATCATTAGTATGATCAGAGGAAGAGTACTCTTCAGCAAGCCCCTAGCTTGGGCCATTTTTTCTGGTGATCAGGTACATTTTATATACATAGAAAACATTGCATATTTGCTTTTCTTTTTGCATTGTGACCAAAACTAAAGTATCAAGATGCTTACATCACTATCTTACAGGATTCTCATTACGTTTCAATTTACTGGTTATTATTGAAATCCGAGACCCTCTCTCTTTCCTTTTTCCTTTTATCATTAAATTAATATTATATCTCCTCGTGAGGTTATTCTTGGTTTCAACGGAATTCATATGAACCATTGTTAATTAATTGCATCCAATTAGTTTCTTTTAGTCTACCTAATTGATCAATGGAATGGAATTGTGAACACATATCACACTAATTAGGCCAAGCCATCAAAGGAGATATTTTTTCTGCAATTTCAATGAACCATTTATGCAAAGCCATCCCCTAATTTGATATTTTCTTTTTCTAGAATTTATGCTCTCTACATGTGTCAGAAGCCCAACTTGGGTCGGTTTGGATATGGTTTGAGATTAAGGCTCAAATTTAGAAAGCAAATCATATGAATCTTAAGTTTGTCTTGTCAAGCAAGGGTAACTGGTACCGTGGTGGGACCCTTTAGGGAACCGTACCTGATTGATGTTAGGACTCGAGCATCATTCATCCGTAAGACATACTTAATTCCATGATTGGGGGGTATCCCAAGTGTGTGCTGGTTGTTGGGATTTTTTAATGGTAGTTGGGAATGAGTAATGACCAAAGCAATTAAATCACAATGGGCATGGTAGATATGGTCTTATCCCACAACTTTAATATACTTTAGGATGAGTTTGGTACTACGAAATAAAAAAGAATAAAAGATAATTGAAAATAAATATTTAAAGAAAAAAAAAAGATGTTGGACTCGTACATAATTTTTAAACAATTTTTAAATATTTCCCTGGTCTTCTCTCTTATCTCTCCCTAATCAAACACGCACATATCAAATTCTAAAAGATTTTCCATCTTTGTTTTTATAATAGATCAATTTTAAAGAAATGGATCCTGATCTTAAATAACACCTTTTTTCTTTTAAGTCATTTATAGCTGATTGGTTAAACAAGTACTGATCCGGAAACACCTTGGTACTATATCATTTTTTTTCTTTAAGTTACACCTTGATCACTAGTTGGTCATAGACTCAAATTCGAAAACAGATTCATTGTCTATGTAAACTTAAGTCTGTGTATAATGACTCTCACCAATATCTTAGCATAACAAAAGATCTTTGACATTAACAACTAACGTTTATCAATAAATCAATAAAAAAATTACATTGATGGCATACATAAATTTTCTATGTATGAAGGTAATGGCCTATGTAACAGTGGCGACAGTGGTGGCGGCAGGACAATCGGGTGTGATTGCAAGGGTTGGTCAGCCAGAACTGCAATGGATGAAGATATGCAACATGTATGGGAAATTCTGCAACCAAGTGGGAGAAGGGATAGCTAGTGCTTTTGTGGCTAGCCTTAGCATGGTGGTCCTGTCTTGTATTTCTGCTTTCAGTCTCTTCCGTTTATATGGTGGTAACAAAACCAAAAATGTGTTGGTAGGTTAGAAACTAGCACTGATTCAAGGCTCTTCGTGTATATGTAGTAGTGAATGATTATGGTAATATGAGAATGGCAACTATTGCAATTATCACTTAATAATTGATGGCAGTAAAGTTTAGTTAGGTTCTTTGATATATTTAGCCACTTTTGCATGCCATATGTTCAATCCTAGCATCCCGTATGGCTAAAGGCTATGTTTGTGAATCTGTTAGCACGAGTTCCAATTAATACATTAACAAGTCCAAAACAGAGAAGCAACAACTTGCGTTTGAGTGGTTGTACTTGTAGATGTAAAAACAAACACGGCGAATAATATAAACACGATTCATGTTTTTTGCACTTTGCACAGCGTTTATTTCTAATGATGTTGGAACAGAAACTGTCGACTCTAATTGGAAGGATATGTACCATGGTTAGCCTAAAACAAAATTGTGATGGCAAGCAACTTGGGTTGGTGGTTTATGCATCAATATTTATAAATTTAATAATATTACTTCTGTTAATTTTACAGTGTATTTAATAAATACTATAATTAATATATTATAAGTACAATAATTTTTTTACTAAAAGTCAATATTATATTTATTATATATAATTAATAGTCAAACTAAATCATGCGATTATATATTTAATATATTTATTAAAATCTAATCTATTTATTAAATAAATATAATATATATTTGAAATGAACTGATATCAATGTTTATGAATTTTTAAATATAATATTTATTGGACATAATATATAATCAAATTAAACAATATGATCAAATGTAACATTCATTAAATATAATGATTAATTTTTCATTAAATAACAATAAAATAGAGAAGTTGAATAGAGATGATACTAATTGATAAAAATATAAATGTTATTTTAAGTATAAATGAGAAAATAAAATATGCACTTACAATATAAAGTAAATAGTCTTATTTTATATGATGTATAATATATTTATTATTTTTTATAATAATTACCTAAAAAGTTACATCAAAATCAAAAATAAATTTTAATTGTTTGATCATGTAAAAGAAATTTACAGTAACCGTAACAATACATAATTATCACACACTTGTGTCCAGCTATATTTTATTTATTTATATTATATTTAATAAATATCACAATTAATATGCTATAAGTAGAATTGACTTTCCATAAAAAAAAAGAGTTGAATTGACTGTCTATAAACATTAAATATTAGTATATTTATTAAGTATATTATGTAACTAAATTATTAAATATAAATTAAAAAGGAGATAAAGTTATTAAATATAATATGTTATAAGAAATATTAACTTCCTAATAACATCAATTTGAGTTTGTTTAAATATAGAATAAATCTTATTAAAAGAAAAATATTCACTTCATATATATTCAAGGTTCCGACGAAAATTTATTATTATTTTCGATTCAAACAAACAGATTTGTACGAACACCATGATTACTAACAAAAATAACACCAATTTCACTGCTTTCCAATTTTTTATTTATTTACAAGACCATTCAAGATTTTATTGCTTAAAAAAATCTTTGTCGAATTCCATTCCTATCAACACAATCTTAGTTTTCAATTTACTTTACACAATTTAAATTAAATTGCTAGTCAACGTAAGATATTTACATTTTTCATTTATATTGAAAAGCAATTACTAATTTTAAATAATCATAAATTAAGTATTTTAACTTGTTTTTATTTTAAATTAAAAATTATTTTAAATTTTATTAACATTTTAATAGAAGGTTAAAAAATAACTTATTAAATTAAAAGTATTTAGTAAAATTAATTATTAAAGTAATTAAAAAATATAAAATAAAAAAAACATATTCATATTCTACTATTTTTATGTTACATTTTTATAATATTAAGTATTCTATTATTAGTCTTATACTATTTCTTAAAATATTTTTAATCAAGTTTAAAATAATATAAGAAAATATACTTATGGAGATATTATATTTCTATTATATTAATTAGTGTAATAGTTAAAATAAATATTATAATATAAAAAATGTAAAATATAATAACAAAAAAATCAATTATCTATTATTATAAATGTCTTGATTTATAATGATAAATTAATAAAATAATTAATATAATCATTAAATTAAGAGTGTAATATAAAAAATCCAAAAATATAATATAAAAAATATCTAAAATCCTATGTTTTTTTATTGTTTTTCTTTTTTTACTCATCCATACTAGAGAATTTCATAATTAAAATATTGTAAAAAAAACCTATGAAAGTAAAAAAAAATTAAAAATACAATTACATGGGAAAAAAAGATTAATGTGCATATTGTGAAACAAAACAAGAAAGTCTATACTTTGAAGGAAAAAGTGAAACAGCAAATATATAAATGAATAAAAAATGAAAAATAATAAAATATTAATTTATTTGAAAAGGGTAAAAGTAAATTTTGATAAATATATTAAAAATATAAAAAATTAGAAGATAGAATTTTAAAAGCGTGTAGTCAAATTCAATTAAATGCAAAATTAATTGTATAAACACTTGGCACACATGCAATTAAATATATTGACCAGCTTAGTGGTTGAATTTAATTCCGGGTCACAACGTATCCGTCGATAAGACAAACTCCCCAATTATCCATTGTAACGTCCGTAATTACACACTCATTTAATCTGAGGCGTAACGCAAAGATATCTCACCAATTTCATGTATTTTTTCCAAAATTTTAAAAAAAGAGTAGGTTTAGAATTTTAGATAAAACTCCACGAGTCAGCGTAAGGAGGCGACACACTCATATGTATGACATAATAACATACACAAATGTTGTTCTCTCCTTTTTATAAGTTCAAAAAACACTGGTCAGGTTAGAGTGCAAAATGTGGACGTGTGCAACTCTGCATTCAATTTTTTGCAGCTAGTTTACAACCAAATAATAATAATAATAATAATATTTACTTTTTGGTCTTAAAACTGCATCTAAAGGGTTGTTGGGTTGGTTTCTAATCTGCTCGCTACTATGGTAAAGTTTCTCTCCCTCATCCATTTTGGTTGGTTTTTTATTCAATTTTCGTTTTTGCTTCTGAACAATTTTGCCTTGTGAGTTGTGATGATGCTGCATGCTGTATGCTGTATGCTGCATTTGGTTTGCTGCTTTTGTTTGTGGTTGCAGAGTCGTTTGAGAATCAGATTTGTTAAGTTCTATTAGTTCATGGTTTTTCTGAACGTAACACCGAGAGCAAAAAAAAATAATCTTAGCTTATAAGCATAAAAGTGAACTATAGTATTATCATGTTTTTCTATCAGATTCATAGCCAAGAAAAAAAAAACTGTTTTTAATTTTATTGATATGATATTCACAGACAAACTTCATGGTTTTAAAATGTAATAGAGGCTTTATAAAAAAAAATGTAATTGACATGGCGCTGTAATTATAAAATAAAATGAACGATAAAGCTGCATTTTCTCTTCCCAATTCCTGATTGTCATTTTTTTTCTCGATTTTTTGTATGCTTTTTAAAATGTCTGCACTCTGCAAAAAATTTATCCTTTTTTCTCTCTTTTTTCTTTTTTTGCTTTTTGACATTGCAGTTACAGAAAGTCAGAAGAAAGGGCCCGTTTTCCAAAAATTTCACCTTTATGTTTTGGAGTCTTTTGATTATATGAAGGAAGCGGGGCTGTTTGAAAGTGATAAATTAGAAGCAAGCTCTTTTCTTTTTTGAATTCTCACCTCCCCAAGCCTTCAAAAAAGAAAAACCCTTTGTTACTTGTTTGTTTATTTTGTAACAATGTACATTTCCGAGTGAACTTTACAAACAAAAAAAGTAAACATGTTAAAACTAGGTACTAGTATTTGCTAAACTTGTTTGTGTAGTTTGTTTATGTATATTCGGAATTAGTTTCATCTAAGTTAATGGTCACATGCTTCTAGGTTCTGCTTTCTTTTCTTTCTCTTCTAAAGTACTGAACTGAGTTATTTGTCACTTGTATTGCTGGTTATGTTTCTTGTGTTTGCCTTAACTTGTTTGATTTCATAGACTACTTCAAAGCGCCTAGCGGACAGGAAAATAGCAAGGTTTGAAAGGAATATTAGCAAGAAAGGATCAGAAAGCTCTAAGAAGGGATATGCCTATCCTGTGGGCCCCATCGTGCTTGGGTTCTTCGTCTTTGTTGTCGTTGGATCATGTATGTTCTTCTGCTATCTTAACATTTTTATTTGCAGTTTTGCACACCAAAATACTTTTCAATTAATCAAAATATATTGAACTGGTTGAATAAAGTGCTGAGATTTTGATTTTTGATTTTTTGTAAACGTTATTGTAGTTTAAGCAAACTAATGCTATGGTGTACAAATTCAATGACTTGCCCCCACTTTGTTTCAGTAAAAAATGTATGACTAATTGTTGTTTTGCTGACAGCTCTGTTTCAGATCATTAGGACGGCTACAAGTCGTGGAATGGCCTAAGGCAGAAGGAATGTTTGTCAAGTGTTGTATATATATATATATATATATCAAACAAGTAGATGTCTTGAAAACATAATAATTCACTTTAGATCAGCAATGTGTTGATAAAGAGTGAAATGAGAACTTAACTTTGCTTAATAAACGAATATTTCATTTCTTATATGGTGTGTTTTTTCTTTAATCATCTATGGTCAATTCTCAAGTCAACGCGCTCTATTCCAAATAGTCAAAGTCACAAAGCCATAGGTAATATGTAGAGACTAGACTCGTTAAAATTGATTTGTATTTACGGGCAAAAATGGTTTCATAGAAAAGTGTCAATTGGGCAAAAAAACTCAAATTATACAGATAGTAAAAGCAAGCGATCTAATGGTAGTCCAAATGTAAAATTTGAGCTTGATTACTCTATGCAAGACTAAAATCTCAGGTTTAAGGATTAGTACTTTGTAGTTCATATCGAATTTTGGAGCAATATATAGGACTTATTGATTTTGAGGCCTTATTCATTGCTCATGTGCGACATATACAACGAGGAGTAATTTAATCTTACATGTTTCAAGAGACAATGTCCAACTTTTGAAACAGACATATTGACGGTATGATGACAAAACTGAAAGATGGTAACAGGGAAAGGGATAAGAAATCTCAACAAGGGGATTGAGGTTTGAGATTATTCATACAAATTTATGGTTCATTCTGCCTCCATAGGCTAATTTGCTCTCATCAGATCTTCTACCTGCTTTGGTTGCCACACTTATTTTGCTTGAGTTATGGCAACAGTCGGAACTTTTGGAAAACTTGCGATCATGAGAGCTAAAACTCATCTCAGGATATACTTTAGCATCATCCTCATCAGATAAGCTTTCATAATGCATTGAGCCAGAGCCCCTACACTCAAATTCCTGCAGGAAAGGGAGTCATTTGATAAGAAACCAATTTCAGAAACATAAGGGAAAATTTACTACAAAGTACAACAGGAGTTAAATTACCCTTGATCTTGACTTAACAGCACAGGGGGTTAAGCATGGATTTAGATCATTCAGTAATAGGTCATCAGACAGGTCATCAGAGCTGAATTCCTGCATGAATTGTTGAGCAGATTAACCAAAATGCTTGTCAGATCAGAAGGTAATAATAGAATTGCTTAAGGACATTTTTCTATGGCTTAATAGCAGGACTCATGATTAGCTTATGTGACATATAATCCATCATATATAATTATAATTTTGAATTTGCATTTATATTATAAAGCTTACCCAAAAGTTAGAAGCATCTTCCCGGGCATGTGTTGGTGTTCTTGGAGAACTTCCATATCCTGGAAGACCTGCTTTTGCTGAATACTTATCAGCCTTGACCTAACAAACAAATGAAAAAGAAAATCATTAGGACTTGTTTTTTCTTGTCTTAACCCTCCAGTTAATCAAAAAAAGAGACTCTTGACAAATTAGAAATTCGATCGGGAAGTAAGTAAAGTCTGACCAAGAATTGTTTCTGCCAATAATCGAATTTGAATAGTATCCAAACGAATATTAGGACTTGCAAGTCCGAAGAGAATCAAACATCTCCATTTTTGTTTTAAAAAACTGTTTTCTAAAACAATTCCTCACTAATCAACAACCAATATACCGTCCAAAATCTATTTAAGTTTTGAAATTGTTTCCAAAACAAGTATTTTAAAAACTAAAAAATAGAAACAACTACTCCTGATTTCATCTTATTTAACTTCATCAATTCAACACTTCATTAAGTGTCTTGCACCATCTGAACAACCTTTTTAGTAGCATTTTGAAAACCAAAAACACATTTTGAAAATAGAACTCAAACGTATCCTAAAGAAGAAATAGTTATTGAAAGCTTCAATGAAAAACATAATCACATGTAGTTGAAACAGGTTCATCAATCAGTAACCAATTTCAATGACTAGAATTTGCCTGATTTGACAATAAATTGTTGTTATATAGAAGGGTGCAAGTTATATATACCTCAGCAAGATCCTCCGCAAGGCTTTGAAGCTGACCAGTGAGAGAAGAAACCTGCTGCTGCAGAGCAGGAATAACCTGTTTTGCCTGCTTCAGCTCCGAACCTTGCTTCTCTAGAAGCTCTTGAAGCTGTGAATTCATAACATCAGGAAACAGTATCGCACTCTTCAACGACTTGATCTCTTCCCTTTGCTTCAAACACAAATCCTTCAACTTCTCCACCTGCAAATTCAAAATTCAAACGCCCATTATTGAAACACACGCCCTTTTCCATTCCCAATGTGAATCGGATCCAAAACAACTCTTAAAATTTGAATTTGAAACCAACTCAATCCCAAAAGCTAACTCATATAGTTATAACTTCTCCCTCTTATATATAGTATTTTAGGCATAACATTAAACATCTCCGGCCAAACGTTTGCAAGACTCAACATTGGGGAGTGATATGATAATGGTCCGATAACAGATGGATCAATAAATCCAATAATAATCACTAAGATAAACTTTAATAGTATCATATTTAAGCTTAATTGAAGCCCAAAAGCAAGTTCATAAAGCGAGAATTGCTCCTATTAATATACATTGTTTTGTGCATCACTGATCAACGTGGGATCTGGAACAAAAACACAACATTTTTTTTACCTCTTTGTTCTTGTCCTCAAGCATTTGCTTGAGTTGAGAAACCTGCTGCTCCTGCTCCTTGTTGATGCTGAGAAGCTCCCTCTCGCTCCTGAGCACCATAGCCAATGTCCTCGTGTTGTTCTTCACCTCCGTCAAGGCCTTCACCTTCTCCTTCTTCTCGGAAGCGCCCTTTCCGAAGAGCTTCTTCTGCAGGGCAGAGAACCCTGCCACTTTCTTAGCGTCCTTCTTCAAATCCTTCGCGAGCGAATCGGAGGGAATAATCAACCTGGTGGCGGTGGAGGACTTGGGTTTTCTGTCCATGAACTTCTTGACCATGGTGGTGAAGGTGGGGTCCACCTTGGCGGTGTTTGAGGGTTTGGCCTTAACGAGAGCGCGAGAGGAAGAAGAAGAAGAAGAGGTTTTGGTTTTGAGGTTGTTGAATTCATGGGAGGAAGAAGGGTCGGAGAAGTGAGAGGAAGTGGAGGAGCGTGAATCGTAGGAACTGTACCGAGAAGAAGGTTTCACACGGGACGCCATTCAGAAAGAAAAAAAATGGTTTTTTTCAAATTGAAATTGAAACCGAAGAAGAAGAGTTACAGAGAGTTTTTGAAGTCAGAACAGAGGATGTCTTGGTCGGGGACACGTGGCGGATGATGGGGGATGTTCGGTTTGCCGCTGGTACAAATTCAAATTTTCACGTGTTGGGCGCGGGCTTTGTTTATTATTGATTGCATTTGCATTTGATTTTTGGAAATTACCACAGAAAACAAAGACACCAAATGAGTCCGGGTCGGATCAAGAGCGCACACAGCCTCTACTGTTCTGTTCAACACTTTATTTCTTTTCCTATTCTACTCACTGCACGCGCGAGCTGCTCTGTAATTGTTTCCCCGGCTAGTATCTCCAGCACAAATTTCTTATATGTATTTTTTAATTATTTTTTTGGTTTTATAATTTTTTTTTAGTTCCCATAATATCATATTAATAATAAAAAATACATACAGAATTTTACTCCAATGTAAAAAATCATAAGAAACTTCAAAAAATTCATACATTTAAATTTTTTACTATAACTTAATTATTATTCCAATAAAATAATTAATTCATTTTTTTAGTTTTTATGTATACAAATAATAAATATGAATAATTAAAGAAAATATTAAATATAAATAAAAAATAAAAAAAATTCCATAACATAGAAAGGAAATGCGTAACAATAAAAAATAAATTTTTACATAATAATAGATAATTAAACACAAGGACATTGAAATAAAAAAAAACATAATGATGAAATACAAAAAATATTACATAAAATTAATTATTGTTATTTTCATTTCCGAAACGTTTCCAAATATATTCAACTAAATCTGCTTGAAGTTGGTGATGTTTTTGTTTGTCGTGAACTTCTACTTTCCTTTGGAGGTATGTTGATCCGATATTGGGTGAGCACCTAAAGATACTTCGAATGTTGACGTGCTATTACCTACACGATCGTAATCAATATTATTTTGATATGTGTCATGTTCGTCCTCAACAATCATGTTATGTAATATGATGCATGCATCAATGATATTTTTCATTTTACCATCATCCCAAAAATGTGTCGAACCATATATAATTGCAAATTGAGATTGGAGCACTTTGAACGCCTGCTCTACATCCGTTCTTGTCGATTCTTGTTGTTGTGCAAATAATTTTCGTTTTTCTCCTTATGGCATTGAGATGGTCTTCACAAATGTGACAAAATTTGGATAGATGTCATTTGCTAAATAGTATCCCATATTATATTGGATTTTATTTGCTGTGTATTGCACTGTGGGCACACATCTTGACAAAACTTCATCAAACACATTAGATCTATTTAACATAGTAATGCCATTATTTGAACTCGCAATGTCAAAATATGCATGTCAAATCCACAAGTTTTGTGATGCTACAACTTCAAGAATGATTGTTGGGTTGCAATGATCACCTCGATAAAATTGATCTTTCCATGCAACTGGACAATTTTTCCATTCTCAGTGCATACAATCAATGGAACCTAACATACCTGGAAATCTGCATGTCGCTCCCATTTGTAGTAGTCATTTGGTGTCTTCGTTATTTGGTATTCTCAGATACTCATTCACAAATATGGTGCAGATGCCTAATACAAATTGCTTTAAGCATTCCACTATAGTGGTTTCACCAATTCAAACATATTCATTCACACTGTCAGTAGGTGAGCCATAAGCCAATATACGAAGAGCAATTATGTACTTCTACAATGGAGATAGGCCTTTTCGACGTAGTGCATTGACTCTCCATACACTTTTCCTGTTCTTGCAAACGCCTTTCTTGTGCCTTCTTTAACTGCATAAGTTTTGATATGTGTTGACATTTTTCTCCTTCATTACACTTTCTATGCCAAATAAATCGAGAGTGTTAGAAGTTTCTTTACCTTTGCTATTCCTTTTTGTTGTTTTTTTGTCCAATTGGACGAGACATTGGTCATGGTGTATCATATTCTTCACCTTCAATAGGTGTCTTTGGGTTAGAAGACAATGATTAATTTCCACCAACAAAAACCTTTATTCTTTTTTAACACTTTGACATAAATTCTACATCAAATTTTGGTTCATCTTTCAACAATAACCAAGCATGCTCAACCTCAAATTTTTTACTAGTATCCTGTGATTAAATCATATAAGCATCAGCCTTAACATCCTTCTCTGAACTTCCATTTCTCCTATGTTTATTTGCTTATTTGTAGCACCCATTAAACTTTTGAACTGGAGGGTGGATCCTGTTCCACCGAGATTTCAATTGAGTCCAACTTCTTTCACAAAATTGCCTATTTTGACGCACATCGTCATTGCCTACTAGGGAGTCAATATTGGATAAAGAAGGCTTATAACACATGTTTGGGTTGGTGGAGGTTGATGGTTGACTACAAAATTGTGAATTTTGAGAACTATCACTAGTAGGTGAAGGATGCATATACCACATGTGTGGGGTGGTGGATACATAACATACTGTGGTCGAATTTGAGAATTTTCACTAGTAGGGGTGGTGGTGGATACATAACATATTGCGATAGATTTTGAGAATTTTTACTGGTATGGGGTGGTCGATACATAACATATTACGGTGGATTTTAAGAATTTTCACTGGTACGAGGTGGTCAATACATAACATATTGCGGTGGATTTTGATAATTTTTACTAGTAAGGGTGATTGATTTTGCAAAAACTATAGTAACATTGATAATTGTACTGATTGAGATTTATTTTAGATAGAATAAAAAAGATTGAGGCTTGATAGGAACAAGAAAAAAAAAGTAGTAGAAATGTTGTGTGCAAAACTCCATCAATGAGACCCAAATTTACAGTGAACAATACGTGTAACAGTAAAAAAAAATTGGTAATAATTTTTTTGTAAAAAAAAATTATCAACGTTCCAAATCCTTCCCCACCAATTAATTATGTTAATCAATGTTCCAGATCCTTCCACACTAAATAACGAACATTCTAGATCCGTCCATAATACTTTTTCACCTTCACAAAAATCCTTTATTCTCCAGAACCTTCCCCACCAACCCCACCACCCCTCTGTAGTGCACATTTCTATCTTTTTTAGAAACTTTTCTCTCCAAAACCAAACCCCTTCTCTTCCAAACCATCTTCATTCTTCACGCATCACCTCCGTTGCGCCACTTCTTGCCATTGTAGCCATTGGCGTCGCTCCTTGCCATTGTAGTCACCGTCGTTGGTCATCGTGCGTCTGGCGTCAACGCCTCCAGCCATGGTTGCATCTCCATCGTGCTACCTTCGCTACGTCTCCATGTAGTTTTCCCCTTCCCATGTTTTTTACCTTTCATCTCTTCAATTTGGTTCATGAAAACCATTTTCTCTCATTTCCCCCTTTCTTGTATTGTTTGAATCTGGATCTGAATGATATTTTTTTTTCAAATTTTATGAATTTTGGGATTCATTGTGGTTGTTGTTTGATCAAATAAGTTTTTGTTCATTGTTCTTCTCTTTGGAAAATTATTTTTCCTCTTATCCGTACGTGTGTTATACTTGTTATGTGTGAAGAAATTATTTTTTTAATGGTAAGATATCATTTCGTATATAAGAAACGATTTTGAAGAGTGAAGGAACACACCCTGCCACGTGAGTTTACTCCAATGCCAAAAAGTTTAAGAAACAGTTTCTTCACACTAAGCACCTGGGAAGAAACCAGCGCTGGAAATGCTCTTATACCCTTAAAACATTTATATCATAAATATAATATTTTTCATGTGTTATAAGACACACGAAAATAAATTAATCACTTTGTTAAGCAACATTAGCATTGAAATGAATTTCATGTAAAGTGTTTAAATCTATATGAAATTATAAGACCCACAAAATTATAATAAACAACTCATCTAAACAAATATGCATTGTACATGCTCTTAGGTAAAATTTTAGACCTTTTGACAAAACTATAAGTTGTGTTTAAGTTGTTGATGACACTGCCCGTTTGCATCCAACTTCAGTTTGGAGAAAGCATCATCTTCCTTGCTTTTGTCTTAAGCGTCGTGCAATAGAAAACTCACCAAAGATCCAAACAAGCATTATGTATTTTGGAAAAATCATTTGTCCAAAAGATGTAGCATGATAACTTTTTACATGAGAGAGATTATTTTTGGGCACTCATTTGTTCTATAGCGAGAGACACAAATTTACTCTTTCCAATATAAGTACCCACTTTCTCCAATAGAGCAATTCTCATTGGATGCTTCCAATAGGTCCCACCAAAAAGTTATGATTACAATTATAACTAAATATATTTTTAAAAATTGAAGCACTAATGCTTCTAGAAACAATCAATGCTTGTTGGAAACTGATCGTAGGCAAAAATACAATGGGAAAAGCTAGGGAAGCATCGTTGCTTAATTGGCTTCGTCGTTCACAAGCAATGCGATAAAGATGCTCTAAGTGTAGCCATTTTTTACTTTCTACATCGGTTATATATAACCAATGTAGAAAGTAAAAAATGGTTAACACTTGGTGGCATTACCAAGGATGACACCTCTCACTACAAGACAAACAAGCCTAAAAACATCCCCTAACATGTAAATTGTTTTCAAACTACACTCTTTTTGCAGTTTGTTTTTTGTTTTCACCCACTTTGTTCAATAAGTCGAAATTTTACATTGACTTGTTTGGGTAGAGAAAAAGAAAATAAAATGAGTAAAAATAGTTAAACCAAAAAAGAATAAGTTAGAAAAATACAGTAGAAATATTGGTAGTTTGGTTTAAAAGAAACGAAATAGAAAAAAATTATAAGATTGTTTAGTTTATTTATTTTTTTATACAATGATCATATTAAGGTTTAAACCTATAAACTCATGCATTCTAATCTCCCTACCACTAGACCAACCCTAAAGAGGTTGTTTATTTAAAATAAATTAATAAAATTAGATTATAAATAAAAATACAAGACCATCCTTACAAAGTTAATATGTAAGTGTGAGCATTGTATTTACTCCCATAAAAACCTTTTGTAGCTTTTGATTTGTTACCCATAACTTTTTATAATAAAAACATTTAAATATAATCACATAACTTTGAAATTATTTTTAACTAAAATTAATTTTGCAAAATCAATTTTATTTAAAATTAATTTTGTGAATGTCCATCTATACACACAATATATTCGTCATTTCTCATAGAGGAGTTGATTTTATATGATCAAATTAAGTTGATATTGGATAAACTCATTGGACTTTGGGTTTAATTTACATGGGCCCTATATGGGTAAATATCAATGTTGGCTCAATAAGGAATAATAAGTATTCTATTAAGATAATGTACTATAAATAGACTATGATTCCCAATGTAATATCACAAAACTCATTATCTTATCCCCATTTGAAGAGAGACTAAAGTTTCATTTAGACACTCAAGAGACAAGGTTGAAGAAGAACTATAAAATAATCAATTACCGTACTTATTATTTATTAGTTGTTTGTCATTGTCATTTTGATATTTCATTTCAGGTGAATGATTACAATGGATCTAGGTATTTATTCAATCCATATTAATAAACATGCTGTAGAAATTAAGAATATGAGAACATGTTATCAATGCATGCTTGTATGATTTAACTTTTCCATAAAAATATTTGATTAAGATTAAAAGATGGTCGCTATTGTTAAAAATGAAGTTATCGTAGCAAGTAGTAGCAAAGCGATTTTCTATGTTGGGTGGTTTTGATTGGGATTTCAAATTTATGCTTACCATTTTGTTCCTGAATAGATTTTATGTTCTCCCCCAATTTTGATGAACCCTATATTTATTATAGACTTTGGGCTTTAATATTGTGATAATATTTGTTGGAAAAATTGAATAGGCAATTTCAAGAGTTGTCTAAAGTTGGTTTATGTAACGCTTGTTAATGACTCGTTTAGGGAAATGTAAGTGACTATTTTAGGTAACACCCATTAGTGTTTGTGTTACCATGTCAATGTGATATCTTAAAAAAAAATTACATATTCCTAAAGTAAATGTTATTTATCCACCTTTATATGAAGTGCAATGAAAAAAAAAGTGATTTCAGATTTTGGAGGTATTAAAACCAAAGAAAAATAATTTACAAGAAGAAAAATTAAATATTTATCACCATTCTAAGTAATATCCACTAGTTTTTGTGGTACAATATTTTGTCGGTTCTATTTTCTATTTCTATTTAGTATTTTAGTTATGCACTATAATATATATATATATATATATATATATATATATATATATATATATATATATATATATATATATGTATATTATATTTATTTCATATAATTAAAGTTTATAATAAATAATTATTTTCAATATATATATTGTCCTTATAGTGAATATAATTTGCAAGTTGTGTATTCTAATTCATAATTTAAAAATAAATATAAGAGTAGGAGGACAATAATTTAAATTCATGAGGTTTTTTAAAATAAGTATGTAAATACCTTTATTTTAAATTTTCATTTTAAGGTAGATAAGTTGGAATGGACAGTAAAAAAACGTGTAAATATTTTTTTAAATGTAAATTAAATTTAAATTCAAAAAGACAATTTATTTTAAATCACAGAAAAAAAAATTAGTTACACTTGAAACAGATTCCTCGTAACTCAGTTCCACTTACGGCATCGAACTCAACTCATGCAACGCTAAAAAATCCTCTTTTGTCGCAGTTTTTTCGACAATTGCCTCTTTCATATTTTTTCACTGAATTTTAGCGCGTAAATACCTAAATCCTTAGCGGCAACGTAAAAGTTTCAGTTTTTGTATCAATTACAGTGACCCAATTGCAACCACAAAAAATCTAGGGTTTTTATTCTAAAAAGTGTAAATTTTAGCTGCCCTTTTCTTCCATTGTGATCCTGCGTCTCAACAAACTCAAATTCATTCAAGAGTTCGCGCAGAGAATCAATGGGTCGCTCTCGTGGGAATTTCCACCACGCCGATGAGGACCCCAACCAGAGGTTTATTTTATTCTTTTCTTTTTATCGCTATCTGATTATGCTTAATGGTTTTACTCCTTCGTCCAAATGCAAGTCTCTTTGTGAGAGAAAGGATGCTAATAGCAATTAAATTTTGTTGTTTTCCTGAATGTGTTTAATTGATCACAGATGCATTAGAATGTTATGCTTATTTTCCACTTTGATGCTCAACTAAAGTCTTTTTGTTTCCCCTTGTGTTTTTTTTCTGTTTAATTTTTTTTTGTTTGGTTGTAGGTCAAGGAGAAAAAAGAATGCTGCCAGTGGAGAGAATTCGGAGTCTGGAGCTGCAGGTGATTTTTCTATTTTTCTGCAGTATTTGAACAATTTTGATCCTACAATATATTATGAAATTATAGGCTTTGTTTGGTATTTGAGAAATTGTGGGGGAAATAGGAGAGAGGGAGAAGAAATAGGTGAGAATGAAGGGAGACCCGCACCTTTTTATTTCGTTACTGATATGCGCAGAAATTGCACAGTAACCATGTTTCACGTCATTGATAATCATTTTCCATGTGGCATAATCGATTAGCAGTGCTATTTTACATGTGAACATAGTTATTTTACAATTCATAATCGATTTTCAATGCTTTATAATTGATTATGAATTGTTCATAACCGAGTGACATTATGTGATACACGCAGCCAAGTGGGATAAAGATTTATTGTTGTAAAATGAGATAATCTTGACCATCTTCATGTATGTAGATAGAACATATCAACAATGTATATTATGATAGCACTATAAGTTTGTAACTATCGTGTATTATAGATGTAACTTTTAAATTATGTTGTTAACATTCATCGAATACAAAGCCTTACTCATCTCTCAATGCATTCGCTGGATAATCTTTTGCTGAAGATATTATGTAAGTGTGGCCTGGAATTTCTTTTTCCACTTATAATGAAGGAAACAAGAAGAAAGGTAGTGATTCATTGGAGTTGTGCTGGAAGGCTTGTGGAATGTCTGTTAGGTTAACGAAACTAACTAATTGTTTTTCACACACAAAAAATTATAGAAGTAATAGTTACTTAGACCTTAAATTGCCTTGTTGTTTCATCACTTTCATGTATATTGATGTTTGAAAATAATTTTACTGGTTTTTTCATGCGAACCAGGCCAAGGAGCAGGCGAAGGGAAAAAGGCTCTGTACCACTGCAATTATTGTAATAAGGATATAACAGGAAAAATCCGTATTAAGTGTGCCATGTGCCCAGATTTTGACTTGTGTATAGAGTGCTTTTCTGTTGGAGCTGAGGTGACACCTCATAAAAGCAACCACCCTTACAGGGTTATGGTCAGTATATGTTAATCTCAAATGTTTTCATTTAATGTTTAGTTAATTTAAAGCTTTTGTTACAGAGAAAGTTGTGTTTTTTTTCCCGCTAGACTGCTAGTTGAGCTGTCTGACTGTCTCTGGTCAATTGCAGGATTAATCACTTAAGTTACATTGGAAGTTTGTTCTGAAACTGTTTTGTTTCCTTATGAAAAATATGATTCATATTTGTGAGAATTTGTTTAAGTGAATATGTCCCAAGCTATTGAGAAAATTGTGTTACTGCTAGTTTTGCCAATATTGTTGTTCTTATGATGGTTTGCTTTATGGGATTCTATTTTGACAGGATAATTTGTCTTTCCCTCTTATTTGCCCAGACTGGAATGCAGATGATGAAATTTTGCTTCTAGAGGTACTTCAAATTTATTTTGTGGGAGTAATGGTGACTAGTGGTTCAAAACTGTAAAGCATGTGTTCCAAGAAGAAATCTCTTACTTGTATCTGATATTTTGAGCAATAATTTTGTGGTTTTAGGGAATTGAAATGTATGGCTTGGGAAACTGGACAGAAGTTGCCGAGCATGTTGGAACCAAAAACAAAGAGTCATGCATAGAACACTATAGGAATGTATACCTGAATTCCCCGTTCTTTCCTGTTCCGGTATGATGGGCATCAAATGAAGCTGCAATGAATGCTTTTTATTATATTTATCCTCATAATGTATTTTACATCCTGACCTGTCTTATTTTATAGGATATGTCTCATGTTGTTGGGAAAAACAGAAAAGAACTTCTTGCCATGGCGAAAGGGCAGGGTGAAGACAAGAAAGGTTTGTCACGATCCATAACATCACATTCATTAGTTTTTAACTTAATTTCACTTGCATAGTATGCTGTTATAAGCAGACATGTCCCATTTACCACTTCTTTTGGATGACATGAGCTTGTTTCCTTTTACTTAAGTTTATGTGTCCAAATAATAGTATACCTGGTTGCCTACTGCAGATTGTCTAAATATGAATGTACCTCATGATGCTGTTATTTGCATAAAACATTTTGAGAAAAGGAGAATAAATTTGCATCATATGTGGCTTCTGATTATTTTGCATGATTGGCAGGTTTTTTTTTTTTGGTGACATTTTTATAATCATTGGTCACTTGTGATTGGCACAGGAATTTCCATGGCGGATCTTAGTATAAAGGCAGAATCTTCCTTTTCTCCATCTAGAGTCAAGTAAGGCTGTCATTTTTTATATCCTTTATCCCATGTCATCCCTATACCACATTCTTTGATGTCGATTTGTTGATTCAGGGTTGAAGATTCGCATAAAGCTGGCTCTGCTAATCGTTTGGCATCCAGTTTGAATTCAGGTATAGCAAAATAAGTTCATAGCTAGTTAGTTTTTCATGCATCAAGTTACATGTGTTCATCTTCTTTGGATCTCTAACTTTATATATTGCAGAGTCGGATGGCCCCTCGGGTAACACACATGCTGCAAACCAAAAGGCATCTAATGTGGGCCGTGGAAAAGGTGGTCCAGGAATCATTAAAATGGAAGGTGTGCATCTTTATATTTGGTCCTGAACCCCAATTAACTTCTAATTAATTTCTATCCTTTGGATTTTCATTTCCATAGAAAATTTAAAAAACCAACTTCTTGGAATAATACCTTTTACTTTTATTCCTATAGAAAAAGAGGTAAAGAATTTGTGTCTTTCTGCATGGTTTTTCAGCCTTAGCAATAAATTAAATTTGAGGAAATGTTGCAATTCTTCTTTACTAGTTACTAGTATAACTAAAACAGATTTTGTGAATGCTGAGGCAAGGTAAAGGGGGAGTAGCTTCTTGCCTTGAACTCTTGACACTTTAATATCTTTTCCTCAGTGATATTAGCTAACCTATCCACCATGCATATTCTTTGAGGAAATTACTGACACTGTTCTGTATTAAACTTCCTAATTCCTCTGTCATTGGCAGATTCTCAACTAGACAGAGATTTTGGAGGAAAAAAGCCTACTTCCTCTGGAAATGAAGGTCCTTCTTTAGTAGAATCGAGTGGTTATAACGCCAAAAGACAGGAATTTGATCCTGAATATGATAATGACGCTGAACAACTACTTGCTGAAATGGAATTTAAGGACACTGACACTGATGATGAGCGAGAGCTGAAACTACGGGTGTTGCGTTTCTATGCAAAAAGGTAAACAACCAATTTATTTTTATATGTTTCTCTTTCTGAATTATTTACAGTCAACCATTAAGAGTAATGACATTATCAGGGTATTGCTGAGCATTGCTCACACCTCATCTTTAAATTGAAAAATGTTGCAGGCTTGATGAAAGAAAGCGAAGGAAGGATTTCATACTTGAAAGAAATTTGTTATACCCAAATCCATTTGAGAAGGATTTTACACCTGAGGAGAAGGCAATATGTCGGAATTATGACTTATTCATGCGCTTTCATACTAAGGAGGAGCATGAGGAATTGCTTAGAACCGTTATCTCTGAACATAGAACTCGTAAAAGACTTCAAGACCTTAAGGTTTGAGACATGGATGGCTTTAAATTATTATTGACATTTACCTTTATTCTGTCTTTCGGAAAAATAGAAGCTTTTTGGGGGAGCATTTTGTTATCTTCATTTCCTTTCTGGATTTTGTTGTGTGGTTGAATGTTGGTAGAAACTGCTAGAGATGGACATTTTACTGCTTGTGGAGAGTAGGAAAATTTTCATGCTAATCAGTCTGGTTATACCATTTTTGAGGTGTCTTATGAGCATCTAAAGTTGAAGCATTCAAATTAACCTATCCTAGTATTAGACAAAGTTGCAAGAATTGTTTGCCTTAATATATCAAATCTTAGATTTGTATATTGAATGGAAATGGATGTTTGTTTATACCACGGTCGATATAGATTATATGATGTGCATACTGCATGCACAAATCAAGCAATTAGTACTGACTCTCACATTTGTAACACATGCTTTTGCAGGAAGCCCGGGCTGCTGGTTGCCGCAATTCAGCTGAAGCTGATAGATATCTGGCACAAAAGAGAAAAAGGGAAGCTGAAGAAAGTGCTCGTAGGACAAAAGAAAGTGCTCAGGGTGGCCCAAGCAATCTAGGGGTTTCTAATGCATTGATGTCTCCAGACTCTGCTGGCAAGGATTTGAGAGGAAGACCTGCAGGGCCTGCTACTTCTAGTTCTGTCAATGAAATGGACGTGACAGGATACTATGGGGCAGATTTACTTTCTGAATCGGTGAGCATGCAGTCCTTCCCCCCTCCCCCTCCAAATCTTCTTAAATTAGATTCCTTGTGACGGTGGTGTGATTCTGATAGTTAAATGCTGCTAATATTTTTCTACTGAGATGAGAAATTGCTGCTGAAAATCTCACATTGAGTAATGATTTGACTAAAATAGTGTATATAAGTTTGGGGGGGGGGGGACCCTCACCTTTTGATCTAGCTTTTAGGTTTATTAGGTTCAAATCCAAATCTAAGAATTACTTAAGCTTATATAGTACTGATTTGTTTTTGTTTTTGGATATTATACAGTGCCTTTGGCAAGTTTGCCTTATAAAATACAGTTCATTGATTTTCTAAAATCATCTGTATTTTCCTTGGCAGGAGAAACGTTTATGCTGTGAGCTAAGGTTGCCTCCAGCCATGTATCTAAAGATGCAAGAGCAGCTGTCTCTACAAATACTTGCTGGCACTGTCACTGCAAAATCTGATGCTCATCAATTGTTCAAGATGGATGCCATGAAAATTGACAGGGTGTATGATATTCTCATTAAAAAGGGGATTGGTTCCCCCTGAGGCCTCCCTTGTTTCTGATGTGTCACTTCATAGATTACTCTCTCCTACCCTCCCATAATTGAAATAAATTAGTCTTGTTTAACAAGGTTGATATAAATTTTGAAGTGCTGTATCAAGCTTTAGTAATGGGCTGAGTTAGATAAAGAGCAGACGATACACACAAGTTAAACATGGTTTTATCTCACATCTCTTATGCTTCTCTCCCTACCCAACTGACCAACTCCATGAATGTGGTTGCATTTGTATGGAGTGGATAGACATGGGAAGTTAATATGAATGTATTATGTATTATTATGTAGACAAGGTCAAGGTCTTGATGCAAAAATTGGAAATGTAGACTCAAAATTTGTTTATTCAGACTTCTGTATTTCTCCATAGTTTCTACAACATTCTAGTTTTTAGGGTACTAAAACCCTTGATGGCTTGTTGCACATTTATTGGTTACTTTATCTTACAATGTAGGTTCAATTGTGTTTATAACCTATGTAGTTTGTATTATGTCAGATTTTAGCTCAAGTTTTTTAGCCAAATAATTCTTATTTTTAAAATTAAATAAAGTTAGGTTTACCATAAATTTTCTTCTCTAAATATTCATATTATTGTTTTTTATTCAAATATTTGGTGGTTTATTATAACTTTATTTTTTTCCTTTAACCAAATACAACCCTAGTTTGGAGCATGTGAGAAGGTCAGGTTAAAGGCTAAAAGCATCTAAGTGAATAGCAAAAAGTAAGCTTAAAATAATGCTCGAGTAAGTAACTTGGATAAGGCATAAATAAAACTAGAATAAAAAAAAAACAAAACAAGAAAAATAAATGTATAGGAGTCACAGCTATGTAAACCACATTAAAGCATTTTTGTAGTATATTAAATGTTGTAGAAATAGACAAAGGTTGATGACAAAGGTTTGAGCTGCACACTTTGAAAATATAAACTTTTAAATCTTGAGAGGGGTGATTGTTCAAAAAGACCTTCTAGTTAAGATATTATTTTTTTTATCGATAAATATTAGTTTATTAGAATGTTAGATTTATTAGCTGTAGAGAAGATATTGAACTTTCGATCTTTTTTCTCTTGTTGAGATAGTATGTAGCATTCGATATAAGAAATGATTTTATTTTCTTAAGAAAGTGACATGAGAATGAAAATTTATCATATTTAATAGAAGACTAAAAATATCTTTTTGAAAATGTTAATTTGTGTATGAGTTATAATCAGAAAAGACTTCCTCTTGATAATTAACTGCAAATATATATCAAAGAAGATTTTATTCTAGGAAGTTATATACAATTAACAACAAATGTAAAATATAAAAAATCATAATAAAATATTTAATTAACAAGACACTGAATTTTATTATAATTAAAATAATTTTACTCAATTTTTGTTATCTGAAATCAAAATCAAGCGTGTAAACCTAAAAAATAAATAAAAACAAAATAAACTAAACTAACTTTTTTTAAAAGGAAAGTGAAAAGAAAACTTACAAGACATCACTTTGACATCACTAAAGTGAAGATAATTTTATCTAATACAATACCTATTAAAATATATTTAAATATTAAGATATCTACTAACATATATTTATTAAAATTTAAACGTTAATAATTAATAATGTATTAAAAATTCAAATACTATAAAAATACTCATAAATTATAAAATGTAAATTTAATAATCATGCAAGCCACCGGAAACTAAGTTAGTTAGCTTTAAACGTTAATTTTTAATAACTAAAAAAAATTAAAAAACTAGTCAGGAATCTTATTTTTTAAACTTTCATTTTTGAAAAAGGTGGTTTAACTTAGAATGAAAATTTTTCCTATATCAAGCGTCACCTCAAGGGTTAATTTTCACAACAATGAGTAAATCAAGACAAAATAAAATAATGAAAAATAAATATTATCACATCCTTAATGCACTAGTTCATGAAAACCATCCACGAAGACCTCTTGAATTTTTTACCAAGTCAACTTAATCATGGAATCCCATAATTATTTTTTGTTGCAATTTCATTCCTACAAGTCAGCTCAAAAGCCACTTTAGATCCCCTAACTAGTTCAAGTTGAACCAAACCACTTAAGCAAATAAAGCTCTACTTACACCTATTTCCCCCATTTACAAGAAAAAAAACGAGGCTTTATTTAAGAAAATTAAGTGACTAAGACTTGGACGATAAACACGCCTTTGGTTAAAACATTTATCCCCTCTTAAATTGAAATAGAAGAATCTAGACATGGCGGCAGATTTTGTAATTCTGTAATCTTGTAAGATTCATGGTCAAAGCCCAAACTACTGAAAATAAGAAAATTACAAATTTTACTCATGGGCTAACTCTATGCAGTTTCAACTGATATGTGCAGTTGCTCATTTACCAACCACATGACCTAACATGGACCCTAAAATATACTATATATTAATATATCATTCTATAGAAGTTGATCTCATGATAACCCAAAAACCATAAGCTATAATGCTATACACTACTATTATCCTTAAGTCAAACTTGAAAACCATTATCCTCCTGCATGCATATATAACTACCTCAGGGCTTCTCATTCTGTTTTATATACAACTTGATTTCCACCTTCAGGTATAATCAGTAGGAGAGCAAAAAATTCCCCATTTAGCTCTATCTTATATTCATCATGCAACTTGTATTGCTTCTGCTGCATCGAGTTTTGATTCAGAACAATCGAAATCTTCCTCACTATCATCTTCATCATTGTCAGCATCAACGTCAACATCATTGTCAGTGTCACCATTATTGCCTCCACCTGAGTACTTATCCTTGTGTTCATTTAAGGCCAGAAGTGTCTTCACAGCCTTGTCAGCTTCATCATCGCAGCCATCACCAGAGTTGTTATCCTTGTCTTCATGAATGGCATAGAGTGGCTCCCTCAAAGTTGTTATTATATTTTCCAGGTTAACAGGTGCTTCCAAACCAGATAATTCTGGCTCAACCTTCTTAGCAACTTCAACTTTGGCACTTGGTGTTGGTTTACTTTCTAATATTGCAGAGCAATCAGACATAGATCCATCTACCACTGCAGAATTAGCTGACATCCTGATGCTGGACCTGGCATTTGAAGATAAATAGCTGCAAATGTCGGGCTTTCCCTGTATATCAACCCACCTGTTATTGATCCAATCTCGGGAAATCCGAATGTTCTTCTTCTCGACCTTTAGAAACCTCTCTTCGCCTAAAGAGAAAATCATATTACCATGAGATATCTAACCCAAACAAAACACGATTCATAAACTGTGCCAGTGACTATAGCACAAGATAATTAAAGAAATAAAAATGTATTCATCTTACCAGGGGTATAAACCTGCAGGACTCCATCCCCACAGACATTAACTGCAGTCACGACACCTTCCCACCATCCATCACACCACCAGGCATCCACTGGTGCTCCAATCTCAAAAGTATGACCTGTATTATATTCAGGAGGGCATAGTCGAACTGTTAGGCGGCCCGAACTTCGCATACCCAATTTGTCAGGAGCTGCCACTCTAGACGCAGGGACCCATTCCTACAAAGTGTGAACAACAGGACTGAGAACCATACCCTTCCCTTCACCAATAAGGCTCAATAGACAATTAAGGAGATGATTGGACTTCTACGTCCAAAAATCACCAGATTCAGTATTTCTACAATGTTAGAAAAAATAGATAGATAAAATAAAGAGAAAATAAACATAAGTCATTGCATACCTCTAGTTTCTGTGGTCCGTCTATATCCAGCAAATCATCATACTGGACCTTGAGCAACCTTGGAGACATACTCAAGATTTTACATCTAAACCAGCATCCTCTGATGCCACTATCTTGACAGAGAACCTCTATCTTTGCACCAACCTGAAAAGACAGTTGAGGCTTTGGTCCAATAACCTTAATACCCAATGTTTTTCTTGATAGTTTTAATTTTAAACTAGGGTGTTTTGGTTCACATTTTGTCATTTCTTTCACAGGAACAGAGATTTGCAGACAAGAAAAACCCTTTTCAAGTACATGATCCTTAGAACTTCTATTCCTCTTATTGCTGGACCTTAAAGCATCATCTTGAGTGAAGTTCTCATCATCATCTGTGCGCGATTTTTCAAACTTTGCCTTTCTCTTGGAGAGAGTAGGACTATTCAAACTAGAAAGAACAGTTTGGTTACTATACCCACGCAACTTTGTAAGTGTGAAGGGCTTAAGCTTATTGTTCTTAAACTGCCTAAAGCACATATGGATCTCAGATAAAGAGGTATGAGGCACAGCAGCTAGGTATTTCTCATAATGCTTAGGAGTCAAAACTGTTGCAGGACCATTGACACACTCAGCACTAATCACCTGCACATGAGGTGTGATGAAAACCTCTCCCTCTTGCAGATTCAGCTGTGGAATCACATGCTTAACTTCCTGACCATGGTGAAACCACCGTACCTTCACTTTTTTTTGTCTCTTCTTGTCTTCATACATATCTTCCACGTAACCAAGATAGTGGTTTTCTTCTTCAGCCATAATATATACAAATGAATGAACCTAAATTTTAGAAGAAATATCTTGAGAATAATAAAAATTAAGCCCCCTCCAAAAACAGGAAAAGTAAATGATACCAAGAAAGTGGGGGGAAAAATTGATATAATGGAAAATGAAATAATTTTCTCACATTTATGGTTGTTCCATTCCTGCAAAACCCTGAGTAGTGCTTCAGCTGTTTAGCACAAAACCAAGAAAAGCCTGACCATTGAATATCAGAACTTTGGAATTTTAGTTTCCTAGAAATCTGCAGTACAAAAAAAAGGTATGGCGAATAAATGCATAAAGATAGAAAGGAAAATATAGAGAGATGAATTTAATTACTTGCAATTTCCATACCATTTTATCAGGTAAAATTCTATTATTGACATTGATCCCAGACGTTAAAATCTTAAGAGATTCAACGGCTTGTGCTGAATCATCCAACTGTACACCTGTCACACAAAGATTATGGCTGCTCAAAATGTTTTCTATCCATAACTACAGAAAAAGCTGTTAAAAAAGAATTGGCAGATCAAGTTGTAGCTAAATAAGGACAAAACAAACAACAAAAATATCCACTGGATGAAAAAGGAGATTTGTCACGAAAAAACAGTAATTCAGTTTGGCATCAAAAGGTCTAAACCATTTTATTTGGACTAAAGGATCACTAAAATAACCACATTAAGATGTTGGCATCCAACTGCAATTCAGTTAGTTAAGTTAACCTTTGGTTCCTCTTTGCAACAATTTTAAAATTTAAACCATTGGTCTTCTCAGTATTTATACCTACATACAATACAGTTCATACTGTATAAGACATTCATCTTGCCTTCTAGGAACAACCAAAATAGTGAATTAGCAGGGCATATCAAGTAGAAATGGATTAAACCACAATCCTCATTGTTAATGAAAGGTTCTCATGCATTTTGAACCTCGGAATAGGCTTAAAGGCCACACCAACATGAAATGTCAAGTTCAACATCAATTAGATTCTTTTTTTTCTAAGAAAAAATTGTTCTTAAAACTGATTCAGGAAACAGATTGACATAAATTACCCAACACAATACCTTACTCATCTTCATAGACACACAAACTCGAGACAAAAAAAAAAAAATCTTACCAATTGATCAAAGGACATCTTATAAAATCTTTCTTGCTATGTAAAATTAATATAGGCTCACATCCAAATGGAAAGAGGAATAATGCAAGGGTGGCTATGTGAGGACCCCATCAATATGGGTCTTGGGAAGGGACAAATGTATGCAGCCTTACCCAAATGTGGGGACAAGCTGTTTTTATGACTACCGTTAAAGTTAAGAACTACATTTGTTGAGGGGTTTTAGATAAACATCATTAACTTTAACAACTACTATAGTACTACCATTGTTGCAAGGCTGCAACCCTACCAATGCATCATGGCTCAAGCAAAAAAAAAAAAGAAACAAAAAAGAAAATCGATAGGTTTCGATGGCAATTGCTAATCAATCAGCAAAACATGATCACACCATGCTTAGTGCTTTGATCTTAAAACAAAATAGGAATGAAATAAAAATGGACAAATCCATAGATCTAAAACACAGACAGATAACAAAAATCACAGTGTGGCACTGAGGGAAAAAGGAAATAAATCAAATTGAACAGTACCCAGTTCTTCAAGCACTAAACTAGCCCCAAAAAACATCTCTGTTCTCTCTCAGCAATCTCTGTTCTTTACTATTAGTGAGGCAGCAATATCAAAGAAGCAAAGGAATGTGACATTAAATACTGAACAAAATCTGGTCAAAGAACTTGTTAAACCAATGATTTAGTGACATTTGTAAGTTCCATTTTAGGTGGGAGTGAGGAGCAGGTTGGTAAGGGAGGGAGGTTGGGCCTAGGGCCAATTGAGCTACAATCCCATAAATACATGCAATTTCGGGTGATGTAATGTAAGAATTGCTTCTTTTTATATTTTTTCCTGTAGTGATTTTAATGTAAACCCCAATTGTATTAAGTAGTCACGTAAATAGCACATGACAGTGGCTATCAATCAAAGTTTTAGACAAGACTAGTATTCTTTGGGCTGAGACTGGTATTATACAGAGTAGTTAATAGAGCACTATAACAGCGCTGTCATGTTGTGGGATGGCCCCACTACTTGGAACTGAGGCATGTCATGTCTGGCTGTCTCATGTGGAGTGGTGCGAATTGCAGCAGTTTGCGACCTTTGTTGTCACTATTTCAAATATGGGGCTGAAGACTGTTTTACCCCCAACTGAATGCTGTTTCAAGCTTTTATAGCAGGTAAAATTGGAAAATCAGACAATTTTAAGATGACTTGTTTTAGGTTTCTCTTACATTTGTTTGTGTGCCCCTGCAAGTGTAAGCCCTAGACTCTGTAGAGCTCTTTTCCGCACTCCCCTGCGAGTTTAAAGCATGACTCATTGTTGCATGCTGCCGTGAAGACTTTTCTGGCCAATTTCCGGCATCCAGACTCTGTTCTCACTGGTTCTCAAATATCCATCCCTTTTCCGACCAATTATGGGCGATTTCTTCACTGTTGTGGCCTATTCACAATCAACATTTCATAAAACCAACTACTCTCTTTCTTCTCTGTTCTGTCTTCAATCTCTCTAAAAAAGTCAAAACAACAATGACTTCTTTTTAATTTTAGGTACTTTTTTCTTTATTATTCAGCATATATACATGAGTAGTATAAATTTATGGTTAGGGTTTAGGGTTCAAAATAACGGCCATCCTGCTATCCCTCTATGAAGTTTTTGGGGTCGGACACTCCGTTTTGCTATTTGGGATTGACTACTATGGTATTATACAAGTAAACCAAGAATAAATATATGAGTGGCTTCTCAACTCTAGAATCCTAGTTCTTTTATCATTACCTCAATCATCCTCATTCTGTCACAACTCACAACTCACAAGGCTCATGGTTTTTTTCCCGCCTGCTTTGCTTCATAATGGTAGCAGGCAATAAGGCCCAATGATGTCTCTAAACCATGTCAAGTGCAACTATAATGTAATATCATAATGTATTAAATACAATACCAGATATAATTTATGTTCCCAAGAAAAAAAAAAGAATGATTATTTGATTGCAAAAGTAATGTGCAGTTTTATATATTACATTAGCAAAATGACAGGCCAGAAATTAGAATAACAAACCAATCACGGCTACTCACACATTTATTCACTTACCATGGAAACAACAACGACAAATACTAACATGGTGATTGTTAATCATCCATAATAACATATTAGAGAGGAAAAAAATAGCATATAAATTTCATATGATTGCACTTAAGTTAACACAAATAAAATATTTGATATGGTAACAACACTAATTTAAAATAAACCAATTTACTCTTCCAATAAATCATAAAATATCTCTGATTTCCAAAAAAAAATCACCTATCAATGTAAATGCTCAATATGAAAGTCCAAAGACAACATCCCACTAACAAGGTGCGTGTAAATACAACTTTCGCGTAAGTGGTAATGCAGGCAAGAATGATGTAAACTGTATGATTCACACAGCACAGACTTGAACAAATTCCTAGAAAAGATAAACTCACAGGAAATACAGTTACGCAATTAATCCGTACAAATCTTATAGCTTTCAAGAGAAAACACAAAACAACCATTAACGGCTGACAATTAACGACAACCAAGCCTTATTCCACTAGGTGCAGACAAAAACCATCATGATAAAATTCCATGAGCCAAAAACCATGCACACAGTAGCATTCATCACATGCATCTGTAATTAACACGTCATAAAAACCAAATCACCCAAAACATGAAAGACACAAGATTGAACGCTGAAAACCAAAATGCGTGCATACGGAGTGTACAATTCCATGAGACCAAACAAACAAGCCAGTCGACGTGACCATGCAGGCAAGAATGGCAAACTATATAACTCACGGCACAGAATTGACCAAATTCCTAGAAAAGACAAACTCATCATAGGAAGCACAGTTACGCGATTAATAACAACAAGCCTTATAGCTTTCCAGTGTCAGTGTACAAGACACTGGTTCATGACCGACAACTAACAACAACCAAGCATTATCACATTATGCCGGAACAAGGTTTCTCAAATCACAGTCACATTCACAGGCCACATTGATGTTGTGGTCAATTGTTGACAAATGTAGCTACAATTGCTATTGTGGGTATACCAAACACCCTAAAGCTCTAGCTGAAATCACATTAACAGATAATTTTTCGAAAACATTAGTTGGGCATAACAAACAACCTTCATGATAAAATCCCATCAATGCTGACAGTAGCAACATTCAGTGCATGCATCCACAATGAAACACTTGATAAAACCAAACAAACCACCGTAAAACACGAGGTATTGGAGCAAAAAGCCTAGCTACCTGCATGGTGTGACCGATTGCGCGAGACCAAACAAGTGAGCCAGTCCACAACCTCTCGGCGTGCCCTCCATTTGAAAGCATTGATGGGTTGTGTGGATCCATAAGCCTGCAAGAAATGGTCAGGGACAACATACATCATGTGCCTCACACTCCTCTCAGTCCCCACAACAGCAAGCACCGAATTCCCCAAAGCGTCCTTCAGGTAAAAGTGAATCACTCGGTTCCCACGCTCCTGACATATCACCTGCTCCTCCCACGTCACGAAAACACCGCCACAGCCACCACCACCACCAGACATTCTTAAACCTACGATGGGTCGTTCCGAGACCGACGTGAATTGGACTAGGAAAAACCCTAACACGCCACACCGCCCCCCTAACTTAAAACCATTCTACAATAACAAAACCTGAAAAAGAAAATAGAAATAATAATTATAACAAAAATGAAGGCGCAAAGTAAAAGGGGATCAGGTTCTTGAGAGAAAGAGAGTGAGACGTCACCGAGAATTGAAGAGAGAGAGTGAGGTCCGAGGAAGCGGAAGTGAAGTCATACAATGCTCGGGGAAGGGGGGGAGAAAAAAAAAAGAAGACAACAAATGTTAAAGAGCATTCATTGTAGTGTGTAACTAGGAGCGGGACGAGGTTTGTTTGTGTGACGAAACGAAAGCTGAGATTTTGCGAGGTGGGGCCAGCTGGGTTCAATGGAGAAGAAACCAGAAGACCCAGAGAGAAAAAACAAAACAAAACAAAAAAGAGACTCAAAAAGAGTCTTTGTTGAGGGGTTTGGGTCCGTTTTTTTGGGCAATGGGGCAGAGAGGAAAGGGGTTTGGGTTTGGAGCTGCTGTCAAGTGAGTCACCTTTCTCTTCACTTCTTCTGTTTCTGTGCCATGTGGTGACTGGTGAATGAATCAACGGGGGAGGGGAAGAGAGAAACAAGGAAGAGAAGAACCAAACCAAGAACCCCAGAGGGTATAATGGGAATTGTATTTCTTTCTCTTTTGAGGGATATTCCGGTGCAGCACATGTATTCTTTTCACTGACACGTGGCATTTCCCATGGAGTTGTGTGCGATTCTATTTGACTACTCTCCTCCTTCGTAAGCCCCATGCCGTTATCTTCTTTTTAATAAATCTATTATACCTTTTTTTATGATGAAATTTTAATTTATATTAATTTTGTATTTGTCTAATGTTTTGCGAATATTATGCTCTAGGGATGGTGATGTGGCTCTAATAGAGACCAAATGATGATGGAGTGATGATCGTCATCACTTTGATATAGTAATATGTAAGGATGATCATTTGTAGAACTTTGACGTTGAAAATCAAGAAAATTTTAGAAGTGCATGTTTCTCATCAAAAAGTAAGAATCATATCAATTTATGTGTTGAAGAGCTATTCTAATGACTCAAGACAATAATGTTAGGACAAAAATTAATTATGTACGATATAAGGTTTTGACATTGGAACGAGGGAGTGGCGGTGAAGTTAAACAAAAAAACTATGGTCAATATGAAATTGATACATACAAGTATGAATCATATCCAAAACAACGATAAACATAATGTTGATAGATATTTGGGTTCTAGTTTACTTATCTAGGCACCTCAATTTTAACAAAACATATTTATAAGTTATAAAAACAAAACTTAAATGATCTGTATCCTAGGTCTTGGAGCAAGGTATTATAATCACATTGAAATATTTACGTAATTGGTATATAACCCTCAAAACTTAAGAATAACGATGCAATTGTTATGAGCATGTGTCCATCAATAAATGATATCGTCATTTTATATAACTTCCTTAGATCTATTGGGTCAAAAAATAAGAGAACTTTTATTTTTTTCATTTAAAGAATTTTAATTAAATGTGGCCATATTTATTAAGTATTGTCACTTTTGTTTCCTTTATTTTGTAATTTTACCTTTAGTTTAATTTTTTAATCATTAGAATATTTTATTTTATCATTTTCTCTTATATGAAATAACAATTGTTAAAATAAAAAATTTAAATCCTCAAGTAAATTTTGGTACTTCGAGAGAATAATTGTTCATTTTGACTGAAAGGATATCCGAAGTAACCAATGTAATAAGTTTAATAAAATAAATTATTTCATATAATATATAGAGAGACATATTTTATGAAAAATCTTATGAGGGTGAGAGGATTATATCTAAAGCGTATAAGCATATATGGAGGGTTAAGATTTAATGTAAAAAACTTACATGATTTTTTGAAAATTCATATGACTTTATAAGTGATCATATGATTGAGACTATTATAATAAATTTCATTAAATAATATTTTTTTTAATTCGTGTTGATTCTAATGTCTCTTACGCATATGATTCTAGGATGTTTTGTTGTAATGGTCAAATATCGCATTTTTATCTTGGACTTAGTCTGAACCCTAATCCCAATCTCAAACCAATTAAAAACACAACAACCTCGACCCTCTTCCCCTCTTTCAAAATCATACATAAACTTTGAAAAAATGTGATGCATGGACATCACCACCAGCGTCATGACATCCCCACCACCTCCTTGGCAACGTTGACCTTGAACACAATACTTAAGGCATCAACAACGTCGATTAAAGGTTGGTAGTTGTGGACGACGTCCTCTTGCATTTGGGCAAATGTGGTTGACATTGATGTGAAAAAGCTTGAGTTCCTTGTCGAGGTAATCACGCGTGAAGAAGAGAGTTCATTGGAGATGTATGATTGTTGTGATGTCGAGCGTAAGTCCGAAGATAGTTAATCATATGTAAGTCAGTTAACTATACCAAATTACCATCGAGGATATGCAAAAATGTTTTATTTTTACATGAACGAAGTTAATACTAAATTTTTGTTGAGGAAAAAATAATACTTTTTTAAATATTACAGGAATCCAAACATATTTTACTCTTAATAAAATTATAGGGGCATACATAGTAATTTTACTTATTTTACACACATGGACAAACAGAAAAGATGATCTATTGCTATGTTTGTATTTTCTCTCTGTATTTTTGTTTCTCTAATAAATATTTTGACTTGTTTAAGAAAAGAATTGATTAAATATTTTCTCTAAAAATTGGTAGTTGATGAACTTCTCATTGAGTTTGACTCTATTTTTAAAAATAATTTTTGTGATGATTTTTAGTCCTTAATAGTGTTGAGTTTAAATATTTTACATATGTGTGTTTTGTGATAATTTGTAATCATCCGAAATTGTATTTTTGTTATCAGAAATAACATTGTTGAAGGGGAGAGACTAAATTCAAGTGTTTTCAAAGTCTGAGGACTAAAATAATTGATTCAAAAGTATAATCACTAAAATAATTTCTTTCTGAATATATAACGATAAAAATACATTTTATCCTTAATTAATCTCATTGAAAATTTCACCAAGCCCACCTAGTAATCGACCAATCTCACATTTGTAATTGATGAATCTCAAAACTATATTAACCAATTCATGAATTAAATTAATTATTTATTCTTTTATTAGATTGATTCATTTGAACCATTAAATAAAATATATGTCCAACAATTTTGACAGGGAAATGACAAAAAGAGAATTAGGATCTGAACTAATTTTCACAGCGTAGCATGTAGGGTAATGCTGAATCGGTATCTGAATTTAAGAATAGTCTACGAATACGACATCCTTAGTTAAAAAAATTGTTCCAAAGGGCATACATACTTTATTAAAAATTAACTTGGCCAAGTTACAATGAAGTAAAGCCTATATATCCATAACCTTAAGGAGTTATTTGAATAAAGTAAGATAAGGTTTTGTAGATGATAAATTACAGGTTCAAACTTTCATTTGTATTTTTGAAGTGAGATAAATACAATTTGCGAGGTACAGTGGTATATATAAATGTTCTTTAAATCTCGAGGTTTTTCTTACCTTGAATTGGAATGCCATTAAGAAAAGCACTAAATCGATGATAGAATGTGTTTATAATTTTTGTAATCATACTTTAAATGATAAATAAACCGTTATATAAAAAGTATTGCAAAACTCAAATCTATATTAAAGTATTAAAGGCAGTTGACCTTTTCACAAATTTGGAACCCAATTAAGAAAGGACAAGATGGTGGGGAATGCAAGGTGGTAGGTTCCACACCCTTTACTACATTGAGGGCAGGGAAAGATAAGGCATGAAGAAGATAAGGTTTGGTGTATTGTAGGTAGAAATAGTATAGTTGCTGTCAACAACACCTTCATTTTCATCCACAAAAGGGTCAGTGGTATATATTGCACAAGTTTAATGTGACACTGAGAAGCCGAAGAAGATGAAAAACCTTGCTTTGATAAGAGTACTTTCTCACATTCTTAGGTTCTCCAATGATCAATCCATCTCTTTCTGCTCTATTCATTTCCCAAATCCATTAAAGTACCAGGAATAGTCTGGGATATGGGAAAGAATATAATTCAAACACTAGCTAACATCTAAATTTTTTTCCATCAGTGTGAGTGATGAAAATTTTCAACTGTGGAGTCTGGCACTTAAAAAATGGGAATTCAAGGCTTGATAACCCTTGCTTTCTTGGGTCCTGGCTTCCAAGGGCCCAGTTGGGGAAGAGGTTTGGACAACTTCAGAATTTTTTTTATCATTAAAGACATCTTCCAATCAATAGTTAGAAAACTAATTCCTTTCGAGGTATAAAAATTACCAAAATAACTTTTGTATCTCTCAACAAAATTTTCTTAATTTACATATTCAGGAATCAAATCTTGACAACATGTTTAAGAAACCCTGTTATATCACATATATGTGTTGAATCTTATTGGTAAACAACCTCGGATCCATGATATGCATTGTTTTGAGTTGCTTTAGCAACCCCATTTCTGCTATTCTCATTACAGTTATCTTTAGGGGCAGGGCAATACATGCACTGTTTCCCAATTGGTGGTGCTACTTATTTCATGGATACTATCCATACTAGATAGTTGGAACTTGTTTGTAGTTATCTTAGAGTTCTTCATCCTTGGTCTGAATTTTTATAATGATGATGTTACTCATAGCAAAATTTAGAATTTATGAGAGTCAAAGAAGAAAATGGAAAAATAAAAATAAAAATGAGTGTAAGAATGACAATGGTTAAGGTATAATAAGATACCATATTATCCACCTTCATACTCGAATTTTAAAAAATAATCCATACTCGCCTTCATATTTATACTGTTAATAACTTTTAATTTTCATCTTCATAATATATAAATAAATAAAGTTTTCTAATATATTATGATACAATTTCATTATTTAATTAACATTTTAAAAGAATAGCTTATAAACATAATTTAAAAACGAAAATATTGTAATTTAAAACATTAAAGTATAAATAATAATAATAATAACAGTTTATCTCGATTTCTATCTTTAATTTAAAACGAAAATATCTCGACTTGATCTTGTTAGTTGAGAAACAGATTATACAGTATCCAACTCAAATAACAAGATAAAATAAAATAAAAAATTTTGTTTTTCTGCTTTATCAGTTTCGATTTAATTCAAAATCATTCTATCATCTCTATTATTATCACTCTACATGTTTGGTTAATTGGTTTATTGGTTGAAGCCAGAATGAAACAAGAATATAGCAGCCCATGAAAGATTAAGCGGTAGCGGCGTTCTGATTCATCTCAATTCATTAATTTATTCGTCTCATATTTAAGAAGTTTTTTTTTTCCTGATATATTTAAGAAGTTAATTAAACTTAGACTCTACAGTGTATTTTTTTAATTTTTTATAAATAAAACTTATAAGCAATTAAATACTTAAAAAAATCTATGACTAATAAACCGTCAACATTAACAAAACACATAAGTTAGTGTTTGAAATTGATCACAAAATTCAAATAATATTTTTTTAAAATTAAAAAATAAAATATCTTAATTAAAAAGTTTTTTTATTATTTTTAATTAGAATATTTCGTCTTTCACTTTTAAAAATCTAGTATTTTAATCCTTCTAAAATAATCTTAACTTCTTTTAGCTTCTCATCTTTTTCCCGCTTTTCTTCTTCCTCTTTTGTTTTCGATATGATTTTCATCTGTCTTCTATATACATTCTTTTATCTTCTATAAGCTTTTCGTTTTTGTTCTTCTTTCTCTTCTATCTCAACACATGCTACTTCTCTTGTCGACGGTATGTATGTGTGCTTCTTTCTTACTTTTTTATTCTTGTATTTCAATGCTCGCTTCTTCCTCTATTTCATATTAAAATATGTGCATCGCAGAAAAAATTAGTTTTAAAAATAGACTTAAATAAATTTTAATTTTTAATAAGCATTCAATTTTTGTGTTTATTTTTTAATAAATTTTTATTTTTCGTTAAATCTTCAATAAAATAATAATTTTATTTTTGATCTTTGACATTTTTTTAGTCTCCCATAAGTTAGCGAACTTTGTGTTTGCTTCTCGATAATTTTTTTACTTGTAATTAGAAAGCTATTAGCATTATTGATATATGACGTCACGGGTCATGGGTGTCATGTTATTACTCAATGCTCAGACACGCAACATTAGAAATCATGCAAGGCAAATATCATCGAATATTTATAATTAGTGAAATAATTAAAAGTTTTAAACTCTTAATATGTTAAATGCTATATTTTTATTTCTTAAATAATTCTTTAACAAGCAGCATCCATATAGAACTATCATTGATAGAATCATAGAACCTATTCGGGTCAGCCATAATTAGTTATGAGAGTTTGAAAAACATCCACGAAATTCTAACTTCAATAGGACTTATTATAGATTAAATAAAATAAAATATTGATAACAAATAAACCAACAACCACCCAAGGCAACATGTCCTAGCATCCCCACCCACATATTCATAACTCCCAGTGCAAGTAACAGCCAAATTTCAAACATGACATAAAATATACAAATACTAAATGCATAGCTAGACATATCGTATGGGATTCTTAATTTACTTAATTAACGCGTGTAATCCGCAGTTTTTGTCTTACACGGGTCAATGGTCATAATGATTAATGTGCATCTTCTCCTATATACACTGGTTATGTCCATGCATATTTGGTTTAAGCAAAGTACTTGTAATTAAGTTGATTCCCATCTCTTATATATAATTCTGTTTCTTATAGGAACAGAGAAAATAATAGAGGGTGAGAAATGGCTCTCAGATGGGTTCTCTACTCAGCTTGCCATGTTTTGGGGTACCCTATGAGCAACACTGAAGAAGAGGCGGAGTGCAAAAAGGGGTTGTGCCTTGCAAACAATTTCAATGAGGTTGATCAATACTACCCTTCTTCAGGGTTTCAAATGCCACTTCACTATCCACGCTACACCAAACAAGACTATGAGAGCATGGAGGAGTGGACTGTGGACTTGCTTCTTAAGCAATATGGGTTAAGTTTCAAGGGTACCCTTCACGAGAAGAGAGCTTTTGCAATGGGAGCATTCTTGTGGCCGGATCAATATTGAATGAGTTTTTCCCTAAAAGTCTTTATGCTAATAAATTGTTTGCAATGTAGACTTGTGAAGAATTACCGAATGAGTCTCTCCTCAGAGTCTTAGTATGTCATTGACGTCCCGTCCAATAATATAATAATATCGAGGGTCTCTCTTGGTTCTACCACTTTTATGCATTAAAAAAATGCTACAATATTTACTAGTTTCAAGTTTAATTTGTGTACTTGACTGTGGCATGAAACACACGAATAGTTCTCTATCTTATATTGATAATACCGTAATGAATGTGCCTATATTATTTTTCCACGCTTGTATTTGTTCTTCTACTTATTTATGTATCATAGTTATTGATTGTTTGCGTTCCTTTCTGGGGTTGATGATGGTGATACATGTCGCCAATGTGGCAGTTCTGTTTCCACAGAATGCACTATGTATGGCTAACTCGTGCTTGTTTACGCATCTGGTTGGCAATTATTGGCTTCTTGGCTAGTTTACATGTGGTGAAATGGGGGTGTGAATATATCGTAATCAAACACAATTTTTTCTATTCCTTACACGAAGAATTTCGGTATTGATTGTAAACAAAACACACTAAACCAATTACGTTGCTATTTCGCAGAAAGCGTCAATGGTGATTTGAATAGATAGACAAATAAAATCTGACCACTAAATTTTCATGTTATTTCATCTAATCATTTGGGCAGAGTTGTAGAACATGATGAGCACCCCAACTCAACTTGTGAAGAAAAAAACATAATGTCTTAAGTTATAAAATTCACTTGGAGTAAAAGAAAAACAAAGAAAGAGAAAACTCATAAATTTGATTCTATCCATTAATAAAAAATTAATAATTAATTATTAATATTTATTGATAAAAAAAGCTTAACATATATAACTATAAACAGAGACTTCCCATTTATGAACTTGTTAGGAAAGAGTTACTTGGACGCTATGGTTATATTTGTTGTGCTCGAGACAATAAGTGTGGAGGGAATTGGACAATAATGGATGAGTGTGCATGATTCAAGGACTGAAGGCTCAAATATTTGGTTTCATGGTGTGGTTGCTTCCAATGGGAGGGGTTGCATCGACGAACAAGACACGTGGTCACTTATGATAAAAAAAACTTTGGGCTAGAGAAGCTTCATTGATGATTAAACTATAATTAGTGCCTACATCCACAAGTTTTTGTAGTAGTCTATTATTGTACCCAAAATATCTCAATAATTATGGAATGAGTACGTGGTCCTAACATAGTGATCAGTTCATCGGAATAAGAACTATTACTTGCGTATTGCCGGAGAATATTTCTCCAGTTCTCTTCCCTTTGCAATGTTTTGAGTTGCCATTCTATTTATAAATGTAAGCTTTGTTTTTTAAATTGACATGTGTTACAAAGTTGAACAAGTATAGAAACAATCGTCAATATCTTTTTCGACCCTATACAAATGTGCAATGAGATCGATTTTCATTACGAATGCATTAATGCATCTTTCAATTATTTGATCTAAATATTAAAAATTTGAATTACTTAGGAAAATTTAATAATATTTTGTGTTCCACCAACATTCCTCTTATTTTTTCTTCTAAAACCAAATAAAATAAGGAAAGCCTCTTTCTTCACTTCTCTCCCTCTATTTTTTTCATTTTTTTATCTTATTTATTTGTTCGATCTCCTAGCTTTCCATTTGATTTACGATACCAAATGTATGTTCCAATTGTCAAGGACATTTATTTTACCTGGAACCCCTTCTAATTTCCTCAAGAAAATTTATAATTTTCATTAATTTTCGTTTTTTCATTGACCTTTACATATGAATAGCAAACTTTAAAACATGATTTTTTAAAAGTTTAAGAAAAAACAAATTTAAATTCCAATTATTAGAACAAATTAAAATAATAAGTTATAAACAATTTATATTGATTTTTATATATATGTTTATATACTTTATCTTATCGATAGTTAACTTTTCCTAAAATAAAAACTTAATTTAATTAATGTAGTCAAATAAAAATTAAAGACAAAAAGCATGAAACAAATGGTAACACAGAAATACTAAGGCAGGAGTTGTCGTAGCCCTCAAATGATAATGCGAAATCGGGTCCACGAATTTCAGAATGCTCACAAATTATTGAGCTACAGTACAGTCCTACGTATTGTATTGAGGGAAAACACGAAATCATTTTTTTCTTTTACCTTGCTTATATTAAGAGGTCATGACGAACAAAGGTGACACCTAGAACCTTCTTTTAATCTCTTTTCCAAACGACACAGCATCACCTCCCATTATTTACTTCCAATATCTTTTTTTTTCTTTCCAAAATAGTAATTGTCTCTTTTTAATGTCAAAGTTTGTGATTCGGAACACAATTTCTTTTTAAAAAAACTTCCAATAATCTTACCCCCGTGTAATTATGATGAGTTTTGAAAAGTTTATTGTTCATATCTTCTCGTGTCCGTACGATCCATAAAAACTAGGCCATTTGGCTAAGTTACGTGGCAACCCAATAAACCATTATTGAATTTAGGCTTAGTATAAATACATGGGAGCTTATAGTTCAGTGTTCACTCAAACATCACAGAAGTACACAGCAAGGCACAAACTATAGTAACACAATACTTATCATTTACACCAAAACCATCACCTCACACTCACGAATTTTCAATACTCAATATTTATTCTTTGTGCTTACTTTTTAGAGAAGAGTTAGCTAGGAAAGGTAGCATGGATATTCAAAATCAAAGTGAGGATCATGTCCTTAGGGAATATTATTTAAACAACAAACAGTTTTTGAAAAGAACTTGGCAGTTTGTTCTCTCAGTGTCTGTGTTTTCTGTTTTTGTTTGGTACTCTTCTGGCCTTTCCATACATCCTCAGTCCTTCAATGCCTACTTCTCCACGTGCCTTTTCTACTCCATGATCACTCACACCCTTGAGAGGAAATACATGTTTCTCATTTGTAATGGAATCCTTGCATTTGTAGCCAAAACCTCACTCAGGACGTCGAACTCTTCAGATTCTGCTGACAGCTTTGACCACCTTCAAAATCTGTCAGAGACAAAGACAACAGCAGTTTCTGACATGGTTGTTGTCCCTTTGGGAAGTTTTGAATCCCCAGAGAATGTTCCTCTTATGGTTGAAGAACAACAAGGGGAGAACAATGAAGAAGTTTCAGAAGCTGATGAAGATCAAGAAGAATCTCACATTACAGAAGAAGAGGATATCAAAGAGGAGGATGAAGAAGGAGAAGCAGAAAGTGAGGCTGAGGTTGCACAAGATTATGAACTAGAAGAAACAACAACAACAAATGAAGAGTTAGTAAATACAGAAGAACTGAACAGAAAGTTTGAAGAGTTCATAAGGAAAATGAAGGAAGAGATCAGAATTGAAGCTCAAAGACAGCTTATTGCAGTTTAGCTAGTGCATCTGATATGATAAAAGATGATGACAAGGAATAAAGTGCTTTAGTCTGTTTTCAAATAATAAACCAAAGCCTTATGGTTCTCTTTTGTTGTAATTTGCTTCCTTTAATTTGTTTGCATGTGTAGAGCTATCTCATTCCATGATTTCCATCCCTCTAGCTTCTTTCCTTTTCAGTCTGCAAAATTTATGTCATGTCATTTTTAGTGTAGTATTATTATTATAAACTGATCGTACTTCTAAGTTACTCTCGTCTTGTCTTTCATGCTTTATTTTCCCTTAATTTACTAGTTCCTACCGCGTTTCTTTTAATCACTAGCTACTTTGAATAAGCATATATGTTAATTGTCTTTTCAACATGTTTCCGTAGGTATACCTATAGAATTAAATTGAATTTGAACTTAAATATTTTTTTTAGAACAGGACACTCCAATTCATTAATATCTTTCATTTGTTTTTATCTCTTTTCTTATCATATCAGATACCTATTATATTTATCACTTTTCTTCTTCTTCTCTAGATCTATATTAAGATATGGGGTGTTATGAAACATTTTCTTTTTGTTTATAGATCACGTATGTATCTTTACTCAAAAGTCAAAATAATCTTACTCATATATCTAAATATTAACTTATATATGTTTAAATATATGTGAACTTAAATATGAATGATTATCTCAAATTGCATGAGAAAAAAAGTAAATAAAATTAGTGTCACGGAAAAGATACATCTCGATAAGAGTAATATATAAAAATTCACATTTTGCTTATCTAAGACTTTTATACATAAGTGTATAATGACATTCTTGTTCTACTTAATTTACATATTTAGAAATTAAATTAGAATTTTAATTTTTTAGGAATTTAATTATTAGTGATTTATAGATTTATGGACCAAAATAATTATTTATCCAATTATATTTTTAAAACAACTTCTAAAATTATTGAAATTTATCATCTCTCTTTCCATTAAATTACTTCTCACCTAATTAATTGATTAACTGATGTGTGTTAGTCATCTTCAGTCATTTTTTTCTAATCTTCATAAGAGAAAGAATGGAATTGTTAATTAATTTATATGGTAAAATTTATTATAAAGTATTCAGGATATTTTAGTAAAAAATAATAATTGCAAGAGATAACTTGAAAAAAGTGTTATAAGAATAGAAACAATTTTTTTTAAAAAAAAGTTTCACATGGAGGTAACAATATTTATCTGATATTATTTTTCAATATTTGTTATAAATTTTTTCTTTTTATCTCTATTGCATTAATAATCTTTTAGGACACTTTTTTTTTTAATCTTCCTTTGATGTACAAATATAATGAAATCATCACAATTTCTCATTTTTAAAATTTGTATCACGAGTCCATTTAGAGCTCTAATTAGAGAAAATATGTTATTACTGTCATGAAGTCAAGATCAATTCCTACACCCTCTTGCGTTTGCATACTCAATATTCAGCTTCAAGTTAAAGAATCCATTAATTGTAGAATGCCACCAAATTCCCTGAACACAAACTTTCTACGTGCTTCCGTTTCTGTGCAGTCAGGCTCTATGAGTGCAACCACCACCTCATATTTTCAACCTTCAGGCTCGTAAATATCGAAAAAAAGGAAGAAAGAAAAAGCAAGCGTCCATGTAGAACGTTGCACACCAAAAACATATAATACTCCTACTGTTTAGTGTTGAAGGTAGATATTTATTTGATAATTGAAAGACTTAGGAACCAATTATAAGAACATTAGGCACCCTTTTTTGTGTAACCTACTAAATTAAACAGTTCAATCAATATTAACCGATTAATAAAAAATTTCAAAAATTCATAGCCAAGAAAGTGATGAACAGTATTATTCTTTATCAACCTTTCTATTGTGAACAAATATCATGGACAGGGTCTCTCCATACTCCCATCAGGGAGGGACCCTCTTATAGTGAACATGAGGATTTGATGAATCGAACGAATCACGTCAAAGTATCATGCCAAAAATTTATCTGTTCATCCTTAATTAAAAGGAGAAATCTAGAAGGGTCAAGGACACTTGCTTGATGAGGGTGAAGCCCTACAACTTAGAAACACAGAAACAAATTATATTTGTTGGCATGTTCGAACAAATAGAAGCCTGCAATATATATATATATATATATATATATATATAATTGCCAATACCATGGATCAATACAACAATGATCTTTAACAAAATAACAACTCTGTTGAAAACTTTGTTTGAACAAAAATGACATTTGATTGTAACAAGACAAATGCACAACTCGCAGCCCTATGTTCATTCATCAATCACTCACGTGGGTCCAAATATTCAGCTGAAAAGATGGGAGGGAAAAAATAATAATTGAAGAGAATGTGGCCACTAGTTCAGATCACATACAATTAACTAGACCAATTTGGAGAAGTTGGCTCAAATTACATTTTATCATTTAGAAGAAGAAAATATATGAAAACTCAAATATTTTTAGTCACTAAGACTCCGGCAAATTAGTACTCCATAAAATTGCTTCAACAAATTAAACTAATGAAAATATGATCGCCATAGCTTGTCCAGAATTTCCCATCAGTATCCATTTGTATCATTAATGAAAATATTTTTAGTCACCGTAATTGTTAGTAATTAGTTCTTTTTTGGTCACAAGCAATTAGTTGAAAATATTAGTTATTCAGATAAATTAACTGTATTAGTTATACAATTAATAAATTAGTTGTGCCAACTTAGATGTATATAAAAAGATTTGTTATTTTACCAAATCATATTTAGTCACTGTTAACTGCGATTGGTATTAGTACAGTTCACACCTTATTTGATCTTGCATGATGTTCTATTCATTCCTCAATTTAAGTTCAATCTTACAATTTAAGACGATTGGCAAATCTGAAGTTGTCAAGAGCATCCTATATGTGATATCTCGGGCAGATCAATGTTGTCAACATTTTCTTGTTTTAATGTAGTAAATTCTAACTTCAAAAAAATGTAGTAAATTCTGCTAGTAACATTTGTGACAATGCTACATTGTGGCATCAACATTTGTCTGATAGGATTTTTTTTTCTTCAAAGAAAGACATATCCCCTTCAAAGCTAGAGAAAATCACCAATCTCAACAAAGACATATAATGAAATTTACACATGGCCTACCAACAAAAAAAATATGAAAAATCGAACTCAAGTCATAGTTAGTGTGAACAGAAGACTACTCTACCAAATTTGTTGATCCCTGACTGTCAAAGTATTAAGATTTTTAAGCACTTGAACAATAAAATTTTCTACTATTGGACTCAGGCATATATTTTGCTGGCAGCAACAAAGAACAGCTGCTAAATTCACAACAATCTTCTCTTTCGTCTTTTATTTAATCAAACAAATTGACAAGGGCATTGTAAACTAGAGTAAAATCCTTTGTGGGTTTGCTAACTGATTATGAAAGTAACATTAAGCATTTACCTCAATGTAATAGATTAAAAAAAGTCGGTGAGATAAATGAAGGTTATATTTGCCTCTTTTTGTAGTTCACAAAAATAAAAATAAAAAAAGGTTATATTCGAAAATAATAACAGAGTATGTTCATCAGCCAAATCCTTTGGCATTATAAACTTTCTTTGTTGTTTGATTACTAGTCCACGAGAAAACAAAACTGTAGGCACTAGAGCAACAAATCACATCTGAATGTACATGTAAAATAGCCCATTTCAAAATCATCTGAAAGTGTTTTTGGCATTTTCCTTTCATCACTTTTCTACATGCATTCTTTACCAAGTCACTTCTATCCATTGTATTTCGTTAAGTCCATTACAAGCTTGCATGACATATCACATATATAAAACTGAACACCCCAAACTAGTTGGCTGGTGAAACAGACGTGTTCATGCAGACTCCATCAGCCTCAGGGAGATTTCTAACCTCATTAAGAAGCCTAGTAAGTTCTTTTGTCAGTTCTTTCCGAACATAGTCAGATCGCTCCTTTGTAATTGATGATTCTTGAAATAAAGTTTCAGCGAGGGACTGATATTCTTGAAACCATTCCTCACCAATACCCAGATTATTTTGATCATCATCAACAAGTAATGAGCATTCCCGTCTCCATCTACCTAAAAAGTATTTATCAGGCAGCTGAAAGTAATTCTTTATTACAAGTACACGAAGAGCATGCCTGCATAGTATTCCTGATGATTCAAATTCCTTGCAAGAGCAATGTATCTGATCATCTTCTGCCAACCAGATTACAAGCCATTCTCCATCCATGCTTTTGAAGTGCCGGACAATATATGATCCGTTGGCCATTTCGGACGCAGCGTATTGCATTGCCAGCAATAACTCTTGCTGCAAGGCATTAAAAGCAAAAGGTGTGAGAATGCTTCGTGCATGCTCTTCAATTGGTATGCAAGTTTTGAGATGTATATATTGAGTCTCCTGGTGTGCTTGATGTTGAAAACTTGCAGAAATGCCAACCTGCAACAATATCCACAAGGGGGAAGAAAGTCATTAGAATAACAAATTAACAACTAGAATAGTGCAAGCATACAAGACAAAATACTTCTCACCAACATACCTGCTCAAAAAAGCTACGCAAACACGTATGTGCAGTGAAGATCCCTTTCAAAAATGCATCTATAGACTTTGAGTAGGCTATTGTTGCCATTTGAGCCAGAAAGTAACCTCTTACATAGGCTTGTGCCCAAGATGCTCGAACAGAATATAATAAATCAGTATGTTTGTCTGAACCAAGTTCAAACAGAGAAATCATCTGTCTCCACTGATGTTCAAATTCTTCTGTATTCTCAATGTGAAATAAGGCATCAAACTCAGATTTAAATTCTGTATACCGGGAACCCAGAGGAGGAGAAAACCAACAGGGTACCTTGTATAGAATATTCCAATGAGGAATGACATGTTTAGTTCCTGGAAATTCACTTCTAATGGCATCTCTAAGCCCTGGGTCTAGATCAGTTAGAATAGTTTGTGGACATCTCCCTCTCATGAACCGGACAAAAGTCTGTATTGAGGAAAAATCACTATAAGAGGAATATTTGCAAAATGAACAAGTAAAATCTTATACAGAGGATGCTAGCAATGAACCTGTAATGCCCATGAGAAGGATTGGGGCGTTTCATCCTGCAATAAAACACAGCCAAAAAAAATGGTTCTACCGTAGCTATCAATACCAAACCATACTCCAAAAAGCAATCCATAAGTGACCGATCGATGAGAAGAGTCAAAATAAACCACATCACCAAACATAGCATTTGCATTAACCGAGTCACTATACGACCAAGCTACATTTTCAACCTTATCATTCGCATCCACAGTAAAATCATAAACAAAGTCATCATCTGCTTCTTTCATGGCTTTGCACGCCTCAAGAAGTTCCAATACATCATTTTCTCTCTTCTCACTGAGCAATGCCTCGTTCTCTTGAACAACCTTCTTGCGGTTTTGAACAAAGTTCCTCACATCCCTTTCCAAGAAAGGCAGTTGCCCCCCTTGAATCCCCTTCTCCAGCTCAAGCATTTTCACTATCCGATGTATCGGAAACCCTGCTTTGGAAAGCAAGAGTATACGCTCTTGATCAGCCTCATGAATCTTACGATACGCGGGCAAAAGCCGCACTTGATCATCTTCCAGAAGTTCATGATTGTGCACATTACTAAACTGCACAACAAACCACTGGGAAACCCCTTCTACAACCTCCTTGGAGAGATACATCTTTGCATCGCATCCACACCTGACCGATTTCCTATCTCTATGGTGTTCTCCATTAGGCTTCTTCTTCACGGGGGCAAAGCCAGACCGGTAACAAACAAAATCACGCTTGTAAATCCCCAACTGAGGGCTAATTCTAGATCTTTCCTTCCTAATAGAGAACCCATTCTTCCTAGCAAAATTGCCATAATACTCAAAAGCATCATCATCACTCTTAAACACCATTCCAACATAGGGAGTAACCATAGCCCCAGAAGAGGCTTTCTCTGCCTTCACCAATTCTGGTGCTGCAGAACCCTCCTCAGCATCACCCTCATATGTAATATAACATTTCCAATCTCCACAAGGGCATTGTTGCCTCCGAATACATATGTTTTTCGAAGGCATGGACGCCATTTTTCCACTTCAACGGAGTGTTGAAATTACTCAAAGTTTCAAACTTTTAAGTGACCCAGAAACAGGCAGCGTTAAAAATCAAAACCAGAAACCTTAACATGAACAGAAAAATGAACTAAACCGAAGAATGTCAGAGTAAATAATTAAAAAAGATTCTTTTATACCCCAAAATTTCAAAAACAGATATTGAAATTGCCACGAGAAGCAGGTTTTCGGGTGCCAGAAACACAAGCTTAAAAATTTTGGTCTCAAAGGAAGAAGAAAAAAGTGGTTTTGAGAAAATTAATGAAAGTGAGTGAGTATCATACCAGAGAGAGAGGAGTGCAAAGAGCTTAAACCCTTGTTCTCTAGTTCATCTTGTTCCCCAACTCCCGTTCTGCTCATTTACAAATTCCGAGAATTCCACCAAAAAAAATGGAAGAAGAAAACCAATTTGATTTTAATTTTGGGCCAGTTTGGTTTATTGGGCCAAAAGAAATTCAGTTGCAGGGAAAGTAATGGGTCCATACCCGACCCGGGCCTCATCCTTGGTAAGAAGGATTTTACTATTTTAGGGTTATAGCTCACATGGCATTTTTATGGTGATGAACAAAATTTAAGTACAACTGTTGATTTTGTCAAAGAAAAAGGTGCTGTGATGTTCATTAAAAAAGATTGGTAGGAACCTAATCACGTATTTGATGACCAGTGAGGAGAGAAAAATTTAGATGTAATAATAAATAAGATAATGTGACTAGAAAAAAGAAATAGAAAGAAATATTAATGAGGTGTTTGGAACGTTGGAGTGTTCAATTATAATTACTTGTTCATCCCTAATCAAAATTTATATTTCATCTTGATGCATGCTGTTTTTGTCTTAATGATTATAATTGGCAGCAGTTATTGAGAAGAAATGTTATCTTAATTTAAAAAAATAGCATCTACAACATTTACGATGTTACTGTATCTAAGTTGTGTCCAAGTTTTGTCTAGTTTTTTTTTTGTCTAGTGTTAAATTGTCAGTTTGAGAGTTAAGGCAATGGTTTGACACATAATGATGCTATTGAATTTTTAATTAGAGCTTCCTCAAAACTCAAAAGGGAGAAAAAAGGGTTGCTCTTTTTGGATAATGTGATAGAATCTGCTCAAGGGTGCAAAGTGGATTTCAACTTTCAAGTTCCTTTCTGGATAGTTGATCGATGTACAAGATGCAACTTTCTCAGGTTCTATTCTTGTGCCATATTGGTTGTAATGTCCTTTCCTTATGTGCATCTATTAAAACATTGTTGATACGCTTGATAGTGTTCATATGGGCCCAAAAAGATGGTATAGCATAAAGTTTCATATGCATTGTAAAGTAATTTTACGTGAGAGGATGAGTCAGATTAGTGTTATCTCGGACTTCAAAGTTACTAGGATTCGTTATACAAGTGATGCCTCTGATTGTGGTAGATTGAAGAACGTTATTCCCTTTGTATGCTTTCTTAGTTAGTTCAAATGAATTTATTGGTTAATACATAAATTAGGCAGCCAAAGCATTGGTTTCTTCAATGATATATAAATAGAATTGTTTGTAAATTTTTTCTAATAAATTTCAGCACAAGAGTTTGCAGTTATGGGCATAAGAGTTTCTCAACTGCTTAGCTCAGTTCTTTCTCTACCTTGCTGAACTGTATACACTGAAAGTACATAAAGATCAATGGCAAAAATGGTTTTTCAATGAAAGTTGACGAAGAACGATATACTTGATCAAGACAAAGTTGTTAGGTAAGAGTAAGACAAATAACCTTGAAGGATGAAAAAATGAGAGAAGAAAACTTGGTTGTAAGCTTAAATGGATTCTTTTTCTCTCTAATATCTACAATACCGATTTTCCATCGTTGTTAACTCCTATGTTTGGCTGAGCTCTACCATCAAATTCTTCAATTCAGCAATTTTCCCACGGTGCTACAGAGTTCATTGTATATAAGTTGAAGGAAATGGGAAAGATCAGCCAAGAAACATTTATGTTGTGATGAAGACCATGATAATTCAGGAACTTTGACAGGAGCTAACATCAAATTTTGTGAATCTTCTTAACCCCAAACTTGCCAGTTTATGCACCAGTATATAAAATAATGACCATCAGGGCATAATCAAATTTAGTCCAGCCTAACTTCAGAAACTTTTATATTCCTCACTTTTCTTTTTCAAGAGTTAGTCAAAACTGGTCTCAATCAAATGTGACCAGGCTGAGGGTTGAGATAATGCTGATAGAAAGGGATTCAAATTTCAAATTTTGAGCCACATGCTCTTAACTATCATAATGAATCAATCATGTCCAGATTAGGTAATGCATTAAGACTTAAGTAACCAACTTATGCTTCATCAATCTAGCCTACACTCAAATATATTAACGATTTGAACTAAATATAACCAATGCTTTACTTTCCAGATTAACATTATCTGACTCTGAGATAGTTATTTGTAAAAGTGAGGAATGGACAGGATATATGTGGTGGATCGACAGATGTTTGTGTGGTACCAGCGAAAGATCAAGCTACTAGAAATTTGCAACTATATATGGTTTAAGAGTTTAAAATTGTATGTACCATCGATGTAAACAGCTTCATGCTGTCAACCAATCAGAAATTATGGTTGGTGGTATGACTTTTAAAGAAGTTATTGAAATTCAATGCAAAAATCCTTTACAATATCAGTCATATACTATTTACTCATTTTTTGAAATGTGGGATTGAAAGAAATTTGATGTGAAAAATTGAACGTGTAGCTATAGCATAGCATTACTAGGAGTTGTTTTTTTTTTCTTTTTTTCTTCTTCTTAGAATCTATAGTCTGATATTTTCCTGTCACTTGTTATGAGTGGACAGCTTATCTGAATCGCATGTGATGTGGGTGCTTCCTCTCTCACTCAAGAGGACCAAACCAGGGCAACCATCAATTCAGTCACTAAAAGCAAGGAGAATAAAGGTAAGTGGGCACAACATGCAGCACCTGAACTAAGTAAACAACAAGCACCATTTATTTGCTGTACTTGCTAGCCATATAAAACAAAGCTCGTATTTTCAATAAATAACTTTTAGAATTTAGGGATGTTGTTTCTTAACATAGCCATGGTTTTTTTTGTACCTTCACCAAACGAAGTTTTGGGGAAACTTACTCCTCAACAGTTCCATTAAAAACAGAAAATCAATTAACGTTGTAATGATGCTACAAGGCAACATGTCTGCGGCTAGTAAACAATCCTTTGTTCACCCCAAATGTTTGGTGGCAACTAGCAAGGCACATGTTCTTGGTTTTGACACAGATATGTGGTGCACATGTGCATTTGACAATTGATGCCCATTACAATAGATTAATTACTTGGAACACATAGATATAAATGCAAAGTCCAAAATTGTAAAAAATATATTAACAGTTGTTTGCAAGTGTAGGCCACTTGATGGGTAGATGCTGTCTTAAATATTTTCATGGAGGAAAAAAGAAAGTGAACAAATTCAAACGATTGTGTTCACAAGCGTTTATGGGCCACTTGATGGGTTAGATGCTTGCTAAGGTATTTTGTTAAACAAAAAAGAAAGAAAGTTGTCACTGGGAATAATTACCTAAGATGAGAGCATGGATCATAAATCATAATAATCTACATTTTGTAGCTTTCTAGCTAATTAATTTTTGTGACCATTCTAAAGGCCTTAATTTAGTTTTCCATGTAGCTATTTACTCAAAAGGCTCTTAATGAGTGGCAACCTCATACCTTTCATCACTTGTATTATCTACTCAAACCCCAAAACTTATTTTTAAAATTAATTTTTTCTATCCTATGCACCAAGTAATGAGTAAAAAAAAATTAGAAGGTTTTTGTTAGGAAATAAAGAATTTATTACATTCTGTAAAAAAAAAAGAATTTATTACATCAAAGTCATTTATTTACATAAAAAGATTACTACTTTAGTTCATTAACCCATGCACCCTGTATACAGTAAAGGAAAATTGTTTTAGAATATAGTTGTAGTTATTTTTAGCCTCTCATCTTAACTACAGAATATAACTTTCTGTTCTCTTTTTGGTGCAAGAACAAGAACCTTGTCCCCATAAAAAATACAAGTTATACTCCTCAATTGCACTAATATCAATATGTGACTAAAAAGTGGACAAACAGTAAAAAAAAAAAAGATATGCAAATCCAAGGCTCGGTGATTGAAATAACCAGGAAAGGTCCAAAAGGTAGATTTTCTAATACTTAAAAACAAAGACACTAAGACAGATTTTACCCCCCATAAGGTTGCACAGGGTTAATACCAAAACTAGCACGTTTCAGCCAGAGAGATATGACTTATGACTTATGAGACAAGGAAACAAAGAGATTAAGCTGAAGAAATTTTTGACACTCATCATTTCCTGAAGTTTATACTTGTTTATTTTCGTTCATATTGCTGTGACAATTGTTGAGCACATTGGAGAGATACAATTTTCTTTTGAGCTGAGGAACATGGAGTTTAAACCTGAAAGGTTCTATAAGCCCATCTAAACTATGCCTGAAATTGGTACACCCTTTATTCATTCATTTAGAAGTGTTTGAGCCTCTTGAGTTTGTTCTGCCCTTCCTGCTACATAATTCAAAAGTCCTTCACCAGCCTTTTCACCATGATCTTCTGTTGAGAGTTTTGAAACGCCTCCAAAGGCTATTATTGCTACTAAGAACACAGTAGTGGAGGCAAACAAAGGCCAAAAATAGGCCAGAATGGCCAGAAAGTGGGGGGCAGCATATAACAGCAAAGAAAATGATAATGAAACTACTATTGCTATGGTTATGTGGTATCTATATTGTAGAAGCTTTTCTGATATATCCATGACGCCTTCAATAGTACTTTCACTCCAAAGAGAGAGAGAGAGAGAGAGAGAGAGAGAGGAGGAAGAATGATAAAGGGGAATGAAGAGAGAAGTTGATGGAGAGGGAGAGTGTATGGTTATTTATTTATCCTCTAACGAGTTTAGTGTTGGCAAGTATTATATATTTGAAGAGATTCTCTGTTGGAAATGATGGTCTCAATGATTTTCAAAGCTTGCTTGGCCCATTTGCCACTTCTTTTTCTGAAAGGCACATATGTTTCCCAAACTCTCCTTCCATTGAATAGGTGGAGAAAGTGCACTTAGACAGGTGGTAAAGAAATTCAACTTCTATCTTGTGATGTAAATTTTTTATGTATGATTTTCCAAGAAATGATACTTGTACTGTTGTACACCTCATTTTTTGGATGTATAGGTGAAACTTAAAAAAAAGATAGATAGAAAGAATAAAGAAAGAGATTATATGTGAATTTTTTTACCAACATTTCTAATAAAATTAACAAATTAATATTTACTAAGAAAAAGAGAGCAAAGAAAAAAAAGAAACTAGTAGATGTGACAAATAATATGATGCAAAAGAAAAACAAGATGAAAATAAGATAGAAGTAAAATTAATTGCATGTTTAATATTTTCCTAATTTTTCTTGAACATAACATAATTAGATTATTAGGTCCCCTCCTCAATCTACCTATAACTCTCTTCTGCCATCACCATAATAGATAAATCCCACCACAAGGTTAACTTTCAAATGAGATAAGGAAGATGGCATTATTCTAACATCAAATCCATTTACATCAGTGTAGTGACTCTAAAGGCTCCAATGGATGGCCAGGGCGAGGGAAGGGATAAGCTTTTCAATAATTGTTTTCAGGACCAATTTGTGAAGGGCATATTAGTCATTAAATTAAGCTGATGAAATGCTTTTGGTATAGATTCTTTGTCAAATTCCTGATTGGCCGGTTTGCAGTGTCCTTTTTGGAAGTGGATGCTTTTTAATTAGAAATTTGGAATGAAGATTAGCCTTCAGGAAAGCCACAGCTTCTTATTCTTCTTTATGGTGATGTCACTGATGTGTATCAAAGAACTCATTAATATTAATCAATGAACAATTGAGAGTTATTTGAGCCAAGTTTTGTCCTTCCTTTGGATTTAAGGTTTCTTTAAACCAAACACAGTCATCACCCCCTTACCCCACGTGGGAAGTCCAGGCCTAATCATTATTTAGTGAAAAAAAAATTATAGGAAAAACTTCCCCACCGTAAAATGGTTGAAGGAAAATCAAACCTTTAACTCTTAAGAATGAGATGCAAATTTCTAAGAAAATGCAATGATATTTGTATATTTACTTTTTATGTGTGTGGGGGATTTGTACAGTTACTTAAAAAAATGAGATTTTTTAGTTACATAATGTGTGATTTATTAAAAAAAGATACATTTTAACTAATTTGTATAGTTACTTAAAATGAGATTTATGCACAAGGATGTGGTTGGTCTAGTTTATAAGAAACAAATTCATATCTTATAAAAATGTGAATTCTATTCATGTTGTAAATGATAGTTTTGATACATTTTTAGAAACTTTCTTTTATTTTTAAAATCTTTCTTGATCTTAATAAATTTTTAGAGACTTAATTCACTTAAATTTTCTTCAATTAAAAAAAATGAGATTAAGGATTTGTTCAACAAGTTATTTAACTATTTTTTAACTTTTTTTACTAGTTGAAAAATTTGTTTGACTATTTGATAAACAAGTTTTTTAAGTAACTTTTAGTTTATTTTAAAATGCTAGTTGAAGTAGTGTCTAGTTTCTAGTTTTTTATATTTATTTTCTTTTTATCCTTAAAATATTTATTTAATTTTTTTTATTACATTTTTTAAATATATTATTTATGTCATTTTATATTTTCTAGTTATTTCAACAACTAATTTTACTAAATATTTATAATTTATTTAAAAAAGTAATAAATAAAATGAATAAATATATTAAGGATAAAATAAAAAAATATAAAAAACTAAAAAAATATTACTTTAAATAATATTTCAAAAAATATTTATTATTAAAAAATTATTTAATGAACAATCAAATAAGTGTCTTTTAGTTAATAATAATTGAAATACCTCATCAACCATAATTATAGCCTTATGCATATAAAAAATACTGAACAAAATAAATATATGTTAACAACTTTAATTCAAAATATATGAAACTCTCACTCTCAGATAAGGGGTAGCCTTCAACCTCATAATGGACATGGAAATTGTGACTTCACTGACTCGGTTTGAGGTGGTAGGTAATCTTCAATCTTATGAAAGAGATAGGGACATGAGAATGTGAGATAAAGTCAAACAACAATAAATCATAAGTCAAAATTTTATTTTCCTTCTGAAAAAGAGCACAAATCTCAGACTCGTGTGGGCCAGTGGGTGCTTGAGTTGAGCCTTGGTTATTATTGTTCGGTCTGATTTGTTTCTAGGAAAGTAGGAACTCTAAGCCCACCAAAGATTTGCTTTGGTTCCACGCATGCTCTTTGAGTCCATTCAGGGAACTTGGATTTAATATCATTATCCGTTGCATCATGCAGAAGTGGACAATGAAGAAGGATGCTTCAGAAAATGAAAATGGGCTGAAATCAGCAAAAAGCCCAACTGTCAATGAATTTTTGCATCTTTCAGTGCACTTTCTAATAATAACAATAATAATTTTTTAATTGGTTGAAAGTGAAAATCTTTATACACTGCCCATAACAATTAAATAGATTAAATAATTATGCACCAATAAAGAATTTCTACATTGTTATTCAATTATAAATTATCATATATAATAATTATTTTTTTATTATAATAAAGCTTAATAAGTTTGATATGACCTATGAATCTTAAAGTAGTTATTATCAAAGTAAAAAAAATTATCATACATATTAGTTTGTGATTGAATAATAATATAAAAATACTAATGCATGTCCTATTTTCTCTTTATAATAACTTACTTAAAAGTTATACTTTACAATCATTTTTAATTGGTTGACAATAAAAATCAATTTTTTTTTTAATTTGAAAAACATCAAAGCAAACATATAATGAAGACATGGGAAAAATTTGAGCAATAAGAAAAAACTTGAGGAGTATGGACTAGTTTCTATCCAAGGATTCTAAGAATGGGAAATAATTAACATTTATCTCTCTCCTCAACAACAGTTATTACATATAATAATGATAAATAAATATACACACCAAACTTAATGTTATACAAATTGTTGTATAATATATCATTGTACATGTAGCACATCTTCTTTTTTATGGATAATTTTTTTTGTAATTATGATATTGATGCCAAATATTTATCAAAGTTACGATTAATCTTGAATCAAGTTCATTACGAGTCAGACCAACGACTTATTTATATCAAGGATAAGTTTATATATGAAAGTATTATTATTCGGGTAATTTTAGAATTATATGAAAATATTATGCAAATAAAAACCCATTAATTAGATCAACCTTGTATTATAGTTTATTTTTTTTATTTTCACTTCGCAAAATAATGTTTACCATCGAGGAGAGGATTAGGACTAAAGGGCAGTTGAGGCCATTTTCTTCCTTTCTCCTTGTTTTTTCCATGCTTTCACATTACAATTGATCGATAAAGATAAAAACATCCCTTTCTACAACTACCATTATGCATAGAGGCTTCTATTATGTATTATCTTTATCGTAAATCAATTATGTTCGAATAATCAGTAATAATATGACATGTACATGTTTTTCTTATGAGTTATGAGAGCCTGTTTATAATAATACAAATAAGTCCCTACAACTTTCACCAGATGTACACCTTAACAGACATATCTGAATGAAAATACATCTATAGATAATTAAAACTGATAACTTAAATCAAACAATTTTTAGATTGTATTAAGTAGATAGGCTTGAATATGAATATTTATTTGAGTTATCTATAAATTATATTTTTCAATTATGCTGTACGCGTCCATCCAATCGTCAATTCCCTTTGAGCAACACCTAGCTAACAGCAGACACGCCACCATGTATAATATACTATCGAACAATACATTCTAACCTTTATACATATTTTAAATTCAACTCCTTCTGTTTTTGGTTCAAGACATTCTATATATTGTAATTTGTAAACCTACCAACTAAAACCAACATAAAATATGTACCACTAAGAGAACGACTAGAAGTATCAGTGGCGGACCAACATAGCTGTCAGGGTATGCACTTACATCTCCTCATTTTTTAAAAATAAAATCTTATATTTTTATATATATTTTTTTTTATATTTATATAATTAAACCCACTGATTTTATTTTTTATAATTTATATCCACTAACTTAAGATTTTGGATCCGCCACTGGATAGCATCCCTAGCCTCTTCCATCACATCATTATCAAACCATTCTTAGTAGCACATAAATTCAAATGAGAAATCATTGAATTCAATTATATTACATCAAAATCCCTTTTGAATTTTATTCTATTGTTTATTGGGCTTTGCCTGTGACTTCCTTCTCCATTTTTAAACGAGCTTCGGTTGTTGGTAAAGCCCTCCATTTGTTGTCACCATCCAAACAAAACAGGGAAAAAAAGAGAAAAAAAAATCATATATTTGGTTTTGGCAATGTGTGCAGGAACCGTAATTTTTTTCTTTTTTACTTTATTTAATTATTATACTTTTAAGCTAAGATGACACCTTCTCTGAATATTGATCCAAATTTATTTGTTCTTTGAAGCCACTTTAATTAGTTGGTCGCTTTCAAAATTTGAGTCCTGATACATCATTTCTTTTGTTAAATTCGCAGTTTTTTTTAAGTGACTTTCACCAAGTAAAACAAAAGTGATCTCAGAACGGTTTTAGCGCTTAAGCAATACAATAGTCTAAAGTGATATCCTTCCATTGACACAGATAGAATACGACAACTTAGAAGAGTTCAATTCGAAACGCATTAGTGAGTTTACCAATACCCTTCCATTCATGCAGAATGAATATGTCAAGAAATTAGGAGTGTTTAATTTGAAATGAATAACTGACTTTACCCCAAAATAATTATTTTCTACACTTTCTAGAGAAAATTTTCATAGCAAGTAAGGAATTTAAAGTCCTAGGTAATGTAACTATGTTGAATATTTGGAGAGGAAATTTTGCTGCTCATAGTATTTCTATCTAATTTAATTAAGATTGTTTCTGAAGAAGATACATGTGATATAAACAAAAAAAATTAAAATATAATCTTAATAAAACACAAGCCTCAACCACATTGATTTTAAGGTTGTTTAAAAGAACACAATTAAAACTTAAAATGCTTGATATGATCTAATAAATATTTCTACTTTACATACTGCAAGCTTTTATTGTGTCTCATACTCTTAAAACTACCACTTTAGATTTGAGAATGAAGCAAAATGTGTCAGCAGAAAAACACAGATTGAAAGGAAAAACTGCAACAACTAATGCACTACCACCTGTTATTCATCAATATGATTGATTGAACCTGAATTTTACTGATCACAAAATGAGTTTAGGTTAATAAAAAGAATTATTGTTGCCGACAATAACTTGGCTCAATTGGCACTGGTCCACATCCTTGATGTTCTCCTTCCCTACCAGGTGTTTATACATACAATGTACCCCAACAAAACCACAAAACAAAACAAGCCAAGAGTAACCTGCTTAACCTTGTTTTTAACTTTATATCAAGTACATTTTAAAAAGTTTCGTATACTTTATCATTCTGGTATGAAATTTTGAAATAGGTCTCATCATCGTGGAAATAAAAGTTTGTGAAGTATAGAAGCCGGAAAAAATTATGAGAAAATAATATATATAATGATAATGTAAAGAGTTTTTATAATGTCATTCAATTACACGAACCACCACATATGATAAACGTTTGATTTTTATAATAATTATGTTAAAATGATTTTTGATTGGTTGCCAATATAAAATTATACTACTTAGAAATTAAACTCAAAAAACTTCTAAGGATAAGAAATAGAGAGAAAGTAACCGTTGCTGTCAAAGCTAGAATTAAGGAGGAGCTAATGAGGTAAAGTAGTAGCCTGCTTAGTTGGCTAGTTATGGATTTCATTTGTCAAGTTTGCTTCACTGCAGGGGAAGCTCATTCCTCTCTTTGCGGTTAATTGATTCCTTATACGAATAGACTTTCTTATTTTCTGCCACAAAAACCTCTCTCATTATTATTATTTTTATTATTAATATATGTTTCCATTTTAGAGCCATCTTTTGTTGTTGGTGTTTTAGGACTAAGCCTCAACCAGTGCACTTGTCAGCATCAAGTAACAAAACCAAAGAAAAAAAAAACTACTATATATAGCCAGTGACCAAGCCCCCTTTGTTATTGAACAAAGCCTATTTCCATTTTTCAGTGACCAAGCCTCATTTGTTGTTGGACAAAGCCTATTTGTGTGAGCATTTGGCAGCACCAGAAAGAGGAAAATGGTGGCTAGTGAAGAGATATATGGTGGGGAAGAACTTTCTCTTGTCCAACCAGACCCTATGGGGTTGCAGATTGATCGTTTGCACAACCAACTCACAGGTTCATATCATTATCATATCACATCTCTGTTGTATTACTTTTTCTGCTTCAGCATTATTATTACTTTTAAGTTGGCTTTTCATAGTCTTTTCAGGTTCCTGCATGTGAAACACCAATGGGATTGACTTAAGTGCATCTAAGTGTTGTGTTTGAACTTGAGTAAGATGAATTATTTCATAAGTAGAAAATAACAGATAAATTGAAGAGTTTAACCTTATGCTTATGCATTAAACTTTGGCTGTGAATTACTGAACCCATGATATATAATTTTTGTAAGAGTCAATAAATTTAAAATATATGACAAATTCATAATGCTGAAACTCTTTATAAGATTAGTGTATAGACTATTATTCTCTAAAATAAATTATTTTTTTTATCAGAAGTTACAATCAATTTATACATTTCTAACGGATAACATTATTATGGACAATATATTTTGTTAACATACCGTTCATTATTATTTTAATTAATTACACCTTTGGGTGGTGTATTATAAGGAAATTGTAATTAAAGTTGACTAATATACTCCTTAAATAGAAGTGTGTATTACCATTTTATAACTTTCTATTGAATAATTTTATTTTAAAACTCACCATTGATTGAAAAATTCTTTTATGCAGATCAAATCTATTATATTTTATATTAATAAAAAAAATTAGATACCTCAAAGATCAAATTTTCGATAATATTTTTTTTTACAATATACTAAAATATGAATAATTTAATCATCTTCTTATTATTGATGTTCAATTTATATAAAATTTATCACAACTCACAAATAATTAAAATAATATATACTCATAATTCAGTTCAATTTATATAAAATTTATCACAACTCACAAATAATTAAAATAATATATACTCATAATTCAATTATTATTAGATCAATCAAATTCACATTTTATATAATTATAATTCAAAGGTTTGGTTAAATTACATAGATAAAGTGAAAATGAGTTATTTTTCATATATATATATATATAGAGAGAGAGAGATAAAATAAGATTTTACTCAATGTAAAAGTAATAAAATGTAACTTTCACGTTAAGAGAGTTAAAATTAAATTTAGAATCTGAACTTGATTTTATTACAAAATTACCAAACAACAATACATGCACGACATTGAAGACTAAATACACCCTCCAAACCAAACTGGGGTTTGGCTTCCTCGGTGCTTAAATAAACAGAACTTAAACTTTTAAGTAAGCTAGTATAAATGCATTTTATATCTTAAAACTAAGGACAGATGCATTAAGTTTGAGTGCAAGTTTAATTGTTTATTTCTTATTTTATTAATTGTTATAAAAATGCTGCATTATTTTTTCTGGTTTCTTATTTTCGAAGTTTCGTATTGATCAAAATGATGAAAACAATGTGACTTCATTATTGTCTATGTAAATGTTTGGAAATTGAGAATGTGGTCAAAATAATATGATATTTTTCAAAGGAAGAGATAAAGTATATAAAAGAACAGAGATTAATCAATAGAGGTAGGGGTTTAAAAAGTAAAGGGATATTTGTTTGTCATCATTGGTTAATGTATCAAAGAAAAGATAATTGATAGCTTATATTGTTAAATATTTTTCACATATCTTGGCTAATGCTAAGTGATGGTGGAGACTGGCCACAATTTAAAATAAGATTTTGACTTAAATGCACTAGTTAAAAAATCAATTATAGAACCTATTTTCATTTATTTTAATTAATAGAAACAGTTAGCCTTTGCCTTCAAAATAGAGAGGCAATCAAACAAACATATTTCTAATCTAAAAAGAAAATATTGAGATGAGGAAGGCAATGACAAGGTATATCAGTGACTGTTAGATTTTGTTGCCACTGTTTGAAACCCGAAGACAAGTTCACTATTGATAAACGTTATGAAACTTATGTTTCATTGTCTGCCTAGTAACATCTTATAAATTCATGTTTCATTAATACGCTTTATGTGTTTCATTGATTGCATATAGTATCTCATAATTCATTGCCAATTGTAAGATTTATTATTATTATTTGTATAGAGGGTTTATTGAACTTGTTTTTCTGTATTTCCCCACAAATCTAATTTAGTTTTCTTTTTATTGGCAACAAAATGAAAACGGAGAATATATTATGTGAATGGCTTTTTCTATTATATTTAAACCAGTTTTATTTATCGATACAATTATGACTGAATTTTAACCCCATTGCAGAAAAGGTCAAGGAACTAGCAAATTGCCAGAGTGAAATCAAGGCCTTAAGGGCAACTGAAGCTAAAAAGGACAAGGCCATAGAAGAGGTATTTCTTTTAAGAGTAAAATTTGATCTAGTGATATTTAATTTGATTTTTTTTTTACACTGTTAGAAGATTAAAATAAAATATTTATTGTAGATGCCGTTATTCTCACTCTCCATGGTACTGATTCAGTTGCATTATACATTTCTTTATAAATAACAAGATATATAAATTTCTCAGTGACTAAAGAATAGCTGTAATTATGTTTCTTTTATTCCAGCTGAGAAATGAAGTCGGTAAGCTGGACGATAAACTAAGACTTACTGAGGATCATCTCAAACATAAGGTACACCAAAGTGGTGCTAATATATCATAAAAAATTGGAACCATGTAAAACAATACTAAATTCTAAAAATGCATGTTCCTCAAAATCTGTTCAAATTCAGAAGCTAGAAATCAAGAAACTGACAGAGGAAAAGAAAGATGCATTGGCCGCACAATATGCAGCAGAAGCAACTCTTAGAAGGTTACATGCAGATCAAAAGGAAGATGATTTTGTTCCTCTTGAGAGTGTCATTACTCCTCTTGAAGCTGAGATTAAGATGTATAGGAATGAGGTACTAAATACTAATAATGAAATTCCACCAAGGAGTGAATTATGCAAAATGAGAATACTAACATTTATTTTGTATTCAGATTGCATCACTTCAAGAAGATAAGAAAGCCTTGGAACGACTCACAAAGTCAAAAGAGGCTGCACTGCTTGAAGCAGAGAAGATTTTAAGAAGTGCACTAGAGAGAGTTTTAATAGTTGAGGAAGTTCAAAATGAGAATTTTGACTTAAAGAGACAGATTGAAATCTGCCAGGCATACTTTTTATGTTTCCATTTTCACATTTAGTTTCTATAGTTAACTTTAAGCGCATAAGCCAATTTATAGCTTCCATGGACAGGAGGAGATCAAAATCTTAGAGAAAACACATCGTCAAAAGATTTTGGAAGTTGAAAAACTTAGCCAAACCATCCATGAACTGGAGGAGATCATCCTATCCAGTGGAGTCAATGCTAATGCCATTCGTGATTATCAGCGACAGATTTCTGAATTGCAAGTAGGCATATCTTATGGCCACTGCCATTATGAACTTAATTTTGGATATATTGGCTTTCTGCATTTCGGTTGGTCTAAGCAGTGACATGATTTAACACAAATTTTCAGGAGGAGAAAAGGACACTGGAGAGGGAGCTAGCAAGGGTAAAAGTTTCAGCCAACAGAGTTGCAACTGTTGTGGCTAATGAGTGGAAGGATGAGAATGACAAGGTCATGCCTGTCAAGCAATGGCTGGAAGAGAGAAGGATAATGCAGGTATATATCTTCCCATGAAAATCTTTGGTGCTCATATGGTCCTGCCTATTTAGTCCAAAATACTATTATTTTCATTATCCAAGACCAATATATATAGGATTTTTTTAGAAGGTCAAAATCCTATCAAGAAAAAGCTAATTTCAATTCCAAACTATACTTTAAAGTGCTGAAATTTTTATGAGCAAGAAAAATTTATGATCAATTATGTCCTTGCATATATAGGCAGAGATGCAACGATTAAAAGATAAGCTAGCTATATCAGAGAGAACAGCAAAGGCAGAGTCACAATTGAAGGTAACCTATTTGTCTTCCTTCCATGTAAGCATGTAAATAATGTTTTTGGCAATAACTAATGTTATCTGTGTGATTTTTCTAAGGATAAACTGAAGCTGAGGTTAAAAACACTAGAAGAAGGCTTAAAGCATTTCTCAAATCACCCAGTCAGTTCAAATTCCGTGTCTGCAAAATCAGAAAAGTCTAAGATCTTAAGCTTCCTAACGACCAATAGCGGACTGAGAAACAGATCCACATCACAACCAAGGGGATCTGCTATTGGAAGCTCTTTGTTCCAAAAGTCAAATGCAAAAAGCAACACAGACAGTGTTACTGGGAGCCTAATACCAGGCAGCATTATGAAAAAGAAATATGGTTCGGCAGAAAATGTGTTGAAGAAAGGTATATGGGCATCAAGACACAAAGTTGCTGATAGTGATGAAAAAGAAAATGAGATGCAGGTGAACGCAGGCATGAATTCAAATAAATGCAATGATGAAAAAGAAGCAGCAGAAATTAAAACCAGTATTGATGATAATGACGACTCTAAAAGCAATAGCTGTAATGATTTAGGCAGCAATGATGTGGTCTCAGGTTTTTTATATGATAGGCTTCAAAAAGAGTTCATCAATTTGAGAAAGTCTTGTGAAATTAAAGAGAGTAATTTGCACACTAAAGATGAAGAAATAAAGGTACCAGTAACATCTATGATCACTTCCCCACACCTTCCCCTTTTTACTTAAGAATCGAAGATAAGAAAAATGTTTTTGTTTTTATTTTTATTTTTCAGATTCTCACTAAGAAAGTTGATGCATTGACAAAGGCTATGGAAATAGAGTGGAAAAAAATGAAAAGAGAAGCAGCTGCCAGAGAGAAGGAGGCTGCATCAACAAAATCAGATGATAACAGGAAACTCAGACGCTCAAACTCCTCTAGAAGGTTCTATAACTTTTCTTATTGAATGACCAACACTGATGTTAATTGTCAAATTTGTTTATACTAGCCCTTAACCTTTTTTATAAAATTACTGCAGGATGATATGATGAAGAACACATTGAAGAGTCTTTATTTAGAGAAATCTGAAGGCAATTTAATAATCAATGGCATCTTGTGATTTTTCTTTGTAAATAAAAAGCAAAAATTTAGTGAGGTAGTATGTTGAAATAAAGTTTCACTGGGCTAAGGGAGTCTGGGATCTGACTCTGTGCATACTACATACACTAAATTTATTTAAATGGCATCCTCTGTGCTCTGTGATTGTGTGTATTACATACATACTATCCCTGTTTGTCAAATGTATCTGCAGAGAGATGAAATATATATGATGAACATTTGGAAAATATTTGAATTACATGTCTGCATTATGTGTATCAAAAATCTTATTTACCAAAGATGATTATAAAGAAAGACTATTCCTGAATATAGAGTGATTTTGAGAATCATTCTAAAGTAAAGAAAAGCTTAATGGTATGAGTATGACGGTAACTTTAATTATAATTGAGCATTTAAGGATATCTACTTGCAGCAATCATGGAATATCATTACAAGTCTTTAAAGGATATAATTATCTAAACATCACTGAGCAGAAGCAGATTCCATACTATCTTATAATAGAGGAACAAGGAAAAATTGTAGCAGTAGTATCACTTTAAGCAGCTGAAATGAATGAACAAATATCATATTCTCATTGTTCATCCAATCATCCAAGAACTTGAACAGTCAGCATTCACTACTCCTACAGTATGAATGAAAAACTCTTAAACCAGAAGAAAACTAAAAAAAAGATGTACATGGAGAAACTTTTCTTTTTTTTCTTTTCTTCCCCCTGCTGCTATAGTTAAAAATATTGAGCAGGTAAACATCCTTAATTTCCTGATCAAATACAACCTAGCATCTTTCTGAAAATCCGCAAAAACTACAAATAAAATTCATTATACAACTGATGATAGGAATACTTCAATAGCATCCATCCCACCATTTAATAGTTATGCACCTCTTGAATAGTTGGTAAAGAAGGTAACCATTTTTGGCACCCTCTCAAACCAAAACTTCGCCTGACACGTGCAGCTCTACATTGGATTTGGAGCCTCTTTGATCCGCTTAACAGCGATTCCAATTCTTCTGCAGTCACCACAATCTTCACACTCCTAGCCTTCAACTTTCTGTTGTTAGTTGTCCTACAAGGCATATCCGATTGCAACATGAATGGTGCAAGCTGGTAAACCTCCCCATGCCGCAGCTTCCTACGCACCACTATGTAATGCTTATTAGGAGCAGAGTTCATCTTTTCAACTGGCACTGAGGCATCTAATTCTCTTCCTTCAATTAGAGGATATCTGGTTTGCTTCTTTGGTTGAGAGTGGTAACCCATACAGTTTCCCATTTTGCATATGATCAAATGAAGGACTAACCATCATATAGAGAAAGTTGGGTCAATTTAAGTTGAATAAAATATTAACGTGCAAGCCATCATTGATCACATACCTTTCGTTACGTGTTGACTTCTATTAAAAATAAGAATATACAGAAGAGTTCCATTAGGCCAAAAAAAGTAAAGAGGGGTGTGACTGGATAGGCACTTCAGGTCCAGGTAAGACTAGAAGTTGCAAGCACATTACTACTAAATGTTCCCTAAACTAAAGTCAAAAGAACTTTATTCCTTAATTTGCCAACCTTTGTCCAAGCAATTAATTATTTCAATAATAACACATTAAAGCCATAAGCAAAAAGTCAAAGTCAATCCTACAGATAAAAGAATTGACTGAAAAAAGTAACAATCATGTTCAATAAAAAGGTCAATCTCAACCCTGCTTACACCATTATTTTCTTTTATTCTTCTTTTTAAGTCTTTTTTAAAACAGTAAACGAAAAGAAAAAGCAGATAATAGCCTGCTTTTTCTCAGTTGTTTTTGCAATATGGGAACTGCTTGTTTAGATTCACATTGAACTATCCCGAACTAAGTTGAAATAGTGGCTAACGTGATTTCAAATAAAAATTCATATGTTTGGTTGCATTTTGAGAAATTGGTTTCAGGTTCAAATTGACTTAAAAAACATTTTTGTACGTTAGATAAAAAAATTATAAATTTTAATATAATTTGCTTTAATGAAAAAAACGTCAAAATATAAAACGCATCACTTCAAAATCAATTTTACAGTCATTCCCTCGCACAAATGAAAATGTAATAGTTGAAAAGGAATACAACACTTTATTCAAAGAGTAGAACTATGCCTTCTTTTCTTGAACCAGAATAGGAAAAAAAAAAAAACTGGTCCCAGCCGTGTAAACCAGCTCTCAGTTTATAACAGAAGGTACCGGATTGTGTTTGTTTAGAACAGAATAAAAACATGTGCCACATCAACCTGGCCATAAAATGAGGCATCCTTGGACTCAGACTACAATAATGAGAAGACCAACTTTCACCCCGTGCACCTGTCCTTGCCAACTATTAATTCCAGTATCCATTTGTTCAATCAACACTACTAATAACCTAGTATCCTACAACATACGATTTTGAAATTCACCAGAGCCACAAAGCCAAGAACTTATTACTTACATTTACTCTTTCTAGATATTAGTATCACACCTTCATTCACAATGTAAGACATCCAAAATAAGACAAATTTTCAGAAACTATTCATCAAAACTTTCTCCCATGGTAAGGGAAAAATGCAAAAAGTATGTGTTTCGGGGTTGCCTAATAGCAAACAGCAATATCATTGGGGAAGAACCACTACTGAACCCCTAGATTGCAGCCATGATGTAGCTGCTTCACTGGTAGCCAAAAACCAGCCAGCCTTATTGGCAGCCTTATGAAATGGAGCTTTAAGTTCCTTCAGATACAATTCAAATACAGTAGGCAAAACTTTATCTGAAAATCTGTGTTTCCCACCCCCAGTATTAATTCCAAGTAGTGGTGGAAGCTCCTCCCCTAGTTCCAAAGTCTTAGACAAGTCATTTATCCAAACACTTAAGGCGGTCAGAGCAGCTCCAACTGACAGTCTCTTTAGGTGCAGAGACCACTTTGCTTGAGATCTTGACTGTATATCTGTATATATCTCAAGAGTCAGCCCAAGGTCCAGAAGGTCACGAGCTCTGTCTGGCACATCCAGGTTCACACAAAGATCAATTAGACAATTGCACATGGACTTCTTTATATCAGCTTCAGTTGAATTCAAAAGTTCTGACGCCTCCATTCTAAAATCTCCACCACCCTCCTGCTTTTCCATTATATATCTTAACACAGACCCAAGCTTTGGATTAGCCTTCTCAACACAACCTGTTAGCTTACCAAGTTCTTCTTTTGGTACTTGGGTCATTGCATACAGAAGACAATCACAGAAGCGACCATCAGGACTGATGCCCAAATCCATGAGCTGATTAAATATCTTTACAACGTCATCAGTTCGCTTGGCTTTTCCATAGCAATGGACAAGGGATGTCAGAACTATAATATTAGGCTCAAATCCAGATTCCATCATTTCATTGAACATGGCTTCCATCTCTGAAATTTTCCCAATGCTGGAGTACATGTTGATCAAGGATGCATATGTAAAACTGTCTGGACGGCAAGTCCCAGAACTTTTCATGTCTTCAAAAATTTTAACAGCTTCACCCTCACATCCAACATTTGCACACATGTCAAAAAGCATGTTATAAAGAAGTATATCCAAATCCTTCCCCTTCTCCTTCATTTCCTTGTAAACATTCAGTGCATCTCTGTTAAACCGTGCTCTACAATAGGCTTGTAACAAAGCTGCATAGGTAGGCCAATTTGGTGTCAACCCATTATTTATCATCTCCTCATATATAGCCTTGGCATCCCTGGCCCTCTTAGCTCTCCCCATGGCATACAACAGAGCATTATACGTTACCAAGTTCGGCTTTGCACCAAGAACCTTCAAGTCATTGTAAACATTCAAGCATCCATCATAGTTCCCTGACATCCCATGCATCTTAATCAACCCCGAGAACACCACCGTGTCAACATGCCATTTCTCTGCTTTTGCACGATCATACAGTCTCAAAGCCATATCAGCATTACCAGTTCGAGCATAAGAATATATCATAGACGAGCACACATTGTCATCCGGTTCACAACCGAAAGAGGGCATCATCTCAAACCACTTCACAGCCTTATGCGGCAAAGAACACACGGAAGCACAGATAATCATAGTTGAAAACGTAATGAGATTAGGGTTGACCCCTCTTTGAAGCATTTCATCAAACAGCTTCTCTGCTCCTTCGAAATCCTTAACCTCCCTAAAAAGCTTCAGGGTAACGTTGTAGAGAATAACGTGCCTAGCGTGTTTAATCTTCTGCTTGAAGTACTCAACAGCGAGGAGTGCAGTGTAGGGATTCACCATGGAATTGAGAATAAACACTGCATCAGCTTCTAAAACATTGTCCCCCAAAACTTTGAGGATTTCAGAAACGTGTTGCTGGGTGGGGTTGCAGGAGTCGAGAGACCTGGCAAGTTTGGTGAGAGATGAAGACCTGGTGTGATAGGAATTCTTCCAAAGGTGTTTTGCTCTGGGGCTTTTGGGATTGACCCAGATGGAAGTTTTGGATAAAGACGAAGACTTTGCATCTGGGTCATCGAGTATTGTGTCTTGTAGAAGGGTTTTGGATTGATGGGAAGAAGGGAAGTTGGGAAGTTTGGAATGGCGGGAAGAGTAAGAGGGGATAGAAGTGGTATTAGTGATTTGTTTACGATAATGGAAGGAAGAAGAAGAAGAAGAAGAAGGAAGAAGAGGAAAAGAAGAAGAACAACAGAGAAGGTAAGACTGAGCCATTTTCCTTCTTCCCTCTGAGTCTGAGACTGTCGAGACTCGAGAAAACTGATATGGCTTTGAAAAAGAAAAAAAATAAATATAAACAGACGGGTTGTTGAGCAAGAAATTACTTTATTTCCTCCAAATCTTAAGACACACACGATCATAGTTCTTTATGCAAATTCAAGTATTTTTTATTTTTATTTTCTACAACACAAGTATAGAACTTGAGACTTATGAGAAAAAAAAAAACTTGAGACTTCTTATTAACCTGATTGATTAATGCTGGGGTGAGTGATATGTAAGTTCAAGTAATTTATAGGAGAGGAAAAAAGGTTTTCATGTTTTCATTCAAAAATATTTTTATAGTATTATTCCATTACACAAATAATTTTGTACGACTAATTATTATAAAAATCTATAAATTTATCATAGGTTTAATTTCTTTTACTCTTAAAATTAATACCAAAATTAATTTCTGATCAATTGAAATTATAAAATCTTTTACATTTACAATACATATCCATTAATCTATTAAAGAAAAATACTAACATTTCTTTTTCTAGATATTTACATACCAAAACAATGTTCGCAGAATAATTTCCAGTTGCCTTGGTGGCTCTTTGCTCATTCTAATGTCAATAGAGCTCTTCAATTCCAATACTACAATATTCGTCCTAGGTAAAAATTTAGAAGGACTAGAAAATACTATTAAATTAATAATAGAAAATAAAATTAAAATCATGTGTTCATAATCATACTTGTATTTCTTCACACGAAGTTCTGTACAATCATATACAGTACAAAATTTCTACAAAACGAATAGGAAAATGCCAAAAACATTAGCATGGCACATCGTTTCTCAAACAATATTATCGATACTTAAGGTCATTGTTGGAAGTTGGAACACGTAAAACCATAGAGTTCAAAGTTCAAATCAGCAATTGAACCTCTAGACTCCAGCCATGATTTGGCAGCAGCCTTTGTAACCAAAAACCAGCCAGCCTTAGCCTCATGAAATGGAGCATGGAGTTCCTTCAAATGTGATTCAAATACACCAGCTAAGCCTTTTTCTGAATACTTAAGTTTTCCTTTCCCAGTATTAATTCCAAGTAGTGGAGGAAGGTCCTCCCCTGATTCCAATGCCTTAGACAACTCATTGATCCAAACATGTAATGCAGTCATAGCAGCACCAACCGAGAGCTCTTTCAGATGCAAAGACCACTGAGTTTGGGATTTGGATTGGATATTTGGATATATCTCAAGCACCAGTCCTAAATCCAGAAGGTCACATGCTCTTTCAGGCACATTCAGTTTGACACAAAGATCAATTAGACAATTGCACAAAGGCATCTTTACTTTGGCATCAATTGAATTAAGAAATTCTGATGCTTCCTTTTTAAAATCCCCGTCACCCTCCTCCTCCACCAAATATTTTACCACAGAACCAAGCTTTGTGTTAGCCTTTTCAATGCAATCTGTTAGCTTACCATACTCTTCTTTTGGTGTTTGAGTCAGAACATTTAGAAGAGAACAGCAGAAGTGATCATTTGGAACAATACCCAAATCCAGAAGTTGCTTAAATACCTTCACAACATCATCAGTTCGCTTAGCTTTCCCATAGCAATGGACAAGTGATGTCAGAACAAAAATAGTAGGTTGAAATCCAGATTGGATCATTTCATTCAACATCCCTTCTGCCTCTGAAACTTTACCACTGCGGGAATACATGGTAATCATGGATGAAAATGTCCAACTGTCAGGCTGGCAAGTCCCAGAACTTTTCATTTCATAAAAAATTTCAGCTGCTCTATCTGTGTAGCCAACATCAGCACACATAGCTAAAAGCTTGTTATAAAGATCTGCAGTCATATCCATTCCATTCCCCTTCATTTCCTTATAAACACCAAGAGCCTCTTCACTACAATGTGCTATAGTATAGACTTCCAAAAGACATGCATATGTTATAAAATCTGGTGAAACTCCATTACTTTTCATCTCTTTATATATAGCCTTGGCCTGTCGGTGCTTCTGAGCTTTCAACATGGCACCCAACAGAGTGTTATATGTCACCACATTAGGCTTCGCACCAAGAACTTTCATTTCTTGGTAGACTTTCAAGCATTTATCATAATTTCCTGCCATGCTATACATCTTAATCAATGCTGAGAACGTTGCTGCATCAAGGCACCATTTCTCTGCTATTGCACGATCATATAGGCTCACAGCCTTGTCAACATTATTAGAAAGTGCATAAGCATATACCATGGCCGAGCATGTGATGCCATCAGGTTCATACCCAAAGCCAGACATCTTTTCAAACAACTCGACAGGCTTATTAGCACAGTTAACCATAGTTGAAAATGTAAAGTTATTAGGTTTTACCCCTCTTTGAAGCATTTCGTCGAACAACTTCTTTGCTCCTTCAAAATCCCTATACTTCCTAAACAAATTCAGGACCGCATTGTAAAAAATCAACTCCTTATCTATAGTGAAATTAATCCTGTTCAGGAAGTATTTAAGAACAAAGGATGCAGTGTTGGGATTTACCATCCTATTGAGAATAAATATAACATCTCCTTCTGAAACCATGTCCCCTATACCCTTCAAAATTGTGGAGACCTGTTGCTCCCATGGATTGCTTGATTCCAAAGACTCGGTGAGTTTGAGATGAGAACTGTACATGTTGATCAAGCACGAGTATGTAAAATTGTCTGGCTGGCAAGTCCATGAACTTTTCATGTCTTTAAAGATTTCAACAGCTTCATCCATGCAACCAACATCAGCACACATTTCAAAAAGCAAGTTATAAAGAAATACATCAACATTAATTCTCTTTTCCTTCATTTCCTTATAAACTCTCAGCGCATCCTCATGACACCGTGCTTTACAATAGGCTTCTAAAAGAGCTGCATAGGTAGGCCAATTGGGTGAAAATCCATTACTTATCATCTCCTCATATATAGCCTTGGTGTCCCCGGCTCTCTTAGCTCTCCCCATGACATTCAACAGAGTGTCATAAGTTTCCTTGATAGGCTTGGCACCAAGAACCTTCATATCATTGTAAACTCTTAAACATCCATCAAAATCGTCAAACTTCCCAAACATCTTAATCAATGCCAAGAATGCTGCCGTATCAACTCGCCATTTCTCTGTTTTTGCATGATCATACAGTTTCAAAGCCATATCAGCATTCCAACTACACGCATAAGCATGAATCATAAAGGATGTTACACCGGCATCAGGTTGAACCCCAAAGGAGGGCATTTTCTCAAAAAACTCAATAGCCTTGTACGGCAAAGAAAACATGGAAGCAGAGCTAATTATAGTTGAAAACGTAATGAGATTTGGGTTGACCCCTCTTTGAAGCATTTCATCAAACACCTTCTCTTCACCTTCGAAATCCCTTACCGCCCTAAACAGCTTGAGGGTGACGTTGTAGAGAACAACGTGCCTAGAGGGTTTAATCTTCTGCGTGAAGTAGTAGTTAACAGCGAGGAGTGCAGTGTAGGGATTGACCATGGAATTGAGAATAACGACGGCATCGGATTCGAAAACTTTGTCCCCCAAAACTTGAAGGATTTGAGAGACGCGTTGCTGGGTGGGGTTGCAGGAGTCGAGAGACTTGGCGAGTTTGGTGAGAGATGAAGACCTGGCGTGATAGGGATTCTTCCAAAGGTGTTTGACTCTGGGGCTTTTGGGATTGACCCAGATGGAAGTTTTGGATAAAGACGAAGACTTTGCATCTGGGTCTTGTGGAGTGTAGGTGGCTTGGACTTGGAGAAGCGTTTTGGGATTATGAGATAAAGGGAAGGTGGGAAGTTTGAAATGGCGGGAAAAGCAAGAGAAGGAAATAGAAGTGGTGATGGGTTTACGGTAATGGAAGGCAGAAGAACAAGGAGGAGAAGAAGAAGAAGAAGAAGAAGATGATGATGATGAGCAGATAAGGTAAGATTGAGCCATTTTCCTTCCCTCTCTCTAAGACTGTATATACGTATAACGCTCGAGAAAATTGATGAACAAAATGTAAACTGACTGATTGATGAACAAACATAAGTGCAAATTGTTTTTTTTTTTTTCCTGCTGAATATGATTAATTCACTTTCTCGACGTGATCATGGATAAATTATTGGACTAGTTCAAGAAAATACAATCCCTTAAACATTAGTTTTTTTTTATTGATATAAATTAAAAGATAAATATAAAAAATTTATAATAATTTACATATTCTATTTATCCAATTGAATTAAACTTTTTCGTATATTAGTTTAATTTCTATTAACATGTTTATGTTTAGAGAAACAAAATAAGAATTTAATTAAGTTTGGGAATTGAAATAATACATCCGAAAAAGATTTCCTTAATTCCAAAAACTAATATGAAAATGTGTTATACTTTCTTTTTTTTTGGTTAGGAATGTGTTATTCTTTCTGGAACCAAAATCATTCTATTTAAAATAAACATGAACAATGACAAACCAAAAAATTTCCAGTTATTTACATTTTTTCCTGTAACAAACTTATATCAAAACAATGTTCGCCGAATAAGTTTCAGTTGCCTTGGTTCTTTGATAATTCCAATGTAAATAGAGCTTTTCAATAGCCAATACGATATTCGCCCTAGGAGTAACAATTTCAAAGGACTAGCAAATAGTATCAAATTAAGATCAAGATTAAATTAATATTAGAAAATAGTATTAAAATCATGTTTTCCTACTTGTATTCACGCGAAGTTTCATACATAAATATACAGTACAAAATTTCCGCAAAAGGAATAGGAATATGCCAAAAAGATTAACATGGCACATGTTCCTAAAACAACACTATCAATACTAAAGGACCATTGTTGGAACACCTAAAACCAGAGAGTTCAAACCAGCAATTGATTCGGTTGAATCCCTAGACTCCAGCCATGATTTGGCTGCAGCCTTTGTAACCAAAAACCAGCCAGCCTTAGACTCATGAAATGGAGCATTGAGTTCCTTCAAATGTGATTCAAATACACTAGCCAAGCCTTTGTCTGAATACTTGTGTTTTCCTTGCCCAGTATTAATTCCAAGTAGTGGAGGAAGGTCCTCCCCTGATTCCAATGCCTTAGACAAGTCATTAATCCAAACATGTAATGCAGTCATGGCAGCTCCAACTGAGAGTTCTTTCAGATGCAAAGACCACTGAGTTTGGGATTTGAACTGGATATTTGTATATATCTCAAGCATGAGTCCTAAATCCAGAAGGTCACGTGCTCTTTCAGGCACATTCAGCTTGACACAAAGATCAATTAGACAATTGCATAAAGGCTTCTTTACTTCAGCATCAATTGAATTTAAAAGTTCTAATGCTTCCTTTCTAAAGGCTTCATCACCCTCCAGCTCTTCCATCAAATATCTTACCACAGTCCCAAGCTTTGTATTAGCCTTCTCAATGCAATCTGTTAGCTTACCAAGCTCTTCTTTTGGTGTTTGAGTCAGAACATTTAGAAGAGAACAGCAGAAGTGATCATTTGGAACAATGCCCAAATCCAGGAGCTGTTTAAATATCTTCACAACATCATCAGTTCGCTTTGCTTTTCCATAGCAGCAGATGAGTGATGTCATAACAAAAATAGTAGGTTGAAATCCAGATTGGATCATTTCATTCAACATCCCTTCTGCCTCTGAAACTTTACCACTGCGGGAATACATGGTAATCATGGATGAAAATGTCCAACTGTCAGGCTGGCAAGTCCCAGAACTTTTCATTTCATAAAAAATTTCAGATGCTCTATCTGTGTAGCCAACATCAGCACACATAGCTAAAAGCTTGTTATAAAGATCTGCAGTTATATCCATTCCATTCCCCTTCATTTCCTTATAAACACCAAGAGCCTCTTCACTACATTGTGCTCTAGTATAAACTTCCAAAAGTGATGCATATGTTATAAAATCTGGTGAAACTCCATTACTTTTCATCTCTTTATATATAGCTTTGGCCTGTCGGTGCTTCTTAGATCTCAACAAGGCACCCAACAGAGTGTTATATGTCACCACATTAGGCTTCACACCAACAACCTTCATTTCTTGGTAGACTTCTAAGCATTTATCATACTTTCCTGCCATGCTATACATCTTAATCAATGTTGAGAATGTTACTGCATCAAGGCTCCATTTCTCAGCTTTTGCACGATCATATAGGTTCACAGCCTTGTCAACATTATTAGTACGTGCATAAGCATATACCATGGCTGAGCATGTGACACCATCAGGTTCACACCCAAAGTGAGACATCTTTTCAAATAACACCACAGCCTTATTAGGCAAACCAGACACGCTAGCACAGTTAACCAAAGTTGAAAATGTAATGTTGTCAGGTTTTACTCCTCTTTGAAGCATTTCATCAAACAACTTCTCTGCTCCTTGAAAATCCCTAGACTTCCTAAACAAATTCATGACCACATTGTAAAGAATCACCTCTTTATCTCTAGTGAAATTAATCATGTTCTGAAAGTATCTAAGAACAAAGGATGCAGTGTTGCGATCCACCATCCTATTGAGAATAAATATAATATCTCCTTCTGAAACATCGTCCCCCAGACCCTTTAAAATTGCAGAGACCTGTTGCTCCCATGGATTGCTCGACTCCAAAGACTCGATGAGTTTGAGATGAGAACTGTACATATTGATCAAGCATGAGTAAGTGAAATTGTCTGGCTGGCAAGTCCCCGAACGTTTCATGTTTTCAAAGATTTCAACAGCTTCATCCATGCAACCAACATCAGCACACATGTCAAAAAGCAAGTTATATAAAAATAAATTCACATCCATTCCCTTTTTCTTCATTTCATTATAAACTCCCAGCGCATCCTCAGGAAATCGTGCTTTGCAATAGGCTTGTAAAAGAGCTGCATGGGTAGGCCAATTGGGTGAAAATCCATTACTTATCATCTCCTCATATATAGCCTTGGCATCCAAGGCCCTCTTAGCTCTCCCCATGGCATACAACAGAGCGTTATAAGTTACCATGTTAGGCTTCGCACCAAGAACCTTCATATCATTGTAAACACTTAGACACCCATCAAAATTCTCCAACATCCCACACATCTTAATCAATGCAGAGAACGCCGCAGTATCAACCCGCCATTTCTCCGCTTTTGCACGACCATACAGTTTCAAAGCCATGTCAGCATTCCCACTATGCGCATAAGCATGAATCATAAAGGAGGCTACACTCGCATCAGGTTCAACCCCGAAGGAGGGCATTTTCTCAAACCACTCCATAGCCTTATCTGGCAAGGAACACACGGAAGCAGAGCTAATTATAGTTGAAAACGTAATGAGATTTGGCTCGACCCCTCTTTGAAGCATTTCATCAAACAGCTTCTCTGAACCTTCAAAATCCTTTACCTCCCTCAACACCTTCAGGGTAACGTTGTAAAGAACAACGTGCTTACCGGGGCTAATCTTTTGCTGGAAGTACTTAAGGGCGAGAAGTGCAGTGTTGGGATTAGCCATCGTATTGAGAATAAACACAGCGTCGCGTTCTGCAACATTGTTCCCCAAAACGTTGAGGATTTCAGAGACGTGTTCCTCGGTGGGGTTGCACGAGTCCAGTGACTTGGCGAGCTTGGTGAGAGATGATGACCTGGCATGAGGGGAATTCTGCTGAAGCTGTTTGGCTCTGGGGCTTCTGGGATTGACCCAGAAGGATTTTTTGGATAAAGATGGAGACTTTGCATCTGGGTCGTCGAGTTTTGCGGCGTCTTGGAGAGTGTTGAAGGGTTGGAAGGAGAAGCGTGGGGCGTGGAGAAGGGTTTTGGAATGAGAAGGGATGATGGTGAAGAAGGGTATGCGATAATGGGATGAGAAGGAAGAAGCTGAACGGGAAGAGCAAAGAGGGTAAGGCTGAGCCATTTTCCCTCTGTCTGTTACTGTCTGAGTATACCACACCGATAGAATTGTTGGAGACAGTTGATATTTTTTTTTTTTTTATCCCAAGTCTGGAACACGCTTGCAAGATTTACATACACTTGAGCAATAAAAAAATAAATAAATTACCAATTTCGTCTCTAAAGTACTTATTTTTGTAAAGTTAATAAAGAATTACTCTGTCACATAATCTAGTTTTTTTTAATAAAAGATTAACGTGATAATGAATTAATTTTTAAAAGACTGATTCGGTGTTAATTTTTTAAAAGAATTTATATGGTAATATTTTAGATTTAGATTTTAATGTACTAATTTAACCACTATTTTTTTAAAAATAATAATAATAATATGGGAACGCATGTGATTTGGTCAAGCCTTCTTAGTCTAAGACTCACTGAATTTACTTCTCCTTGATGAGAATGGCAGTGATTACCTTAGTCCAAACTGTGCGGGATGTCCTCCTTCATTTTACTTCTAGATGTAGTTTCTACCCCGCCTCTATGGTGAGATTGTCTCAGAGTAGGTAGTAGAGGTAATTTTTGAAAAATTAATATGGTGGAAGTGTTATTGTTCATTTCATTTAGTTCAGGCAGAAAATTTAATATATTGGTATGGGAATGCTCTATATATATATATATATATATATTAAACAATAGAAATTTAGCCGCTACACTGGATACTAGTATCAGCTCTTCATTTACCCTACAAGATAACCAGAATTTTAATACTATATATACCTATATTGAACTTTTTTTAGGGGATACTTATATTGAACTTACTAAATACTAATACAAAATTTCCACAAAAGAAAAAGAAAATTGCATAAAAATAACATGGCATATCATTCTTAAAACAACCCTATTGATACTGAAGCGCCACTGTTGAAGCACCTGAAACCTGAGAGTTCAAATCATCAATTGTTTCAGCTGAACCCCTAGACTCCAGCCATGATTTGGCCGCCTCCTTTGTAACCAAAAACCAGCCAGCCTTATCTGGAGCCTGATGGAACGGAGCATTGAGTTCCCTCAAATGTGATTCAAATACACTAGCCAAACCTTTGTCTGAATACTTGTGTTTTCCCTGTCCAGTATTAACTCCAAGCAGTGGTGGAAGGTCTTCCCATGATTCCAATGCCTTAGACAAGTCATTTATCCAAACATGTAATGCGGTTATAGCAGCTCCAACTGAGAGTTTCTTCAAATGCAAAGACCACTGGGTTTCAGATCTGGATTGTATATTTTTATATATCTCAAGCATCAGTCCAAGGTCCAGAACGTCACGTGCTCTGTTCGGCGCATTCAGGCTGACACAAAGATCAATTAGACAATTGCATAACGGCTTTTTTACCTTAAAATCAATTGAATTAAGAAGTTCTGATGCTTCCTTTCTAAAATCTCCATCACCCTCCTGCCCTTCCACCAAATATCTTACCACAGAACCAAGCCTTGTATTAGCCTTCTCAATGCAGTCTGTTAGCTTACCAAACTCTTCTTTTGGTGTTTGAGTCATAACATTCAGAAGACAACAGCAGAAGTAAACATCTGGAACAATGCCCAAATCCAAGAGTTGCTTAAAAATCTTCACAACATCATCAGTTTGCTTAGCTCTCCCATAGCACTGGACAAGTGATGTCAGAACATAAATAGTTGGCTGAAATCCAGATTGGATCATTTCATTCAACATTCCTTCTGCTTCTGAAACCTTCCCATTGCAGGAATATACAGTAATTAAGGATGAAAATGTCAAGCTGTCAGGCTGACAAGTCCCAGAACTTTTCATGTCTTCAAAAATTTCAACAGCTTCCTCTATGCAACCAACATCAGCACACATATCTAATAGCCTGTTATAAAGATCCACAGTCATATCCATTCCATTCCCCTTCATTTCCTTATAAACACTGAGAGCATCTTCCCTATATTGTGCTCCAGCATAGATTCGCAAAAGAGTAGCATAGGTTATAAAATCCGGTGAAACCCCATTACTTATCATCTCTTTATATACATTCTTGGCCTGCCAAGACTTCTTAGATCTGAACAAGCTACCCAGCAGAGTGTTATACGTCACCACAGTAGGCTTCACACCGAGAACCTTCATTTCTCCGAAAATTCTCAAGCATTCAACATAGTTCCCTAACACGCCATACATCTTAATCAACGTCGAGAATGTTGACGCATCAAGGCTCCACTTCTCAGCCTTTGCACGACCATACAAGCTCAAAGCCATATCAACATTATTAGTTTGCGCATAAGCAGACACCATAGCCGAGCACGTCATGGCGTCAGGTTCACACCCGAAGCTCGGCATCTTCTTAAACCACTCCACGGCCTTATCGGGCAAGGCACACATCCTAGCAGAGTTTATCAAAGTCGAAAATGTAATGTTATCAGGTTTGACCCCTCTCTGAAGCATTTCATCGAACAGCTTCTCTGCACCTTCAAAATCCCTGGACTTCCTAAACGCCTTAAGAGTAGCATTGTAGAGAATCACCTCTTTGTCTGTGGAGGGTTTAATCTTGTCCCGGAAGTGACCGAGAACAAAGGGTGCGGTTTCGGGGTTCGTCATCTTATCGAGAATGAACACAGCGTCGCGCTCTGAAACGTTGTCACGGAGACCCTTGAGGATCGTGGACACGTGTTGCGCGCTGGGGGTGCACGAGTTCAACGACTCGGTGAGTCTGGCGAGGTAGCTGTACCTGGCGCTGGGCGATTTCGGTTGGAGGTGTTTGGCTCGGGGGCTGTTGGGATTGACCCAGATGCGGGTTTTGGATAAAGATAAAGAATTTGCATCTGGGTCGTGAGAAGCAGCGTCTTGATGCAGCGCCTGAGAGGCTTTGGAGTGAAGCGAGAGGGATTTGTGGGAGGAAGCGGCGTTTGGGAATTTGAAATTGCGCAGAGAAAATGAAGAAGAGATTGAGGTGGAAACATAATGGCGATCGTGGAAAAGAGAAGAGTGGGAAGCGCAAATGCACGAAGCCATTTTTGCTTTGTTCTTCTCACATAGACTGATACTGAGATGTGTTGCGCTAAATGTTTTTGGTTGCGCCCTGCGGGTGCGCGGGCACGGACGTATTTTTGGCGGCGTTGAGCGAGAAAGAGGACTGAATCATTTGAATATAATGTTTTTCTATTTTTAATTCAACATAGTAGAAAATTATTATACTTTCATTTAATAAATATTTTTTTCAATAGATAGATATTTGACGGAAAAAAAAGGAGATGAAATATTTTTTTTTAAATCTTTCGTTCTAATTATATTTTTATCCACATGATTCAAACTTATAATCTTATTTAAGATGACTAATAATATTTAAATCAACGATTTATTGTAAAAAAAAATATATTTCTTATTTGAGAAAGAGAGAAATTATACAAAGATAAATCCATAAAATAAATAATAAAAAATTAATTTAGTTAAAGAAATATAATTAATTAATATTCTAATTTATACAATATACAATATAAATATTTGTATTCTTTGATGCTGCGAATGAATTCGGCTTTGACGCAGTTTGTAACAAAGATAATATGTATTTATACACATTATAGTATTTTTTAAAATAAAATTAGTACTAATAACATTATAAAATATTATTCATAAATTATAAAAAAAATTGAATTAATATTCTCATATATTTTTACTAAAATGTACTAGATTGGGGTTAAAAAATTAGCAAATGAAAAAATATAATACCTTAAGAGAATTGTAAGTGTGCTTTTATATATTTAAAATTAATATATTTTGAAATGTTAAAATATAAAAGAAAATTCAATGTAAATTAAAAATAAATAAATGTTTAATAAAGATAAATTTTAAAACATAAAAGAAAATGTCTAACAAGAGGATTAAGATCCTGTGCTCTTAAATTTTTAGGTGTTGAAATCTTAGCCATACAAAATATATTTTATTAAAACCAAGCATGAAAAAAGTCACTAAAGAGCTATATAACTCATGCAGCTAGAAATGAAGTGAAGGGAATCCAGTTTGTTCTCAGTCGAAAGAGTGTCTATCTTTGTTCTTTTCTGCAACCGAGTTAAGCAAAATGGGAATGCGAGGTATCTTCCTTTCGTTAGGGGAGCACCAGATGCATAGTTAGTCCCACATTGATGAATATAACAAGAGCTTCACAGAATATATAGCCCAGGCCACAGTAAAAGCTTGTCCCTTCGGGGACATCTGATAAAATTGGAACGATACAGAGAAGATTAGCATGGCCCCTGCGCAAGGATGACACGCACAAATCGAGAAATGGTCCAAATTTTTTTTTCCATGTTCCTTCTTTCAATATTTTCAGACATTCTGGTTAAGATTGAAAGCCTTCTTTGTCTAACAGCAATTAATGATAGACAATAAGAGAATCCTTTTCTGCGGCAAAATGTAGAATGCGAATACATAAAATTTTATTATTGTTAAAAGTTATACGAGTAATCATGAATAAGAGGGACATGCCCTTTGGGGTGGGTTTTCAGCTCAATTAGAGTCCAAGTTTTGGTTTTATTGAACATATTTTGTGGGATTTTCTCTGCACAGGCAGTCGAGGCCTCTCTGCAGTAAGTGCTCACTTTGAAAACATAATTATTCATTTGTGTCTCTTCTTTTGTGTATTTCATATAACCCTTTAACAATTTCTTATTGCCTATTTGATGTTTTCCTGCCCAATTTTGAATTCTCAAAACACAAGAATTGTGTGTGCTACATATGATAGGAAGATGGATAATTTCATTTTAGTGAATTTCAATGATGAAAACTGAAAAGAACTTCATACATAATAAAGGAACATGAAAGAATAGAAAAATAGAATAAAACACTAAATACTTCAGCTTTCCCTTGTCCAATAAAATTAATGAGGCTAGACAGTAGTAGCACAGAGAAACTGATATTGGCAGGGAAGAGAATAAGGAACATGGGATAGAGAATGGAAGTTAGAAAGCTTCCAATTCTAACAGAAATATTTTGCTTGATGCAGATATGATCCCTTTCGAAATTAACTTTTGACATAGCATGATCAGTGATAGGTGCTTTCCAGAGTTTCTTAGAGAGTGAACCTTCCTTCCTTGGAAATATAATGTGCCTTGAGAGTTGTATACACTATGACTCTCCTTTCCTCCTCCACTTGAACCACTTGTCATTCTAGAGTTAGGGGTTGGCATTACAAGCTAAAAATTTGGTCCCAAAATCTGACGTATGTATGAAAAATATTTGTATGCTACCATCCATTGTGGACTAGTTTAATTTGCAAGATGATGATGTTCATATACAACATCTTCCATCACCCATGAGTTTGGTTCAAAAAGATGTTCCCTAGCTACTGGATGTTAGAAAATGATTTCTGAAGTGATGGACTTCCATTTATTTAATTAAAAAAAATGGTTGCATGGTAACTTGAACTTGACGTGTACTAGAATCCATTTTTGTGATCAATAGATATTGGAAATCACATGAGGGCGCTTGAATAATATATCCTAGTTATATGAATCTATGATGGGTAGAACCATTGTGACTTCTCATGAAACAATAGGTCTCCTCATCTCTTTCTCTTAAATATACGTCTTGGGACATATGTTATTGAATTAAAGTTTCGAAGTATCATTTTTCCCATCTATCTTGAGAAAGATCCTACTCCAAATTCTTGATATTCAAACCATTTTTGAAAGTCAGAATATTATGTTTTCAAAAGGTATGCACCATTTTTTTTCTTCTAATTATTTGATGTTCTAAATTCATGCTTCATGATCCAATTCTTGAATAATTAATGCTGTTTGAGTTTGTTAATGTCCTAAATTATCAAGACTGTGTACTCTTCCCATTCTTCCAATTCATGGATATGGATCATAACAGAAGGCCTTACATCCTTCATGGAAGTGGAAATGTTTCTGTATGTAAATGGTTTCACATATTGTAATACTGGATACTTCATATTCATGAATCATGAATACACTTGATGCAGTACATGTTGCTCCTTCAATATCAAAGTGTTACAATGACTAGCATATTCTTACTATCATGCATCTGTGCAGTAACGAAGGGAAATTAAGATAAAGGTTGAGGACTTGAGGTACAACATAAATAGGATGGGTTTCTTATGATACCAGTGTATTAACTCTTCAATTGAATTTGTTTATGATGGCCTATGAGCTTTCCACCCCTGGAAATAACATGTCAATTCGAAAAACATTGACCCCTCTTGGATTGGATCAATCGAACCAAATCATACTACTTATCGTGCAAAGGTGAATTTTATTTACAAATTTGTTTTTGCTTTAAATTAAGGTATTTTTTTTCTTCACTTTATCAAGTTTGATGGAAATCTAATGAATTACCTGCAATTGGAGTTTTAGACACCTGCAGAATTACAGATTTCTCAATGTGGCATCAAAATTCTTAGTTTTTTATATTGTTATGATATTCATTATCATACTGATTGTCGAAACATATTTCATTTCGTATCAATGTTATTGTTTATAACAGTGGCATATTCACCTTGTGTGTCATAATTCAAGACAATTTGAAGTCTATTGAATATAAGGGCAACATATATGCAATTTTCAGAGTTTTAGAATCATACCTTCGCTTAGTGAAATTTAACTTATGTCTGATGGAGGCATTTACATAACAAATGTAACCTCATTCATTTGATCCATTCGATCTTAGTTAGAAGTTAATACACATGTTTACTCCTTTTCTACAAGTTAGAATTGGTATTATGATGTGCTCCTTTTGTTTGCAGGATACGAGGAGCTTGACTTTGGTGTATCATTTTGGATTTGCTCACCTATGGTTTAAGGGTCTCACCTAATATATCATGTTTCGTTACTTTGTCTTGTAATGTGAATCAGCATGAAGAAAACTAACACCTGGCTGGTACTTAAACAGTTTAGACAAAGAGCATTCCAAGCTGCTGCAACTCAAATATGAATGAGGGTAGTTGCACGAATGATTAGATCTTGATACTTCCAATTTAGCTTTGATTTTACAATTTTTTTCCCTTTAATGCAAATTCTTTTGCAATCTTTTAAAGCAAACATTCCACGCATATTGTTACTTGGCCTCTCGATTTTCTTTACACTGTTTCTTGTTGATTGGAGTAGGTTACTAGGACACAATGATAGTATGACTTGATTTTAGGACCATTTTTTTTTTAACCAAGGACTATTGTTAGTGTTGAATTACCATGGCAGTTATAATGCAACACGTATATAGATTCTTTGTTAAGTTCAAATGTTCAATTGATGACATACATATAACTACAACTAATCAATTACCCGTTTTCATTGCAGTATTTTCTGTTGTTTTGATGCTTCAGTTGTAGCATTTCTACTTTATTAGTTAACTGATCTGAGGGGATGGGAACTAGCCAAACCTGATAACTAGCTCGGTATCTGAAATAATGTTTTTGAAACAATTGGACGGTAACATAATTCTTTTTTTTTTTTATGTAAGAGGTTATTTCAGTTTTGACTAATTCAACTTGATTTGGGTTAAGATTGGATGGGAGAGACTTTTTCATTCACAAGACTTGAAAAGTGATTTTAATTAACATAATGTTTGCTTAAAAAAAAAAAAGGAAGAAATGGAGAAATTATGATATAATTTGAGATCGTGTGAAATGGAATAAATTCTATGTGACACGTGAAAATTAGATAGGATCACTTGATTTTGAATTATATAATTTTTTTTAGAGAATGACAAAAAAAATGATAAACACACAGACATATTAATTGAGAAAAGTTAAGAATAGTATGATAAACACTCAAAAATATTAATCTAGAGAATAAAAGTAAATAAGTTTTCAAAATAATTTTTTTATAAATTTGTTTCTCTTCCCTTTAATTTACTTAATATTGGAAGGGGAAAAAAAGTGGAAGGAAAGGAATATTAATCCTCTCATTTCCTCATCCCATCTCCTCCAACGAAAATTATAAAAATCACTCTCTTTCATTAGTGTCGGTTCGCATGAATTTCAACGAAACTAAAAATTTAAATTAAAAGAAAATCATCTGAAAATAATAAATTTAAAAATTATAAAAATATTTATGCATATATAATTAATTACGTATAATACTAAAGAATATAAATATACAAATACAATTTATTTAAATTAACTATACATATTTTTATAATTTCAAATATTTTATAAATATTTTATTTATATAAAAAAATATGATTTGATTTAAAAATATTAGTGCACCCTTATATAATAAATTCAACTCTTCACTTTTGAAATGGAATGATTCTGTGCATGTATTTTTCTCTCATATACACCCACACCTCTTCTTCATTTTATAATACATGTATAGCTTCTAAACTTTCATAAATATTTTTTCTGAATAAATTGAATAAATATTTTATTCAATTTTAATTTTAATTTTTTTTGAAATATTTAAAAATCATATTGGAATAAGTAATAACCTTATTTAATTAAAATAATTTTTAAAACTAAAATTTTGGATATTTTTATTTTTATTTAAGTTATACTTATATTCTTAATAAAATGTTTTTTAACAATTAAAATACTTTTCAAAATTTATATATTTTACAAATATAACACATGATACTTGTTAGTTGTTACTTCTTACACAATTTACATGGCAATTGCTTGTTATGTTAACAACGTGACGGTGCCGACACGATTCTTGGCTCTGGCTTAGTAGACTTGAGATAGTTTGGGATCACATGCTATTAAGTGTTAATAACTCTGAGCACTAGTTTACCACTTTACTTAAATTTTAGCCATTTTAATTAACATATCTGTCCAAAGCATGTGATGATGCTGGTGGAAGAAGAAGGTGACAATTTTTGGTGGCATTGTAGCTTGGAAAGAATTTGGAAAGAAATAATGATGATGCCTAAACATTAAGATGACCCCATAATTGAGTTTTGGTTCCTTATGGTGGGTATACGTATTATTTATTATTTATACATTATTGTATGACCTCATCATGCATCACATGATTAATTAATAGAGACCCCATTTTCCGCAGCAGATTGCTACTTGGCCTTTGTTGTGTAATATTCCACTTTTCATTCATGTTTTCAACTCGATCGACGTTACGTCTATGATAATTCAACTTTTTTTTTTTCGATTTGGTAAAAAAGCTACTATATTTTTACGGGATTGAAACGTATTCTATTATCGAACGACAATTCTAATCAAGGAAGAAAGAACAGAGAAAATAAATTATGTGAACTTTGGTACAACAAACTAGGAAAGAAAAACTATTGAATAATTGAAGCCAGAGTTGTGTTGATCGAATTGCATTAAATTCTGTGAAATTATTAATAACATAAACTAATATATTATATTTAGTTGAAAGCAACTTTTGTATAAAAAATGTAGATTGTCAAGCTCAGGTCCCTTTCTAAATTTATCTTCTGCAACAAGAAATTAAACTTTTTCTTCTAATATTACATTCAACGTCTTTTTATCAAGAGGCTAAATTAACGCGGTTGACAAAGTAAAGTAGAAGAAAAAGAAAAGAGAGAGAGTTAAGAGTGAAATTATTTTTTAATTGTTTGATAGAAGAGAAAATGAAAGAATAGGTGATGTTTGATTTGGTTTAAGTCTTGTTTTCATTTTTAAAGAAAATTAAAAATAAGAGTAAAAATACATTTGTTTAAAAATTACATTAATAAATATTTTTTCTAAACAGATTTCTTAAAATTGAAAATAACAAATAAAATTTTTCAGACTTTTTTTTTGAAGAATGAAAAAATGGTAATACCTTTACATATTTTCTAAATTTTAAAATTTTGAAAATAAAAATTATTTTCATCAAATGAAAATAAAAACAGAAAAGAAACACTTCTCAAATCAAGCGTGACCTAAACTTTCTCTTCTTATATTGAACAGAATTAAGAGAAATTAAAGAAATATATATTTATAAAATGGCATAATTTTTGTTAGCAAACATAAAATATAATAAAAACATAACATATGCTCTCAATAACAAAAAGAATCTAGTCAAGACATAAGATAAATTAAAATAATAATAATAATTAAAAATCAATTACTACTTAAAATAAAATAAAATTAGCAATACAAATTATCTCAAGAGTATTTATTCACACACTCCCCTTTTTTTTGTAACCTGGGAAGAAATAAATTTTAGCATGGACCACAAAAACTTATTTTCCTTCTTTGTTTATATGATATCCAAATCAGGAGAAACACTTCCTTCCCATTCTTTTATTTTCTTTGTAACCAAAAATAGAATAATTGCATAAATGTCGATAGATCACCCCTTGGCCCTTGATAGCCATGATCTAATTTAACTTCGGTATGTATTATTTTTATTCTATAAATACCTTGAAAACTTTTACTTTTGTGAAAAAAAACTTCATTCATACATCACATTTTATTATCTGGTTGTGCTCGTTCAAATTCTGTTCAGGTTCATGGATTTAATCGGGTGGGAAAAGTAGAAACTATGGGCAAAGGAAAAAAAATCATGGTTGTCAATTTGTCATCATTGTCTTTATGAGGTCATTGATTATTGATCAATAACTACTAAAGCTTCTCAACAACAACTAAAAAAAAAACTACTAAACCATGACACAATTAACCAACACCAATTCAAATTTATCTACCGAACAATATGCGATAAGGCAATTTAGCTGCTGCTACCTTCCCAAGTCCCAACCAATATTCTCATAGCAAATTAAATCATATAATGTAAAGAACTCTTAACAACTGATATAGATCAATGTGTTTGTTTTATCTATGCAATTATATAAAAAAAAATGTACGAAAAAGAATATATTAAATAATGTAAACTGCTTCCTTATTATGTATGACCTTACCCACTAAAAAGTACTGGTGGGTGATTTTTTATTTTTTTTGTTGGTTAGAAAGTTAATTACTTTCAACAAAATCAATCTAAAAAGGCAAATCCAATCCACTGAGTAGTCAGAAGATTCCTTGTTGGTAAAGAAACTTTATTTTATTAACTCATGGAACGAAAAAAAAAAAACATCACTGCAGTATAGCATTTATAACCATTGATTAAATAACCTTATTTTTCTTTTCCCCCCTCATTGTTTTTTTTTTCTCTCGTCGAATTTTAAATAACAAAAACAGAGAAATACTAGCTCATTGGATTGAACGTGATTAAACATGATGATAATTGAGAGAAATTGTGAATGGCCACCATCATTTACAGATCCCAACAATAATGCAACGCCGTGGATGTAATTGTCACATAATTGTGCATCCTTGTGGATTCTCTTCGCTGAAATATTGATCACAACGGTTCCCATAACAGGGTCTGCCTCCACTGTAACTATCGTAAACGGGCCTTGCATAGTAACCGTCGTAACAGAGCATGGGCCCACCGTACTCGTAGCCAGGCCCAACGGGCCTGCCTCCGTAGCACGGAGGAGGAGCATAGAGCATCCCAACTGGGACCGCCATCGGTGCCGCTATATGTGGCTGCACAGGTAACGGCGCGGGTGTTGGCTTATCCTTGGGCTTCTCGGGCCCGGGCTTAGGCTTCTCCCCACCGTCCTTCTTTTTTTCGGGCTCTTCCTTGGGCTTCTCGCCACCACCGTCCTTCTTTTTCTCGGGCTCGGTCTTGGGCTTTTCGGCTTTGGGAGGGTCTGCTTTAGGCTTCTCTGGGTCTTTCTTTTTCTCGGGCTCGGCCTTGGGTTTCTCGGCCTCCTTCTTCTCGGGCCCGGCGGGCTTGGGCTTGGGCGGTTCCAGTATCTCAATGCTTTTGATTGAGCCTCCACCTTTGTAGCAAAGCTTGTCTCTTATCTTCTCTGGGCTGCAACACACCACTGTGATGAACACAATGTTTTCCTTCTCATCGAACTTCTGGTCCCGAATTTCTCTTGTTCACAAAATTTCAACACCCAAAAATTAACTCAATTTGATACCCTCTTAATTTTTAACTCCAAATAAATGCATGCAAATTGAAAAAAAAAAAATCATTTCACAATTCTGATTCTAATATATATAAAATTACATGCATGAAAAAAAAAAGCAAGGGGTGATGGCACTCACGAGGGTACTTGCCGAGAAGTTTCTTAACCTTCTTGTAGCATTTCTCACACTCAAGATCAACCTTGAGTTTCATGATGGTCACCTGAATTAATGTGTTCAACAAAACCACCCATTAGAATTATTGCACACTATGTATCCAAAGTGAACCAAACTCATGATTGTGGCATAGAATAGAAGAATGGCATCATCATTTGGTTATGTTACAAGCAGAAGAATTGAAATCACATTTTCATTATGTAAACAAGGACAATAAATAATGGACATTAATCCAAAAGGGTATGTTTTGGAGATAGAAATTAAAGAGTGATAATTCAGATGACAATTGAAAGCTGTGTACCTTTTCAGCCATGGTTTTGTGGATAAGAGATGAGATCTGAGGCTCAGGTGTAATGCAGACAAAAGTGATGAGAGCAAACCAACACAGAGGGAAAGTGACAGAAAAGCAAAACTTAAGAAGGCATTAGCACACCACGTTCACCAATCAAACTCCAACACGTAGTCCCACAAAGTTGAATTTCATGCTAAGGTTGTATTTACACTTGAGGGTGGCCAGAACCGAAGAATGTGTCTAATGTCTATGCTGTTAAATACTTATAGTAACACACAAGATTGGATTGATGATGGCTTCGCAACTCAGCACATAGCTTCTATAACTCCCATGTGCTGTTTTGGTTGACACGCCAAATCTTGTTGACTCAATGCACCTTCCTCAATCCCTATAAATACTAATCAATTAAATGCCTACAAAATACTTACCATGATTATTTTTCAATATTTTTATTCATGTTTGCATTATGGTTTTTATGAGTTTTGTTGTGTGCAATAATGATCATGCACTACCGCATGCCGACCGTACACGTGTCTCAACGCATAGTGTCTCACTAGCATCTACTCTAATGAACCAAACCATCTACTACTATATGATGTCAGGATCCTATAATATTTGTACTAGTATACCGAAGAGATCATGATCCATTCATTGGTCACTAATGAATATAGACCAAACTATCGATGTTTTTAATGTTGTTTGGAGGGTGAATTGAATTGAGTAAAGCAACCAATATCTAATTAATTGGTTGTAGATGAAGTAGGAGTTGATGAGACTCGAGGACTGTGGTCCGAATTTGTGGACTCTAATGATTCCACATTTTTCTTTGAGGTAGTGAAAGCTAATCATAGTCTCTAACCGAATCTGATGGGTGCTAGTTGCAACTTGTGTTAACGCGGTTTGATCATGAAGATATATATGGTTTTTTTAGCTGGAGGTTACACTATTAATTGGACCCTTTTCTCTATACATGACACCTCCCCATCTTTTTCTTTCGGTTGTCATTTTTTTTTTTTTTTGAGTTTGGCGATTGTATTTTTCTCTCATTTTGTTTGTTTCTGGTTGATAAAATGCTCCATCTAGGGTCACACGAAACATGATGTTTTTGGTTACAACCTCTCAAATTATTACACACTATGAAACATGCATACATGATGCTTAAAATACTTGTCGTGATAGATTGGTCATTGGATGTCCATAAGATAATGATCGGTTTAAATGGTATCGGCGTGGGTTCAGATGATTTTAGCGTCATCCAAAATCTTGTTTGGTAGATAGTCTTTTTTATGGAATTTTTTTATGCTTAAACAATGGTTAATGAATTACAGATTTACAGCACGTACAGTAAAATTATTGAACTTTTAAAATAAACTCTAGATTAATTTTAAGGCAACTGGTGTAGAATGTTCATCTCGATTTTCTATGTCACATATTACATTCAATTTTCTAGGAATAGATTTCAATGTTAAAAATAATCATTTTTTTTTACTAATGTTGATTTTGAATTCAATTATCATGTCTAATCAAAATATGAATTGTGTAAACTATTGCATATTTAGCTAGAGTTTAACAAGCATGTAAAGTAAATGTTTTTATACTGTTAAAAAATTTAAAATAATATTTGATAAAAAATTAAAATAATTATCATTAATAAATTTATCAGACGATTTGTAATTTGGATGTGAATAAATTTTATTCATTTAGTTGACCAATTATTTGGCTCCCAAACTTTTTTATTCGAGCTCCTACAACAGCAATATGAGGTAATTTCCTGAAAAATTTGTAATATAGCTTGATAATAACCATAGGCAATGGTATCGAACAAGTCTCATAAGCCCTAACACAAATAAAATGAAGGCTTTTGCTAAACACACTCAATATTTACTTATACACCTCCTTCTATGTCCCTTCACTCCCTTGTACTCTCTTTCAGTTCGTATCTATTTGTTCTCGTTTCTATGTTTGCATCATATCAATGTCGTGAGGCTTCCAAAATCGTCATCCAAGACGGTGTTCTACTATTTTCTCTTTTTCCATCAACCCCTTTGGACCTCCATATGCCATCATGGGCGACGACGTTTGTCTTTGAAAATTAAAACCCAAAACTAATTCAAGCAAAAAATATTAACTTGTGAATTTGTTCAACTTCCCAAGAGCAGAGATCTTAGAAAGAAACTGAGAGAAACCATCACGTGGAGGGGGTTTTCCAGGATCGTGAGTTCCGAAGCTGGAAGGAGAATCGATGAAGCAAGATGTGCCAATGATGGTAATGGGGATTAGCATCTCTTGCAACGCCAAATCGGAGAGGTCACCTGATGCCAAAAAAAGCTTGACCCTTATACTCAGCGTCGTCGCCGTAGCGAATGAGAGAGAGAGAAGAGGAAGAAGCAGTGGACGTACCCTTTCGATCTCCAACTTCACCCTCTTCATCAGATGTGCTCATCGTCGACAAGGAACTTCACTGCAAGTGGAGACAATGACAACAACAAATCTGAGATTATATTGAGGGACTCCGCGCTCGAAGTTCTCTCTCTTTCATCTATGTTTGGCTAGGGTTCTTGATGCAATCCTACCCCACAAGGACATTGGATAGAAAACTCCAAGTAGATTGGGCTAGAGATGCAAGAAAAGACCCTAGGGTTTTTATGAGCCTTAGGGTAGATTTCGGGCCCATAGGCTAAGTATGAGCTCACTTATCTTTGTAAATATTAGATTAATGTTTCATTATTTTTGAGCCTTGTATTTAGGGCTCTATAATGTAGGTAGGGTACCCTAGAAATATAGGATTTTTCAGCCCTTGTATTTTAGGGCACCTAGACTAGTTTTTGTATTAGGGGTAATTTTGTAATTTCACATGCACTAAGTGTATTAGGGGTAGTTTTACATCAGTTCTATTCTTCACTTGTTTATTCTGAAATCTAAGATTGTTTTGAGAATTGTTTTTTGACTTGTTTGTTTGTCGGGAATAATCAGTATAAAATACAAACTTGGTTTATCATTGGATTATTTTGTGGCATGAATTTGGAGAGATCAATGTTGGACTGAAAAGATTGGGAGGGGTGGGGGTTTGAGAATTAAGGGATTATTCATCATCATAAATCCCAGGTTGACTTTTAGAGAGAGAAACATCACAGCTAGTGACGGCTTTACCTCTTGTAAGGGTGGTTCACCATGGACATCAAAGACGGGGGTTTAAGTTTTGTCTTCTGTTGTAGGGAGAAGGGGGTGTAATAATTTTCCTAAAAAGAAAAAGAAAGGATATACTTGGAAAAAAAGAAGTGGAAGGGGGTGTAAAAATATAAATAGGAGGTGTGTTTAGGATAAGCTTAATTGAATCCGACCATGTTGCATTGCTGATGATCAGAAAACCAAAAATTGACTACCTTAATCTGCTATACAAAAAGTAGGTTGGGCCTTTGTCAACCTTTCAATGGCTTTAGGTATATTTACCTCCCAAAATTAATTACTATACCCCCCTTATATTTTTATATATTTTATTACTAAAATGTTCTTTATAGAAAAATAATATATATATTTACCCCCTTATATTCTTTATTTTTTAAACCCTGTTACTTCATCCTTATAATAATGATTCTTTAAACTCTATTACCCTCGATGATTCGTGTTTGGTTTCTACTCAACGTCAAATCCAATTGCAATATGCCTCATCTCTCTTTTTCATTCTTCTAGAATTTTTAAGAGCATTATTGCAATTTTTTCTACATCATCAAAAGTCCTGGTGTACATAATTCGATCAACAAACTTCATTACGGGCATTATAATGTGTTGTTATGTGTGAGATTTCTCTCTCGCGCGTCTATCCAAAAGCTTGACTTTATTCACGGTAATTAAGATGTTGGCTCATCAGTGATTTTTTAACTGTGTTGGTAATAGGTTCCTGCACAATAATAGTATATTCTTTAGTCATGATAACTGATAAGAACCTTTTTGAATGAAGATGTCCTCAATTAAAATTTAATAACATGAATCCTTTTTCCCCAAAACTCTCGAGAATCCTTTTCCTGCGACATCAGCTATGTTATGTCGTGACAAACAATGGCTGGTTTCTGCAGAGGAAAAGAGAGAGGTAGAGGAAGGGAGGTAAGCAGAAACGTAATAAAGAAAATAAATTGAGAAGGATATTTAAGGAAATTCATTAAAAAAAAGGAAAAGGGAGGTATATATATCATTTGCCTCTTTCTACGTCTCTAAAACTCGCCCACTACTGTGTCGGGTTCAACATTCAAAAGTGACCCAAGTTGGCGGTAAAAATAGGGCTTGTGCTATTTCCACTTCCTTATTTACTAAGGCACTCACATTTCTTTTTAATTTTCTTCCAAAAATACACTCCCTTTCATCTCTCCATGGATCTCTCTCTGTGAAAGAAAGATTTTCTACTTTCATTGCTCTACTGTTTACAAGCTTTAGAATTTCTGAAAAATAGAGGCGGGGGAGGAAGTTCTGACTCTAAGACTTCAAGTGTTAACTTTAGTCTTGTATGTAATTTTCTAACTGCACTTATTATGAAAAAGAATTTTTTCTTGCTTCAAAATGGATTGTGCATTGATAATTAGTATTTGTATTGTCTCCTTTTTCATTGTGCTTTAAATTTGGATTATGCTATGAAAGTTGTTGAATTAGTTCTGTTTTTTCGTTCCCTGTTTTGCAGTGAACCAAGAACGGAGAAAGGGTGTTAGAGTAAAAAAAAAATCTTATCTTTGTGAGAAAGAGAAATTATGATGATGTTTATGAATGGTGAATGTGCGCATGAAATCATGGTTTCTAATGCTTAGAAGAATACAAACCAAAGTCAATTCGGAAAGTCGTACAAACATTTGAATATATTTTTAGAAGCAAACACACCTGGGTATGTGGGTTCCTTGATTTTCTTGATTTGAGGACATAAAAATTAGAAAACTTTGAAATTGCAATAGCACATGAATAAAAGAAAAATATATTAGATTGTTATGATATCTGGAACATATTCACAAATAGCAAAAACCAAAATAGTTGCCCACAAAAGGCAAAATTCTGGAATGCGAAGACAATTCACAAATGAGGAGGGTGAGTGGCAGTGCAAAGGGAAATTGCATTTTCTAGGTAATTTTGGGGGGAAAAAAGAGAAATGTATTACTAATAAAGGAGAGTGAAAATAACAAAAGTCAAGAATAGTTTTTTTTGTTATCATAGTATTGATATGATAGGAAGTAATTTTTGTTGGAAGTTATGATTCATTTTCATAGAGATAGTGAACACAAAAATAATGAGAATTTTTTTTTGGTATAATTTATTTCATACCTAAGGGTTAATCATGATTCGAAGGATTAAGAAACACGAGATATTATCACTTGTGCTAATGTTATTGGTAAAAAAATCATAAACTGCTCACAGAGAATTGAAACCAAGAGTTTAACTAAGTGGAGTACCCCCTTAAAAAACAAAAACAGAAACAAAAGCTAACTAACTGGAGGACAATAGAAAAGTTAATTGAACTAACTAAATAAAAGATTCTAAGTAAAATGATTTTTTTTATTTGATGGCCTCACAACAAATTAAATTAAAAATTAATTTGTATTTTCTCCCTTTCTTCCCATACCTAGCATACCCGTGTGAATGTGATGCAGCCATGTCATCCATCCATTCTTTAGCTATTGCAATTTGCAAGCAAACGGATTGTTCATGAATTTTATATATTCAATTTATCTTTTATATATAATTTGTAAATTGTTGATTAATTGGTTGTAGCCCATCTATATCTATATACACACTTTATCGGGACCGCCACTCAAGCAACATAAATTGTCTTTTCATAATTGTCAAAGACTAAAGAAGTTGCTAAAAGCAACTTGGAAGAAAAAAAATAAAATAGAAACCGTAAAAATTAAGTTTCCACGTGTGATAAGTTACATAAGATATAAGATGTAAGGGAAGCTAGAATATGAAGGGAGAACGGTCCAAAGAATGAGTGGAAGAAAAAATGATGAATTCGATTTAATAAAAATTAATCTTCTAATAAATTGATATTTTTTTATTAAAAAAATGTGAAAATTATTTTTAATAAATAATAAAAAATATTTATATCGTTAAGTTATAATTTTTTAGTTTTGAGAAAGATCTGTGTTAAAATATGTAACTTTTTATTATGAAATAACTTCAACTTATTATATACAATTTTAATTTTTTAGTTAATAATTAGCATAAAAATTAAAATTTCTTTCGGTTGTTTTATTTTTACATAACTATTATGAATTTAATAAATAGTTTAAACTTTCACGCTCTATAAGAGTTTGTTACTTAATACCAACATAAAATGTTAAGTGTTAGGATTACTTTCATTGAAATAAAATTTGTCTATAAAAATTAAATTGTAAATACAAACAGTATAAATTTATGCTAAAAATATTATACTTTTATTTGATACTTTAATATTATATATCAATTTTTACACAAAAAAAATTATGTTTGTACAATGCATTATTTTTTTAATAGTATAAACTTGCAATATCTACATTAAAAGATTAATTTCTATTAGATAAAGATAGTATATTAATTGGTGTTGCTATAAAAAAATTGTATTGGTGGAGGCTAATACAATTCAATGCTAAGCCATTAGTGTATGTAAAATATGAAATACAAAATATAAACTTATTTATATTAATACTAAATTCTTAATATAATCAAATAAGAAGATAAATGATTATTTGAACAATTGAATCACGCCGTTCCGTCTTTAAAAAAATCGAATTTTCTAATGGTAAACTATAGTTTATCATTAACCACTGGACAACAAACAAATAAATTGTTGGCAACAGGCCAGTATGATGGCAGCATTATATATTCACTCATACTTACTGCATTGCACTGACATGGTATTCAAACTTATGTTCGAGGACAAATTAATATGATGTAAGAACGTACCACACAGAATCTAGTGTAATCTTGACAATGGGTCCTGAGGAATGCAGGGAGAAGCAAACATCTGCCAAAGGTTTAGCAGAATAAACAAATTTTCGTAAGCATGATGCATATATATAGGAAAAAACTTAAAATAACATTAAAATAGCTTACACATTACAAGTTCTACTTGCACAAACTTTTGTATTTGATCTCTTCATAGGAAACAAAGAATTATATTTATGGACATTTGATTTTATATCCTCCATTTGCAACATCCTTGTGTACGAGTTAATGGCATTCGACCTCCAGTCTCCAGATTTTATATCCCTAATACATATTAGTATGTCTGCAAAAGTTTTCCTGGAGAATTATTGCACAAACTCGAATTACAAGTACTTTCGCTCAATTGCATCCTTTAGATGCCAAGGAATTATTCTAAGTAGGTTGTCCACCAAGTGAAAAAAAAGTATTCATTATTAGAAGGGATCTGAACCTACCGCATGAATAATTGAGTTCATTATTTTATAGACATAAAGATCACATATAGCATGTTTTTCAAAAATAAGAAACTAAAAGCTATTTAGTCATTTTTGAAGATGAAAAAGTAAATATTATTCTATTTGCCTATCAAAAACATTCAATCCATATTTTATGTATATTACATTTTAAATAAATATTATGGTGTATCCAATGCTGGATTCACAAATTCCAATTGAATATCAGACAGTATATATATGCTCAGTTTTGTACTAGCCAGCAGCATGCCTTGAAATGGAAACTCAAGCAAGGAGGATAGCATTTTATTTGCTAATCAATCCATGCTTTTGAACGGCCCCACCCCACAAAGGTTCAAGCTTCCAACTTATGATCTTAGATGAAGTATATCACTCTATGAATACAATTCAAAATATCCAATGTATAGTTTAATTAGCAACACTTCGTGGAAAAAATCTAAGTTGAATTTTCATCTAATATATTTTTGAGGAGTGATAATAAGTCTTAAACGTGACTAAGTTCTGAATAAAATAATTACGGCTATTGTTAATAAAAAAAATATAAATTAAATCAAAATAGACACACATGCACACATGCATGACTGATTTAAATTCTGCATTCCTCGTATTGTCTAATAGCAGGAATTAGGAAGCAGTGATTAACTATTGGCGTAGGGAACCATGAATAGGAGTCACTATCGTCTTAACACATGGATGAAGTCCCCATTAAGATCCAATTGATAAGCCATATCGAGAGTGGGATCGCCAATCATACAAGAACAATGTTCTTTACTTAACGAACTGACATGACTAATCATTCTTTCATAATAGTAATGTTACTTGTGTTTGAATCACAATCATCCTTTGTTGGCATTTAGGAGATTTAGAAGGATAAATCATTATTTTGTTAGCACAATCATTCTTTGTTGTCTGTAAATGTGTAAAAAAATATGTGCCTTGATATTATGTTTTTGTAAGATTATTTTATAAATTAATTAAGTAAAAATGTTTAAGGATCAATTGTAAAATACAAGATGAATTTATTATTAAGTTTTACCACAAAATACAATTATCATACTTTTTAAATATTAAGAAACTAAATCAAAGTTTTCATTTTTTGAAGGACTAATTAAATTTTTACATTTACGCATTCAAAAATTAAAGAATAGAGATTAAAATTTTTGCATGCATATCTTGTACTATAATTAATATGCATAATATCTGTTAGCACTTAATAAACAACAATCATAATAGGGATTAAATCAAAACGATTAAAAGCATGTATTTCAATAAAATTAAAATATTTTTTTATAAAATTTTAAATTAACTTTTTTTTAATTCATGAATTGTAGCTGAATCACATAGAGATAGCTTACCGTCAGGTGAACATGACATATAAATTGTAATAAATTTGAATTCTTATTTTTAACATTAATCATGTTATAAAATTAAAAAAAAATTATTTGTGTTTTCTTCTAATATACTGACTTGATTTTGTCTGTTTTCTGCGACAGTGTTGGGTGTTGGGGACTTCTCTAGCACATTCCAGTGTAGATACTTGAATTTGGTACAGTCAAATTTAATGCACTGCGTTGTATTCATCAAATCATAAGTCATTTGATGAAACAGTTGTGAATGATTAAGAGATCTCAAAGAATCTAAGTCGTTCGATTTTTATGTAACAGTTGTGATTCAACGAGTACATTGACTATGACTGCACCCAGTAGGGATCTGTCTTGTGCATGGCAGGGGAGTACAATAAAAAATGTAAATACAATATTTAATTTCTGTATTATTAGTGTAAAAAAATTTACACTATCAATTAATTATAAATTATGTGATTAGTATAATTTTTAAGATAATTATGTAAAATTTATTATTATTATTATTAAATATCTAAAAATTATTAATTATGTAGTAAATGAAATATTTTCTCTCATTCATTACTATTATTATTAATTATTACATGAAATATTAATCACCAAATAATTTATTTACAAAAATTGAATATAAATTGTTCAATAAAATTAACATAACTATTTATGCAATAAATTATTTTTACAAAAATGTCCGATACTACTCAGTAAAGGCATAAAAAAATAATAGAAAACGCATCAAAACAACTTTCATTAAATAGCCATAATATTAGAGCAGAAGCATCTATATTACAGCCTACAGTTTTACTAGTAGGTCATTAAGGCAGAAAAGTGAAGATTGAAACTTGTGAAAATGAGTTTAATATTAATATGGTTTTGGATTTAAACTTGTAAATTAAAAGGGAGAAAAAAACGGTCTTGCCATAATTATAATCAGTATAGTATTTAGGGTGCTAATTAAATAATTAATAATATTTTTATTAAAAATCATATTAGAAATATGATAAAATTATAATACAATACATTAATCATATTTTTAATAATAAAAAATTCTACATTTAATTTCTTAACAAATAGTACCTTCAAATAGCATTTGTTCTAAAAAGAATATGCAAGAGTTTTGAGTTTTCACCAACTAAGTGGGTGTCCAGCCACTTTGGTCAAGTTGAAACTCCAAAGTCTATGAAACACAAGCTTAATTAAGAAATGAGAATAGTAGTAGCTTTGTGGATGCTGACTCAGCTATATAGTGTTACGTAGCATTAAAAGGTCCACCTCAGATTTTCAGAATCCCCACGTTAATTTAATGTGCTTCTCTCCAACCCGTAACATAGCTCTCTCTCACTGACAGAGTGCAAGGAAAGGGAAATAAGAGAGAGAGAGAAACAGAAAACTTCAGAAGAAGAGCATCAATTGCTAGCTCCAATATATTACCACACCACTGCAAAATTTTCTGAAGCAGAGATCATTGTCCATTATCACAGAAATGGGTGAAGTAAGAGTTCTCTCTTACACAAAAAATTCTTGTCTATATTTATTCTTAATCAATCTGTCTCTTTCCTTTTTTCGACAACTTTTGCTTTGAAAACTAACTACACCACGGGACTAGGATCGTGTTTTTTAAACTTTTATGATCTTTTGTATATAATGTCTGTTTTATGATGTATATGGTGGCATCATTATCAAGTAATGCATGCCACACACACACACACACACATATATATATACTCTAGTTCTACACATGGTGGAGATTTTTCAATCACATCTTTGCTATATCTAATTAATGTTCTATATATTTGCGGAGAACAAGGAAGAAGAAAAGAAAGAAGAGACCACAGAGGAAAAGAAGGAAAAAGAGCCTCCAGAGATAGTGCTCAAGGTTGATATGCACTGTGAAGCTTGTGCAAGGAAAGTTGCAAAAGCATTGAAAGGATTTGAAGGTCATTTTAATTAATTACTTCAATTTATTTTGCTCTAACTCTAAGTCATTTAATCTGATTAAATGTGACAATTGATAAATTTATGAATGCAATCAGAGGAGAATCAAAAAGGGTTGTTTTTACACATTACTAGTTTTTAAGGAATGGTGTCAGCTTCTACTTTTGTTCTCTTTTTTCCCTCTTTTCTTTTCTTGTTAGAGGGATCTGTTATCCATAATTGATTTAGAATTTAACAACACATACATGATGAAGTAATTTGTCAGGTATATATTATTCTCAACTTTTACAGGTAATTTTACACATGTCCGTTTCAAATAGAGACAAAAATTCATCATTTTATTAATGTTTTAACATAGATAATGGTATAGGTGGTGGAAAAGATTAACAATAAAGTGATATTAACGAATTTTGACTTGTAATCTTTTTTTTTTTTGAGACAGGAGTGGAGGAGGTGACTGCAGATAGCAAGGCAAGCAAAGTGGTAGTGAAAGGAAAGGCAGCAGACCCCATAAAGGTGTGTGAGAGACTACAAAAGAAAAGTGGCAAGAAAGTAGAGCTCATTTCACCTTTGCCTAAACCTCCAGAGGAGAAAAAAGAAGAAGAAATCAAAGAAGAACCGCAGCCAGAGGAGAAAAAGGAGGAGGTAAATCATTCCCCCCTTATTTGGCTTATTATCTCCATTAATTTCCAGATTAGACATTAAATTCTCTTTTTGTTTCTGGTCTGTGTACAATTAATTCTCCTTGAGAGATCTTAGAAAGTGTTGTGTTTTGTTTCACATTGAATAATCCAAAGTTACATTAAAATATCTACTGACATAATTTTAACTAAATATTTATATAAGATCTAAATTAATTAGTTGAATATAATATCTAAATTATTATACATCTTCTTATATTTGTCTTCAATTTTCACATGTAAAAAAAGAATAAGTATTCACATATTTGATTTTATTTTAAAAAAGTCATTCTAGGTCCATTATTTGGTTAAATTAAACCAAATTAGGAAATTTGTACATTTCATCAAACATTTTATACTAAATTTTACTATGTTTTTCATATAAAATCATACTCAAAGATAAATCATTTCACTTTAAAAGTAATTCTAATCAGAGTTAATTTTGCAAAATGAATTCATTTAAAAATAATTTTACAACCACTCACCTAAATACACACTATCTCTTTAGCCATATTACAAGCAAAACTTTAAACCATGTGAGTTTTTTACTTTGGAGATTAAGATGAATGTGAATATGGTTGTGCAAGAGAAACATGACCAACATGGCATGCTTATTACAAAGTGAAAATGGAAATACTTTGGGTGGAGTTTCCATTTCCATAGTTTTTATGTTTTGGTTTCTTGTTCCTGTTGTTTCCAAGGAAGATGGATGCTATATGCAAGCATGAAAGTAAAGAAACAAAGTCAGCAAAATGATGCCCCTTCTCCCACAACCACAAGGCAGGTGTAACGAGGGCAACGGTGGTGGTAACAATTAAGAGGACCCCACTCTCTTTTGCAACTTGACATATGTAGCTTGCAGCACAATGGGGTCACGCTCACGGGCTCATTATAAGCCTGTTTTTACTTCTTCTTTTTTACCTTCCCCACATTGTAAAATACAGAAAGTTAGTAATTGATAACACTATATGCATGCCACACATTTCAGAATTTTTAGGGCACACGCATAAGTACAAACATAACCATGTGAACTGTGAAGTGAGTACGTGGGCAGAAGTTGAAAGTTGAAACAACAATCACTCTCTATTAGATTAGATCAGCAGTGTAAGGTAGTTCTGTGTGAGACTGGTCCTCTGGCCTCTGTTAACTGTGTTTTGGGACGAAGATATTGTAACTTTTGTACCCCTTGGCTTTTAGCGTACAATTGGAAACCCCCCACATGGCCCATTTCTGAATTGACAAAATACAAATTAGTGGCAGCACTTAAAAAGCCTCTTTTTTTTTTTTCCGGCAAACTAAGTGGGTTCTCACAACTAACTAACAACTAGTACTATATAAAATTATAAACAAATCAAAATGAAATAAGTTAAGGTGAATTCACTTTAACTCATGAACCGATATATGTACTAGCCCTTTAGGCGTGTAAAAGGTCATTTCAGTTTAACTAACAATCTTGAATTCAACAACTGAATGTGCAGCTGCGTATTCTTATATATATATATATATTAACCTAACATTGCTCACGTTATATACGTTAGTTTTGGCTAAATTAATATATTTATGTATTGTTCAATGAACGTTACATGTTTCATGGTTGTTTCAATTATTTGTTAGCTCCCTCCTGTGGTAACAGTAGTCCTCAAAGTTCGAATGCATTGTGAAGCATGTGCTCAAGTTATACAAAAGCGAATCCGCAAGATTCAAGGTACATAGATTCATGTTCTCTCTCTTTTTCTCTTGATATTCATATTCATAATTCATGCCCTCTCTCTTTCTCTTCAATATATATTATTGATTGCTTCTGCGAACTGTCTCTCCCTCCCTCGTGCACTCACTACAAACACGTTTTAGATCACTCGCTATCTTGGACCCTACATATTTAAAAGAATTCTCTTTTCCTTTTTCTTTGAATTTACTTATCCATTCTTTTGAATTTCATGATGACGAACATGCTTTTCATTATATATATATATAGTTTAATTATATGTTTTATTTGAAGATATTAAATATATTCGTTTGTATTCAATACTTATAATATATATAAAAAAAGTTTAATAGCCATGTCATAAGTCATCCAACAAATAATATTTTAATATAATTTTTAAAATAATTATCATAAAAATTAATAATTTTATCATACATGATAAATTTTAATTAAATGACGATATAAAATTTTTTATACTGTGTGAGTGTATAATTTATTTTTCTCTAAACAAAATTGATAATTGTTTATATCCTTGTCTTCAAATCTTTAAATCAAATGACATGTGAATAAATTTCGAATGCAAGACTTTCATATTATGAGCAATATCAACACACTTTCTTCAGATTTTATGCAGATGTCACTAAAAAGATCTAAGTGTGTTTTGGATTTTAAGTGAACTCAAATGATATTCTCTCAATAATCGAGAGCGTATTAAAAAATTATGTTACTGTCTCTGTATTAAAAGCTAGGTCAAGGAGCATATAATTTACTGATTTTTCTTAATCATAGCGTAAGAATCATAATATGTGGCGCTGATCCGGTTCCTTCCAAAATTGTGCAAGCTTTCAAAGTTTTTCATGCAACCTTTGGGCCGAAAGAAAGAGTTGTGATTTTGTCATTGATAAATCTCGAGGATTATAAATTTTCCATTTCGATGCTGATTTCTTGGGGAGGGGGGTACTTGATGTTGAGATTAATATTTAATATAATCGATCCATGGTTTATCTGTTTTTTTTTTAGGATCTATCTTAACTAGTATTATAATATTATAAACTAAAAAGAAACGTCGTCAGCGTTTAACTCGTCCTTTTATATTAAATTGACAAGCATGACCAGAGTTTAATTTAATTAATTAATCTCTAAACTATATCTTTATATTGCAATATCAAACTCTAATAAATAATTTAATCATTGGCAAGCAATCTATGACATGTTAACATTTTGTTAATGATAATCTATGTATGCAGGAGTAGAGTCAGTGGAGACAAGCTTGGGAAATGATCAAGTCATAGTAAAAGGTGTGATTGACCCAGCAAAGCTAGTTGATTATGTGTACAAGAGGACCAAAAAGCAAGCTTCTATAGTGAAAGAGGAGGAAAAGGAAAAGAAGGAAGAAGAGGAGAAGAAAGAGGAGGAGAAAAAGGAAGAGAAAGAAGAAGAGAAAAAAGGAGAAGATGGTGAAGAGGTTGATACTAAAACTGACATCAAGCGAAGTGAATACTGGCCATTAAGATCCCACGTTGACTACGTTGACTACCCTTATGCTTCTCAGATTTTCAGTGATGAGAACCCAAATGCATGCACTGTAATGTAGATCAGTCTTTTGTACTAACTCAGTATTTTATAGTAGCTGATCGATCAACTGAAGCAACTTGTGCTGTGTCGTTGGAGCGTGGAATAAGATGCATGGTTGTGAATGTTTTCAAGGCTTTGTATATGATTTCGCATCCCTCGGAGTTGGCATTCTATGGAGATAGATGCCTTATTTCTTGTGTTTTATGAGCTTTCTACATATTTCCTTGGCAAAGGGTGGCTAGAATCAGTTGTGTTAGTGTGTACTGAATTTTGGCCTACAACTTCAATTATGTACCTAAATGATGACATCAATTAGTAATTTTAAGTCGTCATGTCATGATAAAACTTGCTGCGAAAATGCTACTTTTAGTGAAATTTTACAAAAGTATAATTACTTGCAATTTACAGAACTCACAAGCCAGCCTTCACATTGGCTGAAGCAAAGTACAAGCCATAGAATAATATTACGTTCGTCCAAGTAAAATTAAACTTAAATTTTTTAATCAAATCTCAAATTTGAGTGTTATGAATAAAAAAATTGTAATTAGAATAAAAAAATCTTACTAAAAGTAATCGATGAGGTTCTCATATTAATCAACGATAAAAAAAAAAAAAAAAACCTATGAATATTTCACATCTATAATATAATATGTTGAGAAAAGAAAAATACAATCCACAGTTTGAAGTGATGGAGAACTGAATTGGATCATTGAACTTCGGCTTCAATGACTAGGGTTAAGGAACTAAGGATGAGGGTTGTCCTTTTATACGGACAGCAGCTGAGTAAGGTAGTGACTAGTGACCAATTATTGACCAAAAGATAAGAAAAAAAGGTAGGAACTGATTGCTTAGCCATTATGCATTAGGGTCTTTCCTTGTTAATGCAATTCTTACATGTCTCATAAATACCAGATATGTAGTTTACTAGTAATGGAACAAAATATACCTTCCAATTATAAATTTTGAGTAGCAGCGCTCGTGGTTTTTAAGAATTCTAAATCCTCTTACATGCTGAATAAATTATTATATTTATATTCTTTTAAAACTTTTTATCAAATGTTTTCTATATAAAGTAAGTGTTATTCATTTGAATATAAACCAAAAAGGGCATGTTAGATGCAATATTATTATCAGTTCTGTAGGAAGAGAATCATGCAAAGTAGTGCCGCGCGCGGAATCTAATTCCAAAAGGAATAGGATGCATGCAATGCAATCTACCAATCTCTGAAGTAATGGGACGTTTAAGATAGCGAAGGTGATATCTAAATGGATGCATAAATCTGAAAAGACGAATCAGGAACACTTTATTCTTGTAAAGCTGGAATTAACAACTTTTTGAGGTGGCAAAGGCTAAGTAAGAAACAGAAACGCCATGACATAGACTTACAGGTTTTTCTTTTTTAGTTTCTTTTTTGTTGGAATCATAGACTTATAGTTGCTATAATTGTGTAAATTAATCCATCATTTTAATGGGAATAGAATTCAACTTACGTAATACATTAGATCAAACAGTGCCTATAGCATAAAACTGCGACACCTATTCTAGAAGAAGGCAGAAACAGGACCATTTCTCAAATAGATTATATAGACTGCACCACTAACGAAATTTTTTGAAGTTGAACAACAAAAATGACAATATTGCCCTTGCGCGACTTAATTTACAGAATTCGAAAATTTAATGCAATATTAAGCTAGTCTCATGTAGTTATATCTATAGTAACAACACCAATGTTTTGCCTATTTTTGTGCTAGAGCGAGATTTAATCTGCAAGCTACAATTTATGTCACCAAAGACTTCATTGTATTTTTGAAAATTTCAAGAGTAACATATTCATGAAACTGAAGCACAGCAAAAACACGTTCTAAAAACCCATAACATTTAAGATTTCACAAAATACTTTTTATTTTCATAATGGGATCCACATATTTTAGGTGTCTACCTAGACACACGCTTTTCAGACATTTTTTTTATAAATATTAATTTTATTAATTCAACTATTAAATTAAAAATGCTTATGATAGATATGAGTGAGTGAGTGAGAGAGTAACCAAGGTTAACCCAATTACAACAATAACAACAACAACAATAACAGCAAAGCCTTTACCCCACTAAGTGAGGTTAATTACATTGATCTCACAACGTCATTTGGCAAGGTTAAAAATAAAAATAAAAATTTATTTCCTTTTATTTTAGTGTGGTTTAATCAAAATTCCTGGAAATATGTACCAAAAAAATCAAAATGTACCAAAAAACATTCCTAGAGAATAGCATCATCAAATGATGTAAGAATGGAAACTGAATTGCATGATGAATGGCCATCAAGCAATTGCATTATATGTACCACAATCTTCACTTTCATGTAATGATCCTTATGAAGTTCAGAATTTCTCGCTCACTTATAACCGTACTGCTCGAAGCTATATTAACTTAAAGGCTTTTAAAGACTACACAGTCCATCTAATTTATGTTGCTTACCTCTGCAAAGACTTGTACAGCACCACAGTCACATATTTGGCTACAAACCGTTGAGTTGTACCAAGTGCAACCACTGAAGGGCTACCCTTTCCTTTCTGCATGTAAAGATGATTGAGCACTACATGCTGAGGTCTGGATGTAAGAGGTTGGACTTCCATATTTGTTGACGGAACGTTAAGAAGCGTCATTTGTAAATATGGAGGAACCAATGGCGGCTCCTTTGCATAATCTTCAGAACTAAGTTGCAAGTTGTTATAGCTAGAGTCTGGTGATTGAGGAGGTTCAAAACTAGAAATGCTTCCAATGTCTTCAGGAACATAATCCTGTATATAATATACAAAATTGTTAGTCTCAACTCTCAATATAGATGTCTGTGCCTTCTGGGCTCTAGCAGTAAAACATATTGCAGACATTAATTTTAGTCCTATAAGAAATGTAATGAAATCAATTTTATCATCATTCTATCATCCCCAGTTTAGGAATTGCAAGTTATACTGATCACCATGTGAGTTTTACAAGAGTGACAAGAGAATTTCATAAGTACGAAGTTACAGGACAATAAAATGATTTAAGAAAATGGATAAACCATTACAAAAATAAATTTCACGCACATTAAGGTTGATTATCTAAAAAGCAACGGAGACTTGCAGAGTTGCTTAGCCACAAAGTGGCATAGAAATGAGTTCAGGATCATATGCGTTGAAAACAAAGTTCTTGCAATAAGAAAAGAAAATTTGGCCGAAGAGCATGAAATTAATGAAAAAGGGAAAGACATTCCAAGGAGAAATTGATTGCAGGGGGATACTAAAACAAGTTTCACCCCCCAAAAAAGTAAATTTAGAATTTGATACCTTGAAAGGAGAGAAAAGTGAAATCTAATCCAAGTTGCCACAAAAAAATAAGGTCCTTAACAATTCACTCATACAGGGTTCCTTAACAATGAGATAAGCATGCACAAAATCACCATCACATGTCAATTTTGATCATAAGCCAAACGAATCAACAAATAGTACCTGCAAGTCCAAAACGTTGTAAGCATTCCCTGAATCATCTTGAGCCCAAGGCAAGTCAGGTGCGTACCTCCACTGTCCATCCACAATAAATCTAAATTGGTATACACCAGATGGCAGCACCTTCATTATTGTGAAGTCCTTCCCTGATCTCTGTAAAGGCATTCTGATGAACCAAGAATATTAGTATCTAAGCAACAGTAATAGCAACCTTTAAAGACAAATAAAATACGCATTAAGGTGCATTTGATTTGTTCTTTGTTTTAATTTTCAGTTCATATGCTTGCACTATCTCTAGAGATTTGATATTTAACCAAGTCAAATGGTGTCATGTGATCCATGGTGACAATTTTATAATTATTAGAGAAACCATATCAACTGAAAACTAAAAAACAAACCAAAAGCATCCTAAATTTTCCAAACCTTGTTTTCCAATTATCCCACGAACCCTCCACGGCAACTTCCTTCCCATCATAGCTCCAAGTAATCATCGTTGGAATTCCCAGTTCACAGTACATATCCTCATAAACTGACGTAGTCTGCATCCAGGAAGGGCTTGGAGCATGCATCTCATCAGGTTTTTGTAGCGGAACCACCGGAACCTAAACACAAACACGGGAAAGGGGAACAGTTAACAACTGACAAAAAAACTGAGAATCCACAAAAACAGTACCTAAAAACAGACAACAGCCAAGCACGTATATTCAAAGCAGCAAAATTTCAGAACCACGCTAAATAGAGAGCAAATAGGAAATCTAACATGATTGACAACAAAACATCGTATAGCCCCTAGTGTCCACAATTAACGTAGGAGAGCAAGGGGGTACGACTATTGATTCCTGAACTGGACCAAAAAAAAAGCTAGAAGACGCGAATATAGTCCTTTAAAGCAATCCCAGTACCGTAACCAAATTGCTTCACAGTTACAGCAACACTCAACTAGATTCCCACACATGCTAACAAATTACCAAAAACCACTGGCTGGTGAAAGCATGGAACTCCAAAATAGTAAATGAACAAAACAAAAAATACAGAGCTTCAGAACTTGATAATCCACTTCATGAACTGGCATCAAAAATCTAGTCTGCACCAGAAGTTCTTTTACAATCGCAAAAACCTTTTAAAAAAAAAGTTATAGTATAATTCCCCTTCCAAAATGAATGCACTCGGACATCATGGCTCCTAGGACTTGTCGAACCAAAAAGTTTGACTTTCGTTTTAGTCTTTTAGACACTCCAAACATCAAGAGTTTAAGGGGGAACAAATATAAAAAAAAAATGATTTTTTTACAATCTGGACGGATATAGAAGAAAGGAAAAAAAATCCCATTTATGGATGAATTGTAAAGAGATGAAAAAAGGAGAAATTTACTTGTGGGGTGAACATGAATGGAGATTGGGTAGCTCTAGGGCTAGCAGGGGGAGAATGACCCATCAACTCCGAGGGCGCATGGTGAGAAGGATTGGAAGACATGCAATCGGTGACACTGTCAGAACCACCTTCTTCTCCGTCGTCTTCTTCTTCTTCTTCTTCTTCTTCTTCTTCTTCTTCTTCTTCTCCTTCGGTTCCGGATGGAGTACCGTTCACATCGTCTCTCCCATTGGCATTGCCCATCGTTGTTATGCAGGGAGAGGGAGTAAGAAGAAGAGAAGAGAAAGAGAAAGGGGAGGGAATGGGTTATAGAATAATGAAGTGTGACTGTTTCTTTGTTTCTGGGGATGGAAAGAGAAAGGAGTGAGGGTGGGACGTTGTGTTGGGGATGGATGGATGGATGGATGGTGGTCACTGGTCACGTCATCACAATTCACAAGGAGCCTTGTGTTGTGTTTGTTCCCATGGCAGGACGCCAAGCCAACACTGAGTGCTTCCGGTTACGGGCTGAAAAAGCCCGAACCGGAGGAAAGGAAACTCAGTACGGTTATCATATGGGTCCTGTACCAACAATTGGCCCGTCAGTGGTGTGGGTGGAGCAAGGTGTTTTGTGGGTGAAGTACATCAATTTTAAAAAGGGTTTAAATGGGACTTTGGATCGGGTTAATCTTTTGGGTCTCATGGAATTTTTTACTTTTTTTGTTTTCACTCAATTTTTCAAAGTCAATAAGAGAAAAGCTATGAATGTAATGTAACGCCCCTCAGTTGATTTCTTGGTTTTTATAAAGGAAAAAATGTCACATGTTGACAAAAGGGTCCAATATATAATTTTCTGTAAAATATTTCTCTTAAAATTTGTTTTATACTTTATTTGCCACATTGCTCGTCAACATCTAGATGTTGCAAGGAACAAATTACTCAACACACATTTTTGAACACGTAATCTTGTTGATTGAAATTATTGAAAATAACAATTATTTGTGGATTCCATATCATGTTTATTATTTCTCTTTCTTGAATTTGTAGTTTTCAAAAACAGTTAATCAAATAGGAAAAAAAGTGTTTAAAGGAGTGTGTTATAAAGTGTTTCTAACACTCCTCAATTCAATAAATAAAGATATATATTTGAGATTTTAGTTATAGAATGAATAATGCATGCACTGATATTGTCTTTTAGACTAGGAATTAATATATAATAAATTTGTTAATTTTTTTTATCATAATTACCTTCCAAAAGTAATTGGTAGGATAAAGAAAATTTCATAAAAAACATGACTATTGAAATTTAAAAGTTATTAAAATTTGTTTGATTAGTCAAATATTTTTAAAAATATTCATACATATTTATAGGAATTAAAGATTCTTGTAGTTGAGTAACATTACCTTTTACTTGTGTGGGTCTCATTATTTCAAAAAGATGTCCCAGTGGATTAAAGGAGAAATAAGTTTATAAACTATTCTAAACTTCAATTTATATTAAATGTGAAATTCTATTGGGATACTGAAATATACCCTATTCGATAAAATATTTCAACTAGTTTTTAATATTTTTTATTAAATGAAAAATTCATTTGATTGTTCGATAAATAATTTTTTTTTAATAATTTCTTACTTTTTTTGACATACTATTTGATATAACATTTTTTAAAATGCTAATTTCTATTATATAATTTTTTATATTTTCTTTCACTTTTATTTTTGATATATTTATTCATTTTACTTGTTATCTTTTGAAATAAATCATTATTCTATTATTTTTCAATCATTTTATACTTTTCATTAACTTCAACTGTTAATTTTAGTCAAACACTTTTAATTTAATAAATTAATTTTTTAACTTTTAACTGTCACTTAACTTTTCAATTTTCAATAATCTTTTGAGCTTTCAATTAAATTTTTAACTAATTTTATCAAACATAATCACAATAATCTTTGGGTTGAGATTAAAGGGTCACATATGACTTCAAGTTTATGCATCAGTAGACTCACTACATTTGAAACATTCCACTGATTTGGATGAGTTTCATGTTTTCGTCATTAAAAGGCATTTTAGTGAATGAAAAAGAGAAAGATGTAGATAAATTATCGTTGACTTTGATTCTCAATTTATATCATAAATTAATTTTAACTTTTCAAAACTTCAAATGAAAAATCTCTGATAACACAATTCCTTTTTTATTACTTGAACCGACAACCCGTGTAATTGGATTAATTTACCTGTATTACTCTTATGTGTAATAAATTTGACTTGATCAACACGAAAGTAAATTTCTTTCATTCAATACAGACCGAACTTTTATATATTTAAATAATTTTTTTTAATAAAATAACAGCTCATAATTATAATTTTAACAATACATTTTTAATTAAAAAAACAAAACAAATCCAAAGATGCATTAAGTGATAAGTGTTTCAATTAGACTATTGTGTGTTAAACGAAAATATATTATTTTTTCTGAGTAAGAAAACATTCAGTTAAAATATTAATTTTGTATAAATATACAAAATAAAACCGAGTTGCTACGTAACTGTGAAGAGAAGGATTGAAAGTGATTGAGCGTAGGAGCGTGCGAGTGTGAGGTAAAGAAAAAAAGAGTGTATTTTCGTTTTGACTCTTTCTATCAGGCATTATATCAAACACCTATCCGATCGCTTCATTTGTCAGTATATTCTGACAAAATCCCAGTCCACTGCGCCGAATCTCGTGAGTGCCCACTTCTGTCTCTTCCTCTCTCTTTACAATTTTCTCACCTTCAACCTTAATTCCACTCCCACTTGTTGCCATTTGATGAATGCTATGCTATGGGTAGGTTTAGCCACTCCTAGTTTGTTACATTATATGGAAACATGATATCACATTTCAGGTGTGTGTGTAAAGTTGTTTATAATCTATCTCTTTCAAGACAGTTTAATGGAAATGTGTTGATGTAATTGTGACATGCTCTTTGCAATATTTTTTTTTTACCTCTGTTAATGATACTAGGAGTTTGTTGGGAATTTCCCATCTTTCTTGACCCTGATGGAATGTAATAGATACAGTTCCTGGTGCCAAGGAAATAGGGACATGACAAGCACCTTGCCTTGTGTAAATCTTGTATTGGTTCTTACCAGTGAGTGATATCTTGTTTGACAAGAGACCTAGCTAGTGGTGTTGGCATCTGAGAGTTGAGGCCTTTATAGTCTTAAATGATGTCCAGTCATATGTATAGCTTCTAGGATCCTTGTTGCTTATTGACTATGACTTAGGTTTCTTTAATTTTTTCCTCCAACAGTAAGCTGTGTTTCTCTGAAATTTATTTTACCATGTATTTACGTTTTGTCTGATGGGCCATACGATTTAGTTTTGTACAATGCTTATACTGTCAGTGTGTGTTTGAGTGAGGTTCTGTAAAATTGATTTTGAAGTGAAGTGCTTTATGCTGAGTTATAGTAAAATTCATTATTATTTTTTTTATCTAATACAAGAGTTACCTAACGTTGCTTTGACTTAATCAATTTTTGAGGCAGAATCAATTTCTTAACATAAAACCAAACATGTGAACATTTAACTAAAGTTACATTTGCTGATATTTCATTGTAAACTTTGGATGTTTCAACGTGAATCTAAACACACACTTGTACACTTCAGAGTTTTCTCAGTTGTGAGGAAGTATTAGCTTACTGTTTTGAGTGAGAGAAAGGGGGAAAAGTCTTTTATTATCCTTACTTTCACAGATACACTCTTTGATGACACCTCTTCTATGTTCTGAAACTAACACCTTGGATAACTTTGAAGTAGTGCCTGGATCATTTGCTGACTTGAATATGCAAAGCATAAGGAAATCTATCTTGACTCGTGTGAATTTGAGGAGATCAACCGAAAGATGGTTTTTGGCTGGGGATGAGGGTGCTCATAAGCAATTGAGATGTTGGTGCTCTTCAACAGCTGTCAGCTCTGATCAAATACTGGACCGAGTGATTGCACTGGCCAAGAAATATGATAAAATTGATGGCTCAAAGGTATATTAAATTAATGGTTAATAGAGACTTACCATTCTATGTAGCTATATATAGTGCTGGAATCCATTTCTCTGTTTTTACTATTCATGTTTGCAAACATAAAAAATATTGCTGACAGCTGGATTACTCTTACAGTTCTACTTGACCTGCCCATTTTGTAGGTCACTGAAACAGCTGATTTTCAAAAAGACTTGAACCTGGACAGTTTGGACCGAGTGGAACTCATTATGGCCCTTGAAGAAGAATTTTCTATTGAAATCCCTGATGAGAAGGCTGATAAGCTTGCTTGCTGTGCTGATATTGCAAAATACATAGCAGAGGTTGATCAGAAAAACCTGGAAAAGCCCTGACTTCTCAGTTTTGTTTATGGGATGTACATTCCATTTTTTGTGGCTGTGCTACATGGATCTCTCTTAAGTCAGCTTAGTTGCATTATGCATATTAGTTGATCGACAGTTTGCTTCGTTCGGGTAGTTATTGGTAGAATGCATAAGAACCCCATGATTTACATGTTGAGTTTTAGATCTGTTGAAATGCACTGATTCACTCAATAAAATAATTGTGAATTTTGTTTTTAATCGACAAATGGTAGTTTGTTAGTTTTTGTGAAATCCTATTCTTACACACGAGGCGTGTAGTCGCTTATCCTTTACTCAGTTCTTGCCTCAATGTTGAATGCTGAAACGTTATGTCTCCTGCACTGTAATTGCGAATGTCATTCCCAAAGGATAGAAGCCTAAGTCCCTTATGTATCTAGACATGAGCATCCAAGCACCATGATCCCTTTGGACTCCAAAGAATTTTCACTCTGCATATCTTTTCCAAGTTGGGAATTGCATGAAGGCGTGAAGGGAGGTCGACAATGAAACCTCCAAATTCGTCAGTAACTGCGTTTGCTACCATTTATTTGCCTTTCCTCCTCTCGGCAGCATGACTGCGGCACTTGACAGCAACTGAAACTCCTGTCTGAATATTAGAATTAACCAAATTTGCAGGCAAAGAAATTTCAAGTGGTTTGGTTTCATGATGACCATAATAAAAATTCATTAATTTTGACTGCAGTCAAAATGGATTTCAGAAAAATATAAAAGTTTGATTTTTGTTTGGCAAAACTGATTTTTTCTTAGAATCTCGCTTGAACTTAAAGTAACAAAAAGTAATTTTTGTGTTGAATTAAAAATTCTTCCTTAAGTTTTATAATGAACTTGCTTTCAAGATAAAATCATACAAACATAAATCATTTCAGCTTAAAATTAATTTTAACCGAAATTAATTACATTTAAATTTAATTTATCAGCACTCATCCAAATACACAAAAATCGCCCATTCAATATCTACGTTGCATGGAATTGGCATCAAATTTGTTAATGGTGTGTCTGGAGCTAGGTGGAAGCTATTATACCTCAATCGTGCTATTCAGGACACCTACATTGGTCGTCAACTTGAATGATATAAGAGTGCATGTGTTTTGCTGCTTCATTATGATATAAACCTCGTTTACTATTATAATATTATGTGTGGTAGTTCATATATTATTTGTTCTCGGCAAACGTGTAGGGATAAGAAGAATGTTCAATGCAAATTCTTTCACGCATCCACGCATAGGTATACAGTTATGGTTCCTATCCTTTCTGGTTCTTATATCATTATCATTATAAAATGGCATAATTTAACAGGATAATTGGAATCACTTTCACTGTATTTTCTTTCCACATCTTTCCTTCTCATTAAAATCAATGATGTCTATTAGTAAATTCGAAACAGAGTATTTCTTCTCCAAACTAGAAAGTATATATTTCCAAAAAGTGCAAGCTAGCTACCTTTTTTCTTTGCACCATATTAATCAATGGCATACCCAAGGCTGTAAATCTTAAGCTTCGGAACATTAATCTTTGTCTTAATTTGCCAAGTGCTGACAGATATTGCTTTGGTTAACCTAGCTCGTGATTAGTGATTTGCTTGCTACTTAATGGACATTTCATATATAGAAGAAACAAACTATATATATATATATATATATATATATATATATATATATATATATATATATATATATATATATATATATATATCCGGTATAGGCCATTCACGAGGTTGGTCCTTTCCACAATGGAAAAATCCTCACTCGATAAACTGAGCCTTTTCACTAGAACTGTAAATAGATTTTGCTCTCTCCATAGCCAGCCATTTAATAACTTGAACAGCGGATTGACCAAGAAGACTAAGCATAGGAACAGCATCACAAGGGTAGGGTAATCAATCCCTCATTTGTATGCTCAATTTAATTCTGTTGTTTTTGACTCGGGTATTTGATTTTAGATCATGGTATTCCTTAATCAAATATATCTAGTTATGTGACATGGGTAAAAGATGCCTTGCTATTAGTTTTAGTTTTATTATCTAATTTTTAATTTCAAAATAAATTCATTTTAAAAGTTTATTAACCTATTAAAATCATATATTAATTTAAGGACATTTTTATAAAGTGATAACAATAATAATGAGAATTATTGTTAAATGACAAAGACAACAATAATGTCAATAATAACCATGTTTAGTAATGATAATATTAATAGTATTAAATGTGATGACGGTAAAAATAATATATTTATTTCAAAAATTATATTTAAGAACAAAAACAAAAAATTCACCATCATTTGTTCAAATGGGCCCTTAATGTTTGATAAGTTATTTACTTAATCATCATTAACTTGCTACTAATAACTTAATAAATTATATAGAATCTAATTTGAGTTAATTGTAGCACGCACAAGCGGATGTATCCGGAGTGAGGACACCAAAGTCCGAACCTTAATTTTGTCTAAATTCCAATATCCTTTTGTCATAGAAAAGGGTTTGTTTAATTCCCTGAATATAGTTGGATTTGGGTTATAAGAGTGCCGATTCTGTTATGCTTTGCATGAATGAAATTGATGATACTGCTCAAACTCATACGTTGTCCCTTCCTTTTCTTTTTTGGTGTAAAATATATTATTTTCTTTTTAATTTGATGGGAAGTTGATTTGTTGAGGATATAAATGAATCAAGTTTCAAATACCTTGCTTCCAACATTTAAACACCGCCAATTAGGTTATAGCAATCGACTCGAGTAGTAATTAATTAATTAGTGTGATGTTTGATCAGCATTTGACACCTTAAAAATTGAAGAGCGGGACCCCCACAGTTGATGATAAACTGCCAGGTGGCTGAAGGAGGTGGTTTCGTGAAGAATGAATGAGTCATGACGACCTTCTTTCAAAATTAGTGGCAAATCAAGTGATCAGTGTCCATGGATTTGTCTGATACGTGACGCACACATCTCAGCAATCGTAACGCTGACAAGAGGCAAAGCTGGGCTGACAGAAGCTTCATAAGCCATATATACTACTTCAGTTTTGATTAAATTAATTTTTTAGATTTAATTTAATCTTTTAATTTTTTTTCAAATTCAATTTGATTCACTAATTTTTTAAATCGATTCAATTTTTTTTCAATCTAAATTGTGAGAAAATTATACTTTATGATAATTCAAAATTATCACTAAGTAGTTTTAAATTATCACAAAATACATATTTTTTTTAAAAATGAATTAGTTTTAAAAATTAGATAATCAAATTGAAAAGAAAAACACTAAAGGATCAAATTGAATAAAAAAAATTAAACAACCAAATTGAACTTAAATAATAAATTAAATGACAAAAAACTAATTTAACTATTTTCTTTTCTACTTTTATTTCACTTAGTATATTATATCAATCTTTTTTTTATCAAAGAAATCTAACTCATTTAGTTAAATATATAAGTTATTAAATTTTCTATTAGCTATTTTCAATTTCTAGTTTCTTACGAAAATCTACCTGTATGTCAAAATTTCTCGATGTAAAAATTTATACTACTAGAAAATATACTTTTAATATCATCATTTTAAAATCAATTTTATAAAAATTGATGTAAAAAAAAATAATGACATATTTGTAAATAAATGGAGTTTGAAACATCGATTTCTAAAAAATCAATATTGCTAATAGTATGTTAACATTGGTTTATAGAAAATCAATGTTGCTAATAAGATACAAACATCAATTTTCTAAAAATCGATGTTACTAACAGGATGTTAACATCGGTTCTTAGAACACCAACGTTTCTAGCTAGTAGGATGTTGCACACTCTCTCTCATCTATTAAGGGATTATGTTACTTTATTATTATTATTATTATTATATCTCTTTATTACCTTTCCAGATATTCTTCAGAACAATGGTGCAACCCTTTTCTCGATGGTGTTTTCCTTTCTGATCTCGACCTCATTGCAACTCCCACCACCGCGACACCCAACCTCCTCACACCTCCATTGATTTTCAATCTCCTAAGAAGCAACACCATTTATTTCTCTCACCCATACTGGTGACAACTCCCATCACCATCACGACCTTCCTTCCTTCACCATCGTTTGGTCACAGATCTAATTCAAGATACTCAGTCATATAAATTAAAAGGACATGGTAATTATCTTTTTATGTCATTGCATCTTGCCTGAGTTGTTTTGTAAATGTGGCCTTCAATGTCTAAATAAACCCCCCTCCCCCACAAAAAAAAACAAAATACAATTTTTTTTGTCAATTGTAATTTGCCTAAATTGATCTTTTTAGCTTAAATTGACTCATGTGCCTTAAAATAAACATTACTATTATGTTCTTCAGCTTTTTATTTAAAGATTCTCAGTGGCTCATACAGTGTCTTGACTCAATCTTAACAACAGTCTTAGCTCAAACCAACATATTTTCTACTATTTTTTAGAAGCATGATGTGACACAAATGAAAATTTGGAAATGATTCCATTAATTGTGTACAAGTTTGTGTATATATTATTTGAGAGTTTTACCTGATTTAATTTGATTTCTTGGATTAGTTATTTGAACAATGTTTCATATGCCTTAATTTCCACACATTCAGTCATTGGGGCTTGCCCAAGGTGGATAGGATTGATGCCTTATTGTTTCTTGGATATATGATTATATGACTATTTATATTAAATATTGATATAAAAAGTACCAAATATTGCTAATAGAAGTGCATTAAAAATTTTGTTTAAGTTTTTAATGTGTCTTTTAAAATTACAGGGAGGGAAATAAAGAGAATGTGTTGCATTTTTTTTAAAATAACATTCTACATCGGTTATATAATAAATGATGTAGAAAGTGACTATACAACATTGGTTATAAGAAGAATTGATGTAGGAAAGACACTTTCATTTTAGACAAAATCAATGTTATAAGTATTATACAACACCGATTTTGACAAAACTGATATGAAAAGTGTCTTTTCAACATCAATTTTGGTAAAACTGATGTTACTTTTGTTTTATATGACATCGATCTTGGGAATGTTACTTTTGATTTTCAACATTGATTTTTATAACAAATATTAAAAATGATTTACTTTTAACAATCATCGTTTCAACATCGATTCAAAGCTAATATTAAATATTTTTTAGAATTGATGTTAATGATCTATTTTCTAATAGTCTCAAACCTTAATTTATTAAGTTGCAAAAAATCAATTTTTTTAAATACTCAACCTCTGATGGTTTCTTGAAATAATAGATAGGCCATTGTTTCTTATGCTTACCACACATAGACAATAATAACCCAACCCTACATCGACCCCCTTTATCTGGAAGGTGCCATCTAGTTGGAAGAATATTTTGAAGGATCCTCCTAGTTAGTGTGAATGTACAACTTTCACTACTTCTTTCCTAGGCTCTCCTTTTTGCATAATTAATGAAAAAGTTAGTTGAAAATTAAACGGAGAGTTTAGAAGTTATAAGCTTGAATAATTGGGAGTTGAATTAAAATTAAAGCTAAAATATATTTTGTTGTTCATATAAAATTGGTAGAGTTTTATTTTTTATTCTATTGTATTATTTTTTTGCCTGAAATTAGAATTGAATGACTCCAAACCTATATAATATGATTTTTTAATTTAAATTTTAATATATAATTTCTAAAGATTAAAAATTATCACAAATTATATGACAAATAATCAAAACATAGTTTTTGACTGTTAAAAATTAGTACAAATTAAAAAAAATGCAAGAATCTACTACCTATTCCCACAACAATGAAATTGAAATTAAACACCAAATTGCACATGTACAGGACACCATTAACACATAATCAGGCAAAGAAGAAGAAAAAAAACTCCAATTTTTCACACCCTAAGCACCAGACCCAACACGCAAAAGAAAATCGTAGTTGGCAACCAAACGCCCCCTGCTCGCATCCTAGCGGCAACATCTGACCCAAAAACACAAAAATAATGGCACAAATTGATGGTGTATACGTGATTGGGAGGAAAATCGAGAGAAGGTGCGATGATGTTTGGTGTTCAAGACGAGATGCACCTTCACGAACAGCGATGGATGAAAAATAACATAATTTTACCGGAAAAGAAAAACAGACGATTTTTTTTTTTCAAGTAATGAAAAACAAACTTTATCAATTTTATACTAACAAAAAATATATTTTAATCTAAAATTAATTAGATTAACTACCTGATAAATACTGCTGGTATTTATTTTGGTAGAAAATACTACTAGTATTAATTAACGTAAAAAGTCATGTTTTTATATTAAATTAATTTGTAATTTTGATCCTCTTATATTTTAATGGTAATATTTGATCTTTTTAGTCTTATATATTGGTAACAAATAATTATAATTAATTGAGTTATTAAGTTAATTATAAATGAATCAAAATAATTAATTATTAAAAAATAAATAAAAATTATTAATCTTATTTTGTCACTTCCTCCTCTTCTCTCTAAAAATTTCTTCTCCCTCCATTGTTATATGCAAAAATTTTAAAAACTAAATAGACCAAAATTAATTCATTCTTTATATTAAAAGTTGAAAAGTTATAAGTTGAAAACTGAAACCTAATAAAACCTAATAAATTAATAGCTGATTGAATTAAAAATCTTTAATGACATTAACTAATTGAATGCTTTAATAAATTTTAATTATTGTAATTATATTATTATAAAATAAAGTCTTTTCTAGTAAGCAAATATCACATGACAACACTATTTTTTTTCTTTTCTTATCAAGATTCAGTAAAATTGTTTTTAATTTTTAAATTCATTGAAATGTATAATTATAAGAATTAATTAAGGTAATTGGGATGAATATATATATTCTAATTTTTAATTTGAATGAACAATAATAATCAACATCGATATCATATGAGAGGAAACTATCTTATATAAGGGTAAATAGATTAGACTTGTATCCATGTAATCAAACATGAACTATAAAAATTTAATGTCATGACTTTTATAAAAAAAGTCATATAATTTTGACATTAAATTTCAATCCTTCTAATTATATATCAAATTTCAATCCTCTCATGCTAATTATTTTTTCTCATAAGATATGCTAACTATATATATATGATTTAACTAAGGTACTTTATAATGTTTTAACTAAATTATTTTAAGGTGAATAATTCAATAAATTAATGCGGTTATTATTCTAGATAATCAAGGTAGTTACATGTAATTTATTTTTAATTGTTAATATATTTCGGAACTTTTTATTAAAAAATATTGAGAATGCCATAAAATGATGTCTAAGGCTAGGCTTGAGCTTTCTCCCTTCATGAGCCGATCGAGGCAACGAGCCGTCCTACAGAAGACAGCTTAGGAGGTCTTGTCTCCTTTTAGCACAAAACAATTCAACATCGACGTGGATGTTTGGTTCCTAAGGTACTAGTATAGCCTCAATCCAACACTAAACATCAAGCATACATACGCGTCAATTAATTGACCTATCACATAAACCAACGGCCACAAATCATCCACGACTCCATAATAATAAAACATAATTAATTGATCAACTCCAAACAACTTAATTATACCCTCTTAATTAATCAAATTCTCCAATCCAACCCACACATACACACCAACACCCAAACTCCCCCACTCACCCACTTCTCCCACTCCAACCTTCCTTATTTAATTCTATCCTCACTCTCAAACCCTAACTTCTTCAATCTCAATCATTCACGACTAATCTTGTTGATCACTTGTGGTCTAGATGAATCCAAGGACACCCACAATCCAATCTTAATATATAGTACACGTCACGGCCTTTTTCTCACACCCTTGCTAGCTAGGTCAAATAGTGTTATTAATACTTTATATTTATATAAAAACAAGTTCACACTAGACAATCTACTCAAGTTGAGTCAGCTAGATAAAAGTATTCTAAACGAAAAGTCTTGTTTACGAGTATTTTAATATAGATGATAAATCGAAGACAGATAATAAAGAATTTATATAACTTACACATTCGGTTAGCCTAATTAAATACGTTGGTGGTTAAATTAGAATAAGTTTGCATGAGTCGATATATGCAGTGAGTGATATCAATACTTTACGTATAAATAGAATATATAGCAAAAAAACATATGTGTGTATATATAATAAGGTTGTATATGGTTTGGTGGGATTTGTCTAGAGTCTTTAGAAAAGATATCCATGGCTGAGTCCGACAACGAGTCAGGAGGTCACACGGGGAACGCGAGCGGGAGCAACGAGTTGTCCGGTTGCAGGGAGCAAGACAGGTTCCTCCCAATAGCAAACGTGAGCAGGATCATGAAGAAGGCGTTGCCGGCGAACGCGAAGATATCGAAGGAGGCGAAGGAGACGGTGCAGGAGTGCGTGTCGGAGTTCATCAGCTTCATAACAGGAGAGGCTTCCGATAAGTGCCAGAAGGAGAAGAGGAAGACGATCAACGGCGACGATCTTCTCTGGGCCATGACTACCCTGGGCTTCGAGGACTACGTGGATCCTCTCAAGATTTACCTGCACAAGTATAGGGAGATGGAGGGGGAGAAAACCGCTATGATGGGAAGGCCACATGAGAGGGATGAGGGTTATGGCCATGGCCATGGTCATGCAACTCCTATGATGACGATGATGATGGGGCATCAGCCCCAGCACCAGCACCAGCACCAGCACCAGGGACACGTGTATGGATCTGGATCAGCATCTTCTGCAAGAACTAGATAGCATGTGTCATCTGTTTAAGCTTAATTGATTTTATTATGAGGATGATATGATATAAGATTTATATTCGTATATGTTTGGTTTTAGAAATACACCAGCTCCAGCTTGTAATTGCTTGAAACTTCCTTGTTGAGAGAATATAGACATTAATGTGGATGGTGATGTGGCATATGTGGCATACACAGAATTTTTGTATTCTTCTTTCTTTCTATGGATTTTTGTGTAAGGGCAGGACTATGGCTTTGTTTGCTGATCGTATAGCTAGTATGGTGCTATCTAGGTTCGGATTTTTTTCTTTTTCATGTATAATGAAAAATTAACGGAGGAAATTACTCTTACGTTACTTTGAAATTAATTAACTACCTGCTGCTTCTGCCTTTTTTTTTTTCTCCTTTCTGAGATAACAGATATATGAATAGTATTACTATTGTATACCATTTTTGTCTTTTAGTTTTCAATTTTAGAAGTTCAATATGACGTATGTATGTGTCCCTTGATGGTCAACTGGGCTAATGACTACAGAAGAGGCTAAAGAACGAGTAGCAAAATTAGTTTAAATGCAATAAATAACACAAGAGACACAGTAAATTAATAATTAGTTTTTTTTTTGTATCTCTATATGTATTTTTTTAAGGTAGTCTTATTTATTGATAAAAAAAGGTAATTAATCTTGTTTGAAATAGGACCGGATATTAAATGGGGAGACTTCTCCAAACTGATTTTTAACATATATGACTAATAAGGCTTGAATGTTTTTTTTTGGTGGAAGCTTGAATGTTTGTTATGTATATGGAAAATATTTTATTAAGAGTTAAAATTCACTTTAAATAATATATACAGTTAAAAAAATAGTTTCTGTCTATTAGATTAATTAATAAATATCTTGGTGAAAAAAAATGTTTAAACCTAAGAGACAGCGGCGCATATAATGACCTTTTTGTTACGACCTGAAATGGTCTAATGCCTCACGGATGCTGGCTCTTTTAGTTCTAAAACGACAAACGTGATAATTTTCATGAGAAAAACAATATCTGCATAAATTTTTTAGTTTGAAATTAATTTCAATAAAAATATATATTTTTTAAAAAACAAAAAATAAAATAAAAGGAGTACGTACTTACATTTTAAAATAATTAAAAACTTTTTAGAGCATGCATTTAATGTATTTTCATATTTTTATTTAATGTATAATATATAAAATTGTTTTAAAAAATCGAATATTCTTAAGATATTAGTTAAAAAATAAATTAAACTATTATATTAAACATATAAAAGTAATGCTTTAACAACAAGATTATTTTTGGTGAGTTGTTAACTTACTTTAAAAGTAATTAAATATATATATATATATATATATATATATATATATATATATATATATATATATATATGTGTGTGTGTGTGTGTATATATGTATATGTATTACTCAATTTACTTCTAAAAAAATAAGTAAATGTAATTTAACAAACAAGATTTTAATCTAATACATTGATTCATAACTAGTGCTTTAAGAACCCGTGTTGCTACTAAGGTAATTAATTAAATAAAGAGGATTATTTTTTTTACTAAAATTAAAATAGTACTAATTAATTTATTTACACGGTTATATAATCTTTTTGTTACGAATAGCTTAAGATTTTCTCTTAAAAAAAAAGCTTAAGGTTTTCTTGGTATGTTTATCAATATGAAATTTATCTGATCCGTTAAATAATAATACATTAATAATAATTGCGCAATAGTAATACATAACTCTTCCTATGATTTCAAAAAGAAATTACAATGCGAAAAGATCTTGACTTTGAATGGCTTGTTTACTCGTTCGAATTTCTAGGGTCTTATTAGATCATTTGAGTGATTATTTTGCATGAATGTATTCGGTCAAACTTTGAGTTGGATATGCTCGTTTTATAAGCTAGTAATATATCTAAATGTTTTACAAATTTAAGACTTTAAGTGAACAAAAACTTTGAAGCAAAGTATAGACTTGTGTAAATGTGTTCATATTCTATGCGGACAAACACCAAGCAGAAACAAGAGACAACAGTTCCGTGTTATTCGGAGTTAATTGGCCTTTCTTCAATCAGTGCTATCAACTATAACGATATTTCTTCATTTTCTTGTCTCTACCATGCCCTTATTCTAGATGTCTATACATACATATCTATAGATACACAGAGGAGAGAGAGAGAGAGAGAGAGACAACGACGTTAATTAGGATCACAATTCAATTGTTTAAATTCATATTGGTGAATGGTCTTTGGTCAAGGGAATGAATATATGTTCCCCGAAAGGACGTTTTGGCCATTGGCCTCTTAGGTTAGATTCTTGTGTAAAACAATAGCATCTAGGTAGAAATCGAAGCAAAAAAATCTTAAAAGGCCCCGAAGGGTTGTGAATTAGTTTTCTTCATTCTGAAGAAGGCGTTATCTATTGACGCTTCAACTACACGTGAAGGAAGGGCCACACAAAAGTCTTGAATGGAGTCTAATCTCAATGTATGATTGATTTTGTTATTTTGTCAAGATAGTGGACGTTTTGTTTTGCAAATTATTAGAATATAGGTGAAGGGGTGAAGGATATGTCTTTACTTGTGCTATTTACGGTCCATGTGTGGGTCTACGTGAAATCATAAATTGATTTCCTTTTGCTCTTCTTCAAACTTTAGTACTAGGGAAAGTAGAAAAAAGTGACTTGGTAAAAAAATATAAAAATAAAAATAAGCAAACAGATGGATAAACCAAACCTCGATCTTAACATATTTTCACATCCAAAGCTAGCTTTTAAAATAAGATAAATTTCATGTACCTTTCCACATTTGTTGTTTGATAACAGGTGCTTGACAAGAGGGCTTTATGAATATTATTAATTCTGCCATAAATGATACAATTTAAGTGGGATTGGGATAAGATAAAGGATTAGTTATCTTTGTGGAGTTAATTAATTTAAGTAGGATTGGAGTAAGGAATAGTTATCTTTATGGAGCTCTCTTCACAGTTTAAGGAACAAAAAGGAAGAAAATTCTTTATTTTTCTTTTTATTGTATGACTTTTAAAAAATTCAACATTACATAAACATGTCAGTGATTTAACGGCCTCAGTGTTTTTATAGACGGTCAATATCCTAAAATTGGAGGTTAAATCAATATTCTTGATCTTAAAAAAATTAAGAGACTAAATTGTATTTTTTTATTGTATGAGAATCAAAATTAGCGACGGAGTAAATAGAGATAAAAATTGTATTTTATTGAACAAAGAGGCTAGCTGTAAAGAAGGCATATATCAATATATGATAATAGCATTTGGAGAGAAGCAGCAAAAAAACTGGGAAGTGATTGGTCCACTCCACCCACCGTTGCTTTTCAGCACTGTGAAACTAATCAAATAATATTGTGCACAGCAGCACAAAATGTGCGCGCATGACTATCAGCACTAACTAGCTGCTACCAAAGTCACGGATGATGTCAACATTCATGCAAGTTCTTTTATGATGTCTGCATGACTCCAAAATAACTTGCAGAACAGGATCATCATAATTCATAACCACAGTCATATTCACCAAAACACACAGTTCTGTTCGTTACTATATATAGATTTGTGTGGATAAAGTTCTCCGGTAATTTTTTTTCTAGTAAATTACACTAATCAGAACGAGGTTTCATAAAATTACATACTTTTTACTATTTTAATCGATAACCTTTCTTATAAGAAATGTTAGTGTAATATATAAGAAGATGCCGATCTAATATATTTTCAAACATTAACAAAATGTTAATATAACATATACGAGAATTCAATATAATAATTTTAACCATAAAATATATTAACGTAAGAATAGAAAAAAAAAAGTGATGCTGCATACAATTTGAAAAAAGCTCAAGGGGTACAAATATAATTTACTTTTTTTATGAGAAGAAAGTAAATATTAGTAAGTTTTTTCATTAATTAAAATTAAGTTGTAAGACTAAACTTTTAAATAAGTTAAATGATTTTTTTTTTTTACAAAAGAGCTAAGTGATTTTATCTTCTATAAAAAAGTCAATTCATTTTATCTTATTATTTTGTTCTCCTGTAAGTTTTGTTAGAGAATTTTATCCAGACGATACTCTTTTCTATGCTTATGCTAGTTTATTTATTTATTTATTTAAATAATCATGTATTACTACAAAAATGACCGTGTGTTGAATGTCTAACTTTTCTCTAACCGTCCTTGACAGCAACTAAATGTTCTTATCACTGAATTTGCTTTCAAATGGCAAAGCCTATACTTATGGTAAAATTACATTAACTTCCCTCTTGAAGACAGACATTGTTCACATAATGAATCAAATAATACAAATTAATTGAATGTCCTTTCTAGTTGTGTACCCTTTGATGATGCTTATGAAGAATAGGAGCTCTTTAAGGCCCCAGCACTCAAGTACAAGTAATTCTTTTGGTCAGAAAAGTTTGATGACGTAGGTACAGAAGAAAATCCAGAGTATTGTCCACCCATCTTTGCCAAACATGTATCATTTATGTACTTCAAAAGCTCACTCTTTTGGATGAATGGCTGAGCTGCATATTCCTCAAATGGCATCCACTGCAGAAGAATAATCATATGAAAAATCGTTGTCTGCCTTTGTCTATAATGATTTTACATTTCCTCGGGATCCTTTTCAAAATTACTAGTACAATTTATTTCCAGACTAGAATGGATCAAAATAAATTTCGAAAAAGAAAGCTTTTTAATGAGTAGGGGAAGAAGATTTTAAATGCTAGCTTAACAATGGAAAGAGTAAGAAAAATGATGATATTTTTAGTATTTTACCGTCCGTAGCATTGAACATTTTGAAAGACACATGGAAAACAAACCATAATCACTGCTTGGCTTCAACTAAAATTTACATACCTGTGCATTCAGAATCTCTAGTCTCTGTGTTTTGATGTCAGAAGAAAGAGGCCGCAACATGCACACGAAGAATAAGTCTGACTTCTCAAAGAACGAATTATGACTTTGTCTGTTGATCAGATATTCAGATGAAAAAAGAAAAGAATTCAGTCATCTGAATTGTAGACTCACAAGAATCTAAGAAACTTCAAAAGAAAGAAGTCCCTAGATTATTGACAAGTAACAAATTTGCAATATATAAATATTTTTCAAGCACATATTCTCTCATAGACAATTGTATTGCTTAAAATGCATATGTTAACATAAGCAAGCTTTAATACTTATGCTTGGCACCACAAGACCTAAAAATGGATCCTGCAGCTGGTGTAAATGTGTCATTAAGAATTGTCTCATCCCCTGTAGGATTCTGGACTAATGTTGCCCCTCCTTCCATTAGTCCCTATTCCCTAAATTCATTATCAATGAGATTTGAAGATTTTATCTCCTATTTGAAGTCTCCACAATCAATCATTGGAACTTCCCATCAAGTATACAAATTGGCATAAACATTGCCACCTGAATGATAATACTTCCACAAATTCTGAATCAACCTGAAAATTGAGAGAACCCAGAATAATTAGGCCTAGAACAATGGTCCACATTTAATTAGTACAGCAATGAGGTTACTTACCCCTGTTTCTTCTTTGACCTCTCTTACTGCTGCTACACAAATATCTTCTCCCTGAATAGGTTGAATGAGTAGATTATATGTACACAGTATAGATTTTTATACCGTAATGAGAAAGATATCCAACAAATCTACCTGATCAACAACTCCAGTAGGGAATTTCCAGACTCCAGTTCCTTGAAATAGTCCACTATTCTCTTGAACAACTAGGACCTAAACCATTGAATAAGTAGAAAATGAGATGTTAATTGCCAATAGAACTAAATTCTGAAGAATTTCTATTAGTGAGAGACATGATACCCTTTTCCAATGAAAATTCTGATAACGGACCTACCAGACAGAAATTGACAAGAATAAAACTAAGCAGGAGCAATGGATGGGAAAATAAAGAGAGAAAACTAAAATAAACAATAAAGATGCAGTCCATTCATCACTTATTTTTTTCCTATGAATAAATGAGAAGCAAGTTGCTTTTTCCCTTCAGCTATCTCAAATGATCTAAAAGTTCTTTTTCATCCTAATCTATGATGTTATCATTTTATCAATATACAGGACGGGCAGGCATAACAGTATTTGCCAAAGATATAGCCCTCAAACAATAAGAGATTCCTTCCAATTAAGTATAAGCCTGATTATGAACTATGAAGTTGCACTATATTATGATTGATTGTGGGGGAAAACCTCTTGTTTTTCATTCATGACAAATGAACCAATGCCCACCCTGTGTGTGGCATTTGCAGGAATAGTACTTGGACTTTCTGGAATCCAATATACAAGCATTAAATATTTTGGTTCTGCATGATGATACCAAAAACCCTCCTGCATAGAAGTGTCATGGAAATAAGTTAATAATAGAATTGATACCTAACTGCATTAACAGCATTCCAATTTTCATTAACCAAACATTTCAAGCACAACCATCATCATTAAGGTAAGCAATAAAGTTAGTTACCTTAACTAAAGCTTCAACCAGATTGACTAAATGAATAGGTAACTTTATCCAAACACCCTTCTTGCCCTGCATGACAATGTTGATTCATTAACTCAAACAAACAAAGATAGTGACAGATTCTAGATTCTCATTTTCAATTCACACAGACTGCATTACAGATAAAAAAGCTCCAGTTTTGTTGTATATAAATGACAAGCTTTTTAGCTTGTTTTGCAAAATAAAATAGGCAGGAAACTGAGATTATTAAATCAAAAAGCTTAATGCAAGTTCAAAATGAAAATTGTTCCACTAGATCAAAATTGCTAATCTAGGATTATAAGGGTCAGCTGACATTTTTTATTGAATACATTTTCGACAATACCTACCAAACTTAATGAGAATATATAAAAATGATCTATATACTGAATGGCAGGTTAGTGACAAAGGAAGAAACTAAAGCCACTTAAAAGTAAAACTCCATGTATGTGTCTGGATGCATTGATGAAGAGAATATGTTACTTATTGCCATGCAAAGAAACTTAAAGAAGGATATATGGCTAGTAGAATGGAAATCATCTATACCTGATTTGTCTGCTTGTATTCTTTAACATGAGTTCCTAATCATGCCTAGTTTTAAATCCTTACATTTTATTAATATTTGACCAGTATGTTTCCGACAATGAATCAAATCAGATATCATATATTAATTACATCAAGCAACTAATTAGAAAGATTACCTACCAGCTTCTTCCAATGAGAAACTGAAGCTCTAAGGATCGAGATGAACGTAGTAGAATCCATAGGCTGATCCAGTTCCACAATAACACCATCATAATTGTCATCAGTTGATCTTAGTAGGTTAACCCTTTGAACTTGATCTTCTGCAGCCGTTTCTGATGTAATTGCTGATGAAATTGTTGAAGTAGACATGGATCGTATAGGAACAGTGCTTGCCACTCCAATCTTGACTATTAAGGAAAAGTGAGAAAAATTAGCATTAGACTCTATACAAAAGACAAGTTTAATTTTAGTAATTCCAAACAAACCTGAACATAATTATTAAGCATTCCCTATAAAAGGGAAACAGTATCCAGTGTAAACAAAGACGTCCTGATAGCCCACTTTCCCCAACTGATTAGGAAAAATATATAAACAAACTTTTATGGTACCAAATGAATGACCGAATTACTCGTTTCAGACTGTAGAACAGTTTTGCAGCTAAAAAACGTGATTTTCTTAAAGAGTTCAGTTACCTCTTATTTTCTTCATTTTTCAGTAACCTCCACAATTGTTAAAAAAGAGCAACAGTGACCTTGTGACTGGAGAACTTAGGGAAAAATCAGGAAAATGAAGTAAAAGCAATTCTCCTTTTTAAAACTTCCAAAGGGGATGTTGCAACTAATACAAAAACTCACTACAAGTGAACAACTTCAGAATCACAATTTTTTACAACAGAATTGTAGGGTGAAATGTGCCACAATGAAGTGAATGATTCTCTACGCTAAACAAGACTATCTATATAAACATGTAAAATTTAATTTTAACGCATTAACAATATAATAACTACGTATAAAGTCATTTCTGAAATGGATAAGTTTGTGGAGTTTTATAATAATTACGTATAAAGTCATTTCTGATTAGTTGTATATAAAAATAAAACTCATACATATATACTGGTGTTCAAGGATATTGGTGAGACATAACAGTATATATTGGTGCCGAGACATAACAATACCCCAAAAATCACCCAATAACAAGCCTAGTGAGGCTTACCCAGCAAATGCAGACCCAAATCAAAACCATCACTGTCCGCTTGTGTGTCCAGATTAGTCATTAATATTCAAATCATAAGATAATAAAAAATCGATTTTCACTAAAAAATATTTAAAAAAATGAGACAGACATGCACGTTGGAACCAATAATAAAAAAAGGTTGAATTTTGGCAGTCACAAACGATACCCAAATGAAAAAAGAAACAGAATTCGAAACCGGGTCACTGTAATCAGGTTTGGATAATTGGTTTCAGTTTAACATACCTACCTCTTGAAGCTGCTCTTCTCCCTACAGATATGAAACGCTGAACACTTGCCAGATAATGGGGATTCCTAGCTGAGGAAAAGAGGAGTGAGAGCTTCGGCAGTGATCTGAGCATGTTGTTAACTCGTTTGAATGAATCCAATTCCAAACCCACAACAAGCGCAACACGTTATCGTAACATTTTTTTGTCTGTCTGTCTGGCCAAGTAATGAACCTGCGAGCGAGTGCGTTAGGAACTGAAATTTTACTGAATCGAAATTTGACGTTGAAAGTTGAAAAATCAAAGGAATGAGATTGGCGTGTTATTTGTGGAGCAGCTCAAGCCACAAGGAAGAGAAGCGGTGGAGCAGTGGACACGGCAGCGTGGGGATAGTCTCGTCATTATGGACCAACAAAAGGAGACCCCCGTAATTCAGTTTGAGAGGTCATTTTTTTGTGTTTTATCTAATATTTCCGTTAAGTCCTAGTAAAAAAATTTATAATAAGTTAATATAGCAACAATCAAGTCCTTTTGTGAGGTTGAGAGGGTAAATTAAAGGACATCTTAGCATGAATTACAAGTTTGGGTAAATATTCAATTTGTAAGACATTGATACTTGAATACCTAGAAGATGGAAAAATAAATTTTGAATTTTAAAAAAGTGCAACAAATTTATTTTATTATTTTTTTCTCTATTAACTCAAACAACTAATCATATGTGGTATTGTTGGACCTAATTGTCATCCTAATTTTTGTCATGTGTTGTCGACGGAAAGATTATATTGTTATCAAAATTTCGATTAACTAATATGTAAATTTGGAGAATAGAGATATTTTTTTTATCTTTTTCTTCCTTTTCCTTTGTTCTCCCCCTTTCCTTATTTGTTGCATCTTCATCCTCTCCACCTCTATCGCACCTCCCCACTCTCCATCACTAGTGTGTCTTAGTCTCTCACCGCAAACCTAACACTAATCCCACATGATTTCATTAGTTCCCCCTTTTCTCCCCTTAAAACCATGCAACGATAGATTCATCAGGAGGTCGTCACTGTGAAGGACACAGAAAGTCATGAGTTTTGTAATTTATTTTAACCATGATGTTTAAGCTGCAAAAGAATGGATTTGCATGAGGGAGAGATGAGATTGAATCAAAAGGAGAAAAAAGAGAATGAGAAAAAGGGACTTCATGGTTCGACTATTTCCTTGTTTGTTTGTGGGGTTAGAGAGGTTCCTAACAAGATGATTTTGTTCATGGTTGTTTGTTGTTTGCAATGGAGGTTTTTTGTTACTGTTTATAGAGATAGTGATTTGTTGTTATTGGGGAGTTTTGGGATGACTCCAGTGGTGATTGATGGATCTACGGTGGTTTTCACCTTTTAATGAAGGAGATTTGTAAAGACATGATCAACGATGGTGGTGGCAACCTATGGTGACGATGTTGATGTCAATTTAGTCTATTAAAATTTTGGCAATTTAGTCCCTCAGCATCAATAATACAAAGTGAAATTTAAGATGACAAATAAGTCCATCAATGTTACTAGGATTAGCTGTTTGAGTTAATGAAAAAAATTGACCATAAAACAAATTTGCTGTCCCTTTTTGAAAATTCAAAAATAATTTTTTTTCTATCTTTTAAAGACTCAATTGTTAGTGTCTTACAAATTCAAGACAAAATTAAGTTTATAACTAAAATCCTTAATATATGTGGTAATGATCCTATCTCAATGGCTATAAGATACTATATTCGAACCCCATATATATCTATATATTATGACTAAAAAATAATTATAATTATAAATAAATTATTGACTTCTAAATATATTTATTTTTATTTAAACTTTAATATGTTGGACTCTTGAATTGTATTTTATATATATATATATATATATATATATATATATATATATATATATATATGTATTAAATGTTCATTAAACGTTTTCGTTAAGTATTGATAAAACTTTTTTACAGTAACAGTCAAGTTTTTGGTGCGATTGAGATTGATAGCATGAATCAAGTGACACCATTTTGTGATATTGGTAACAGGAATCAAATGACAACATAGTATTTAAACAAATTATTGACATGTAAATCATTCTTATTTTTGCGGAGAATTTGTGATGCGAAATTCTCATATTCCCACTTTTTATATTGTCTTGTAATGATGTTGAGTTAGGAGTTCAATAAGTTATTAGAATAAGATAGTGCAAATGTTCGAGTCAATTTTTTTTCCTTTTATCTTAACATGAGTGATTGGGTTAAAAATATTTGGAGAAACAGTCTTAACAAATTAATAATTTTAATTTTCATATAAAAAAATGATAAGTATGAAAATGATGTTGATAACAATGATATTGATAAGAATGATGACGATATTAACAATAATGATAATAGTAACAACAATGACAATAATACTAATAATTATGGTTATGATACTGATGAAAATAATGGTAATGACGATAATATCTTTTACCAAATAGTTTTTAGAGTAGTAAAAAGGAACTCCAAATGAGAGGCTAATTTTTTATTTATTTTTAAGTGTCAAAAGTAAAAAAAAAAAATACATCATATTTTTACATACATAAAATTTGAAATTCAATTCAAGAATGCAATACAAAGACCTTAATTTTTTTAATGTAGAAAAAAACCATAATGAATCATGCTATTATCTCCTTTTCATTCTAGAATCTCACTATCAAAACTCTAAACTAAATATTTGGTTAATTTAAATTAACTGCCATGAAGTGACAATATTATTTTAAATGAAAAACTAAATTTTAACTAATGTGACACTGTTAGTGAATAATCTTGTTCATTAAATATATAATCACAAGTTTAAGTTTTTATCCATGCAAATGAAAAAATATATGTTAAAAAATATTAATTTTTTAAATGAATCTTAGAAAGGATTAATCTTTAATTTTTTGTTCATGAATATCCTGACTCACATTAAAAAAAACCAAATTTTAAATGAGTTACACCCATGCAAACACAAAAAAAAAATAGCAACATAAAAGATTATTTTTAAAAAAATCAAAATATTACACTTAGGAGACATTTGGTAGGATAAACTTTTTTAGTTTCTCAAGAATTTTAACTTGGAAAGCTTAGTTTCTCACATTTAATATACATTTTTTATGAAATATATTTTTGAGAAACTATGATTCTTATAAATCGTTTTAAACCTACATTCTCATAAAAACATTTATGTAGAGATTAGTGAAAATCATACTTTCCAAAATTTAATTTTTGTTTTATCATGGTAAAATCATCGTATTACTTTTATTAAATTATTTAATATAATAAATAATTAAAATTATTAATATAAATATTACATAACTCTTTGATTTTTTAAAAAAATATTTAATGATTCTCAATAATTAATTAAACAAATTTTCCTTATTATCGGTAAATATAATTCTAAAAAATCATGATTCTCATGGATAAAAATTCTCTCCTTACTTTTTTTTTACAAAGATGCATTTTGGGCAATGTAAGAAAACAACATTACACTAACCTAAAATGTGTAATAATACAATACTGCAATCATAAAAAAATAAATAAAAATACAATCCTGCATTTTGGGCACATTTACCTACGGGGTAACGCAGTAGTCATTTTACTTACCAACCAGTAACCACCCCATTCCCCTCCATTTTTCACCTCTCCCCAAAACCCTCGCGCCGCATTTTTATTTTTCTCTTTCATTATTTTTTTACCATTTTTTTATGGACCTCTTCGCCGGCGACCACTTCCCTGTCCCCGACCACGTCGCTCCGTTCCCCGATTCCGGCGACCTCGTCTTCGCCGCCGACCTCCTCTCCCACCGCCCCAACCCCCAGAAGCTCCGCCCTATCAGGTCCGTCCCCGCCGCCCCCATTGCCCACCCTCCTCCGCCCCCTCTCTCGCACGATCCGATTCCCTCCGGGTCGGGTCACGCCCCATGCCACGAATCCAGGTCAGTCCATTTCTTTTCTACCATACCCTCCTTTTTTTTTATCTAATTAGTTATTTATTATTAAAAAGTTTGTTCTTTTTTTTCTCTCACTCCCGTTAATTTTTAATTGAATTTGAATTTGTAATTGTATGGCTTTATCTTTTATCTTTATGTATTTATTTACCTTGTCTTTGCGGAATGGGGGCGGAACAACCAATAAAGTTGTATCCTTTTTGGTTAAATAGAAAGAAAAAAAAAGATTGTGATTTGTGGTGGTGATTAGGCGTTAAGGACGATTTTTGTGCTTAGAATATGTTGCAGTGCAGGACAATTGTTGCCCATTTGATGCTTCTCATTATGATAGGCTTTATATGTGAGAGAGAGAGCCCACAACTGGGTACTACTTTGCATCATCCTTTTCTGATTCGAGAATGCTTTGGTTTACGGTATTGTGTTTGTGTTGGTTAAAAAACAAATCGTACGATGTTTTATTATTTTAATAGTTGGGCAACTGGCATGTTTTAGTTGCACACAAGTGTTTGTAGCATATAGAATGTTCTGTCATCTGTGTCACAATTGTGAAAGAGAAACAAACCTTGGGGGTAAAGTCTTGTGGAATGGAACCATTTTCACAATGATTCAGCAACCCAACTACTGTAAAAGAATTAATTACAATTTATTTACAAATAGGAGTTGAGTACAGTGAAAGAAATTAATCTATTAGAATGTGACAAATCAAGGCTCAAATCTTTACTGAAAGAGGTGTCACATTTAGGATCTAATTGTGTTTCGAACAAGATTGTCTCTAACACAAATTTGGGACCCAAATAGTTTATCATGACAGTTTTAATATGGGTTTGGGCTGTTCTTTTGATTAGTTCTTCCTTGTTTCAGCTCGTCTTTAGATGCTGAGGATGAAGACGATGACGACAATTCATCAGCAAGTACGGAAGGACATGGCCCTATAAAGAAGAGGAGAAAGACGGTGAGGAAGCTCGAAGATTTTTTGAAGGATTTGATGGCGAAGGTGATGGAAAAGCAAGAGCAGATGCACGAACAGTTATTGGAAATCATAGAAAATAAGGAAAGGGAAAGGATAAAGAGAGAAGAAGCTTGGAAGAACGAGGAGATGGAGAGAATCAGAAAAGATGAAGAGGCTAGAGCCCAAGTAAATTCTCGAAATTTGGCCCTCATATCCTTCATTCAGAACCTGTTGGGCCATGAAATTCAAATCCCCCAACAACCAGTAGAACCATGCAGCAAAAGAGAAGAGGATGAAGTTGAGGTGAGTGCTAGAAAGGATTTGAACAATGATCCAAGTGACAATAATAGATGGCCTGATGTTGAAGTGCAGGCACTGATCACTGTGAGAACTTCATTGGAGCACAAGTTTCGTTTCATGGGATCAAAAGGGTCAATATGGGAGGAGATATCTGAAGCAATGAATGGCATGGGGTACAACCGCTCTTCAAAGAAGTGTAAGGAGAAGTGGGAAAACATTAACAAGTACTATAAAAGGACAATAGGGAGTGGCAAGAAAAGGCGTCAAAACAGTAAAACTTGCCCTTACTTTGATGAGTTGGACATTTTGTATAGAAATGGTCTTCTAAGTATTGGAAATGCCTTGAGCAATACCAGCGATGTTCCCCAGATTGAAGTAAAGGAGTTGACTGAAACTTGAATATTAGTAATTGATAGTCATAGATACAGCTTATGTAAAAGTTCCTTCGTTTCAGCATTTATTTAGCCATTCTTCCTTTCAATTTTCTCACTGATGACTTTAGTGTACAATACCATCCTCTAACTCTGCATTTAAAATTTTAAATATTAAGTTCATTGGGTTGATATATATAATTTTTTGGTTGGGGTGGCTTATGTCAACGGACAGGTATCTTTTTACGTGCGTTTGGTGGTAGTGTTAAGTTGGAATTGGAGTTTCAAAGCAGAACAAATCGACATACTTTTTACTATCAACAAAGGATTTTTACATACTTTTATTCTTAACTTTTGTTGCGTAAGTTATTAAAGTAAAATTCTAATTTTGATTTCTTTCAAAACAGTACAAAAAAAGATATAAAGTACCGTCCTGTAAAAAAAAACATAAAGTACCGTATTTATGTTTTGTCCTAACATAAAGGTTCAGCAATTCTAATTGAAAAGAAGAGAATTTCCATTCCGTGAAACATTTTTATAAGTAGTTTGTGTTTAACGGGGCCTTTGAAAAAGTTCATAGGGAACTTAATTATGCTTATCATAAAATGTATAAATTGTAAGGTGAAGCTAAGTTTAACGTGATAAATTCTTGTTCATCTCATAAGTTTTTTTTTAATCCAATTGTGTGTCATATTATAGTTTTGAAAAATGAACTTTATCAATTTATCCAAATGTGTCATATTATAATAAAAAAATTGATTGAAAATCACTAATTTTTGTCTTACTTTTAATTAAAAATAGACAATCATTAAATGAACCTACTAAAAATGATGATTTTTAATTAATTTTCACTAATCAGAAAGAGAATGTGTTAGAGAGAATGTGTCAACATTTCTCTTGTTTGCAAAATATAATTTTCATTTAATATCTTTATTTAATTTTTTTATTTCAATTTAATCCTTTATCCTATTTTTTTCAATTGTAACATTTTCCACTAAATGAAATCTTCTTGCATGTCATTGACGCCTTTAATTAAGTCTTAACTGACAATTAAACATTAAAATATGTAGTCACTTTTAGCCAGCAGAGGGTTAAATTTCCTTTTTCTTTAACTAGTGTTATTAATCGACAGAGGCAATTGCCTACATCACTTAAAAACTTTAGAATTGAGCATGCATGGATTTGAGCAATTATGTGATAAGTGACCTCCCGAAAAGGTTCTAAGGAAGCTTGTGAGTAAACAAAATACGTTAAAAATCTTATGTTGATTTGTGGAGATAATATAATTAAACTTGAAAGCAGTAGAACGATACACATGGTATCAAAACATGACCTCTCTCCTAATAAAGTGTGGTTCAAAAACAAACCAAGCAGAAGTAGTGGACATGTAATATCCTAGGCATAAATGAGGGTGAGAAGTGATCACTAGTGCAAAAGAGATGAGACACTAACAAAAAGTGACTCATGAAAGGCTTCTAGCGTGAGAGACAAATGAATGAATCAAATACATATTGAAATGAGAGGGATTCAAAGGATATGTAACTATGAGACTGTATAGTTGATGACGACGGAAAAAAAATTAATTAGTATTATGCATATCAATAAAAATACATCTTTTTTTTTTATAATCTATTACTTAAGAATTAATTTCGCAATTAGGAGTATTTGACTTGAAATGATTGTGGGATAAGTGATCTTGTGAGATGTTTATCAGGAAGCACGTGAGAGAAATGTCAAAACATGCTAAAAAGTTTCACATTTTGTTGAGATACTAGTTGGTCCTCAAAGTCGACATTACATTGAGAAATCCAAATTGTTTTCTAAAACATTTCTCACCAAATGAAAAAATTATACAATAAAGTTGCATCACTACACAAGCAAATACAATTTTTAACATGAAAATGAAAATGAAAAATGAGGATTTGTGATGGCGTCAATAAAGAAATATATATGCAATAAAAATATAACAATGAAAAAAATGTAATGCCTTCCAAAACCATATATTAGAAACATAATAAGTCAAATAATATAGGTATGTACAATGTAAGTGAGACCACAATTGAAGATTCCACATGAGTCAAGCGACGTAGAAAACAATAAAGTACAATCTAGATCTGGCGTCAAAGTTTTCAAGGATTCCACATCTAAATTTGATGCTATTTCACCTCACCACAACTTCCCATTTCCCATTTCATCGAACACTTTGCAACACTTGTCAAGCAAGCCTTCTAAGCCTAAGAACGTTTCCAATGAACTCCTTGAACACCAGTGCAAAGTAGTTTAGGGTTAGCTTGTTGTTGAAAGGGTTCATTGTACTTTCCTTTCTCCGCCGTCACCAACATGTTTGTGGGGATAACTTGTTCTTTGGACTTCGCCAAACATGCTTGGAATTGGAGTCGGGGGACGTGTCAAGAAGAGTTGGCAAAGGGTGTTGATTCGGGTGACAAGTATAAAGGGAGCTGAAGGGTTGGTTATTGAGCGAGAGAGAGTGAAACAAATAATGGATGAGAGTGGGTGGGGAAGTAAGTGTTGTGGATATATAAAAGGGAATGAAGTTATAAAAATATGAGGCCTTTGTGAATTTGCGAAAGGGTTTTTTCATGGATATAAGTTTAATTGCTCTAAAATGTACTTACATTGATCGAAATTGGAGTCGATGTGAAATTACTTTTTACATAAGTTAAATTTATATCCGATGTATTTTTTTTCTATTTATAAAAGTATCACTGCAACTTATTTAATTAACATCGATTTTCACATAGTCTTTTAAAATGACGTTATAGGATATAATTTTTCCACTAGTGTAGGTAGAATTCAATCGGCTTAGGTTCAATAACAACCCTTAACCACTAAAATGATGAATTTCTTTTGTATATGTTTGAAAAAAAAAATATAAGATATGTAAATTGAATGGACAACAAAATTGTACATATATTTTTTGAGGGAAAAATATTGTACATATATTTATTATTACTTAGTAAGTACTTTATGGAGTCCAATTTGCATAATTAAAATTCACAATTGCAATACTCGAGTACCCTTCCAAAATACCTAAGCTCTTTAAAGAAAATTAGGTCGTACCTTTTAATTAATGATAGTTAAATTATTTATAAAAAATCATATAAATTGGTTGATGGAAAAGGTATCTTTTGTGTTATGCTATTAACCAATAAAATCATGTATGAACAGCTATATATTACTATTTAAAAATGAAAAGCAAACTTAATTGCTTCAGTCAAAAAGAAACTTCATTGCCGAGATATGTAAACTAATCTCTTTTTTTTTATTATTATTATTGAATATGTAAACTAATCTTCACGTGTTATGATATGACAAATCTATGTGACATCATATTTCAGTTCTTAATTATAGTGACATCTATGCGAATCTTTTTGTTTTTTATAAAACATTATGATATATTTTTATGGTTTGGTGACAAGTAAAAATTTGAATAGTCACATATAAAATGTCATTTCGAATTTTCAATATAGTAGAAAATTAATTATTTTGGCTCTTAAAAATTATTTTTTGTTTTAGTTATCTTGTATACATATTAAATAATTTTTTATTGATAGTATATTTGAAGAAATTTTAGAATATGAAATCAATTTTATTTTTTTATCTGAATCCTAATAATTATGAATTTTAAAAGAGGATGAATTGCAAAATATTGCACTATCATTGAAGTAATTTTAATTTTCTAGTAAACATTAATTTGATATTAATGGTCTTATTTTTATTTCTTCTAAGAGTTGAAGGTGCTAAAAGAGCGCTAACAAAATCAATTAATTCCGTGTTAAAAGTATTAAACTAGAGTAGAAGTTTGATTCTTTTACAATATATTTATATAATATTAAAACAATTATTCTCATTGTAAGAAATATTGGCTCTTCGAAATTAATTTTTTTTAGATTCTATTTAATATCAACCATATTACAAGATAATGATTGAATAAATTACTATGGAGTGGAACATTAAATTATAATATAAATAATTATAGTAAGATAATTTTATATTTATTATGTTATTTTTATTTAAAATATTTCAAAATTTAATTTCTTAATTTTAGATTTTAGTATATTTTATGTTACATTTATTTTAATGACATTAGCAACAGAATATGCGACTATAATGACATTAGCAATAGAATATGCGATCCCAACTTATATTTACTGACTAAACTTGTTGGTCTCAAATCTTACATCTCCCTAGCGACCACTATTATCTATATGATTTTTAGCACAAAAAAATCAACATTTAGTAAAAATGTTATTATTAAAACCTTTTAGCATGTCATCAAATATGAATTAATATACTGTTCTGACTTTTGATCAAATGTTATATATAATATAAAGATATTAACAATATTTTTATTAAGTGTTAGATAGAAAAATATTGTTAAAGATTAAATATATAATAATATATCGAATTGTTCAATTACAAAGCATTATATTATAATCGTTTTGTTTTAATAATATTTTATCCACGGAATTAGTGACCGAAGCTTGGTTTAAACTTTTGCAAATTCCATGTCTATTATGCTAAGTTTCGTTATTACAAAAACTGGTCTCTAAATCTGTCTCTATTTGCAACTGATATTTTATGGTCACAGATTCTGTCACTAAATCCAGTTTTTTTTTTTGTAATGTAATTAATATACCTTGTATCTATGTTTCTTATAATTATGAGACTAATGTATCTATTTATTTCTAAGACAAAGAACTAGATAGAGTATTTAATTTAAATTCAAACATAATACATTTTGAAGAAAAGCTGTGACATTCAGCAATTTTAAAATATATTTTGCTGGAGAAAATTAATGAGTAAACGAACGAGCTAGAGTTTTTTTTTTTTTTTTTGGTCTAGAAAATTTCTTAATTATGACGAAATTATAATACTTATACATTAACAGGAAAAAAAAAAAATACATGAACATAGAAATCCAGGCTAGCTATCAGAAGCCTATGTTATGAATGAGCTAACGCAGCCTGTTGCAAGACTCCAAACTCCAATTAATTTGTGCATAAACTAGGAGATTAATCATTTAAAAAAAAAACTAGGAGATTAATAGCATGAATCGCTTAATAATTTTTTAATCTGTGCCCAATCACAAGCCTAGGTTTTTTGTCTTGCTTGTGTGATTTCAAGCTGTCGTAAGTGGATGTCATGGAAAGCAAGAACTGGCCAATCAGACATCTACTTGCTTAAAAAAGTAACATCTACTTGCTTTTATTAATTTAGTGAAGCTATTATAATTAACATCTTCTCAGTCCTATGCATATTCAATCTTTATATGTCAATTTGATATTGTGAAAAAAAAGACCACTAACTGTACGCGTTTGGTGCAACAGTGATTCCATTACGGATCATATGATCCCTCGTGTTGCCCAGCCAGGGTGCCAGCTTGTGAAAGCATCTCAATTATAATCCCATAGGTTCACGGGTTTTCTTAAGTAGTATTATTTAAAATTTAAACAAAGTCACCAAACAAAAACTTCAAAATTAGTTACCTATAAAACCCCCCTTACACTTCCCCAACTTTCATCACTCGTAATTAATTAGCATTTCACACACTAATTAAGCATCATATCCCAAACCCTAATCGTTGTGATATTCCTAGTTGTGTGAAATGGCTTCCAAGGGCACAGTTGCATCCACTTATGTTGCTCTATTCCTATGTCTCAACATGCTTTCCTACACTATGGTGAGCTCCACCTACAATATCCCTGTAATCCCTGATCCATCAGTGCCTTATCAAAAGGGTACCTGCCCTATAGATGCACTTAAGTTGGGTGTGTGTGCCAATGTGTTGAACTTGGTCAATGTTAAATTAGGGTCACCACCAACCCTCCCATGCTGCAACCTAATTAAAGGTCTTGCTGATCTTGAAGTTGCTGCATGCCTTTGCACTGCCCTAAAGGCTAACGTCCTTGGCATCAACCTCAACGTCCCAATCTCCTTGAGCGTAATTCTCAACAACTGTGGAAGGAATAACGCTGGCTTCCAGTGCCCTTAAATTTTTCATTGCTACATATCCACATAGCCCACATGTTGTTGGTCTTTTTCATGCATATTTTGTATCTCTTTATGGTTAATTTTCTTTTTACATCAATTCATGTTGTGTTGCATGTATTATTATTTTTTGGCGTTTGCCATCCTAATTTCTCACTCTTTCAAGATTGTTCTACTATTGGAAACGGAGGGTTACTCATCATCCTCGTCAGCATCTTTGATTTCATGTGTAGGAGCTGTTGTACCAATAAAATTACGTGATTCTTATTAATTTCCAGAAGTCATTTGTCATTTTTAAAAAATGTTTATGGGTACATTTACCATTTCTTTTTAATTTGTCTTACGTGAAGAATAGCCTAAAAAGCTTTATTTAAAGATTAGTTGTATAACAAGTTAAATTTGTTATATAAAGAACAGTTGATCGAAAAGGATGGCAACTATGATTTTAGGTGTGCAAATTACATTTTAATCCATTAACTTCTGTTGACTGACAGAATCTAAAGGTTACACTATTATGCTAAGCTTGAAACAATTAATCCTAATTTACTTTGATAGCTTTGTAAAAGTAGGATAAATATTATATATTAGATAAACTGTCTGACTCATTTGTTACACCATTCAAGAAAGGAATGCAGTAACTAAAAGTATTATCTCAATTTCAGAGATATTCTAATGTTTTTAGAAAATGCGTTACGTATTTTTTGCCCTCAAAGTTTCACAATGTCATAAATTTTAGTACCTAATTTTTTTTCCCACAAATTTTACCCCCAATTTACAAAAGTATCATGAATTTCAGTCTAGGTAGAAAAATTGTCACAATAAAGATAATTTTGTGACAGTTAATTTTTTTCATTAGTTGTGGTCGTTTTTTCACATGGAGACAAAATTTGAGATATTTTGTAAATAAGGGGAAAATTTTGCGGAAAAAAAATTGGGAACAAGAAATCGTAATATTGTAAAACTTTGGGGGGCAAAAAATTAAATATAATTAAGCCTAAAAATTATTTGTTTCAATCTTGACAACAAATTAAAATATATAGTTGAATATTATCGCTCAGTACAAATGTGGTCTTTTATGATTTAGACAAGTTGAGCAGATGTGGCAAACAAGAGTTGATTAGCTGGATATAGCAGGCCACCAAAGTGTAATAATGGAAAAGAAAAGAGAATGTGCAGTTGGTTGGCATCAGTTTACATCGGTCATGAATTTCTATAAATGCTCTGTTAATTTTTGAAAACAAGCATTGGCAATAATCAAGCATTTCTTGAGATTTTTTTTTTTTTGATAAAAATTGAAAAATGAAAACCTGCTTTGTTTCTTAAAGAAAAGTGTTTATGCAAATTATGTTTAAAACTCAATTTTTGTCATGCTTTTAACTGATTTCTAGGAACATAGGGGTGTAAATGTGGCTTCAGGTCTAACAGACAAACAAACCCTTGAAATGATATTCATGGGTTGACTTTTGTGTTTTGTCTTTCCTTATTATTTATCTTTTCTTTATTTATTGATTAATTTGAACAGAAACTGTTAATTTTTTTTTTAAGTTATCGTTTGGTATCTCTAGTTTTTAGATAAGGCTTAACTGAGATTCAATTATTATCGTATATCTATTTCTAGCAGAAAAGTGCAAGCCTACATAGAAAAGGAAAAAAGAATTCTATGGTTTTTGTTAAATTCTTTTGTCTTGGATATCATGTTAATATTAGGACTATTTCCTTTGGTTTGATAATTATAGTAAGTCCAATTCTTCTAGACAGTGACTGTATGCATAGCACTTTTTCTCTTTTTTATAAGTCAACATTAGTATTCATGGTTGGGTTTTGCATTTTGGGTGCTTCATATTGCCTTCTTAGTGAAAACCGGGCTGCCCTTTAATTTTAAAACTTGAAGGACCCCTGTGTTAAATGTGTAAAGGAGGATGGGGTTTGTGACTTTTGATCTCTGTGAAGTCATGTGTGAATTTGGTTAGAGCAAATGTCAGAAATGCTTGGTGATTGAATGGGTTTATGGTTTTAAAATGAAAATTATTTTTACAAAATGAAAACAGAAAATTAAAATTCTATTTTATCATTTTCAGTTTAAATAATTTACTTTTTTAATAATGTAATTTTACAAAAAAATACTAAACGAGTCTTATAAATAATTTTTTTTATTTCTTCAACATTTTTTTATTTAAGCCTATAATTAAAAAAATCTATAATTATTAATCAAACTTTTAAAAATGAAAAGAAAATCTATAATTTCTCAGGCTTCCGAGCTTCCTTTTATATTTAGCAATGCTTGTTAGTTGCGAGCCCTCAACCCTAGCTATCTGCAGAATATAACCCCTCCCCTCGTAATCGAAGTCAAAACATGGCGATTCTGGATCCGTGGTGATGTTGATTGATGAGGCAGGGGGTTGACGATGGAGCAAACCATTTATGGATCGTACATTTATGGCCCATTTAATTTGATAAGCAACAATTATGGTTCCCTTTCTCCCTAACTTATGCAATTCTATTATTCTTATACTATATACAATGAATCCTTATGCTTTTTTTTTAAAGCAATTCCTGCTAGTTAGAGTTACACGTCCAAACTGTTATCACCAAGGCATATATATAAATCTATTATTATTAAAAACATTTGCTTTAATAGGGGTTAGGGTTGCCGTAAAAAAAAAATAGGGGTTAGGGTTCTTGATGTGATTTTTTAGGCCTCCACGTCCAAACTGTTACCATTAATTAAGGCTGATATAATTTAAACCTAATTTCATTCTTTTTTTTCAGTCAAAATAATTACTTTATTTTTTTTTATTTTTCTAATTAAACATTCACTAAATCTTCAAAATATTTCTAATTAACCTCAATATATCTTCTTCATTAACATAATTTTTCTGCAAAAAATTATTAAATGATATTATATTAAATATAGAATCTATAAAACTAATAAGGTGTTTGTTTAAAAGTCATACCCTAAACCTTGATTATAACTCATGAACAACTTCCAAGAAAAGTACAAGATGATAGATTTTTATTTCTGTACGTACTTTCATCGTCACTTAAATTTCAGATCGATCTGTTTTCATTTCCTAAACAACTAAAGTCAAATACTTCACCAACCATATATATGAGACATATGTGAATTGTTTAGTAAGACTATAATGGCTAACAGTTCAATTCCTTGTATTATTGTTATAAACTCCAACCAAATAAAGTTGCATGTATGCGATTTTCTTAATGTTTAATAAACTTAATTAAAATTAATGTAAAACTATACATATTTCATTTATTTAATTAGAAATTTTGATCATAAGATTATAAAAAATTTAATTAATCATAAAATTAAAAGTTAACCGGCCTCAGATATAATACAGGAAATCAAGAACATATATCAAATATTAATTGAAAAACATTTATCTAATTCGATTACCTATATAATTTTCACAACCAAATAACTATGGATGGTCTCTTCAGGACAATGGATGAAGTACAGTGTACGTAACTCAGGACAATTGGGGGACTTAATGAAGGGTTAAAATGTGTGGTGTATTAATAGGAAAACACACTTACAGAGGTACAGGGAAGGGTAGTTTTTTTTTTTTTTTTGGAGATTAGAGTTTATTTATACACAAACTGTTTTTGATATACATAAATTTTAACCTCTGCGTTCCTTTTCTCTTATAATGCTACACATTTGAAATAATATTATTTGAAAAATAGATCATTTTTTTAATTTCACGAGTATTTACCAAAGCAAATATGATTACAATGATAATTTTTTAAATAAAATTATACTAGTATTTTAGCCTGTGAATTGTATCAATAATTTTTTTTGACTATTTGGCGATCTAGGACAGAAATTTAAAATCTCTAGATAAGTTAGAATAACGTTAGTAGTAAAATCTTAACAAGAAAAAATAGTATTTTGAATTTTGAATACAATGTGGGATTTTAAGTGACATTAAAAATCCCACGCCATATTGTGAGTTGACATTTTTAATTCATCAATGCCCGAGAAAAGTGACATTAAAAATCTGCAAGTTGTTGGTTAGAAAGAAATTCAGGTGTTCACTTTCAGAGTCCTCATGACTGAAAATTTTCAATTAAATTGATGGATCAGGAAGGAAAGCAAGGAGACGAAGAATTTATAATAGAGGTTTGTTGCGTCTTACAGCATTTTGGCAAGGCCCAGAAGCTAATGCCCTTGTAGATCATGAGTCAATTAGATGGCAATAAATGACTTGGGCAGTTTGGTGATTCAGGTTAATTGGTTGGTTTATTACATCTCACTCTAGGTGGATTCTACATAGTAAATGTCTATTTTTATATAATTAAAATATGTTATAATTAAAATTCATAAAAAATAATTATTTTGAATATATAAATTATATTCTAAATTTACAGCAAACAATTTAAATTGTTATATAAGATTATTTCTAACTATTAATAATTTCTTTTAAAAATTATTGAAATTGATCAATTTAACTATATAGAGATAAAAGAATGTATTTTGAAAATAATAAAGGAATGCAGCTTGAGATGATCGAGATATAAATTTTTTGGATTGTTGTGGTAATAGTACCTGAAATACATCTTGAAATGGGAAAAGAAAAAAAATATTGATTATGCATACTAAAGGAATTTAGCTCAATAATTGATTAAGCAGAATATATATTATAAAATTTAATTTTAATATTTTATTCAATGAATAAAAAAAATATTGATTATGTATAATTGAGACGAGTACTAGCAGCCGCACATGTATATTTGGCTAATTATCCACTTCTTATGATAGATTCTATACTATTCAATAAAATTTATGAGGAAATACATACAAAATCATAAGTAGGGTTTATTAAATAAAAGGTGCATCGCATGAAATTCTGTAATTTTTTTTATAAAATTTATCTAATGATAAAGACTGTATTTAAAAGAATATACTAAAAAAATATATGTTATTAGTGTTTGCCATTGAGAGAATGGGAAGAGTTGGTTAGAGCAATTTATAACCATGTGTGTAATAATTAGTAAAAAAAGGAAACATTTGAAAGAGTTTTTTTAGAATTATTTAATTTTGTAAAAATACTTATAACTTTCTAATAGATTCATTCTTCTAATCATGATATTGATATGAAACTATTCATGCAATAAATCTTTATCGATGATCTTGAACACATACAAGATAGGTGTTTTTTTTTCAAAATAATTTATTTCATACTTAAGAGTCAATCGGAATATTTCTAATAAGTTCATTTTAGCTTAGTTATTTCCATACATTTGGGTTATGTTCGACAAAACTAAATGAAAGTTGAAAAGCTAACTAAAAGTTTAAAGTTAAAAACTTTTAAGCTAATTTATTAAATTATAAATATTTGATAAAATTAATTGTTAAACTAGTTGTTGAATAGACAAACAAAACTTTCAGCTAGGAAAAAAGCTAAAAACTAATTAAAGTAACTTGCCAACCAAACATTTCTTTATGGCAAGCTTATCAAAATATATTTGTTCAACTCATTTAGAAAGTTTCGCAATTATGTTTACGCACAAACTTTTGTTTCCACCATTTCTTATATGTCTATTTGGAAAAATAACCTAATTTTTTTATTTATAAAAATCCATTAAAAAAGAAAACAACTTTTATTAATATATTTTTTGAAAGGAAAAGTAGCTTTTATTTACAGAACTTTTTTTTATCCAATCTTCTTTTCAAATCTCAACTTTCTAAGATACTATTTTTTATTTTACTAATTTCTATTTTTTTGGATCAAAGACCACATATATTTTCTAACCCACCAAGTCAAAGACTTATTCCGTCCATAGTGGATTGTTGATACTAATCCAAGAAAATTTTATACACAAAAAAATCAAATACTTATTTTTTCACTAAATAAATTGTTCATTCACATGTGAATGCACAATAAAACTTACTAATTTAAATTTAAGTGTTTTACCATATTTGCTCCTAAATAATTTTTCACATATAAAAGTTCATTAAAAATTATATTTATTTACTATAAAGTCTTAACTTTCTTTATGATTAATTATTCTTGTAAGTCTCCATACTTTTATCAAATTTTAATTAGTTCTCTAAATTTTTATTTCTTTTAATTGGATCCTTGAACTTTATTTTTTTTCAATTGGATCCTCCCATTTAATTGTCATTATAAAAATTAATCATCGATATAAAATTAGAGGGGCAAACACTGAAGTAATGCTTTTAGAGTGTATTATAAACACAACTAATTTATTTGTGAGAGATTTTTGTAGAATTTGAACCTCTACATGTCAATTCAACCAACTATTCTTTCATAAGCCTTTCACAATTGTTTGATTTTGCATAAAATTTTGATATTTAAAATAGATTTAAATATGTTTTTAATCTTTTAAATTTGGGTAATTATTTTTAGTCCTTCAAAAAGATATTTTTATTAGTCCCTATCATTTTTTGTGTTAATGGTATCACAAATTATTATTTTTAATTTAATTTGTGAACGTCTAAAATTACCATAATATTTAAAATATCACAACAATTTTACATTCATATTTTTATTTTTCTTCTTCTTTAAAACCACTAGAATATTTGAATATGACCGCCAAACCATGATAGTTAAATATTTTGAAAGAGAGACTAAAAGTAGCATTTTTAAAATTTGAGGGAATAATAAACAAATTTATTTTTAAAAGACTAAAAAAATAATTACCCAAATTTAAAGGACTAAAAACATATTTCAGCCTTTAAAATATTTATAATTTTTATTCTTTAAATTGAATTTTGATTTTATATATTTTAAACTTCTAATTTGTACTTCAATTTTAAATTCTTAATTTCAAAATAGATTTATTAAATATTTTTTAGACTATTTAAATAATTTTTAATATATATTGAAATCATTGAATTATGTCTACATAAAATACCCTTATTTGTTATATATATATATATATATATATATATAACAAATTAGGGTATTTTTATCATTTTATATACATTTTCCTTTTATTTCTTCCACTTAATTACATCAC